>NC_052627.1:76529904-77141404 GCF_016161935.1 Mauremys reevesii | reverse complement strand
TCTAAGTAGGAAATGTTTTACAGATCTATTTAAATGAAAACCTACTGTAAATGCTAGAGTTAGCTATTGTTTAACATTTTTAAAGCAGTCTTGTGGATTTAGAATTCATGGAACATATGATTCTAAATGCTTTAGACTGCTTTGAAATTCTCATTAGTTTTATCTACAGTATATTTATTTAGAAAAATAAAGATTATACACACACACACACACACCCTCCATCCAGCCACCAACACGGCCCTCCCCAACACACACACTATGGAGGAATTGGAGGAAACAACGTATTACAAGTACCACAAAATAAATTTTTGTGTGACCCTGGAGAAAGAATAAAAACGTGTCAAGAAATATGTGTCTAATGACATAACTACTGCCCTAAACTAATGCAGTCACAGTAACAACAACATATTCAGTGGTCTGTGTTGATGTGTTTTAGTCAGATGGATAGGATATGCTAATTAAGGTCCAGATTCCACAAGGTACTTGAATATGTGCCTTAAGTTCAGCATCTGAGCAGTTACAGTGAAGTTGATGGGCCGACTCCTGCTTAAATTACCTTGCTGAACTGAGGCCACAAAATGGCAAACATTTTTGGTTTTACTTAATGAGCCTACTAGAATCTAAAAGACCACTCCTAAGAGACATTCAAAGGCTTTCTGGTAATGCTTCTCTGTTCCTGTTTTAACAGTAGCAGCTATTTCTGCTTCAAAACACAACAGCTATTTCTCAAAGCAGGATTTATCCCTGGTTGAAAGAGAATACAAGATTTACATAAATAACAAAACCACCTGGACATCATTACTGTATAATTCTATTGTTCTCTCTCCAACATTTTAGAAAATCTGACCTTATGCACCATTCTAAACTACTGAGTGATTTACAAGTATTTACAGTACACAGACATACACTCACATGTGCACACACACTCTTCAGAACTGTTGAGCACCAAGGTTTCCTGCCCCACTGGCAATCTGAAGATTAGTACATCAATCAGCTACTGATGATTCTTGGGTTGATACTTGAAATGCTACTTCATCCTCCCATGTGGTGTTCATCTTGACCCTTCCAGCTGGAGATAAGATTCCTCACAATTGCTGCTACTAGGTGGTAGAGGGTAATTTCTTTTAGCTGCCAATTCTTCCCTTTCTTAAGATGTGTTTATTTGCAGATGCATGTTTAATCACTCAAATAAATATTAGCAAAAGCTACATAGCTATTAGACTGTTTGTATTGCACAGGAGCATCAAATTCAAGTACGACATTTATGACCACAGCTTTTCTAAACATTTCTCAGGAAAACAAAAACAAAGAAAACAATCTTGCTAAATTTCTGTGAACACAATAACCTATTTCAGAGACTCTAAAATTTCAAATGGGATAGAGCCCTGAATCAGGATATATATATATCCCAGTATAATGAAATATAATTGCACGCTATTTTATAAAACTCTCTAGTCCAACGGTTCTCATTCCTTAACACATAGCTGCACCTGCAAGGCCCAAAAAATGACTACTAGAAAAGCTTCCTATTTTATTTCTTGCTACGTATCAGCTTTGCTATTAAAACATGTAAAGGCACAGATGGTCTCATTGAATTTGAAAACCCACAGAAGGGTCATCTGACTTTACATTTATTAAAAATTCCTTGTGAAGATTTTCTCAAATTGTCCCATGGTGGTGGGCAGTGAAGATGAGGAGGGCCCTGTACTCCTCACATTGGCCCTCACATAACCCGGAGCTCTGCTACTAGGGACCCCTGGAACAAAGTGGCTCTTAGGGACTTTCAGGCAGGTGGGCTTCTGCTGAAAGTTAATATAACCAAAGTTGTAAAGCCTGTTCAGTAGTGAAAATTCTTCATAACTTGTGAATTATCACTAAAACCTCAGTTTTCACATGCAAAAACTGGAAATTATGTAACGTTCAAGTTGTATTCATGCATGTGCCAGCATTACTGTTTTAATACATGTTCTGCACAAGGAGGACATTTACGAAAAACACGTTGTCCCTTTCTCTTCTCTTGTCTCTTGAATAATTCCTGGAATAGGTCCTTTTTTGTCATGGTGACCACTTACAAACCAGCTCTATTAGAAAACTATCTGTGACATTTAAAAGTTGTAGGAGCTACATTTCAAGCATAAGTTGTTGGTTGAATCATCACTTTTTATAGAGATGCTAATTTAAAAATATTATAGAGAAGTTATCTTCTAAAAGTGACTATATGGAGCCTTAAAGGTAATGTTAACTTCAATGTAATATTAGTAATCTCATCATCTTTTGGTTAGGAATGGATAAATACCTAGCCTTTAGTATGCAAATTGTGAAGAAAAACGTTTTTCAGAAATGGGTCAGGTTAGATATGTAAATGACACCTCAAATGTCTCATTAGGTTTTGAATTGCCTTTTGTTGTTGTTGTTTTCTAAACATTATAAATCTTGCAGGCTTCTGGAGCAATTTTCTTGCTTGGCTAAGCTGGTATGGTCTTTTCCAATAATAAATAAACTAAATGCTTCTCAAAACCAATTCTGCCCGAAAAGATGTAGCAAATTGAATAGAACTATATTGTTTCTTGACTAACAAGTTTGTTGCTTTTGTTACCTAATCTTTCTCAGTAATTAGCAAAATGAATGACCTGAGCAAATTTTGTAGTGTATTTGGGATTACTGATGATGCCTTTTAAATTGAAATAAAACATTCAAGTTGAATTTCATAGAAATATGGACTTACTATTCATCTCTACTGAAAGGAATACTTGAAATATATAATTTCAATGCAACAATATCCTTGTAATTTTTTTGTATGAAGTCCATCCAAGTGATTTTTTTTATAAGTAATCCTGATGAAGTTGGTTAAAATACACATTTTTAGATCAAATAATGAGAAATTGTGTATGCACCCCTGCTCCTTAACTAGTCTTCCTGAAGTGAAATTGCCTTTATAAATAAAAAAGTAAAAGAAAGTTGCCTCATAGCAGCAGCATATCACTGTCATTACAATACTTTCATATATCTAACTTTTTTTTTAAACTATATTGTACAAATATCTAATTTGCAGCAAGCCAAATTAGCCTGTGAAACAATACATAAAGTGTTTGTTGCTTATCCTCACCTGTTACAGCTCTGTCAATGTTAGGGCAGTTTATAAAATGATGACTGGGGTTTGAATTTTTTGCTATTAAGAGTTAAAAAAGCAGTTCTATAAACACACAATTACAATTGGTACTGTGCTTGTTTTATGATTTTATGCAGACACACAGTAGAAATAATATTTATAAAACAGCCTTAGGAAATTCTGAATTTTTAATGGCCAGTAAACTGTAAGGCCCTAATATGACATACTGCTCAATGGAGCTCTTTGCAGATGTAGGGATCCAGCCATATTAATCTGTTTGCAAGACTGGGGATTGAGGTATTCTGGCAAAGTATAATTTGCTGGGACTATTTTTGTGGACAGAACCTAACAAGCCAACAATACCAATACCAAAACTATATTTGACTTCCCAATTCCACTCAAAACATTTAACAATAATATATTAGAAATATACTTAAATATATGTTACTGTATTGATCTTTTCCAAGTACACACACTTCCCTCATCTTTGTAAATCAAATCAGAATGTAGTGTGAGTGTCTTAAATTTTTGTAAGGACAATTTTAGTATACATACTTTTTCTCTTTTGGTAGTAATAGTCCCCTGGTTTTTTTGTTTGGTTGGTTGGTTGGCTGTTTTTTTTTTTTTAATTTTATCCTTGGCACGGTATTATTCCTGCTTTTTAGCAAATCGGAGAGAATTATTATTTTCTTTGGCTATATTGTTTTAATGATCCCTCCATGATGCTTACTCAATACCTTGGAACCAAAAATGAAAAATAAATGTGATTCTAATGACTTTAAAAATCCTCTTCCAATGAAATTCTTGAAAGGGGACCATGATTCACTAGGCTCCTTAGGAAATGTGTGTGTTTCTAAGTCAACTAAATTGACAATGTTCAACTGAATGAGTCTCAGATTTCTAATGGTCAAATTCTATGCTGGTGTAAACTGTCACAGCTCCAGAGTCTTAAATCTGTCACATCTCCTTTAGTGACTATCATGAGAGTCTATGTCTGTGGCCTTTAATAGGATGAGGAAAATTTTAAGAATATACATTAATCTGTTAATGGTTTTGAAATAATAGTTTCTAATGTGGAAAAATCAATAGGTACTCTTCAAGAAAAAAGAATGTGAAATAAATAATAAGATTATATCTCTGCAACCCCCCTCACTCGCTGTTATATAGAACAATGTTGCATTGCAGAGGCATGTGGAAAATCTGGACCTCAATGTCAAGTACTTAAGTCATCTTGTTGTAAACTTCCCAATATTTCTTTCAAAATAACTGAATCAGATATATTGTGGACTCAGATCAGCAAAGGGATCATCTGTATGAGTGGACCTTTAACACCTCTGTGGAGTGTCCTTTGAGGAAATAGGGTCTTAGTGTCTGAATCCCTTTTACATTAATAGCCTATTACATGGCCCAGGTGAGTCACTACTTAAAGTGGTTCAAATGTAATTAATACCTGTTTGATAGAAACTTTAGGATTTGATTAGACCAGACTCCCACCTGGAGCAAAATTATATGTTATGTAGAATCACAATTATTCTTTGTTAAAGCTGAATGACTCAGTTTCTTCCACAGCTGGTGACTTTCTTTTCAATTGTAAATCAAATGTTCTTGTTCAAAAACTCTGCTGGATAAATTCATTTTTGTCACAATCCCTGAATAGGCACTCAAGTTATCTCACAGTCAGATGATCTTTTAAGCTTCCTTTTCCCCAGATACTAAACAGCCCACATTTATTTCTAGATATTGTTTTATCTCATTATGAGATTGATCCTGTGAAGGATGGACATCTAATGAGAGGTGCTTGGCACCCTCAGTTCCCATTGACCTCAATGAGGGTTGAAGTTTTTCAACATGTCTTAGCAGGTCCTATGCATTTGGCAGGACTGGGCCCTACACAGATTACTCACTGCATTGTACATGTTTCTGAATTCTTGCTGGTAGCTAGTTTTGTAGAATAATAATTAGATATGTTTTGTGCCTCTAATCAATTGATACATTTTACTGAAGGTCAGAAGAACACTACTGATTTTTTTGCAAATATTTTGGAAAGAAATTTGGTCAACGATATGAAAGCACAAATGTTTTCTATTTATTTAAATAATTAAAAAGACACCTATACCACGGTTCTATGCACCCTGCCATTTAATTAATTTTCACACCATAATCTCTCAACACTATTAAAAAGCAAGCATTCAGACAAGAACAAAACTCAACTCATCTGGCCAGCCAACTACAAAAATAGACCTTTCCATGAATACATCATTCCACACCTGCAATCCTCTCCAAAAAACACTATCATGCCCAGATCACAAAAATTCAAGTTATTTCAGACCAAAAGTGGAGCAAATCCCAGAGTCCCAGGACTCTCACCAAGAACACCCTGACAGCAGCCCCCCTCTCTTTTATAAAAAAAAAGGGGAATCCATCTTAAGTACCTTTGATTACTAGTATTTTTGCCAAGAGGCCAAGACCTCATTGTAATAGACGCATGCTACATCAATTTTGACCTCTGAATTGATTTAAAGATGTAGCTCAATATAAAGCATATTGCAGCAGTCTAATTTTCAGGAAACAAAAAGGCATAGATAACAATGGCAAGGTCTACATCTGAAAGTGGTTTACAACCTACGACTCAGATAGGAAAAGCTGAACTACTTAGGGCTATGATTCAATCTAACTAAACAGCTGGAGGTCTAGAGTCACCCTTAAATTGTGAAAGATGAAAGAAAATTTTGTTATTTGCTTCTTTTTACTCCCTCTTTAATAAGAATGTGACTTTCTATGAGATTGTTAGAGATAGACACTGCCTTGGAATTGGGTTAAGTATATTAACTACTGTGTTGTATATTCATTTTTCCTATAGGTTCTTCTACATGAAGACAGACAAGTAATCCAGGCCAGTATTTTTAACTTTACCCAAACCAGCCAGGTCTACAATTTTTAACTGTGCCCGCGTGTGCACCCACTGTCTACCTTTTATAGGTTTTGGGACTCATTTCTGAAATCTTTCAGTTACACAATTGCAACTTCATTTTAATCATGGACATAGCTGCCGAATTTTGTACAGATTAATGTGTGACATTTATGTAAATTATTTAACTACTTTGCATACTTCCAAATTATTTGCATATGTTCATCAGTTTAAGCTTATGATCAGCGTTCTTCAAAAGATGGTGATGATGGGACCTGGAGCTGCACAAGACTTGGAAGCTATGACAGTGGGTGCATTAGGGGTTCACTGGATGTCTAGAGGTTTTGCGGCCAGGGAGCAGGAGGTCTGGTGGGTATATGGATTTGCTGTGTGACTTCTGGGGCTGACTGAGTTTATGGGTTCTGGAGGCTGGCTGAGGTTTTGCTCAGGTGTCTGAGGTAGGTGCATGTACTGGGGTGGGATTGCTGGGTGCTGCTGGAGTTGGGTGTGTGCTGAGATGTCCACAAGTGCTTCAGTAGGGGGGAAGGTGGTGTTTGGGAGAGACTTCAGCCACCATCTTCTATCTGGAGGGCAGTGGTGGGTTCTACAGCTGGAGAGCAAAGGTCTCTATGAGGCTGGGAACTGGAGACTTGCTGCAGAAGCCTGTGGCTATACTGATCCCCCTCACCTTCTATCACCACCGGGCTGGACATCTGCAGTGCCACTGCACCTACTCCTTCCCCCCAACCCCCAAAACCAACAGGGGGAATAGACAGCGGGGAGCAGACTTTCAGCCTGCCTGCCCATCCTCTAGGAACCTGACAGCATGATTGCAGCTTTTGCCAGCAGGACGCTCAACTAAATGCATGACAGTCAGGCTGAGATACAGGCAGCCATGACAGGACTGTCAAACTTGTGAATATCACACAAGCTGTGTGACACCTGGCAGTTCTGCAGAGATCCAGTTCTGGAAAACCCTCCTGTAACACAGTCTATATTTCCTCACTTGAACATTCTGACATAAGTCAGACTTGAAAATACTAGTCACTCATCATTCACTCCTCTGGATGACGGGGGAAAAAGTTCTCCTGCAGTCATATTAATATGTAGTTTGTTGCTATCAAAATTTATAAGGCCAGCATGGATGGCTGAGTCAGTGCTTGACTAGGATACCTCCACAGAATGCCTGGTTACTTCCAGAAGTTGAGCTGGTGAGAGCAGAGGCCTGCTGGGACACTGCCACAGTTGGCAGCTGGAACTTTGTATTCTGGGGCTGAACATTTTCAGTTGTGGGCTCTAATAATTGTACCTTGGTCAATTTTTATTCAATTGAGATTTTGGCAGAATAATTTCCATTTTTTATTTCTATTTTTTGGGGGAGTTGGGGGGGAGGGGGAGGAGAAGTGTTGTTCTTATATGACTGTATGAAGGCAGATGAGATTTTATGAAGGGCAGGATTTTTTAGGAATACTGCAATTTTTACGTGTACAGTGCCCAGGTAGATATTATTTTTTGTAAATTTAGGTGTGGACAATTCATACATAAATATAAATTAATTCAGCAGTTGAAACTCTTCTCTCTGGATCTGTACTAAATGAATGGCCTACCATGGTTTTAGGGAGCACAGTGATTCTGGAGATGATATATTTTGGATAAGATAAAAACAGATACTTAGAGTCATTAAAGATTGCATGGCACTTTGTGTTGCTCCCAAAATCCCAATGACAATACTATTTTGGTAATTATAGTGGGACTCCATAAATTCAGTATGCAGTTTCAAGTGCACGATACCAAACAATTCCTGGGTACATAGTGTGTCAGTATTGTTGGAGAATCAAATGCTAGTGTGTACAACAATCACATTCTTGGAGTCTTTGCTATTGCTGCTGCCAATGTCTGCCAAGTTATGTTCTGTTTTAAACTTGTCACCTCACAATAAGAAATCTCATCTTTGCATGTTTACTAGAATTGCCAGATGACTAGATCCAGTTTTTTTCTCTCTCTCTCTACTAGTACCCATTAATTTCAAGCAAATAGTTTGAAAGGGGCAGTGGGTCCATCTCTGCTTTTCCTAAGAAACCCACCACAACCCATTCTTTTAATGACTAAATTAAACCATTTTAACTTCTTTCACCTACCTGCCTCCCAGATGCTTCATTTCAAATCCACTTAGGTCTATCTAAGTACTACTAACAGCTCCTCAATTTTAATGGGTACTTTAGATTTAAAAAATGAAATGGGGAGAAGTATAATGTTCACAGTTTCATTTTTAATATGAAACAGAAGCATTTACATTCCAGTATATTGAGAATTAATACTGAAATGAATCAATATTTACAGCCATCCTAATTGATTTTATATGTTGCTGCACTTAAGGCAGGGCTGAATATATTAAAATCACTAAAGGCATCCCTCCCAACATTAGACTATATTATCATAAGAAAGTGTTATGCACTTTACAAGAATGTTCACATTTGAATTTCACAAATAGCTGCATAAAACCTACTGTTTTGATGACTGTAGGTTTTGTGGGAATCTATGTAAATTAAGTCACATGGGGCCCTGTCTAGCTCCTCCCAATCTCTGACAGGATTCACTTACACACATAATCAGAATCTGTCCCTCTAGCCAGCACAGTAGGAACACCACAAGCATATAATGGAGGCAAGTGTTAAGAAAAAAATCTGACTTGTCACTGATGACATCAGACAGAATATGGATGGAAAAGGAATATAAATGATTAACAGGTAGTGGAGAGCCACAAGCCACTGTGAGAAGTGGCCTGTTATGGAACTCCGTTATGGAAGCAGTGATCTGTTTGATAGCTGTGTTGTTATATGACCACAGAGCTAAGACTTACACTGATCAATAGTCTCTACCTTGATTATAATTTTTTTTTTTTTTACAAAAATGGAGTAAGTATTACACTAATATGGCAATCAGACAAGTGTCTGGCTCCCTTTACTTCACACAGAGAAGTAATTCTATATGTATGTCTCTTATGGGGGGGAAAAATATGACAGTCCTAGAGTAAGCCAGATGGTCACAAAATGGCCCCATTTGAAATGTTCAATCCTGTAAGGTGCTGAGCATCTTCTGAGAGATGTGTTCCTCATGCCACCCATTGAAATCAGTGGGAAGTGTGAGGGGTTAGCAGTTCTCAGAGATTGCTACAGGTGGAGCTAGATAGTCAGATGTGGGGTAATTATGGTTTGTTGTTATGGTGGGCAGGTATAATTGCCATACTGTATCAGCAATTCAGCATGCATTTTCTTGATATGCACTTTGTAGATTTTATATTTTCTATGGTCAGTTTCAGTTATTGTAGAGCAAAGGAAAAACAGGAACTAGTCATGATAAATTAAACAAACAAACAAACAACTAAGCATTGGTTAAAAAAAATCAGAGGAGTTTTCCTAGATGAAGATGTTCTTTGGGAAGTCCTCTCTATCTGAATAAGCTGCTTGAGTGCTTTAGGGTCCCTAACAGTTATAAGCAGGGGGATTTATTCCCATTTCTTCTCTGCTTTGTTTCTAGTTCAGTAGCAGTGCATTACTGATGCTCAACAAACAAACAAAAACCCCCCAACCAGCCACACCACCTATAGGGATTCTAAGGTCAAGTACAATTTTGCTGCTCACAACAAGCCAAAAATGCTACCTAAACCACAGCCATAACATCTCACTAAGGTCAAGGATATTCATATATAACAAGCTTTCTTGGAGGCTAGTTTGATGTTGTATACCTGCTCAAAACAGCAAGTATGAAACAAAGTATCAAACTGATCACTGAGTCAATGGAAATTGGAATTTGTAAAGGAGCAGCACTATTTCTCTCAGGGAAGGAGTTTGGCTGTTGTATTCATAAACACCCCCTTGCTGACTACAGCCAGTCAAGAGCTTGTCACTAGCTATAAATGCAGCTTGCTTTACAGACACCATCTCCCCAGCAAGGGCAAAAAATGTACTGATGGACACTGTCAGAGAACATGAAAGGTTAAAAAAAGATTTAGAATAAATACAACTAGCTTTCTGATGTAAAGTGCCAAAAGTTTCTGAAGGGAATGTGAATTCCGAGTTTATAACTTTTGCTTCTTTATCTTTCATTTTGACATTCTGTTTAGAATCTGCTGATAGAACTCATATTAAGCTTCATCAAAGGATCACATCCAAAGTCACAAGACTAGCAATAACAACATTCAGGAAGAAAAAGACCTAAAACCAGGATGTTTGCTCAATTGATTCATTCAATCTTGTCAGCTGAGACCAGTTTCTTAATGTAGTACACTCAGCACATGGGAGTGGAGTACATTACCACTTGAAACTTGCTGTGCAAAGTTATTTATTTATTTAAACATTGAGCGAAAGGAAAATAGCATTACTTCATAAACTCTGAGGTTGCTTTCACCGCAATTGCAGTGCATTCCTTGGGCAGGATGACTTGGGTTCTTTTCCCATCTCTCCCACTGACTCGCTGTGTCACCAGGGCCATGTCACTCCACTGCTTTGAGCCTTTGTTCTTCCTCCTACCCTGTGTTTTCCAGGGCAGGGGTGGTCTTCTGCCATCTGTTTATACAGACCCTTGCATGATGGGGCTCTGATTGTGATTGCAGACCCTAGGGAATACTAATTTAATGTTCTGCAAATTGTAAATTTTGAGGCAGTACGGTCTAAAGTTTACCACATAAGAATGGGAATCAGATTCCATTCCTATTTCTGACATGATTCTGTGTCTTACCTTAACAGAGATGGCCTTCGCACACCTACTACAGTTGTCAGTCTCCCATAATTTGGAAGACTGTAAAAGAAAGTATCAGATTTCATTACAAAAAGTAAGTTTCTGCCCTTTGAAAATGTAAATTGATACAAACACTACTCTAGGATTGACCCTCGTCGCTTTTTCCTAAAAATCACGGGTTATTCACAGTTCCCTCACAGCCAGCCAACAGTGGCCTTTGGGGAGTTGAAAAGATCTCTTTAGTTCAGTTCAGAGCAGTAGCTGCGGCACCATATCTCCAATGGCAGCACTGCCACTGCAAGTACATTACCACCCACTGCCTGTGGCTAAGCAAGCACTGAGGCTGAGAAACTCGCGTGCCCTCTCGCCCCAAGAAGAGCCCGCTCAGTGGCATGAGAGAAGCATGACACTCCCCAGGTCAACCATCAGACCAGAGTTTGGATCACATGATAGAGGGGACTGAAACCATACTGAAGGGCACAATCTGATGTGATCTCTCTCTCTCTCTCAACAGCCAACCATTTGCTGACCATAGAAAGACTACAGGAGGCACAAGTCAAGAAGGGTCTGAACACCAGACACTTGGGCTTGACAAGAAGGGGTGAGCATAGACACAGGGGAGAGAAGGTATAGGTGTTTGTGGTTTTACCTGAAGCTCTGTAACTCTTGTATGTGTTGACAATAAAGATTACTTCACTGTCATATGTTCCCAAAGAGTTAACCTATAAAGCAGTGTCTCAGAGGTGGAATTTTGGGAGACTGTGCAAAAGCGACTGGGGAGGCTTGGGAGATCAGAGCAGTGATTTAATGGCCTAGGGCAATTGAACTGTGGAGTCCCACATCCCAAGAAAGGGGGTCAGACAGGAAGTCTACAAGTGAGACTGTGCTTAGAGGACCAGAGCTAGAAACAGTGATTGAATGCTACTCAGACCCAGTTAGCTTGGAAGTACATAAGATCCAATATTTGGGTTTAGTTACACCATATTGGTGGCCATCCACTATGGGGGACTCAGACATGTCTGCAACAGTGACAAGTGAACTGATCCTGCCCACAACCTGCCTAGCATAATATTGAGTGTGAGAGAGTCAGACAAGTAGGTGACTGAGGCTGACATCATGGGCAGAGAGAAGTCTGACAATACAATAAGATAACATAGTAGATAGGTGGGGTGAGACTAAATTGTCAAGGGTTCTGAAGGTAGGAGGAAAAGGTTGTATTGATGGAGCTAGGATGGGGAATTCAGTGGAGGGATTCAAAAAGGGGGATGAATGATCGAAACAACAAGTCAGAAAGGTGATCTTTGCAGTAGGATTTAGAATTGGTATGTGTGTGGGGAGATTAAATTCGTTAAGATGGGAAAGGAGGTGGTTGTGACGGTAAAACAATTGTTTAAGCACCCTCAAAACTACTGAAACTGGCACTAGTGTGGAGCTTTCAAATGTCCATGAAAGCAAATAATCATTCTGACTTTTAGGGTTAGCAACTGATCAAAGATGTACAAAGTCTGTCTGAAATTCTATTGAATACACAATTGCCACTAAAAACAGTTTTATTTTGAGAAAGATACTGTGGAAAATTTACCCACACACCAGTGTTTTACTGAGCATTTTCTTGACTGACTGTTCTAATTTTTTAAACCTTAAACTGATCAAAAACTACATGAGGTTTTCAAAGAGTCAAGGAATAATGATCACTCAAGAGTAGTGGTATCAACAGAACAATAACTATCAAAAACTATGACAGAGATTAATTCATGTGCACAAAAATTAGAAGAGTCTCTCAGAAGCTATGATCTGCCTGACTTTGATTTGCTCCAAATGTTTTCAATAGTCTGATAGTGTTTATGTTTGAAAAATAAAGCCGTTTATTCATAAGGAAAGCAGATTTTCAAGGTGCAGAATCACAATACTTCTCCTATAGGAGGAGAGGTCAGGGAGTCACTGAGGTCTGCACAAGATGTTTTGCCAGTTTCAGATCAGGAATAAAAGAAAAAAGTAAGGCTTCCTCCCTTGGTTCCCACCCCCCCTCTTTTATGTTTTTCTTCTGTCTTCCACATTTTCTCTATTGCATTTCCCTTTGCTTCAATCTTCCCCACCTTTCTGCTTCTCTTTATTATCTTTGCCACAAGTTCACTCTATCCCATTCATTTTCAGTCCTCTGTCTCACACCTTGCTCTCTTTTCTTCTCCTCCCGCCCTGCTCCTTCCTTCCACCTCCTGCCCCATCAGGCATTCAGATGTCAGGGGAGGTTAGCAGAAGACTGGATGCTGGCCCTTGGTCAGATCCAGGGGCGGCTCTAGGATTTCCGCTGCCCCAAGCATGGCGGCACACCGCGGGGGGCGCTCTGGCGGTCGCCGGTCCCGCCGATGTGGTGAACCTCCGGCAGACGTGCCTGCAGAGGGTCCGCTGGTCCCGCGGCTCCGATGGACCTCCCACAGGCATGCCTGCGGATGCTCCACCGGAGCCGTGGGACCAGCGGACCCTCTGCAGGCACGCCTGCAGGAGGTCCACCGGAGCCGCCTGCTGCCCTCCTGCGGGACGCCGCCCCAAGCGCGCGCTTGGAGCGCTGGGGTCTGGAGCCGGCCCTGGTCAGATCTAGCAGCTGACCATGCATGGTGGCAGAGCAGCTAAGCTGCCTCTAGAGTTGCTACTTGCAGCAAATCCCAGAATCTCAGGCTCCTTATGGATCACTCTAAGTATGTGGCTAGTCATGAGGTGGATATGCACTCACCTAGCTCTAACTTCACCTGCTCAGCAGGCTGGCAGCTAGTTCAAATTGCTAGCCAGCAGAAGTTTACAAAAAGCAGGACATCACATCATATTTTGTAAAACCAACAGGGACAGACCCTGAGAACAGGAAAATCCTTGATTTTCAATGACACATTTTATACCCAATTTATTTATAAAATATGAGAACATATTGCTCAGGTTCTCCCTTTCTCATGTGCTTGAAATAGAACAGGAGTGAGGAGCTTGCAGAAAGTGAGAGAAAGGTCTGCAAATAGCATGTTTTGCAAGCCCTAGCAAAAATTACTAAGAACAGCCCAGTATTTGGACAAGTTCAGCTGGATCTCACTAATTCACACTAATAATGGGGAGGCCTTGTGTGAAATACTGAATTTTGCAGATTAGTGTGTAAGTGGATAAACAATAAAAAGCAAAATTTACTTTAATTTATTTTGACAGTTTTAGTTCAATATTCATTATTTATGATAAAACCTTATAATTGCTAGTGAATGTTTTGTAGTATATTTTGTAAAAACGTGAGACCCCACTACAGCCTCAGTTACTAAATCTTTGCTGAGAGGTAGGGAGAAACAGACAGTTTTTTGTACAGATAAAGTGCATGGATGATCAATGTGTAGTTTCAAAGAGCATCTCTACAGTAATAAAATGTCATAATTGTCAACTTTATCTTTATTATTTTACTAAACAGACTTCAAGGATAATTAATATTAGTTGAGATCTACAATACAAATGTGACTCTAAAATAATACTTTATAAAACATTCTAGATATTAAAATGTCAAATTCACAGATTTGGAACAGCTATCTGAAAATCAGTTTAGATGTAGCTATAAAGTGCCAAATGTGTTCTCATAGTGGCATTCTAATACATCTTATTAACTTTCTAAACGATCACCACAGAAAAATAAGGTAAATCTTAGCAACATGAACTACATTTTCACAGCCTGTATGTTGATGTTCTATAAATGGTCTGAATGTTGTTATATCAGGACATACGAGCATGTTTCCCCTTTCTGGCTGTATTAGGAGTGGAAAAGTAAATTAAAGTTTTTTTTACCTTCAGGCAATAATGTGTTCTACAGTTTGCAATTAAAAATAAATTAGGCACAAAATCTTAAACAGATTGTTTATAAACTTTCAATAAACCTCTTGAGTTATGCAACAACATGCAGTATGGTAGCAGGAATGCTATGGCTGAAATTAGTTTTTGGCATATATGTGGTAGAACTATGCCTTCAATCTACAATAATTTAATTTACAGCTTAGCTGATTGGATATAGCATTTTAACACCATTTTGGAGGTTTAAGAACTGCAAGTGCTATAATCCTCTGGGTATTTTGATCACTAGCACACAAGCATGTAACATACTCTGTGTTCAAGGGGAACCTTTATCCAGGATGCAAAGCTGGTGCTGAATTATAATCACCTTCAAAAAGATTGCAAGCCTGTGAGTATTAAGCTTTACACTCACCAAGCTCAGCGAAAAAGATTTATGCAATCTACTCTGGGACCTGAGACTTAGTCATACAGCTGATCTGATAAGAGCACTCTGAGACCTTGAAGTTTATTTTCAACAGAAGTTTTGCATTCAAAGATTCAACCATTAGACCTCTTAGTGCTGATCAAAAGTGCTTCATTATGAGCCCAAGCACAGACACTGTACAAGCAGATATTTCTAAAAATAAAAAGAAGAAAAAAAAAACCTTTTACCTCTTAAAATAAAAAAAGATATCTTGAATACTTGAAAACAACTTCTGATGTCTTAGATAACATTCAAGATTTTCTTTGGTTTTTCTTTGTCGGGAAATGATTTGTAAGATACATATACTTTTCAAGCCTAGATTATTTTAATGACAGATAACATCTGTATTAAAAAGCATTAAACCATTTCTTCTGAAATTTTGGTAACCAGTGAATCTATTTCTAGGATGCTACTGCCCCAACTAAATGCAAATCTATCATGCAAAGATTAAATGGAAGGAAAAACAAAACTTCACTGTTTACTGTTAACTATTTTGCCCCTAGGTAGCAGTTTTCTTTGAAAATCACACAAGACGTTATTCTGTGTGGAATTCATTTCAATGGATTTTTTAAATGTTATTTATTTATTTTTGCAGCGGGGAGCCCTAGGCATCTGAACGTGGTCTCTCTCTCTCTCTCTCTCTCCTCTTCCCAAGGTCATATTGTAGAGCTTGAAATTAAGCCTTTCAAGACAAATATAATTGTTTATACTGGGGTGTATGGGGTGTTCAGGGAGGGGTAGCACCTCTGGTGTAGGGGCATGTCGTGTCCTTTCAGGGCAGCTCGTCCACCTTTGGTCCCCACCTGCCACTCAGCTCTCACCTGTGGCTCCTAGTAGCTGTAGCATGCGCAGCGGCCACACCCCGGGCAACAGCTTCAACAGACTGGCTAAACCAGGTTGAGGGTAGCCGTCGGGCATAGACCTTCGGTGAGATAGGGCCTTGTCTATCCCGAGCATGTGAAGACAGACTCCGGCGGATTGAGCGGATGAGACCTTTTGGAATAAGACCAACGGTCATGAAGGCGGTTTCTGCAAGCGACGTGGTACGCTAAGAGCACGGCAAGACGTGAAAGTCGCCCTGGTCAACCACTGTGCCCAGCCCATCTCCAACCATCTCGACTTTTGTCCTGCCATTGGAGCAAGATGGAATCTGGGAAGAGAGAGTGAGGCTGACTATGCGCACCTCTCCCTCACTTTAATCCAATTCACGCGCAAGTCTTGACATCCCTCCGATTCCCGTAAACTTTAAAGTCCTGTGGCGATGGGCGAGCGACGAAGCAGCAGGTGTGGATACACTGGGAGCTGTAGCCGCGGACCTGCACACAGGCGGCTCAGGTCTAATGGTCATCTTTTTGCTGACCAAAGCAACAGCTGGATTCAGCGTCTACCTGAGTGACTGAGCAGCCCTCTTTAGGACTGCACTGCTCACCTCCGTAGTAAGAGGAAGGGGCTAGAAAAGATGCCCTAAACATTATTTGCTTCATAGAACCCTGGCCAGCTTACCGTGGCTGGAGGGGATCCCATTTTATGCGGTCGAATAACAAAATTTCAAACAACAAAACGCAAGGTGACACCACTCATTATTGGTACATGGAATGTACGCACGCTTCAAGATAACCCCTCAGCAGATCGACCAGAAAGAAGAACAGCTCTGGTCGCCAGAGAGCTCACAAGATTTAACATCGATATTGCGGCCCTGTGTGAAACTCGTCTAGCCAACGAAGTTCAGCTCACAGAAACAGGAGGTGGTTACACATTCTTCTGGTGTGGACATAGCAGTGACGAACGTCGTGAATCTGGAGTTGGCTTTGCGGTTAAGAATCATCTTGTCCGCAAACTTGCCAGTCTTCCCAAGGGCGTGAACTATCGACTCATGACACTGCATCTTCCACTACCGAGAGGAAAGCGAGCTATACTAATCAGCGCTTACGCACCCACAATGATGAATCTGGATGATGTAAAGGACAAGTTTTATGAAGATCTCGATGCCCTACTTTCATCCGTGAAGCGCACCGACAGGCTGATTCTACTTGGCGATTTTAACGCGAGAGTAGGATCCGATCACTCTGCCTGGGATGGCGTCATTGGAAAAAATGGAATCGGCAAATGCAACAGCAATGGCCTACTACTATTGAAGACATGTGCGGATCATGATCTGATCATCACCAATACCATCTTCCGCCTGCCCACTCGTAAAAAGACGTCCTGGATGCACCCACGTTCCAAGCACTGGCATCTCATTGATTATGTCATCGTGCGGAGGAAAGACAGACAGGATGTAAGGGTGACTAAGGCCATGCCGAGTGCTGACTGTTGGACTGATCATAGACTTATCATCTCTAAATTAAGCCTTCACATCAAGCCAAAGAGACGTCCGCAGGGAAATAAAGCTGTGATGAAAAAGATCAACGTCAGTAAACTGAGGAACCCCAACACAGCAGCTTCACTAGTAGATCTCGACAACCAACTCTCAGAGCTGCAATTAGAGGAAAACTTTGAGAGGAACTGGGAACGCTTCCGAAATATTGTTCACTTTTCTGCACTAAAGTTTCTTGGACCCTCACACAGGAAACAGCGGGACTGGTTTGATGAAAACAATGAAGAGATCAAGGCTTTACTTGCTGAAAAGCACTGCCTTCACCGTGCTCATCAGAACGACCCGTCGTCAACAGCTAAGAAAAATGCCTTCAACAACATTCGCAGGACCGTACAGAGCAAGCTTCGTAAGATGCAGGACTCCTGGTTGAGTGCCAAAGCAGATGAAATCCAGAAGTTTGCTGATAGAAATGATGCCAAACAGTTCTACGAAGCCCTTAGATCCTTGTACGGACCTCGGCCTTCAGGGAGTTCCCCTCTACTGGACTTAGATGGTGTAACTCTCATTACTGAGAAGACTCTGATTCTACAGCGTTGGGCTGAGCATTTCCAATCTGTACTGAACCGCCCATCTTCCATCAATAATGAGGCGATTGACAGAATGCCCCAGGCGGATATTAATTACAGCCTGGATGTTCCACCATCAGAGACTGAAACTCTACAGGCCATCAGTCAGCTGTCTAGTGGCAAGGCCTCAGGATCTGATGCGATTCCAGCAGAAATCTATAAGGATGTTGGTGCAATGCTTGTTGACAAACTCACTCAGCTGTTCCAGTCCTTCTGGAATCAAGGGTCCATTCCTCAGGGATTGAAAGACGCGTCCATCGTACACCTCTACAAGAGGAAAGGAAATCAAAAAGTCTGTGATAATCATAGAGGAATATCACTGCTTTCTAGCGCAGGTAAGATCCTTGCACGAGTGTTGCTAAATCGCCTGATTGACCACCTGGAACAGGGTTTACTACCCGAGACACAGTGCGGCTTCCGCAAAGAGCGTGGCACTGTGGACATGATCTTCGCAGTCTGACAGCTCCAAGAGAAGTTTCAAGAGCAGAATCGTGAACTGTATACCATCTTCGTGGATCTTACCAAGGCTTTTGACACTGTCAGTCGTGAAGGTCTGTGGCGCATCATGTCGAAGTTTGGGTGCCCTGACAGATTCATCCTGATGGTACGTCAGTTCCACGACGGCATGAAGGCTCGTGTTCTGGACAACGGAGAAGCTTCAGAGGCCTTTCCCGTCACAAACGGCGTCAAGCAAGGGTGTGTGTTGGCACCGACCCTGTTCAGCATAATGTTTTCAGCTATGCTGTCAGACGCCTTTCAGAACAGTTCCTTGGGAATCAGCCTGAGATACAGGGCTGATGGGAAACTGTTCAACCTGCGAAGACTCCAGGCTGTCACCAAAATAAAGGAGACTGTGCTAAGAGACCTTCTTTTTGCTGATGACTGTGCCCTGAATGCTGGATCAGAGCAGGAAATGCAAGCTAGCATGGATAAATTCGCAGCAGCATGCGATAATTTCGGCCTCCTCATCAACATAAAGAAAACCGAAGTGATGCACCAGCCAGCTCCGAAAGCCCAACACCAAGAACCCACCATCATAGTGAAGGGACAAAAGCTGCAAGCAGTGGACCAATTTACATACCTTGGCAGAACTCTTTCTCGCGCAGTGACAATTGACATCGAGGTCAGCTGCAGAATCGCCAAGGCAAGTTCTGCATTTGGCAGATTGTTGACCAAGGTGTGGGACCGCCATGGAATAAGCCTTGCTACAAAGCTTAAAGTCTACCGAGCAGTAGTGTTAACTACCCTGATGTATGCCAGTGAGACTTGGACTGTATACAAGAGGCACGCTAGGCAACTGAACCACTTCCACATGACTTGCCTCCGCAGACTTCTGAGGATCCGGTGGCAGGATAAGGTGCCAGATACAGAAGTCCTCTCCAGAGCAGGCCTGCCGTCAGTTTATACTCTGCTTATGCAAGCCCAGACACGCTGGGCAGGCCATGTTGTAAGGATGCCAGACCACCACATCCCCAAACAGCTCTTTCATGGTGAGCTGTCTCAAGGAAAGTGATCGCACGGGGGGACAAAAGAAGCGATACAAAGACACGCTGAAAGCCTCTCTTAAGTCCCTGGATATTGACATCACCTCCTGGGAAACCCTGGCACAAGACCGATCGACATGGCGTATGCTGATCCATCAAGGCTGCCAGACATCTGAAGCCAGAAGGATAACCCTAGCACAAGAGAAGCGAGCACTCCGTAAAGCCAGCGCTGTAAATGTTGTAACAGTGGTGCCCACACGTCTGCCCGACATGTGGCAGAACATTTCGTGCCCATATTGGCCTTATCAGCCACCTGCGGATGCACTGTGGACAGCTCACAACCTGCTAGATGTCAAGGTCTTCTTCGAAAACGATGGACGAACATCATCAATCATCAATTGTTTATACCCTTTCCTTCCTTGACACACTGTTGCAAAAGCACCAGCAAGGCCAGCATATTTTCCCCTGGCTTAATTGAAACAGTAGTTGAATCAATTTAAGTAGCCCCTCCAGAAGCAAGGACTTTTCTCTTACAATTGAAATAAAATCAATATTAAAGTTCTGTATCAGAGAAGACAGTCAGATTCATACCACTACCCAGTTGAGCAAGGCAAGTTCCCCTGTCAGTGCATTTAGAAAAGGCTTGGACTAATGAGGAAACACAAAATGTCTTTTGAAAAGTATATTTCCTATTGCCAAGGTATGGCATGTACTTCTTATGCTGAGCCAAAAGTTCAGGACACAGGGGTTTTAAGTGAAAATTTGAGGGTTTTCTTTATCTTTACATTTCAAGCAGACATTTTTCCTACAGAAGAAGCCTTTTCATCCCCTTCTCTTCTCTGCATTTGTGTTTCTCTTCATGAAGGTGAAAGAAGGCATTCTGTGAGCAATCTTAGCCAATTCTTGTACACAGACAGCATAACTTCTTTGTACACCCAGCCCAGGGAACAAGCAATTCAATATTATTACAAAACCTGGATCTCATGGGTCAACATTAAACAGTAGCCGTTGGGTTAACTGAATTCCATAATTTAGTCTTCAAATCTAAACATTATCTACGTTAGATGCTTATTTTGAAAGATGTTGATTTTTTTCCCTTGAAGTATGGTGCATGAAGGTGCATTATTTCTGGATGTTTGATGAAGTATGGTAATTGTTATGACCACTTAAATAAAATATATTTTTGATTGACTTATTTTTTAATTAAGTCCTATACAGTAACTTCTCACTTAACATTGTAGTTATGTTCCTGAAAAATGTGGCTTTAAGTGAAATGATGTTAAGCGAATCGAAATTCCCCATAAGAATGAATGTAAATGGGAGTTTAGGTTCCAGGGAATTTTTTTTTTGCCATACAGAACAGTACTATAGTTGGGAGGTGCCCCCGCCTTACCCCACACAGCCACAGCCCACTGGCACTGGAGACAATGAGGCAGGCAAGGAGGGTGAAGATGCTGTAGGCTAGGAGAAGCATGTTGTGCAGCAGCAGCGGCAGCTTTCCCTACTCTGCAAGAGCCAGGGGTGGGTGGCTCAACACTCGGCCCACCCACGCCACCCCTTTCTCCAAACTCCCACCCTTAACCCGCCTCTTCTTCCCCCCCTTTACTCCACATGATGCCTCCTTGCTCCTCCCCCTTCCCTCCCCTGCCTCCTGCCCACTGCAATCAGATGGCTTGCGACGTTCAGGAGGCAGGGGATGGAGGGGGAGCCTGTGTGCGGAGTCCTCACTCCTCCCCCCGCCCTCCTAAACGCCACAAGCCAGCTGATTGCTGCAGGTAGGAGGAGGGGAAAGGCGCTGATCTGTGGGGTCTGCCAGCGGGCAGGAGGTGCTGGGGCGAGGGGGCATAGCGGAGCTGATGGGGGGCTGCCAGCTGTGCACAAAGCAGACAGCCAAACGATATTATAGCGAAGCATTGCACAACTTTAAATGGAGCACGTTCTGTAATTGAGCAGGGACACAAGATCAAAACAACGTTAAGCGAGAGGATGTTAAGTGGGGAGTTACTGTACTTGAAACCTAATGATTTATATTAAACATTAAAATTCTTCCTAAAAGGAGTTGACTCAGTATTAATGAAATATAGTAGCTAGGTCATCTTGCAAATCAATTTGGCAAACTGCTATTTTTTATTTTATTTATGAATTATTACTGTGAAAACTAACACGTTTGTTTTGCTGGTATTCTGAAGTAACTGGCCTGTTTCCATGGTAATGTAGATGTACCATGGAGCACGTTCTGTGTTCTTTTACATCAAGTCAAAATGCCATTCAAATAGAATAACTCCTTAGCCTATTGTAGATTGATTACAATGGCAAGCTGATTATCACATTTGCCATTATAACTGATTGACATTTAGCTGGATCAACCCTATTTGCCACTTACTGATTTTTGGAGAGAAAAAATACTGACCTGAACTCCACAGCCATCCACCAGTGAACATAAAGGGAATGTCAAGCCTTTAGGCATATAAACATTCAAAATGACTATCAACAGTTCCTAAAAGAGCAGCTAAATTTCAATGATCATTTGGTGACTACAGTCACTGGTTTGCAATCACAACCTAGGTCCTCTGTAGATATTAAAATTTATGTTTTTGGCCCTCTAATTATAGGTTTGTTGTACGTGTGAATTTGCTCTAGGCAATCCACCACATCTGAGAAATAAAGAATTTTTTGCTGTTTGGAGTAAGAAAATTCTTTAGTCATATCTTCAGAGTTAAAAACAAACTTCCTTAGTGTGTATGTGTAGTGTGCAAAAGCAAGTACATTAAAGGCCCATGTTTTGTTTAATTTCCTGAAGAAGCGTGGCTTCATAAGCAGGGGGATCATGCATTTTCTATTGCTAAATCATTTTTTTCTAAGTGATGAAATGTGCTTCTTGCTTAACATATCTTGTTTACAGCAGTAATAGAATGTAACTTGATTAAGATATGCCAAGGGTGAATGATTCACTAAATCAGATAATACCTCCCTTTCTCCTAATCCATACCTGTTTCACTATCACATTAAAGAGGTCTGAATGTGATTAAATTTAAGCACCTACTTGGATGTTCAATGAAAGGCATTTTTGGAATAGGTATACTCTTACTACTCAAAGGCATGAAGTAACTTCTTTAAATAGAGAGACAAAGTGAATTAGAAAAGAATAATACAGTTTCCTTATCCAGCTTTGCTGGAGACTGTGCACCTGAAAGCTTCAAATCCTAAATCTGAAACATCAAAATCACAGGGCCAAATCTTATGATTCATACTCTGTCAAAACTTGGCTTCAGTGGAATTTCTAACTGAGTAAGAACTGTGGAGTTTGGACCATTGAGTTTAGTATGGACAGATATTTAGATGACTACTTCAACACATTCTTCTAAATGGAACTTTCCTCTTGGTGTCCAGTAGATTGTTGCCAGACTAGAAGAATGTATATTTAGAAAAAAACAGAATTTAAAACAAACTGCAACTTATTAAGCAATACCTTGTCTAAAAGCCTTTCAACTGTTCTTTAGATCTTTATGAAAAACAAATAAGACATCAGTATTCATAAAGGTGCAAGTTTAACTAAAGTAAAACTTATACTCTGCAAACATCCAGGGTATGTCAGTCTTTTTCTTTGCTGATGAAAAGAAAACATAAAATAGAAATCTCTGGCTGGAGATGAAATCCAGAGGTAAGAAGGAAAGGTGAAGGACTACCTTAAGTGTATGCATTCACCTGCCCAGCAGAGATGACTGTGATCTCAAAAGACACTTTGATCAAAAGAAAATACAACTATGTCACTGTAAAGCTACATTTTCACTGTTCATCTGATTGCTGTGCTCTATATAATCATATAGGCCTGTTTGTTCTTTGAGTATTAAATATGTAATTTCTCAATTCATTTTAAGCAATATATATGACCTTATTACAGAAACTGTACTGAGATTGTAAACAGAAATTCAAAAGGTAAATTGCCGAGCCTTCTGGGGTTCGGCAATTTACCTTTTACGAACAATACTGGGCTGGGGCTTGATATTTGAAGCTGTTTTAAGAAATCTAACAGCATAGGATGTTGTCACTCTTCCTGTCTCACTTGTAAGAATGACTTCCATAAAATATGGACTTTAGTAACGATAATGGTATCTCAAAGAATGCGGGCCTGAATCCCTCATACAGCACACACAAGCTGTTTCTGTGCATCACAGAAAATAAGTTTCAGACTGAGAAATACTCTTCAAAACTCCAAGCAAGACACTAAACAACTTCTTGCTGACTGGCTAAAAGGATACATTTTTCTCTAGTTAAAACATAATTGTGAATGAATGATTAAACTGATCCTTTAATACTTAATGATTACTTTTATATTTAAAATAAATATATCAATAGTGGAGGGATTAAGCAACTAATCCAGTCAATTCTTTTGATAGGAAATAAGACTGATATAAAGCCAATGGGAAGGGAAAGTTTTCAAGATCTACTCAAGCAGAGTGAGTCATAAGGACTTAAATGGCCACAGAGACTCAGAATACAAGTCAAATAAATGTAAATAAGAAAAACAACAGTTACTGAAACAGAGATAAATGTTTTATACATTTAATCCTGCTGGTGTTTCACCAAGCATCGTATGCTGGAGAACAAGACTGCCATTATACTGCTGTATAAATGGACTTTGCAAGAAGAGACTCTGCAGTATCAAGAACATGGAGCTGTACAAAGTTACCAAGTAGGTTACATGCTACTAAACAGAGAGGCACCATGAAAGACAAAGAAAAAAATTACTCACTACTTTACAAAAATATATCTGTAACAGCTGTTTGTTAAAAGATGAGGCAGGAATGCTAAACTAGTCTCTGTTGCACCTCCAGAGGTAGAAGTTCTGGCTGGCAGATTGAAAAGGCATGATCATACCCTGGAACCTTAGGTCAAATCTGGAATTATTCTGGCAATTGTAGAGAAACGTTCACAGATCAGCTGCTGTGGACTGGGGGTAAAAAGCCATGATCAAGGGGGAAAAACAAAAAGCAAATACATATGCCAGGGCACAGCCATATGAGAGAAAACATGGATTTGTGCTGTGTACTGCATTTTCCAATTCTCTTGAGGCAAAAGTTCTCTGGGGAGTTGTGGAGAGTATGGTTCAATTTAGCTTGTGATTCAAGTAGTCAGTTTAGAGCCTATACTTACAAGAGGATTTTATATATTGTCATTTTCTTAATAAGTGTTTCACTAAACATTGGACTAAAACATTTGGGAAATTTGAGTAGATGGTATTCTCTTAATAACTAGCAGGAAAATTATATATATGACTGATGACTAACTTTGTCCTGTGGGAAAAAAACAGGATGTGCTCATGCAACTGAAGAGTGTCTCACAATGCATATGTACAAGGGAGCCAAATTAAGGCTGCAGAGATAACCATAATTCTGGCATTTCCTACATTTTTGAAGGTTTGACTTTGCAACCTTAATCATGTTATTCTAATGAAGTTGTTTTGTGTGTAAAGTCAAACAAACAATCTTGTTTCTGCCTTCTTGGCTAGACAAATATAGAAGCACACTGAAAAATCCTCTAACGTTACTGTCAAGTAGAACTGTGTCATTTGTTTCTGAAGACAAAACTAAGTAATGGTTCTTCAGCTTGGCGATTCAAGTGATCATAGTCCAAAAGATGTTTCCTTGTTCAGGATCTATGCAAATATAGTGTGAGCTTTTTCCTTCCATTCATATAGCTAGGCTATCCATAGTCAATACTAAGAAGATCTGTGTTTTTAAATGGTGATTTGCTTTGGCAATGGAGCCATTTGTAATAAATATGAGAAACAGCTCCCGGTAATGGGCATCAAAATGCCTTCTGGATTAGAATACTAAACAGCTTTGAATGCTAACTATGTCTTGCTATATGTACAGTATCCAGAAGCCTCATTAAAAATTATACATCATTTGACTTTGGAATTTGGCTAGGTATCAGACTTCAAAATAAATTATGGTAAATCTGAAATTTTAGGCATTAATATTTCCAAATGGGTCAAAATAAACTGTTGTCAGTTATATAAATTTAAACCGGTAAAGGAATCTTTAAAAAAAATCAGGAATAAATATTGTGGAGAAACACAAAAATCTTTTAAAGGCAAATTACCCTCCAGAGTGGAATAAAATAACAAAAGACTTGGAGGGATGGAACAAATATGAAATTTCCTGGCTAGGTAGAGTAGACTTGGCAATGATGAATGTCCTCCCAGAGCTAGCTATTATTTTTGTTTCAGTGCATCTCTGTTGATATTGCTGACACAACATTATAAACAAGGAAGGATGCACTATTAAGATTCATATGGTAACGTAAAAGACAAAGGGTGAGTTCTGAAGTTCTGAATAAGCTTGGGGTGGACTAGCTTTCCCTAATTTGGCTTATCATCACGCATCGTTTAAAAGTTGTGATCAGTTGGGATAACAATAGAACATTAAAACAGTGGGTAAACTTGAATGTGATGACTGATGCCCAAATATAGCTGTTCATAGAAATTGTTGGGTTAAAAAGACACTTAGGTAACCAAAAAAAAACCATTCATCCAGTCCATCTCATCAGCTTTGGACATTTTTTTTTAAATTCCTGTCAATGAAGCCCTCTCACTTAGCTATTTCCATTAATAATGAGGAATTTATCCCTAGAAAAGTGACTATTGTTGTAGATAAGATCTGAGATTACTCCATTAACAACACAGATGAAGAGATAGGAGAGAGATTTGGACAAATAAATTGATCTGGATGAATGGGTCTCTCTATGGGAAAGGGGATATCTTCAATTTGCATAGCTCATAAAGTATATTTGTATATAAATTATTGTATTGATGGCATCTGACTCCAGTTAAAATTCATTATATTTTTGCTTACTAGGTAGGCTCTCTGTTGGATATGTTGCAGGGAAAGAGGAACATATTTTCACATGTGATGAGTGTGTTCAGGAATTAGAGAGTTTTGGGAGGAAATTACCAAAGATATTTATTTTATGACAGCATGCCCGCTTCCTAGAGAGCTTCTGTCCTGTTTACTCAATGCTCCCATAATAGAGCTACATTTTAAATAGAATGACAAATTAATTTCTTTTTTATGGTTATCAGCTAGGCTTTGTATTGTACATTGGAAAAATGTGATTCTTGTTTCTACGGAACTGTAGTATAGTAAAATATGGAATGTCTTTGCAATGGAAAAGCTTACACCAAGTATGGTGTGATACCAATTGGTCACATCACATAATGTGATGTGGCTGTGCAAAAGGCTAATGCAATTCTAGGATGCATCAGGAAAGGTACTTCCAGTAGAGGTAGGAAAATGTTATTACCATTATACAAAGCACTGGTGAGATCTCATCTGGAATGCTGTGTGAAATTCTGGTCTCCCAAGTTTAAGAAAAATAAATTCACACTGGAATAGGTGCAGAGGTCTACTAAGATGATCAGAGGAATGGAGAACCTACCTTAGGAGAGGAGACATAAGAACATAATAATGGCCATACTGTGTCACAACAATGGTCTATCTTGCCCAGTGTCCTGTCTTCTGACAGTGGCCAATGCCAGATGGTTCAGAGAGAATGAACAGAACAGGGCATGATCCATCCCATTATCCAGTCCCAGCACGTGGCAGTCTGAGGCTTAGGGACATCCAGAGCATGGGGTTGCATCCCTGACCATCCTGGCTAGCAGCCAGGAATACATCTAATTCATATTCATATTCATCTAACTTATCATCCATGAATTTATCTAATTCTTCTTTGAACCCTGTTATAGGGGGTGTCTTCACTACCGGAATAAGTCAAACTAAGTAATGCTATTTCAGCTGCAGTGAATAATGTACCTGAAGTAGCATAACTCAGGTCGACTTGCCCCAGTGTCTTCACTGCGCTAAATCAATGGCAGAGTGCTCTCCGGTTGACTTATCTTACTCTTCTTGGAGAGCTGGAGTACCGAGGTTGACCAGAGAGCACTCAGCCGTCGATTTAGTGGGTCTTCACTAGACCCACTAAATTGACCCCTGCTGCATTGATTGAAACAGCATCAATCTCCCCATAGTGAAGACCAGCCCATAGTTTTGGTCTTCACAACATTCCCTGGTAACAAGTTCCGCAGGTTGACTTTGTGTTGTGTGAAGAAATACTTCCCTTAGGTTGTTTTAAACCTGTTGCCTATTAATTTCATCGGGTGACCCCAGGTTTGTGTGTTATGTGAATGGGTAAATAATACTTACTTTCTCCACTCCATTCATGATTTTATAGATCTTACTCATGTTGCCCCTTAGTTGTCTCTTTTCCAAGCTGAACAGTCCCAGTCTTTTTAATCTCTTCTCGTATGGAAGCTGTTCCATATCCCTAATTGCTTTTGTTGCCCTTCTCTGTACCCTTTCCGTTTCTAATGTATCTTATTTGACATGGGGGGACCAGAACTGCTCACAGTATACAATGTGTGGACAAATCAGGGCCTTATATAGTGGTATTATGATATTTCCTGCATTGTGAATTATGATCTTTTCTAGCCTTAAAGTCTATGAGTCTACATACACAAGAGACGTGCCAAAAAAAATTAGGTATTTAGAAATTTGGTCACCCTTTTTAGGCTACAGAAAGGAGGAAGGCAGCAAGCTTGTATCTTTAACCAAGTTCTTTGAATATTAACATGAGCTTGAATAAGTAATAAGGAATGTACAATGTAGTACATTAATGCTAATAAAAAGTTTTTAAAAAGCAACACTTTTCTGATCCAAAAAATAGAAGCAGGACCAAAAGCACTGAGTGAAATCCTGCTCTACTGAAGTGATTTTTCTGATAATGTAAACTACGTACCACATGCTGGTCCAGATTCAGTACAAGTAGCATGATCATGTCAGGGCCACCCGGGGGAGGGGGGGCAAGTGGGGCAATTTGCCCCAGGCCCTGGGCCCCGCAAGGGCCCCCATGAGAGTTTTTCAGGGCCCCTGGACAGGGTCCTTCACTCGCTGCAGGGGCCCCGGAAAACTTTATCAATGTTACATATATATCATTATGGGCTAGCTAGTAATTGTCTTCCTGGCTCAATGGATAAGCTAAATGATGTTTTGCATAGGAACAAAAGTCACTGAAGGTGGGGAGCAGGGGATAGTAATTAATGCAAATCCCTAATGGAGGTAACAAGTCTGTGGAATTTTCACCCTCTAGGGAAATAGTGTACACTGTTTTGACCTGGTTCCTGTCAAGAGGCCTGTTGAACAAAGAAAAAAAAACTGTATAAAGAGCCAGCCCTGATCTTCGGGGAGGGGGAGGTTCATTGAAGAATGGACATGAGATTGTGACCAAGAAACAGGTCCTTCAGATAACCTGAAATACTTTAAAACCTACCAGTGTCTCTGTGTGGAAGACAGGTGACCACCATCTGGCAAACCAGGCATTCATATAAGCTGTTTATTATTTTTTAAGAAACTTTCCCAAAAATTTCAGCCTGAGGCAGACACCTTGCATGGAAAATTTCAGCCCAAACAGATTTCTCAAAGTTATAAACAATTGAAAACAGGGTTTTAGATGGAAAGTGTCAGGTAACCTTAATTATAGGCAGTGCTATTTGCAATAAATAAATAATCATAGCAGTACAGACAGTCTTCGGACTTACGACACAAATGGTTCCTTATCATTGTGTCATAAGTCGGAGCGTCGAAACTCGGAAACACAATCTACTGTATTGTGGGACCGAGTGTCATAAACTCGAAACCTATAGTCATAAGTTGAATCAGGATGTTAATGTAGAAGCACCGTAAGTGCCGTTCACCGTAACTTGAAGGTCATAAAGTCGAGGACTGTCTGTAATGCTAACATCCCCACTCTCAGGATCTCCCAAGGAGCCCTTCCTACTATAGGAGTCTTCAAAACAGTCTTCCTCTGCATGCAGAAAGGAAGAGGATGGGAAAATATTCTTGGCTGAGGCAGAAAAAGTGGGCACCATTTTCCCCTCATCCTTATCTGTTGCAAAAACTTTCCTCGATCCTGCACCATTTAAGTCACTGAGACTTTTCCCACTGGACTGTATGGAAGCAGGATCAGATCCTAAGCACAGATAACCATGGCAATCTGACATTGTCACATTATCATAGGTAAATTAGAGAAATGTGAATTTTACAGAACTACAAGCTGAAAGCATATTTGGATAAACCACAGACAGATTAATAATTAACTATTCAGTTTCAAGTTGAGAGGAAACATTTCATGGAGCTCCACAGGGGGCAGTTCTGCAACCAATACTATTCAATATTTATTCTTCATTAACAGGCTGGTGGATGCTATGCTGATCAAGTTTACAGACAATATACAACTGAGCATGATCACAAATGCTTTGAAGAACAGAATTAAAATAAAGAATGATCTTGAGAAATGGACTGAAATCAACAGAATGTGATTCAATGGAAACAAAGTTAAACACTAAAAAAAACAGTTCCATAAAGAAGTGTTTGGCCACTATAGTGGCTAATAAGCAACATTCTATGCCAAAAAATAACTACAACACCTGTGATTGAATAGGGTGGGAGATTTGGGGCTAACACTAAAATCATAAGCCCTAACTATGATATTCATTTACAGTTTGCACATCTCTCAGCTTGCACAATAAAATACAGTCTGAGGAAAAAGAAGATATTTGGAAAACATCATGCATTTATAAAGAAACACTAAGGGACAGAAAAAGGGAAAAGAGTCAAATAACTTCATTACTCAGCTGGGACAAAATCAGAAACAATAGACTCACTGGATAACTAGGCTTCATACCAGGAAAATCTTTGTATCTATAAGAGCAGTTTGGCAATGGAACATTGGTTATAAAAGCATGGATACTGGAGAAATTTTCAACATTGGAGATATCTAAGGGATAGTCTAAGAAAAGGGCAGAGGAAATGCAGGGAGATGATCTCTTCCACCTGTAATGATTCTATGATAGTGGTGTGCATGGGCCACACGTGAATTGTCAGGGTAATCCGCTGGCAGGCCATGAGACAGTTTGTTTACATTGATGGTCCTCAGGCACGGGAGCTGCGAGGCCACTGGGAGCTGCGGGCGGCCATGTCTGCGGATGGTCAATGTAAACGAACTGTCTTGTAGCCTGCCAGCGGATTACCCTGATGGGCTGCGTGAGGCCCGTAGGTTGCCTACCATTGTTCTATGACTTTCTCTAGGAACATATGTAGATATTTAATATTTTTACTCCAGTCACTTTTGTTCACACCTAACCTGAACTATACAAAGACAACAGGCTCATATCATATTAACACATAAAATTCAAGCTCCAATTTCCCAAAATGACTAGATAAAGTCAGAGTACTAAACCCGCAATTAGACATCTGAAACTCCTGGGAGTTCAGCACTTTTGAAAAATAAAGATGCTTATTTAGGTGATTAAATATGAACTTTTGAGACTCATTTTGGTGACCCATTTTTTTTTAAATCTTAGTCCAAACCTTTTTGTTGCAATTCTGTTCAGATTACATTACAATATAACTTTAATCTAGTCTTATTTTGATTTACTGCTATTGATAAAGTGAAGGGAAGTTCTATGAGTAAATATTATAGTTGAAATAGTATAATAGACAGACATCTGGCTAGCTTTATTACGTTAAATTCTTTCAATGTCAAAAAGTATCTAAAAGAACACGGTCCAGATCCCCAGCTGTTGTAAATTGGAGTATGGAGCTACCTCAAGTTTCATCAGTTTTTATAAAATCTCATCTACAATAGCTGACTTTTTAACTGCGTAGACTTCTGCTGATGCTATACATTAGTCCCAGCAATGACAAATGTAGAAAATTTCTATTGTATCACTGGTTCCAGATAAAAATAAGTCAAATTTTGAGGTGGTATTATATCTTTTGAATTTTACTTTCTGTTAAGTAACTGGTGTAATATTTGTTGTTATTGGGACATAGAAAGTCTATGGGTGACCTAAGATATACATGGAGACTGCTTCTACTCAGAAGGAGAAGTACCACAATTTGATAACAGACTCATAGTGTGGTATTACACAGCCCTACTATCAACTAAACACACACTTGCATAAAAATTGCTAAATATATTTCATTAATATGCATAGCAAATATTTTTCTTCTTTTCCATTAAAATACATTGAAATTAATTATGCATAATCCACAAATTACTAAATATTTCTAAATATAGTCCCTTGGTGATTAAGAAATTAAAACTGAAAAGTATTATATTCTATATAGGGGGAAAAGATGATATTTCTATGAAAGAAGGTCAGATGAGTCATTGCATCCTAGTAATCTCGCTTCTTTTTACATCACTACATTGTAATCTTTTCCCTTCTATGTCAGTCTTTGGTTCCTGTAATGCATTGGGTAATAGACACCTCCAGCTGTTTCTTTTGCAACATGTTTTAATTTAAAATGAATAAAAAGCATTGCACATATCATCTCTCTATACATTATACAGCAATATAGAGATAATTGTGCAGTCTTGATTCCAAGACTAAGGCTCTGCTGTTCTTTTCCCACACTCCCTGTGCTGTTCCATCTTGTTTAAACATTGAGTAAGCAGAACCTTTCAACTGATATATAGCTTTGGAACGATGTTCCTCCCCCGCCCCCCGCGCCTTCAATTATTCTTCATAGGAGTTTTTGTAACATTACCTTATAATGTTGAATTCCTATTCCTTCAGTTTCAGCCACAAAAATATCACCCCCAATGTAAGATTTATTTTTACTTTTGAAAAATGTAAATGTGATCATTAGCTTGGCACATAAAATAAACTGGGGGAAAAAACACCACTGTCCTGCTGTTTGCCAGAATGTTTAAAAACTGCTAAGGCTTCCTTTCTTCTCTTGCTTCCATGTAATGAGAAAAGACAAGAGATTAAAAGCCTCAGACGGTTGGATTTTTTTCTCTTATTTGGAGGACAGATTGCATTTTTTGTATCCAAAACTGACAGGGTTAGAAAGCCTGTAAAATGGACCCCAGTATGTTTGAACAAAGTGACCAATCTAAAGCCCACAGGGAAGGTAGACTGTAAACTTGTGATTGATCTTGCTCAGAATGGGGGAGAGGTCTCTTGCTGCGTTCAGCATACTGCTGAAAATGCATAAACATAACTTTCCTATGTTAGTGCTCATGCAATTACTTTACAGTCACAATTTTGTGTTTTCTTCCTAATTTCACAAGGAATTAGGATGAATTATTCTGCTTGTTATTGTTAAAGACACGGATCAAATTATTTTTGGGGCTTGCCTATAAAGTTTTCTTGAAGGGAGAAACATATGCAATAAAGTATACCTTTTAAACAAAGACTGATGAGGAACCCTCAAACATTGTTGAAACTTTAGCATTACATATACAATCTACTATAGCGTATGCCCCACCCCACACCTTTTTTGTTGTTATGTTTTTGGACCCGAACAACACCTATTATTTAAGACGAGACACTAAAAGTAAGTACACGATTGTATTTCTGGGGCAAGCTTCACATACCTAGTCAAACTAGAATAAAACTCCCTGTATAAACAGCTTTTATAAATGTCATTGAAACTTCTTAGATAAATATAGTAATACTATAGACTTCAGTGATTTCAAAAGGATCTAGTCATTCCAAGGCCATCTTCTCAATATGACATGATGCATGATATTTCTGAAGCTGTGGGGGGAAAAAGGCATTGCCTGAGGAAGTAAAACGGAGTCACTTTTCACACAGGTATGCTATTTCATGACTGTCAGGTGGAAACTCTTCAGGATTAATGCTTTATAATTCTCATATGTCTGATGCTTTAGAACTTCAAAGTGCAGTAGAACATTTCAAATTTTTTTCGGCCCATGAGGAAAAACCTTTTCATTCAAAGTTGCTGTCAATTGGAAACTTGCATTTAACACTATACAACGATTACACTTTTTATGAAGATTAAAATTATGCAGAGATGTCCTGGCAAAGCAAGTAGCCCACCGTAGTTCTAAATATTACACAGTTATTCTTTGTATTGTTTTCTTTTCCAAGGGAAAATTCTTCTAAACTATTCTTTATTTTAAAACAGAGTATTCAGGTATAATGGTGTTTCCTTAGCCAGTAAAGACTAAACATATCCCTGACTGGAAAGATAAGAAATCAGTAGGTTTTATGAAGAAAATGACATGAAAATCAATATGTGGTTCCTGGAGAAGAGACTTACTACACTTTTAATTTGAAGTCTAACAGTGGTAAGTCATGAATATAGTATTTGCCTGTGTAAAAATAATCTGTTTGCTATAAAACTGGAACCATCCCTAGTTATCTAATACTTCAAGAAACAGTGTATTAGCACCCTCACTGAATCCGTGTGAAGCTGGCCCCCTTTGGCAACTAAAAGAGCTCTTTGAACCATAGAACAGATGTAATGAAAATTGGTTCCATTAAATGCAGCTGACAAATTACAAACTGAAAAATTAATGCTCCATACCGTGACTCTGGGGGCTAGAATGAATCAAGGTGTGGTTGCCAGATGCTAACACTTTTTTTTTATTTCAAAATAAAAAACTATAGTGTCTTATAAACATGCACTAAAACAGCAACCATAATTATACACAAATATTAAAATTAAGCCAGCAAGAACAAGAAAATCCAAAGGAATGGCCATTCCTTCATTTCTAACCCAGACATTATACAATGGAAGAATATTAATTTCAGAAGCATATATGATCATTTATATTACTTACATACTTAGTCCCTGATCCTGCAGGCAGAACTCTGCACTCATGCAGAGGCCACTGATTTGACTAGGGCTCTGTGTAAACTCAGAGCTTTAGGGCTTGTGTACATGGGGAGATATTCTGGAATTTTTGATTAGGTATTAACTATTTGGAAGTGGACTAAGCTAATTAGAAATACAGAACTCTTATTCTGAAAAAAGTGTGTCTACATGTGCAGTTAATTACTTTAAATTCAGAACCCACTTCATTCTGGATTAAATGTTCATGAGTGAGGGCTGAACATTGTGAGCTACTGATAGAATGGCAACCTTAATTTGTGATCACAATACTTTTGTTTGGTGTAATCTTATCTATTTACTTTTTAACTGCAGCACACTCTTGCCAACAAAGCAAGCATAAATGGACATAGAGGACAGAGAAATCTGGGTAATATATGTGCTCCTTTGCCATTATAACTGATCAGAAATAGAATTTCCATCCCATGGCAAATGCAAATATTTCCACATTGTGTTTTCAATCCTATATTCTAACAAAAATATTGAAGTATAAAAACTTTTCCTAAAACCAAAAGCTCAGGAAAAAATGATTCAGAAATGTTAGGTTTTGACATTTTCACTCCAATTGAAAGGTTTCGACATTTCTGTTTAATTTTGGGTCAATGTTTATCTCCACCTCTACTTGAGCTGCCATGATGCCTCATGAGAATTGTAGGTCTGGGTCCTTCATGTTCCCATACTCCCAGAAAGGCCCTGTTCCCTGGCCGGAACTCTCCTATGACATACTTTAGTCTCTCCCTGTGGCTGAGCCAATGGGAGAATGTTTCATTCATTTAAAAAAAATTTTTTTTTGACCAGCCCTAACAGCAATAAAGTTATGAGACTACCATTGCCTAATCAAGCCTTCAAAAAAGTACACAAAAGGTCTAATTAGAGCACCACATCATAGTAATATATTTGTTGTAGAAAGTTATTTCTTTAGGTACACATAGTGCAATGTCTGGTACAAGCTTTATTTATAGTAAGAATGAGCAGGTGTTTTAAATGAGTTGTGATAGACCCAGGCCAGTTAGGTACAGCAGAGTAGTAGACCACAGATATACTGGCCACTGGATAAGCAGTTTTCTGTTCCCTGACTGACCAGAGCAGGGGCTGCTCCAGCCTAGGGTGGACACATGACTCCAATTAGCCTGCAAAGAGTCAGCTGAAGCCATTAGGCTAATGAGAACACCTGACTCCAATTAACCTGCAAAGAGTCAGGTGAGGCTGTTAAGCTAATGTGAACACCTGATTCTAATTAAGGCCCCTCTGATACTATAATTAAGGCCCCTCTGATACTATAAAAGGGCTCACTCTGGTCAGGCCAAGGAGAGCCAGGGGAGAGGAAGTGCGGCTGAAGGGCTGGGTAATGAAGACACCCTCAAGCCACTGAAAGGGAGCCCTAAGGTAAGGGTGAAGAGGGCATTACGAGAGAGAAGTGGGAGAGCTGTGGGGAAGTGGCCCAGGGAAATGTAGCAACTGAAAGGTCGGCTGCTAACAGCTGCTGCCATTAGGGTCCCTGGGCCGGAACCCGGAGTAGAGGGTCGGCCCGGGTTCTCTCCAACCCACCACTACAGAAACACATCCTGGGAGGGGAAGACAGGCTCCTGTCAGGACAGGAGGCAAAACTGTTCTGGAATAATCTTGTAGGGACAACAGAGACTGTGGGAGTTCTCTCACCAATCTCCTTGCTGGCTTATGATGAAAAGGGCTCAGTAGACTGTAACCCTGGCCCTAGAGAGAGAAGTGCTATGTGGAGGGTCGCAGTGAGCCTCTGAGGCTAGCATAAACCACCTGGAAGCATGGGACCCATGGAGAGAAGGTCAGAGCTCTGCCACAAAGTATTATCTTTATCCATTTTCTCTCTTTTGTGCAGAAAGAAAAGAAATTGGACTTTGTTAACATTTTTATGTCATGTCCTCAGTTGCTGCTGCTGCTGCAGCAAAGCACCTAAAGACACAATTGTTTTATGTTCCTAGTTACACTTTTTTCTTGGAGACCTACATGTAAGGCTGCCCTCTTCCTTTATGAAACTTCATGAGAAAACATCCTGTATACAGGACCGGTGCAACCCATTAGGCGACCTAGGCGGTCGCCTAGGGCACTAGCATTTGGGGGGCGGCATTTCGGGTTCTTTGGCAGCGACCATGGCGGCCGGATCTTCGGCCTCCCCGGTCATCGTCGGCATTTAGGCGGAGGGACCTGGGGCAGGGGAATGTGGGGAGGGCTGCCTGCAGCAAGTAAAGGGGGTGCTGCACACAGGGGAACCGCTCCCCACCCCAGTTCACCTCTGCTCCGCCTCCTCCCCTGAGCACGCCGTCCCGGTCTGCTTCTCTCCCTCTTAGGTTTGCGGCGCCAAACAGCTCATTGGCACTGCAAGCCTGGGAGGTGGGAGAAGTGGAGCGGCGACAGCGTGCTTAGGGAGGAGGTGGAACAGAGGTGAGCTGGGGTGGGGAGCTGCCACACGGCTCCCTGGGCTGGGGAGAGTTGCCGCGGGTGTGTGGGGGGGGAAGCGGGCAGAGAGCTGCCACAGGGCTGGGGTGGGGGCAAAGTGGAAGTTTCACCTAGGGCGTGAAACATTCTTGCACCTGCTCTGCCTGTATATCACAGGTAATGGGGGGTGACTACAGAAAAAATAATAAAACTAGGTATGCATATCATACATACATAGCAGTGGTCCTCAATCTATAGTCTGCAGAACTGTTTCTAATCACAATGGGGAAGCAACTGTCAGTCTACAAAGCAGTGGCATTTCCTACTGGTTATAACCCAGTCCAAGACTCCCTGTGGATTTCCAGAGACTTTTTTGACCAACTCAACTCCAAATATTTTTTAAAATGACACCTTGCTGCAGCTTGCACATCATCTTTTTGTCTTTCTTTTTCTGATACTTCTTTGGTATATATACAACCATAATCAAATGTGAAAATGTCATCAAAATTAGAGGGAAAGCAAAAGCACAGATAGAACAAAACTGCAAAGTCACCCGGGAAGATTCCCTGCAGCCTTCCCTGTTCTAATGACAGTGGTGGATTTAAACTAAATTGGGGCTAGATGCATTCTAACCAAAAGCATTTCCTGCACCCCCAATACAAGGAAGGATCACACAGTGTGACAATAGGGAAGGCACCAGTTTGTATATGTATGCAACAGTGAGGTTGTGTTCCTGCTTCCCTCATCCCAAGCTGAGAACCTTTTCTTTTCCTCCATCTCCTCTTCCACTGCCACTCCCCAGTGCCCTGACTGTCCTCCCTCTTCCTCAATGGAGCTATGCCTCTTCAAAGAAGCTGAAGATCTGGCTCAAAACTTCTGAAAACGTGTCAAGTAAGTTACTGTCCATTTTATATCAGCTTAAATTCTCCTCCCCTGAAATAGAGATTTATGTCTTACTTTATTTCGGATTAGGGTGAGCAGATGTCCCTATTTTATAGGGACAGTCCCAATTTTGGGGTCTTTTTTCTTATATAGGCTCCTATTACCCCCTAATCCCCTGTCCTGATTTTTCACACTTGCTGTCTGGTTACCCTATTTCGGATTGTACTATGGGTTTCTTTGTTCATTAGTTTGTGTCTTTTCAGATACCGATATAAAGCATATTGCGTCTCTGGTGTTTATTGAGAACAAATGGATCATCTTGGTCAGGAATGTGACAGAGGAAGCATATTTTGTAAAAATCATCTATTTTGTTTTCTTTTGTCCCTTTCACAGGTGTTAACCCCTTTGCTTACAGTAGTGCTAACATGAATGTATTACTCAAAATCATATTTGCTTTTTCAGGTTATCTGATCTCATAAGAACCAAGGCAAAGACCCTAAGTAAAGATTAATTAATTAAACCTGGCCGTAACTACTTGAGTAATATGTTGACTCTGGAGCAGTGCAAAAAAAGTTAGGCCAGCTTGTGATCAGTCCTGCATGGGAAAGTAAAAGGGAGTAAGTGGTAGAGAGTTCCCTCCATATTCTCTTGTACTGGCTACCCATACCCTCCTCTGCCAAAGTGAATGACAATCTGCTTCCCAGGATACTCCTGAGATAGCACATAAGTGTGTGCCCCACACCTGAGGCTCCTGGCAAAGGCACCGTTGGGCCCTTATAAATCTATCTAACTTGTCATTGTTAATCACTGAACAAAAAGCATAGAAACAGGGCTGTGATTTGTAAATAAAATTATAAATATTTTCTTGGAGAACATGTCTGAAAAAATCATTTCTACTGCATAGCATTATAGGTTGTATTAACTAATGAGAGCAAACTAATGAAAACCAAGTTGCATTCACTGAGACATAATGGCTTGTAATTCAGCCTCAACAGGGCTGATGAAAGGGGGTGTGATTTAAGTGAAATTTTCCTCTAAGTGTTCCCAAGAGTTTGTTACATAGAAGAAAGAACTATATTAAAATTTTCTTAATTAATAAAAATGTAGTGAGTGTTCAAAAGTGCCCAGGGCCAGGAAAAGCTGCAGTGTTTGCTGAAAAACCTAAGCTGTCTTGATTCTTTCTCAACATTTACTGGTGGCCCAATAGAGTTCGCATCCCATCCTATCATGGCAACTGTCACACAAAACTAGTTTGTTTGTACTAGTTAACACAGACATGAAAAACAGCAAATCAAATCTTTTACTGAACTCACTGTTTACAGATGACATCATCAAGCAATTCTTACACTACTTGTCTCATGTGGGAGTAGAGGAATGTTCAAAACTGAGTTTTCTTACCCTCTGTCGCTAGCCAAAAATCAGAGATTAAAAAACTCTAGCACACTGGTACTACTCCTTTTTGGAGTCGCCATCAAAATTAATTTAATTCTGGCAATGGTTAAAGGTTTAGACAGAAAAAAAAATGGAAGAGGCCAACTATATATTTGTCTGGCCTGCCAGCAGCTTCTAAGATAATTTATTGTTCTCTCATTTGCCCATTTTAAAAGTGCTTACGACACAGTGGCAAAGCTTTGTGATCACTGGCTAAAACTGTTAAAACTTCTGTCAACAGCGTCCTTCAACACTTTCAGAAAAACAATAATATCCAGAGACTGAGTGACTCAAAGCCCCTGGGAAACCACTGCAGAAAATGACCCAACTGAATCATTGAGAATATCAGAGAAAATTTAAAGTACTGCTCTCTGGAAAAACAAATCTACACCAACTAGCAGGTTTATTCATGTGTTTGAGCGGGTGAGGATTAGGGGTTTGGTGCCAGCAGCACCTGAAAAAGAATATAAATTAGTACACTAGGAAACATGCCCAACTACACCAGAGAGAGCTGTAGATATAAAGACAGGAAAAAAACCTCCAAGAAAATAGCCATTAGATTTACCAACAGCAATTTTCTTCTGTGATTTGGAAGCACATTAGCCATTTTCAACTATGCTTCTGTTATTACTTTGTTCAGAGTAAGAGTAATATAGCAGTACTGATAAAATACTCCAAGAAGTTTGAAGACAAAAAAAACAAAGCAGATGTACTTATACAGTTGCTTTTGTACCATATTATATAAAACATCCACTCTTCCCCCCCCCCAAAAAAAAAACAACCACCATGCAAGTCCACAGTAAATGCAGAATATTGCAGTATCCTCCCTAACAGACTACATAATAGGAGCCTCCTCACTAGAAGACTATTAGAAGATCAGGAATGTATGTCCAATTATTCTGAAGTCTCTTCTTTCCTCAGCTCACATGCATTACTTCCATTAATGTTTTAAAGAGCTACATGAACAAGCATCAAACGGACAACTCAATAGAATTTCATGACTATTTTCATAGGATCATTATTTCCTTTTTACATTAAATACTGTTCGGCATTTACTATAATATACTCCAAAGATGTCACAAAGAAACCATACAGTCTGACTTGAATATTTTCTTACCTATGAAATGTAACCAAATGTGTAATTCCACTGTTTTCATTTTCAGCTAACCCTATGAACTTAATGCAGAGTGATAAGCTACTGAGCAGAAAAGGTACAACATACCAATAGTGACAGTCTTCTTTAATAATATGTAGCTGCTAGGTGTTGTATAAGACAATTAAAAATCATTCAAAGTCATTCAAACAAACACATGGATGACCATTGGAGAGGCAGTACAAAAACTGAATATTTCATTCCCACAGTCAAGTCACAGTCCAAATCAGAAACCAAGAACTTAATTGTGATTATAGGACATGTTCTTATTATAATTGTTTTTCTGTGTATCATTTGACACCACCAATGTTAAGAAATTAATTATAGAAGTGGGGCTCTTCATTTCTTCTATGTTGAATTGTAAGCACTGAAATAATAGTTATAATAATAATTCAGTCTCTTTTGCCTCAGAATATAGCATTAGTAGGTCTACCCACCATGTCAAATTACTTGGTTGGGGAAAAACAAAATGTATGTTTGCAGTATTTTTTTTTTAATAAATAGGAAACATTTATGGCCAGGCTAATTAATTTCACATCTTCTTGCTTCAGGTTTAAAAGATTTAAGGTTAATACAAGCAGTGATTGTAATGTAAATAGCTTCCATTAACTTCCGGACTTTCCTACAGGCTTCTTCTGTGAAAGAAATTGGAAATGCTTTTTTTCAGGGGGGGGGGAGGGAGGGAGGTGTAAATTGTGAAATCAACAAAAAAATTTATATAAACTACAATTACTAGTATCAGAAACTCCTCCTGTAATCAAATATGGATATAATTTGTATATAATGGGGCCTATGCACAGGAACCAAAACCCTCTGTGCTTTGGAGAAATTCAGATTCAGATCCAAACATAAGACTAAGTCCTGAGCAGCAGCACACATCCAAGTCTAAATATCAGCCTGTTCTGCAGGCAATAGGGAAGAAATCTTTACCCTCAAACCATGGATCAGCTACAGATGTGCCTCCTTTGTGCTCCCAATGCTCCCCTTTATTGGGAGGGGAAATGGAAGAATCTGCATAGCAGGGGATGATCTGGTTCCCCCTCGGCCATTCCCATGGCTTTGCCACTAGTCAAACCCTGGGCATTGGTTCTCAAAGAATCTGGTTCTGCTGCCATAGACATGGGGGAAGGGTTTGCTCCTTAGTAACGGGGGCTCCTCTCTGTTTTTTACATTTCTTTCTTTTCTGACCCTAAATGCAACAGAACTAGTTTAGTGAGAAAAAAGAACTGCATAACAAGGACTTAAAACTGTAAAGAAATAAACAAAAACAAAAAAACCCTTAAAATTGGAGAAGGCTGACCATTGTGATGCTGTTTCTATACTCTTAATGATACTTCTGTATTAAATTTGCTTAGGAACATAAGAGCAGCCTTACTGAACAGAACACTGGTCCAACAATTCCATTTGTGATCCTGCTTCTAGCAGTGACCTATAAACAATAGTTTGCTGGAAGATTAAAAGCCCCTAAAGTATTGTGACTACTGTGCAACACTATAACGTGAGGGTGCAGGGAATTCCTTCTTAAGCTCTGATTGCAATTACTTTATGTCCTGAAGCAAGACGACTTATATTCCTTGTGACCTAACTAGTAGAAAAGCAAAAGCTATCTCTAGTCTTGTATACACATAAACATCATTTTCCCCCCCAAAATTATTACCATTTTCCTCCATAGTATCCTACAGCAAAGATCCAACCTGTCTACTACTGTATGTACAGCATTAAACAAGCATTTTCCTCATCTGTTTTATATATCAGTTGCTTTTTAATATTATCAGTAGCTTCCTCATTCTTGCACTACAGATCAGGGTGGACAGAAGTTCTCTATTAGGTTTACTATAACACTTAGTATTTTAACTCTCACTCTGCTTCACTTTCTCCTTTCCATACTGAACAATCATAGTCTTTTTAATCTTCCTATGTAACTCCTCAGGTTTTTCTCAGTGATCAATTAATTTTGTATTGACTGAGCATGGTACAAGCTGTGGTAGAGGTTAGCTCCCCTGAGTATGTCTCAGACATAATTGTACTCAGGGGAGCTAATCTCTCCCACACTTTGTGCTTCCATGACTACACTTCTATTTTTAGCATGACAGCTGGATCAGAGCTAGCACTGGTATTTTCTCCTCAAGCTCGAATTTACACTTTCCAGTGCTAGAGTAGACATATCCATAGACTATAATACTGTTATATGACCGTCAGTCTCCTCTTTGTGGGTTGTCATAAGCAGGCAGAGTCCTTGCAATGACAGTACTGGCAAGAGCTCAGTAACAACACAGCATGTATTTATCACTGTAAGACAGTCCCTTCCTGCTACTGGTGCTGCTGATTTTTCTTCCACTGGGCAAGAAGCACCACTTCCCTCAACCTGCCTCTCAGTGTTACTTCCAGTGGCACCAATTCAGCTATTTCGAGTGGGGGGAGCCTGCTCCCCAAACCTTCTACCCCACAACCAGTTCGGGCGACCACCTGTCCCAATTTTATAGGGATAGTCCCAATATCTGAGGTTTTGTCTTATATAGCCACCTATTATCCCTAACCCCCATCCCAATTTTTCATATTTGCTATCTGGTCACCCTTCAACCAGCCCTACTCCACCACCCCACCATGACTCCCATGAGGGAAGCTGTAATTGCAGTCCAAACCGGTCACTCCTGCCCCAGCGGTGGCAATATAGGCTCCCCCTCCATCTTCCTTTAGCTCCTTGCTGGGCTAGGCTGCCAAGGACTCATTTCACCACTGCCAGCTCTTGGATGTTGCTGCCAGTGGCAAAAAACAGCCTCTCCACAGTCGGCTCTGTGAGCCCCACGATGGGACCATGAACAACCTCACCACCTCCCTGTGCAACCTAAATGGCACCCTGGCCCCAACTCTCCCACTCTGCTCCTTTCCCCTCCCTGCTGGTTCAAGGCATCCCACAGCACCAAGAAGAGCTGCCATGGGTTCCAGCAGGAGGCCTCAGCAGGCAGAGTGGGACTCTGGTGCCAGCCCTGCTGCCTCCCCACACCACACACCTTACTCCTCATTCTCTGATGGCTCAGGGCTTCCAACTGGTCCCTGACACCAAGAGGAGCTGCAGCTTCTGACAGGTTGAGGACCTGGGTGCTGGCTGTTTCTGTTTCTCATGAGGTGAAAAAAAAATCATTATTGTGTGTGACAAATATCGACTCTCATTAGCATGAAGAAATTACAGTGTTTCAGATGTCCTAGGAATGTGTGGTTAAATTCAGCAGTCAGAATCCAACCAAAATAATTTATTGTGGAAGAGCTCTAAATTAATGAATAAGAAAAAAAAAAGTTCCTAAGAAAATACATGTACTCTGAGTAAATTTCCATTAAAATCTGAATTTTATAATGCAAAGACCCTACTTAAGCAAGATTATTAAATCCAGTTTATACTCCTGCATTCTTAGGGCTTGTCTACATGGTGCCAGCAAAGTGCATTAGAGGAGTGTGATATATAAAGCATTCTAACTTGTTGTGCATTAACTGCACTGCGTAGACCCTGCTGGTGTGCTCTAAAAGGTACCTAGTTCACATTAACATAGTCCTGTTTTATGGGAAGTTAGAGCACAGCCCTTCAGTATACTTTACAAATCACACCCCTCGATATGTGTGTGTGTTACTCTCTGTAGACAACCCCTTAGATTACCTTCTTTGACAGGCAGCAAAGTTTTTGTTTTCCTCAAAACAAAACGAAACTTCAAAAAGCAAAATGCATTAAAAAAAAGCAAAACACAATGACAGGGAAAGACTGCAGTCTACCACCAGTGTCATTCTTTTGATCCCAAAAGGCAAACAGTGTTTACTTGGTTGGTCTAATAGACAGAATCACTAACTATGCACACGTGCACACAGGGAGAAAGAGGAAGTCAGTCACACAGAACATAACAATCCACTGGGACCATGGGTCACATCTAGTAGTGACACAAAATAAATCATTCCAATCAGGTTGTTGTGAAGTGAAATAGCTCTTGTCCTAGTGGACTCTAGTCACTTCTACATGACAATGGCCAAGTTACTAATTTAATACAAAATAAAATAGGATTCTCAACCAGTTCTCTGTGTTGTTTTTCCCCAAAATGACTGATCTTACCATTGTATCTTCTCCACCGATGGCCACACATTACAATGGACTTAACTAATTAACAGAATCACCCTCCATCAGCTGTACTTGATGTCTGGGAATTTTGTACATTACTCCTAATACTGGAATGATAACCAGTAGATTTGTGTGGAAACGGAGTAAGTCTTCATTCTCTTCTGCATTGCGTTTTGTCACTTTATTGCCTTGCAAAATGGGTATAAAATACTATCCATTTCAGAATTCCCCACTCCCTTAAACCAGTGACAACATTTTACACCTACTTTGCATGAATCTTAATAGCTAAACTAGATGCAAGGCAGAGGAGAATCAGCCCTGATACAAAATATACATAGGACTATTCTAATAATAATGAAAATAAAATATATACAAAATGAACAACACAAAAACCTTATTATGAGACAGGAAAAGGGGGACTCTACTATAGAAAAAAGCCTACATTTAGACTACCTCATGGAATATATTCATATTAATGTATTCATAAACTATGGTGATGTGTATAAATGCATAGATGGAGCCATGGAATAGAAATAAAACCACAGTTCTTTAGTGAAACTTTCTGAAAAAAAATTCATAATGTTGCTTCAGGCTCCCCATATTGTCCATGCAGTAGACAAACACAAACTAGTTTCCACATTCTACTTTTATAGATGGCAGAGTTTCAACACTGAAACACTATGTATATGCCTATTCATATGTGTGGCAACCTACATGCAACTTGGAGGGAGAAGCATAGGGCACAAGATGGATAGAGTTTGGAGGAAGTCAGTCTGTTTGCACATGGCTTGAATGCTAGTTACTGTTGCACTCTCTCTGTAAATAGTTCTCTTAACAAAAGCCTGCTTACAAGCATGCAGCTGCCTCATGTTAGTACTCAGCACACGGTATATGAGCAATACCCACAGCCAGGAGGACAGTGTGATTAACAGGAAAACAAAACAGCACCTAGAAACAGAGAAAACAGGCAGTGTGATGGGACTCAGACCACTCGGTATGCTGGATTCCCAGACAAAAACAACCAAAACCAAAACATGCACAAGCATGGAAGCAGTGGGAGTAAGAACGGAGTCTGTTTACAGAGCTGACAATGAGGAATAAAGAGAAGAAAATGAAGGTAATCGTTTTTTCTATCTCATTGAGGAAAAAGGATGAGGAGTGAGACATGGCTGCCAGGAACAATTCTTGAAACACTGCAACAGCTGATAAAAGTGTTTTATGATCCCAGACAGAATGAGACTGTAGAGAGATACTGATTTTTCATCTGAAACCAAAAAATAGAAAAGGGATACTTACAGTACAGAGCTGAGAACAATGACATCCACATGTAACTATGTTGACATTAAGGATTCCGTCATTAGAGACAAGATCATTTGTGGGACATGTGACACCAGATTACAGGACAGATTGTGGAAACATCTAACGATAGAGAAATGTCTCTAAATAGCAAAGACAGCTGAACTTTCCAGATAAAGGATCAAAAACAGTGACAACCACTACACAGGGTCAAGCCAGGAAGCAGGACAGAGACCAATGGACTGAAAATGCATCATAAGTCAGTGTACATACATGACAGCAACAGGAAAGGTCGAAAGAAAAATGCCCTGCCTATAGGCAATGATGCAAGGGGTATGTGAAACAAAAATCACTGTAGAAGCAGCAAAGAATCCTGTGGCACCTTATAGACTAACAGACGTTTTGCAGCATGAGCTTTCGTGGGTGAATACCCACTTCTTCGGATGCAAGCCACTTTACGTGCCAATGCTGAAGCTACCCCAGGAAGACAAAAGCAGCAATACATGCAGTGATTGAGCATGTTGAGACTTCCAGTGAAGGAGGAGGATATCTGCAGTGTGACTTTAGCAGATCTCAGTCCACATGCACTGCAGAAGAAGGATGCCAGTCATTCAACTGCAATATTTGCTACTATGCTATCAAATCAATGACCAATTTGATTCCAGCTGGATTGTGGATCCAGCTGCAATGTAATCTCAACAGTGCTAATAAGCAGCAATGCTAGACTGCAGAAATGTGGCCACATGCTGCTGCTGCACAACAAAGCTATTCTGAGGCCAGTGGGGAAAGGGAGGCTGTTGACAAGAAACCCACAAAAACAAGCAATGTTATCACTTAGAGTTTATAGTAGTCACACAAGAGTATCAATAATTTCTGGGCAACAAGGTGGTGCAAGCCACTGATCTGATCACAGTAGAACACCAGAATATCCTCAGTATGAAAAAGGAGGGAGACCCAGCACTGAGAGCCCTGTCCACCATTCCAACAGAATATAAAGGACACATTTCAAGGAGATGGCCACCTAGAGAGCAAGCTGAAGTTAGAAATAGACCCTAATGTGCAGACAGAGACCACCAAAACTGAGTTCTGTTAGCTCTGGTGGAGCCATTGAAGAAGGCATGGGCAAAGAAAATGTTTTATTCCACATGTTGAAACTAGCAGCTTAGTAGTGGTGAGAAAACCTTCAGCTAAATTGAGTATCTGCACTGATCCAAAATCACTTAACAGAGCATGACAATAAGTCACTACCTATCATCAACAATTGAGGACATATTAACCGTGACACAGAAACTACTTGGCAAAGGCTCCCCATTCTTTGCAAGCAACTCTCATCTCAGACCTAACAAACTCACAATACCAAGCACATGTCTTGAACGATATTTATCCATAAAAAGCAACACGTAAGATATCTACAGAAATCTCATAGCTTGTCAAGAATCAATCATTAAGAGATGTACATATGGGTAATATTTAAGGAATAATGTATTTATATTGAAAGTATGCTTTTTGCACTTGGGGTAAAAGTGAGTTACCAAGGGATGTCTCAATGATGGCCCATTCAAGCAGGAGAGAGCTGTCACACTGCCCTGGTTAGCCAGTGATGTAACACAAGGCTTATTTGTCTAGCCTTGCTCCACCCCAGGACTTTCAAAACCATCAGAGACAACTGCAAACAATCAAAGCTGTTGGACATAAAAAAGGAACATTAAAACAGACCGAGAATCTCCCTATGAATAAAGACAAAAGACTGTGTCAGTATAATACAGAGTGGGAAGATGCACTCTGGATTGATTCACTGAGAAGATATCTTGTTGAGTGGGTGTGTTTTCCATGAAAGATTGGAACCTGGCTCCTAGAAAGCCAACCAACAGACTATTCGTAGGGGGCGTGGGGAACCTAGTTTAGTGGATAAGAAAGATAACAATTAATAAGTGTGGACCCTAGTTTGTGTTTTATTGTTTTGTATTGCAACCGTTTCCATCACTTTCTCTTGTTTCTAGTGCAATCTCTTTTCTTTCTTAAATAAACCTTCTTTTGCTTCATCACATGTCCTGTGTGTTATACGAGAGGGACGGTTCAAGATGAAACTGGTAAACTGGGGGGCAGAAGACCTGGGATTTCTGTAAGTAGCTAGTGTCAGGGGCTAGATATCACAGGGGAATGCTTCAAGGGACTCGGGTGTTCCTCTTATTGACCTTCAAGGCAAAGACAAGGCTAGGACAGCACAGAGGAGTTTGCTTGAGTGGATGGATGGTTGGCAGCATTTGGAAGCTAACATAGGCAAGAGTCCTTCTCCCTAGAGGACAGGTGTAACAAGGTGGTTCACAGGCCTGGGTACCCAGAAAACCATCATACTAACTGATTTATCCATGGCAAAAGTGTTCACTGTTTGTGATGTCAAGGATGGTTTCTGACATATTGAGCTAAACGAGCCATCCAGGCACCTGACAACCTTTGCTACACCCTTTTGCAAATACTGCTGGGTACAAAAGCCTATGGCATGGGTGGGAAAACTACAGCCCGGGGGCCACATCCAGCCCTTCAGACATTTTAATCTGACCCTGAGCTCCCACCGGGGAGCAGGGTCCAGGACTTGCCCTGCTTCAGCACTCCAGCCACGGAGCAGGATTGGGGGCTTGCCCCACTCTGCACGTGCCGTGGCTCTGTGTGGCTCCCGCAAGTAGCAGCATGTCCCCCCTCCGGCTCCTACATGAGGAGCAGCCAGGGGCTCCACATGCTGCCCCTGCCCCAAGCACCACCCCCACAGGTCCCATGGCTGGGAACCGAAGCCAATGGGAGCTGCAGGGACAGCACCTGCGGACGGGGGAGCATGCAGACCCGCCTGGCTGCACCTCTGTGTAGGAGCCAGAGAGGGGACATGCCGCTGCTTCCAGGAGCTCCTTCAGGTAAGCACCACCCAGAGCCTGCACCCCTGACTGCCTCCCATGCCCCAATCTCCTGCCCCAGCCCTGATTCCCCTCCCGCCCTCCGAACCCCTTGGTCCCAGCCTGGAGCCCCCTCCCACACTCCGATATCCTCATTTCTGACCCCACTCCAGAGCCCACACCCCAGCTAGACCCCTCACCCCCTCGCACACCCCAACCCCCAATTTCATGATCATTCATGGCCCACCATACAATTTCCATACCCAGATGAGGCCCTTGGGCCAAAAAGTTTGCCCCCCCCCGCCTATGGGCATTAGCTTGGCCCTAAAGGTGTTCCAGTGTAAAATCAGCCAGGCACTAGAGGGGCTACTAGGCATCATGATTGTAGCTGATCACATTCTTAGTGAAGGAAAAGGAGTTATCAAGTGAGAGGGGATCCAGGACCATGACATCAAGCTGCAACAACTCCTGAAGAGCTGCCAGGAGTGGACTGTTAGACTGAATGCAGACAAGATGAAGCTGATAAGAACTGAGATCCTCTACATTGGATATCTGTTGACATGTGAGGGACTCTGGCCAAACCTGAGAAACTGAGAGCCATTAAGGAAATGCCCAGACCAATATTTGGGAAGGGAGTCCTTCGATTTATATGGGTGGCCAGCTATCCTTCCAGATTCTGTGCACTCCTGTCAGAAGCCTGTGAACCCTTGAGATAGTTAACTCATAATGATGCAGTGTGGGAATGGTCTTAGAACCAGGAACAGGCATTTGAAAAATTAAAGAAAATCATAAGCGAGGCACCAGTCCTAATGTACTACAAATGTGAAGAGCAGCTAGAGGTACGGTGTGGTGCCTCAGGAGGATGCCTAGCATGCCAAGCCAGAAGCCCACAACATTTGCTAGAAGAGCTGTAACAGACACAGGAATAGGATATGCTCAGATAGAAAAGGAACTACACTGGCTGTGTTTTTTGGAATGGGAGAGTTTCATCAGTTTATTTTCGGGCATGCACCAGCCATTACAAAGCACCATGAAAAAAAGTCACTGTTAAGTGCACTCAAGTGATTAGAGTGCATTTTATTGAGATTGCAGTGCTATATGATGTCCAGATAAGATACTACCCAGGCAAGTCATTACCGGTGGCAGATACACTGAGCAGGACATGCCTTCCAGAGTACAGCACAGATGGCTCTATGGAACAGGAGACAGACTCTGTCAACATGCTACAACACCGTCACAATTCTGATGAAGGTTCCAGGCAATGGAACAGAGCACCAGACAGGATGGGGCGCTACAGGCAGTTAAATGATTCGTTCTCCATGGATGGCTGGATCACAAGGAACAAGTGCCACAGGAACTTACCATCGAATACCACGTGAGGGACGACCCGTATGTGCATCTCAGGACCAAGCAGTAATCCCATAAGATTTAAGAACTGACATCATGAGACAGATACATGCATCACACCTGGGGACAGAGGCATGCCTAAGACAAACCAAGGAGTGTATCTACTCGCCAGACACAAATGCCCAACTAAGAGTCTACACTGAATAGTGAGATGCATATAAAGAGTATAATGATCAACAACAGAAGGAGATTCTATAACCTCATGAAATCCCAACCCAACCATGGGAAATGACCTGTTCACTTTTACTGACAGGAACTACACTTACACAGATTACCACTCTAGTTTCTGGGAGGTGGACTATCTGGAGGACACTGAGTGAAGAACTGTGATCTGGACACTGAAGACACATTTTGCAAAGTATGGCATACCTGACATACTCTGCTCAGACAACTGGCCACAGTATACTGCAGCAGAATCTGACTGTTTAAGAATTAGAGCACAACATGTCTTCCCCCCGGGAACCCACAAAGCAATGAGAAGGCTAAGTTGGCAGTCAAGACAGCCAAGAAACTGATGGTAAAACAGACATGAAGGTATTCCTGCCTGGCAACACTGGACCATTGCAATACTTCCTCCCAGTAGCCCAATACAGGGACAGATGGACCAGAGAACCTAGACTCTGCTTCCCACAAGGGAAGTCCCATGGAGGAATGACAGAAAAGATACAGAAGCAATTTATATAAAATCAAGGTATACAGGCAGCTACTACAAAGGAGCCAAGGTCCTATGGCCATTATGAACAGATGAGCATGTCTGGGTTCAACCATCAAGTAGCCACACAAAGCAATGGCAAAAGGCAAGAGTCCAAGCTGCAGGACAAGTGAGGTAGCTAAATATTCAGGACAGCAGTGAAGAAAAACTGAAGACAACTGTGGAGTAGTGGCAGACAGCAGGAATACCTGGAGAGAGAGAGGCCAAGACCAGGACCAGGGGAATGTATAAAGAGCTTCAGCTATCACTGGCCTGATGTAGGAGAGTCAAAAGAAATGAGGTATATCACAAATACAGAAGACCAACAGGATGCCTATCAAAAGACTGAAGGAAGCAACAGGATGGAAGCAAGTCCCCCACAGGCAGCAACACAACAAACAAGAAGTGGGAGACTGGTTCAAAGACCAGCATATTTGAAGGACTACGAGGCATACCATGCCACAATGGACTGGTGGTAAAGGCCACATGCCTACGGGGAGCTATGTACTTGTAACCGCTGGACCCAGCAAGTAAGTAAATGCTTGCACAAAAGTTACAATTGTTAAAAGGAAAGAAGTAGCAACCTGCATGATACCTGGAGGGAAGAGCAAAAGTTGCAGGAGGGAAGAGTTTGGAAGAGGCACCAGGATGCCAGTCTGTGTGCACATGGTTTGACTGTTAGCTGCAGTTGCAGCATCTCTGTAAGTAGTTCTCTTATTAAGGAGCCAGTTTAATTTTAGAAACATGGAGTCCCCTCATGTTATTACACACCATGCAGTTCAAGAAACAGCGGATATACTTCTGAACTTTTGGAGGTTGGTTCACTTAAGCATTCAAATATACAGATACTTGTCAAAACTATTCAGCTATATTAAGGCTGCATCACTGAGCAAATTCTCCAGCTCACAAGGTGTCCTTCAAGTTACCCATTCCTCCACAAATCCTCATATAGCCTATCTTGTGTTATCTTCTTCTGGGGTAGAACTATTGGTCTATCCAATGACTTTGCTGGTTGGCAATATGAGTCAAATCATGGCTAGGCTTGGACAGCACAATAAAGGGAAAACACAGGCATCTCCCTGTAAGTCCTCTGCAAGAATCCTGCTGGCAAAGACACAGGTTTCATCATGATGAGCCAACGGGGTGGTCGATGGAATGCATTTTGCTACTCTCTGCACAGGATACAAAAGCTAATGCATTTTTTGGCCATCTTGAAAAGATTCTGCTTTGCTGCTTATGTGATGTGAGGAGAGTGGGAAAAGGCTAATTCTGTAATGGATTTGACTCACTATCTGCACCCATCCTAAACATTGTGGGGTTTTTAGTTTCTTCAACCGAGAGCACTTAGCAGCTTTGCCCCACATTGTGCTTTTTTTTAATCCATCTTGTGACTGGAATGTGCTGATTGTTTCTGATGGCTATAACAACCATGAGGAGGCTATAACAACCATGAGGAGGGCAAAGCACTTCAGTAACCAATCAAAATTAAGAATCAACAAACATGACTGTATAACTATTTGCAATGGGAAACAAACAAATAGCTACCTCTGAAAGTGGGAAATGGTGTACTTGACAATCTGAATTAAAATTAGACTGACTGAACTAATTTAGGAATTATTTTAGGAAGAACATTTTACATATTTCTGCTTATCTAACACAAATAGTAGAGCTGATTTCTTGGATGATGTTGAAGATCTAAATGCTAAATGATACCGGCAATTCTATTCTGCTTCAGGAGGATAATCCCTTTCTCTGTTTTGGATAGAATTGAAATTCCTACATGCACACTTCCTCTAAAAGAAAGAGCACACTGCACCTAAAATTTTGTAAGGTTCTTCCTATATTTTATTACGGGAACCCTGGGGACTCAAAGCATCTTCACAAAGAAATGTATGTCATGAAAAAGGAGTTCAAGACATGCCTTGTTGCCTTAGCTGAAAATATCTCTGATTGATCGTATGTAGATCTTGAGGCAGACTGGGTCACTTGGGCTAAGACCATTGCTTGAATCCTCACTTATCCTGAGGGTTCAACTGATTAGTGAAAAAGGAATTGTCATGTGTCAGAGAGATAGGGAATCAGGTTCATTGCACCTTAAGTTTAATTCTGGGTCAAATACAGAACAGTCTGGGTAGAATAGTTACAAATTCCACTCAACCATACTATTTGAAAAATTCTGACAAGATTCCAAAAAGTGTAGAGTACAACCAATATACACCTTTTCAGTGGTAAGGTCTGAAAGGGTTATTTGAAAACTGTCTAATAAAAAGTAATTTTTAAATGTTTCAAGGCCAGTAACAGGCAGCATGCAATCTTTTATAGTTTTATAATCTTTGTGACATGGTGCCCTCCAGCAAGCACAGAATGGGTCCTATTTCAGTTGTTTTAATAGACCAGAATGAATCAGAATAAAGTTGGTCTCAGCATGTTAAAACAGCATGAAATACATTCCCTTGCAAATTGTTTACAGAAAAATGTGTTTATGGAAATGTATCACTGATTAAAATTACTAAAGGTAAAAGATCCTCTCTGAGTCTTGTTAATTGTATTTCTTCCCAGAGTGCATCAGTAAGGATGACATTCAAAACTCACACTATGTCAACAAATGAATAAAGATTGAGAAAAAATATTTGGGGGAAGTTGGAAATTATATGATTTAAAAAGCTGATGGGTCATTTAGTGGATAGAGCTCCACGCTACTACTCATGGAATTTAGGCTTGAGAAAAACCACAGATTTCTTACTCCTTTCACACAGAATCTACTGTGATTTTATCTTAAGAACCATCTTGTTTAGTAACAGAATTTTTTACTCAGCTAGACTGATACAGTGATCATGCCTGATACAAGAAATGGAGAGTTGGAAAGGATAAAATGGACAAAATAATGGTTACAGTGAAGTGACAGAGACAAAGACACTCCTGTCCCCAAGCATGCTTCTACTTAGATTAGTTAAAATTCTGCAGTTACTGTCCTGCTATTGCAGTTACAAGCTATTTTCAGACTTGGCAGAAAACTATGACAAACAAAACTGGATCCTTTATCTCACTCATGCTGGAAAAAAGACATGAGGCAATGAATGGTATTTAATTAGACCACAATTTTAACTTAACATATCTAGAAATACTTGGCAATTATTCTACAGTGCAGATCATCATTTCTCCCTTAATTGTTTCCACCTATATTCGGGGCTGCCATCAGCCCTTCCCCTCCCCTACCTGATCCCATCCCATCCCATTGCTGGGACCCCTCTGCCCTACCTTTATATGATGCTTGGGGACTGGAAAAAGGAATTGATGTTGGATCCTTGCTCTACCATACATTAGGAGTCCCAAACCCCTCTTCCTGAGCTTCCTTAAAGGCTACTTCCTCCTAAATCCCTTTCCAAAACCATTTTATAAGAGAAGCATATCCCCTCTGTAATGAATACTTGCATGGACAACTGCCACATTTGTTGTTTACTAAGTTCCGATGTTTTGACCTATCCTTTGCTATTTCACCTGGTCTGGGCACCTCCTGTTCTGTCCAAGTACATTTTCCCCCTTCTACCATCCAACTGCAGCAGGGACCCCGTAAAGGGGCAATAACTCCCTTTCTTCCAGACAAGGACACCGCACAGTCAGTTGCAGTGAGCAAATTCTACAAAATAAATGTTTTTATAAAAGGTGAAATAATCTTTGGTGTACTTTCAAGAAAGAAGACTTAACCAGTCCTCAATTGGATTATTAATTTAATTTTACATAGTTAGTCACAAGTTCAAAGACTTGTATTAGAATGGCTTGGGAGAGGCAATTATTATTTTTTAAAATCAGACGGCTCCAGTGTTCTGACTTGTGACTGTAATCATTAAAATTAACCATTAGTCGTATAGGGGGGAAAAACACAGCAGCAAATATTCCAATAACCTTATTACAAAAAGAAATACCATATTCAGGATCTGATATATTTCTTGTTGTAAATAAGTGTTTCACCCTTAACTCCCTGTACACCAATAACCATTTGCCCCATTATGTTGGTGAATGTAATATTTAATTATTATTGTATTTTTTTAAATGTATAATAGTTTTTCCCCTTTTATTTACTGTACAATTCCTAGTATAAATTATAATCACTCCAGAGCGGTTTTTGAAGTTCCCCGAACACTTTACTTGACTTTTTTTTTAAAATGCTGCTTCAAATTCTTCATCTTGATCCTTATTATATTGTGGGCATCATATGTGGAGAACAAGAATGTGTCTAGGGAGCATGTGCAATATGATCTTTAAAGGGCACAGCAGCTCTTCTGCTTTCATGTTAAAAAAAAGGAAATGCTGCCACTCAGAATTCCTGAAAGGCTTAAAAACACCTAAACAAGATAGAGCAAAACATGCACAAAAAGTAAAATATGCCATGGGAGTTCAAAGGAGATGCATTACTGCAGGTTGAAACTAATTTATCTGGTTTTCATTCTTAGTACTAAGACATTTACAAGTAAATTACTAAATATAAAAGATTACAAGTTCGCTGAATCAGAAGAACCCCAGCTTTTGGTATGATTAAGTTTTAATTGTATTTCTCCTTAGGGATCGCTAGTAGCTAATAAGCTCATGAAAATAGGTCTTTAAATAGCAGGAGTAGTAAAAGTCACTCCATGCACTATATTTTGATATGCTTGGTTGCATATCACTAGGCATCCTAGTGTCTGCAATTTCAAGTGTACAGTTTTCATCAATGAAATATCTAAATAATACTCAAAATATCCTTATTTTTTTAAATGACAGCTAGCTGGCATAGCTTCAGCTTATCAGATGAATATGTCTTTGTAAATTTCAGTTATGAAGCTCCTGTGTCTTTCTTCTTAGCTCTGTTGAGGTTTCTTTATTAGAAATACCCATTTACAAGTTGCAAGTTCTGTGCACCTCCCAGGTTTAATGATAAGCATCTTAGTTTTTCTAACACTATTAAATCTTTGCTCCTACGCTTTTAAGCTTTCAAAAGCAGCTCTCATGGAAAAATAACATTCATTAATTACCTTTTCCAATGGATATTGATTAATATTGTAACTATTTTTGAAACCGTGTGCTCCTAATTTATATGTGCAAATCCCCTGTGTCCCTATGTCACCTGAGCTGTGAGTGTGTGTGAGAGATCTTCCCTCTTTCTCTCTTTGTATCTCTACACTGCAATAAAACACCCAGAGCTGGCCCGTGTCAGGTGACTCAGGCTACAGGGCAATAAAATTGCCAAGTATACATTCAGGTTTTAGTCCAAATGTCTGCACAGCAATTTTATAGCCCCACAGCCCAAGTCTGATTCAACTGACACTGGACAGTTGTAAGTGTTTTATTGCAGTGTAGATATACTCTATATGTTTAGTTGGACTTCAGGAAGAATGGACTAATCCCTGGAGATGCCCGGGGTAATGTTGCTAGTCAGACCAGAGAAGGAGACGCACCACTCCTGAGGGAGATGGGAAGGGAGTGCAACACATGCCTGAAAATGTCATAGCTGGGCTTCACCTACTCCTCAGGTTCATTGCATCCAATTAGTCAGCCAGGCTGGTAGGAGGGAGAGCTGACTGGTCCCTACTCTTTCCCCTCGCAACAGTATAAACATGTCTTCTGGGCCACAGAAGCCACTTGCTAGACCCAGCTGAAGAACCTGGTATGTGAGATAAGGCAGGCATACACTGCCCCAATGCAGGGTTAAGTTCATAAAGTTTGGTCTGCTGCAAAAAGTCCATCCCAGCATCTGTCTTTCATTCACCTGTTTCCCCTGACCAATACCTGATGAGCACACACAGGTAAAGTGGTTGTGAGTGCACATGGACACTTAAGGCACTTACCTGGCCACATGTGCATGCCAATATTTGATCTGCATGTACACATCAGGTATTTGTGTGCAGCATAAATTAGGCACGCACAAATGTATGCAGAATACTGTATGGGTGCAATTTAAAATCTGTCAATATTTTTCATATATAAATATATAACAGTATTCAAATGTACATAGCTATATACATATACAGAAAGACTAGGTAGATGTGTCTGTAAGAGAGACATTTCCTAAATATCCAAAGTGTTAAGTTAGAAGACTAAAGTACCATTATATTTAATTAATCAAGTGATTTTAGAATTTTAGGCACCCCTCCCCCCATAGCAATTAGGTTTACACTGACAGTAAATTGATACTGGCATATCACAACTGAGAAACAAAGGAATGATTTATGGAACATCAAGGCCACAACTTTATTAAACACAGAGAAAAAAAAATGGCCCTTGTACATCTCCCACACAGAGAATTAACTAAATCCCACAGACTTGCTAGAACACTAAGCCCTATAACAGGTGTGACAATTATGTATTGAACAACTTGAGGGATTTAGTTCTCCAATCAACTGGGAACTAAGTAATTGTTGATGAGAAAATGAACTGTTAATTAACAAATATTAAGACCCTGACCTGCCAAGTAAAATTAAACTCAAGAGATGTAACATGTTTGCCCTGGAGAAACTAAATTGTTAGAACTAGAGTTGGTCAAAACTGTTGAACATTTTTGCTTAACATTTTAGTAATGTTGCCCCTTGAAAAATTCATAGAAAAACTATCATTGCATTCATCTACAGCAGTTTTGTCTTGAGCTGAGAAAGGCAAAAGAAGGATAGAGCAACACCCACAGAATCACATACATGTATAGTAAATGTGATACCTTACTTTGAGCATGTAAGAATGGAAGCAGCCAAACACACACACACACAATCATACTCTATCTCCAGAAGTTGCACAGAGATCTGTACCAGGCTCTGCACTGACCATATAAGGATATGTTCGACTTTAAACTGGAATTACTATCCTTCAAGACTACCCAGCGTGCTTTCCTAATAGAGAAGGTTCAGTGGAGCCTGCTAACATGATGTCCTCATCCTGGAATAAACTGTAGAACCTTTCCACAAATATAGTAAATTCCCAGGAATACTCATTGATCTTGTGTCTCCACATCAGCTAGGCACCTCTCCTTGTCATTTTCTTGTCAAAGAGGCTCTGTTGGAGCTGGGCTACTAGGGACTCCCCACTGGGTGTGACAGTCTCTAGAAACCCCTGTTGGACAGAGATGTGCAGAAAAGGTATTACTGACTGAAGATTATGTGTACCTCACAGTCCTGATCTACATACACTCCATCCTCTCCCTTTACGCCACCTGCAAATCTCTTTCCTGCACAGATCCCATGAAAAGGCATCCACTAAGTCTGAAGAAGGGGGGAGATGCTGCCACTGAGGTGACAGAGTTCCCCTTCTTAGTGAGTGTGGCCCCCTCTGCATCCAGATCTGAGGAGTGCAATCTAGGCCCTGGTTTGCACTACCTGAGACTCAATGATTAAGAACTAAAATATTGCAATAAAGTTTGGGTGACAGATATGGCAATTTCCTGCAATATCCTTGGAAGACCTTGTTGTATAAAATTTATGTATTGTTGTGGTCCAGGATTGTAGGTAACCACTCTAGTGGGAGACGGGAGTTCAAAAAACTATACTAAAAATGTGCCAGACAAGCATGGGCTTTTGGGACAATAAGTATTAAGTGGATTTCCTGGGGAATCTCTAAGGAGAGGCTCATGCAAATTCCCAACTCCAAAACTCAGACTTTTGAACCTACATCCTGAAGACAGGTCATTATCTTCTGATCATGTTACAGAAGGCCAAAATCAAAGGCCTGAGATGTATAAAAATGGCTGATCTGTCCTTGTAACCAGAGGGAAAACCTACTTATAGGTTTTGACAGACTAAAATCTACCAGAGGTCTAGATGGGGATTGGGGTACCCTCAGGTAAGCTTTTTAGCATGCATGTAGGTTCTATTCTTATGTTAATATGTTTTCTCTGTAATGCTTTTACCTTAAGAATAAATGTGCTTGCTTAGAAGTTGCCATTTGGTAACTGTGGGCTATTGCTATTTGGTAACTGTGGGGAACACACTGGTCATAGCCCTCAGAGAGAGAAAGTAAAGTGCAGAATGGCTAGTGATATAACAGTATAAGGTAGGGAGCTGTGCAGTCTTAAAACATCCCAGAAGGGAGTGACACAGGTCTCAGCCCAGGAGAAGTGATGTCTGGCCACCCTTGAGGGACATATACAGGGACAGTTACTCTGGAAATATTCTAGAAGTGTTCTCGGACTATTTCTGGGAAGATGGGAAACAAATTACTAGAAATCTGTTGAGAAAGCCTGGTCTTTTGAGCTTTCCTCTTAATTTTGCAAATCCAACAGTTATAATAGATAAGCATCTGAAATGAAATTCTGGCACTACTCAAGCCAGCAGACTTTTATGTCTCACGTCAATGGGGTCAGGATTTCACCCCTAGTCTTTTGAATGCACTGCCACATTGAAGCAAATCACTGACTCTTGAGAGTCAACCATCATCTTGGTTATTCACTTTAAACTGAGTCTGATGCTGGTCAGTATCTACTCATTGCTCAAGCAACTGACATAGTTGAATCAATACGATTTATATTTACCAAGATAACTTAGTGTTATCTTAACTTTGTGTTAAAGGTGTGTGCCATTTGCTCTTTACGTAGAAACCCCAATTTTCCACTTTCTTGCTACTCTGCATGACATATTGCCCGGAGCACCATGGCAAAGCAGTGAAAGCACTATTTAGGAACTTGTAAAAGAGGATAAGGATGATTTCTTCAAGTTCCAGCAGTGATTATAATTTCAGGCAAACCCATCCTTCTCTCAGAAATGAAATAACTGAGATGGAAAATGTGTAAACTTGTGGCAAAATTTACTCAATGTAGACTATCATGCCTTTTAAAAAAAATCCTATTTTTTCCTGCCCTTGGCTTTGGTGATTAGCTGACAAGTTCCATTTAATATATCTGAAATATAAAACATTGCTTCCTACTAACTAAGCTCAGATGTTTGATAACTAGAAGAGTGTTGGTTTACAATCCAAAAGCTATACTTCACTGTATTCTTTTCCCTGGGCACTTCTGAATATCATAAGATTATATAATACTGTATAACCCATTCCAGTCTATTGTACTTTTCAGCTATGTTCGGACATGACGGAAGAAAAGTAAATGGCTTTATATTTGACTATGTCAAGTCAGGTATCTGGCCCAGTGATATTTAAGCAGCATATTAAGAGGCATGCTTTCTGTTTTCCAGAGGAGACTCAAGTTAATACATAAAAACACAATATATTTTAGACTTGCTTCCAAAATGCTTGACACTGAATTGCCAGGGGTGAAAAGAGAGAGTGCCTTAAAAGATATGAAGAAAAGTTTAATAGATTTTAATACAAATGGATACTGGAAAAAAAACATGCCCTTGGCTAGAAACTGTAAGACTGTGTGCATTCCCACTAGAAGGCAAAACTGAAAATTCAAGGATTTATTTTTAATCATACTCAGCAAGCAAAAATAGAACGGACATGGACACACACACACACACACTTTTTGCTATTAAACCGCCCCTGCTATGACAAAAGCAATAATAAAAGGAAATTGACATGTAATTTAGCTTCAACTAAATACTACAAGACAACAAAGGCTGAAAACTGACACTATATTAATTCACAAGGTAAGTATGATACAAAAAAGCTAAAAATGAACTTCCCCATAATGCACTGCAAATTATGTCACTAATACTTATCTTAGGGCAATGCCTTTCCAGCTATGAGAGCCAATTCTGTCCTCACATTAGCTCAGATCTAGGTCTCACCACAGCAGGGAATGCCAATTGTGCCAAACTGTGCTGAATTAATTGTGGCTATTTGGCAGCCTCTCCTGGTACTTACTAAAGTAGAAATGAAAGTAGTAAAATCACATATTTTCCCTTTTACATCTTATATGCAATGCCACCTGTATGCTCACTGAACGCTGGAAAACACTGACCACAAGGACACATATGTGACTGTCATAAACAGATAGTTAAGGGTTAATGTCTCTTTTACCTGTGAAGGGTTAAGAAACTCAGTAAACCTGGCTGACACCTGACCAGAGGACCAATAAGGGGACAAGATACTTTCAAATCTTGGTGGAGGGAAGTCTTTTGTTTGTGCTCTTTGTTTGGGGGTTGTTCGCTCTTGGGACTAAGAGGGACCAGACATCAATCCAGGCTCTCCAAATCTTTCCGAATCAGTCTCTCATGTTTCAAACTTGTAAGTAATAGCCAGGCAAGGCGTGTTAGTCTTATTTTTGTTTTCTCAACTTGTAAATGTTTCTTTTTTGCTGAGAAGATTTTACCTCTGTTTGCTGTAACTTTGAACCTAAGGCTATAGGGGGTTCCTCTGGGCTATATGAATCTGATTACCCTGTAAAGTATTTTCCATCCTGATTTACAGAGATAATTTTTACCTTTCTTTCTTTAATTAAAAGCTTTCTTTTTAAGAACCTGATTGATTTTTTCCTTGTGTTAAGATCCAAGGGGATTGGATCTGGACTCACCAGGAATTGGTGGGGGAAAGGAGGGAGAATGGTTAAATTCTCCTTGTGTTAAGATCCAAGGGCTTGGATCAGTGTTCACCAGGAACTTGGTGAAAAAGCCTCTCAAGGCTGCCCGGGGAGGGGAAGGTTTTGAGGGGACAGAAAGTGATCCAGACACTGAAATTTCTGGATGGTGGCAGTGTTACCAGATCTAAGCTAGTAATTAAGCTTAGAAGTATCCATCCAGGTCCCCACACCTGTACCCTAAAGTTCAGAGTGGGGGAGGATCCTTGACAGTGACTAAAATAGAAAAAAAAAATTGGCCTTTATCTGTTACCAGCCGGTACACTGATGCTCACTTTTGGGCAACAATAAGCATCCGGCTCAAAAGATAAGCAAGTTTTGACTTCTATTTCCTCACAGAAAAAATCTCCTATTCTTTCCACATATAAAAGAGTACAGTTTGGCAACAGTCACACCACACGCATCACAAAGTTCAAGTTTCAGCCAGACAACATCATTACCAACCTGTTGAAAACTCTTTGATTTTAACTTGACTGTCTCAATATGATCTCATGTTGCCTTTTATCTGAATGTTTATGTCTGCAAGTGACAACAGCAAAAACTCCACTATCTTCTTTGAATGAAATATCTTTAATCAAAACAGGAACAGGAGAATACATCTGAATACATTTCAGTTCCACTTTTTTCAGGTTACCTCAAAATTCAGTTCTTTTGAGTGGCTTTATCTTCTCTGAACAAGAAAGCATTATGTTTTTTGAGAATATGTTTAAACCATTCCAATTCTTCTGAAAATTCCAAGACAGTGCACTGAAAATCGCAGCAACTTTGTAGTTGTGTAAGTGCCATGAGACAAGGAATTAACACTCATGAACTAGAAAACAAAGCATCAAAGGAATAGTGAGCAAAGCAGGAAAACAAACAACAAGCTGGAGGCTACTGGAAGGATTCATGGCTAAAGAAAAAAGAAGAGGAATGTATACAATGAGGAAAAAAAACAATGGGTGAAAGTATGCATGGAAGAATTGAAGGGCTATTGTAAAAAGACAGAGAAAATTACAGAGCAAAGTAGCATATCTTCCTTTCTGCTTCCTTGAGTCTAAGGGTATGGCTACACTTGAGATTTGCAATGCTGGTGGAGGCTTTCCAGCGCTGCAATTAGTAACTGTCCACACCTGCAGGGCACATCCAGCGCTGCAACTCCCTGACTGCAGCGCTGGCCATACACCTGGGTCTGCTTGGGGTATAAGGATTGCAGCGCTGGTCCTACAGCGCTGCTCGTAAAGTGTGGCCACACACCAGCACTGTTATTGGCCTCCAGAGTATTAGGAGATATCCCAGAATGCTTTTAACTAAATTACTCCCTTTGTTTTGTTATTCTGCCTCTCTTTGTTTTGTTGTGAACTCGGGGCTCTGGGAGCTGCTTATCTAAAAAACAAACACAGCTCCTGTTTGTATCAATCTGTAACTGACTGAACAATCAAATGAGATAAACCCACTACCTTGCTGTGAATGAGGCAGGCAGGGGGATGAGTGTTTGCTTGAGGAGAGAAACAGCGGGGGCAGGGGTGAGAAAGGGAGTCCTTTGGAGCAGCTGCTTATCTAGTCTGCAGGCTGTTTGCAGTTAAGAGTAAGGGGTCGGGAAAATTTTCTGATTTTGCAAGGCAGGGATACACTGTGTCGGCTCCAAAAATCCACTCTCTCTCTCCCCCCCTGTCCCTGTCACACTGCACCCCACCCCCCTCTTTTGAAAAGCACGTTGCTGCCACTTGAACGCTGGGATAGCTGCCCATAATGCATCACTCCCAACAGCACTGCAAATGTGGCTACACTGCAGCGCTGGTAGCTGTGAGTGTGGCCACACACCAGCGCTTTCCCTACACAGCTGTACGACCAGCGCTGCAACTCTCAAATGTAGCCATACCCTAAACTCTCAGATCCCAGTCATGTGACACCGGAATGATGAATTACACTTCTGCATCCTATTTCCCTTGTACCCTATGGAAATTCCTCCCTGGAAGAGGATGATGCAGGCTGATTATACTTAAAAAAATATGCATGTTCAATCTGTCTACTCACTGAAAACTTACAGTGATGGATATTTGCTGGTGCTGGGAAAGATGTGATCAGTTTATGTGGGGAAAAATATACAGCAGCTTTTTAATTTGCAGTAGGTGAGCACTGTCAAATTGAGCACTGGAGCAGATGAGTTTTTCGTACTACTGAGGCAACTAGATTACTGTACATATAGAGTAACCTTAGTAGACTTTTAGCTCAAAGTAAACAGGAAAAGGGGTCACAAGGTAAGGATCTCTGTCAAGCACTGGTACATCAAATAGTAACAGAACAGATCATATGGATCTTATTTCCTTTATGGAAGGTTCTGAAATTAGACACATATTATTTGCTGCATAATTTATTCTCCCACAAAACATCAAATGCATCTGTACCAGGAGGACATATAATTTTATCCATCTATTTGCCTTCGGTGACTGCAGCATCCCAAAAATGTGGAAAAGAAAAGGGATTAGAAGTGTTTGCTGAAAGCTAAGCATGCTGAACACTATTTATTCAATTCAGTTATTAACTTGCAAATTCTATTTTGTTAGCTATGCTGAAGAGCTAAAGTCAACATTATCAAATCTGAAGTTAAGACACCTACATTCATATTTAGGTAAGTAAATAAATGGCATGATTGTCGGAGTTGCAGAGAAACCACAAGTCCTAATGAAGACAGTGAGAGCTATAGCTGCTTCATTAAGTGCCTAAATACAAATGAATGTAGTAGGTGTCTAGAGACGCATGTTAAAAATTTGGAGTACAATTTTTAGACAGGGGTAAGTTTTGTGAAATAATATATGCAAATACCTATCACCTATTATTAACTTCCATCCCCAGTTAAATCGAAGTGTACTCACAACCAATCTCCCCAGGCAGCCTCCTGCCTGCCCACAATACCACCCCCCATAGACTACGCCTTCCTCAACTGTTTGTGAAGTTCAAGATTCTCTAGTGACAAGGCTTCACCTCACTCTCTCATCCTCAAAAGGTAGCGGGCAGAAGGGCAATCTATTCTGCAGTTTGTTAACACTGTAGTCTGAGAAGGCAACAGGTGTGGAATTAGGGATGTTGTCTGGGCTGGTTCCTGGTACAGTTAAGTGTATTACCATACAAAATCATATAGGTAGCACAGGCTACCCCTATTTTTTGTTTTGATGTTGTACTATACGCAGCTATGTATTTTATACAAAAATGAAAACAAAGACCTTTTTAAATTAGTTCCTACTTCCTGAGTAACTCTGAATACATGGATTTAATACAAGATTTTGTATTTAAATATATTTTCTTTTTTCTGGCATGAGAGGAAATTTGTTTTCATGTTCATTATTGTTTACTTGTAAATAATACAGCCGTACTGGGTCAGACCAAAGGTCCATCTAGCCCAGTATCATGTCTACTGACAGTGGCCAATGCCAGGTGCCCCAGAGGGAGTGAACCTAATAGGTAATGATAAAGTGATCTCTCTCCTGCCATCCATCACCACCCTCTGACAAACAGAGTCTAGGGACACCATTCCTTACCCCATCCTGGCTAATAGCCATTTATGGACTTCACCACCATGAATTTATCCAGTTCTCTTTTAAACTCTGTTATAGTCCTAGCCTTCACAACCTCCTCAGGTAAGGAGTTCCACAAGTTGACTGTGTGCTGTGTGAAGAACTTCCTTTTATTTGTTTTAAACCTGCTGCCTATTAAAGTTTTTGAGATATTTTAAAGAGTTAATTATTTGATAAATATTTAATATTTGTTCTAGGAAAAACAGACTAAACCTGTTTTTCATAAAATCTTGTGCAAAAATTATACTCATATCATTCCGGGCCATTTCATGAATGCAGAACATTTCTCTTTTCTATTAAATGACCACTTGCCTATTGAAAACATGACCATTGAACTTTAAATCCTTTTTTAGGAATACTGACTTTTGCTTGAGGAAAGAAAAAGGTAGAAGAATGGGTTTATGTTCAGCAACAAGTCCCTGTTAGGGTGGATCGGAACCTTTTTACTACCACAACACAGTCATACTGATGAGCAAACACAAGCAAAATTTCCTGTGTTATTCATGAAATTGGACAATTTTTGTAAATTTAAAAAGATGCAAGAAGCCTGATATTTAAGCTTTTTTATTTTGTTCTGAACTCTTCATACACTAGTAATCCGTGCCTATGTTGTAAAGCTCATTTATAAGGAACTGGTATTGGAGTAGATTACAACGGAGGTAGAGGAATAAGTCTTTCTTTCTTTGAATGTTAAGGGAATATGATTTTTCAAAATATATTATAGTAGCTGGATTTTATGATCATCATGTTATAAGTGCCCACATGCACTATAGAGGTGCATAGAATACATGTCCCTGTTCCAAAGACCTTATGGTCTTATGTTTTGATCCTGCAAAAGTATGTACATGTGAACTTTGTCCTAACATAAAATCCCATCAAACAGAAAAGGAATTTTGTAAGGGTCTGCCAGTATAGATCCCTTGCAGGATTGGGGCCTAAATAACAGATGGAGAAAAAACCAAAGATATAACATACACCAGGAGGGAAGGACATAGGTTACTGAAATAAGATTATGCCATTACTCAAGTTTTGAGATATGTAAATAAAACATTTTATTTACATATCTCAAAACTTGAGTAATGGCATAATCTTATTTCAGTAACCTATGTCCTTCCCTCCTGGTGTATGTATACCTTAGTGATTAAAGTGGCTTTTGTTGTTGTATTTTATACACTTTATACACTACACACTTTGTTGGAAAATTCCTTTCCAAAGCTCTGGGAAGTAATAGTTAAAAGTGGAAGCAACCTTACACCTCAATGAGAGAGATCATGGTCCCAATGAGAGAGATCATGGTTTGTAATCTAGTATTTTTGAATGAGATGTTCACAAAACTATATTATTTCTTCAAAAGATATTGACTGAATATTTCAAATTGTGTTTGAAGGGAAATATTTTAAAACTCAGCTCTGTAGGTAATTTATATGTTATCTAACAACATATTTTGAATTAACCTGTTTTCTTTCTTTAATTTAATGCTAAAATACGAACTGCTAAAGGATTCAAAAACAGTCCTTGAAGAGTAACTATTTTGCTTTGGGTATTTTTCTAATATTGCCAATGTAGGCATCTGTCATCTGAACTTCCCCTTGCTACCCCACAAACAGCATGAACTTAATTCAGGAGGGAACACCTCAGCTGTCAAGTAATGTAGAAGCTACTTACCATCACTCAGAAAATGAATAGATGTATGCACAACTCTTTACATCCTATTCGAGTGAAAAAACAGTAATGTCCAAAGTTTAAATATTAAAGTAGTTGTTTCTGGTTTGCATGTGAACAATAAGAACCAATGTTTTACAGTCTTTGAATAAAAAATAGTACCATGGTTGGGGACAAAAACAAAACAAAACAAAAATGGTTTTTCTCCTCTTTGTGCTAAGTCAAAGGTTAACACAAATATGAACTCTGGGGGAACCTGAAAGGCACAACTAAATCTAATAAAACTCTAATAATGGGGGATTTCAACTACTCATATATGAACTGGTCAAATGCCACAACAGTACAAGTTTAGAGAATCAGCTTCTCAGCACCTTAAATTAAGCCTTTTTTTGGAACTGCTAGTTCTAAGGGTACAATAAAGATGATAAAAGCAGCAAAGAATCCTGTGGCACCTTATAGACTAACAGATGTTTTGCAGCGTGAGCTTTCATGGGTGAATACCCACTTCTTCGGATGCAAGTAGTGGAAATTTCCAGGGGCAGGTATATATATGCAAGCAAGAAGCAAGCTAGAGATAACGAGGTTAGTTCAATCAGGGAGGATGAGGCCCTGTTCTAGCAGTTGAGGTGTGAAAACTGCTAGAACAGGGCCTCATCCTCCCTGATTGAACTAACCTCGTTATCTCTAGCTTGCTTCTTGCTTGCATATATATACCTGCCCCTGGAAATTTCCACTATTTGCATCCGACGAAGTGGGTATTCACCCACGAAAGCTCATGCTCCTATACGTCTGTTAGTCTATAAGGTGCCACAGGATTCTTTGCTGCTTTTACAGATCCAGACTAACACGGCTACCCCTCTGATAATAAAGATGATGTTATTCTTAACTTCATTCCAAGTAACGCACAAGAGTTGGTTCAAGAAGTGCCTGTATTTGAGTCATTAAGTAACAATCACCCCAATGTAATTAACTTCCTCACACTCAGGGGAAGAACTGGACAAAACCTAGCACTGTAACACTAAACTTTAGAAAGATAGTCCTAAATGAGTCTATAAGACCCTAAAGTCAAAAGTAACGAAATTTAAATTCTAAAAGTCAGCATGGAGGCTACTTAAGCATATATTGTACCAGAGTTATGGAAAGTATGTGTGCCTCTAAACAAAACAAAAGCAACAGAAAGACAAGAGAAAAACAGCGCACTAAAATGTCAAGGTTCAAGAGGTTATTTAAGTGAAACAGTTATCCTTCACAAAATGGAAATCCAAACCTAATGAAGCCAATAAAAAGAACTATAAACCTAGTGCAGGTAAACTGTAAAATGAGAATTAGGAGTGCTAAAAAAGATCTTGAAGAATAAATAGCCAAAGACATAAAAATGAACAAGTAATTATTTATGTTTGTAAGAAGCAGAAATCCTTTAAAAGAATTGGTGGTTTCATTGGATTAGCAGTTTGTAAAGGGACTGATTAAGGAGGATCATGACATTGCAGAGAAGTCGAATTAATTCTTTGCATCACTTCACCAGAGAGGGTTTTGGGGACCTACTCTCTTCAAGTAGTAAAGATGAGATATTTTCAGAGATTGTGGTGTGAAAAGTGGAAGTGCTGGAACAACTTGCTACATTAAATAGCAATACATCACCAAGATAGAGCTAGATAATGAAAGAAATTAAGAATTAAATGATTGATTTGCTAACAAAAATGTGCACTCATTAAAACCAGCAACTCAAATGGAGAATAGAAAATGTAGTGCCTATCTTTAAAACAAACAAACTCTATCTTCCAGTAGCTTCCCTAACTAGTGCTAGCACTGGAACAGTACCCAATCAGGCAGCTCCCTGATGTTCCCCCTGTTCTCCACATGCAAAGCTGATCTTGGATGCAAGGGAGAAATGAGATGTAGGAATTTTGTTTCTCTCTCAAAAGATGACAAAATCCTTGTGATTAATGACATAAATCAACCACTATCAGGGATCAGGAGGAAATTTCCTCTGTGGACAGTTTATTCCTTAATTATCGACTTTGGAGTTTCTTGCCATTTCCCCTAAAGTATCCGATACTGGCCTGTGTCAGAGATAGAATATTGGACTACATGAGCCACTGGGCTGATTCAGTATAGCAATTGCTATGTTTCAGATCTAAAAATATATTAACAAATATATCAGAAAAACAATTAATTAATGAGATGTCCTTGCTTCTTTTGGGGATTGTTGGTGGGGAGGAAAATGTTGGGCTAGAACACAATTGCAACACCCTCCTCTTACAGAAAGTGTCACAGGGCTCTTATTATCCGATATATTAACTGAAGGCACAAGACTTCATCTTTTACAATCCTAACTGAATGCACTGTTTCCAATCAACGGTGTGGAACTTTGCTATAACTTGGAAGGATGGAGGTCAGAGTTCAGGCACATGTTAATGACAAAATTTGGGGAAACATTTACTCTTGCCGTATGTGTTCTTTGGATAAAGAGATGATGACAGTTTCTACTGCAGTTACTTTTGGCATCCTTTATTAACCATTAATTTAAAAATATATTACACAAAAAAGTTTTAGTACCAACTGTACATCAATCCTTCAAAGAAAGAATCAGTAGAATGAAATGCAATGTTTTATATAACTTATCAATATTGTCTTCAGCAGAACTATGCCCATGTTTAATGTTCTATTTAATTACCTTTTTAAAAATTGCTTTCCAGCTATCTGATTGTGTTTGTAGCTTGCTCAGGTTTCCTAGATCAGTTGAGTAATATCAGCACCATACCATAATAGCACTTACCAAATGACAGTCATGGGTTCACTCACAAAGAACATATAGGTTTTTTAATGGCACTAATTATGTTTGGAGACTTTTGGAAATAACACTTCACTTTTTCAGTACTGCATCTAAGAACAAATTTCCCCACAACAAATTACCTTTGTTGAAAGTTGATCTGATCTTAGAAGAGAAACTGAAACAGAGCTGCCATTCTGTAGCCAGTGCTATGCTCATATATTAAAATGGAAAAAAAATAATACTAGTACTATACTACTATACTACTAATACTTTGTGTGTGTGTGTATATATATACACACTATTGTTCATAGGGACTATATATATAATGCTTTTCATCTATGAATATCAAAGTATCAGAGCTGGTTTTATTTGTGTGACTGATTAGTTGCCTATGAACAATAGTGTGCACAATTCATAATTTGTTTCAATTATTCTTCTACTTTTAAAAAAAGTTTTCATCATCCAACAAAGTAGCAGAAAAAAACACCATGCATCTTAGGTAACCAACCATAAACCACAAAAAACAAACAGGCTACGTGAATGGTTGCCGAATACCCCAGAAGCTGAAATTGTTCAGTATTTAGCAAATACTAACATAATATGGGTCATTTTTTTCATCCTGACCTGGTCCATTTGTGCTGCTTTGGCCGTTCAAAAGGGCTTTAAATCAATTTACCAGCACAGCTAAGATTCCCTGTGTAAGGGAATCCAAGAGTAGCATAGAACTGAAAAATCCTACTCTTCTGCCATCACCCTCAAGCTTGGGAGCCATGGCTGGACTATCACCATGCACAAGTGATTTCTGGCACCTAGGAACCATAGCTAGCCAACATAGTTTAGAGCAGCACTGAAGCTGCTGTAAACAATGTTGAGGAAAATGTTGACAGAGAAGCACCCTCATGTTTAGGGAGTGACAGATGGCTTTTTTCACACTTTCCTTCATCAGCACAGGCTGCACCTAGATCACACTGGGCACAGTTTAGAATCTGGCCAATTAATATTTTCACAGACACCAACATCCATTGTAAATATGCTGCAAACTGAAGAAAGGGTTACATTTGTCTTATAAGTAATTTGTAATTAATAACTTGGCTTACTCTGGTGAGTATTATTCCCATTTTACAGATGCTAAAGCTAAAAGCACAGTGGGATTAAGTGATTTCCTCAAGGTCACACACCAAATTAGTGGTAGGAAAAAGAATAGAATTTACAACTCCTGTCTCCCATTCCTGTGCCCAAGCAACCAGAACAAATGTTCAGCAAATGCTCTGGGAAAGAAAAAGGATACCACAATGCAGTCAGAGTTGAATGGCCATCTTAAAATAAACTGAATAAGCTAAATGCCACACAGAGGAAATTACTACTGAAGAAAATGGCAAATAAAACCATTCAGTGCATTGCAGAGATTGCTTTAAGAGCGATAGGTTATCATTTAAAACCAACAACTTGGTATGCAAGGGGATTAACTATAAACGTAGTTTTTATCTCAAAATGTATCTGCTAAGTAACATATTTTAAAGGGATTTAAACTGTATAAAAGAAATTCAGAACCCTTCTTCAGCTACAACAGTGCTTTGTAGAAGAAGTTACTAGGGCAAAATAGAGAGCAAGAAATGCACAGAAATTTATAATATTATATAGTATATGGAATGTCTCTGGTGAACTATATTGTGCTATATGAATTTTACCTGCAGCTATCTGGAAAAACTAATGTTTTCGGTGTATTGAATACTAATGTCTTCTGAAGGTAATTGTCCTATTACATTTGGGTTTAATAGACATTCAGGTTTATTAATATTATGTGATGCAAAGTTTTTAGCTAGGTGATTCCACTTTTCTTCACAGTGAGCCATGTCAGGTTATATTCTTTATTGACTATCTGAATTGCAATAATGGGAATATCATTGAATTTTTGGTGCTCCTGTTGGTTAAAATATTCTGCTGCTGCAGAGATGAGCTACTACAATAAAATGCGTATGGCTGCTGACCCTCATTTAACAGAGTTTGATTTGGGACATATATATTCTTTCCCACAGTACGTGCAATTACTGAAGCAAAAAACTGTTTGGTTCTTCAGTCAATATTTGTTTTCAATTTGTAGCAGGCATATTAGAGTCATGGTTGCCAGCCACTGGTAAGCATACCAGTATTAGTAACTTAAGGCTTTTACGAATGCTAAGTGGAAAGCTCTGCTCAACCATAAATATGGAGTTATTAGTGCTCCTTCATATTCATATTCTAGACATCTCCTCCTCATTTAAGTGTCTGATCCTGAGAGGAGCTGAGTGATCTCAATTCTCAAAGTCAGGGAACCCGGCCTCTTGCATCAGGTCATTGTTGTATACCTCTAGGCTCCAGTGAACTGAGATTGTATGTGATTTCTCAATTAGCTATGTATTCTCTAACCCAAAGTGGAACTTGAAATGCTCCAAACCTGCCAGAAAAGGAGAAAGCTCCTTGTGGATTAGAATATGTACAATTAGATCTTAGACAGAGATGTTGTTTGAAGGCCCTGGTCGGGGCAGTGTGTAGTTGCACCATCCCCTTATGTTATTATTCCAGAAACCATTTTTTTTTTAAAGGAACCGGAGCTGGTTCGGAATATTCTGATTAATTAAGGCTTTCACTGGAAAGTGCTGATTTGTCAAAATCAGAATATTTCACGGAAACTTGGATTCAACTAACTTCTGAAGAAAAGCAGGTTCTGATGGAACTTTGCCTGGTTTCCTGCCAGCTTGCCTGGTTTGCTGCTGGGGAGCCTAGATTAGCCTGCCACATGGACTGCCCTGAGGCCAGGGATCCAAGGGCTTCCAGGGTGCTTCCACGTCTCTTCAGAGCAGCCCTGCATGTGGACTGCCTCAAAGTCAGGAACCCAGGGCTTCCAGAGTGCCTGCTGCAGGACCTTTGGGCCCTGGATCTGAGCCTGCTGGAGAGGGTAGGCTTGGAGTACCTTGCCAAGCCCTAAAGAGGGGACAGTGTTAGGAGTCTATCCCTTGGCATGGAACCCAGGTGGGGAAGGCCCTAGACCCCAAGACCTGATGTAAGGAGAAAGCCCTGAAGTCCTTGCTGGCATTTGAAGACTGCCCCAGTACTGGACTTTTTTTGTGTGTGCATACCCTGAAAGGGGTGGACTGGGTTGCTTGACCCAGCTGGAGGTCTAAGGAGTAAAAACAGAGAGACCATCACAGAGTGTAGTTATAGTAAAAAAAAAAAAAAAAAGGGGGGGGGGGGGTGTCCAGCTGGAAGACAACCTGCCACATCCTGCCTGACCACTAAAGGCAATGGTAGTGAGTGTTCACCATCACAGGAATGCACAGGATAAGTGAAATATTAACTTTAAAAAACAAGGAGGAAAAGGAATTTCCAGGTCTCTCAAATCCCAATCTAGTGCCCTAATCATTGGAAAAGGCTTCCTCTCCAAGGGGGAAAATAAATTATCTTTTCAATTCATCTCAAATGACACCTACAGGTAAGTGATTTAACAAAGAAGAAATGCAGGATTTGATATAAAAGTTTTAAAAAGTTAAACTTTAGAGCCTTTAAAAAAATCCTAATGTCATTCAAGTGTACATAAGAGTTGGTCTCTTCCTTAAACAGCTCATTAAATTTTAAACAAACATTTGTAAATGTCAGTTTATGACCAAACACTAGAACAGACAACAACTGAATGTGTGTGTTTGTGTGCATCACCTCTTCCTCCACTCCTTGCACTCTAACACTGCAGAGATTCAAACGTGTTCGTTGCTGTCTAAAAGTAGCAGCAATACACAGCTGAGGCAAGAGAAAGATCCTACTGGCTTGGACAGGGAGAGACTGTGCTTAGGTTGTCTCCACATGTAGTTGCTCTTTAATCTCACAGTAAGCACGTGATATCTCCTACATACTGTAACTCAGGAAGATGAAGAGAAAGATATGATGAGAGACTACTTTGGTATTAGAAAGCAAGGCAGGATTGAGGGAAGAGGGAATTTTGTCAAATAGCAAATATTGTAATATCTGTAAGACTTAATATATAGAACAGCATGGAAAGATTAATGTATTTTTGCTTAAGGTCCTATTCCTAAAACAATTACACATAGATCCAAATGTGAAAAGATGCACCATTTATGGTTGCAATTTACAAGTGGTGTTGCTATTTTTGTTCATATGTATGAAGCATAACTCTCTAAAGGTGGGTTTCAGAGTAGCACCCATGTTAGTCTGTATTCACAAAAAGAACAGGAGTACTTGTGGATTGTTTAATATATTGCATTACATGAGATGCACTGATTTTTACTTAATAACTGAAACAAGCGAATTTGCTCCATTTGCTTGCTCCACATTTGCTCCCTGAAAAGGCATTTTCTAAATCTGTATCATGGATTGGGATCCTTCATCCTGTTAGGAAATCTAGTGCATCAGGCATATAGAACTATGCTCTTGTTACTTCTGTGGAGGTTAGATGCACTTAGGCAGGCCTGCATGTATTTTTAAAAAGAAGAAAATAGAGGGTGGAAGGAAAAGGTTTTAAAAGGGCTGCAAGGTGGATAAGCAGCAGAGAAGATAGAGAAAAAGGAAGTGTGTGCAAAAAGGATGACAGGATGCATCCTGAGTTACAAGATGCAGAATGAAAAAAGCCTCTCATACTCAGGTATCAGAGGGGTAGCCGTGTTAGTCTGGTTCTGTAGAAGCAGCAAAGAATCCTGTGGAGTTGGCATCGAGGTTTGTTGCATGGGTTGGTTCCTGAGCTAGAGTTACTATGGTGCGGTGTGCAGTTGCTGGTGAGAATATGCTTCAGGTTGGCAGGTTGTCTGTGGGCGAGGACTGGCCTGCCACCCAAGGCCTGTGAAAGTGTGGGATCATTGTCCAGGATGTGTTGTAGATCCCTGATGATGCGTTGGAGGGGTTTGAGCTGGGGACTGTATGTGATGGCCAGTGGAGTCCTGTTGGTTTCTTTCTTGGTTTTGTCTTGCAGTAGGAGGCTTCTGGGTACACATCTGGCTCTGTTGATCTGTTTCCTTATTTCCTCGTGTGGGTACTGTAGTCTTGAGAATGCTTGGTGGAGATTTTCTAGGTGTTGGTCTCTGTCTGCGGGGTTAGAGCAGATACGGTTGTACTTCAGTGCTTGGCTGTAGACAATGGATCTTGTGGTGTGCCCGGGATGGAAGCTGGAGGCATGAAGGTAGGCATAGCGGTCGGTAGGTTTTCGGTGTAGGGTGGTGTTAATGTGACCACCACTTATTTGCACTGTGGTGTCTAGGAAGTGGACCTCCCATGTAGATAGGTCCAGGCTGAGGTTGATGGAGGGGTGGAAGCTGTTGAAATCATGGTGGAATTTTTCCAGAGTCTCCTTCCCATGGGTCCAGATGATGAAGAACTGAAGCATATTCTCACCAGCAACTGCACACTGCACCATAGTAACTCTAGCTCAGGAACCAACCCATGCAACAAACCTCGATGCCAACTCTGCCCACATATCTACACCAGCAACACCATCACAGGACCTAACCAGATCAGCCACACCATCACCGGTTCATTCACCTGCACATCCACCAGTGTAATATATGCCATCATATGCCAGCAATGCCCCTCTGCTATGTCATCCCAAACTGACAGACTCTCTAAAAAAAAATAAATGGACACAAATCAGACATTAGGAATGGCAATATACAAAAAAAAAAGAAGAAACACTTCTCCTCCCCTGGCCACACACATTTTAAGCAGTCGCCATCGCAGCAAAAAAAAAAAAAAAAAAACTTCAAAGAGAGAACTGCTGCTGAGCTGAGTTGCAAATGCAATTTAACACAATCAGGCAGGACTAAACAAAGACTGTGAGACTGTGAAGAATTACAGAACCAGTTTCTCCCTCCCTTTCCTCCTCACTGCTTCTCAGCTGCTGGCCTCCTCCTCCATCCTCCTGATCTCTCTAACCTCTCTATCTCTTGCTTGCTTTATACTTGCTTGCCCTGGATTCTGCCACTGCTTGCCACTGCTTGCATCCAGTTCACAGAAGAAATGCTCATGCTGCAAAGCTGCGTGTTAGTCTCTTAGTTAATCTATTCAGCTTCTCATCTCCATCTTCTCCTCTCTTTCCTTTCTTTCAGTTGTCAAGTCAGTGACTTAAATTCTAAAACCAGAGTCTTTACACTGCAGACTGATTAATCTGCTGATTACAGCCATGGCTGCAGACCAAAATGTCAGAGATAAACAATTTGAGTTTTTAGTGCTTGGCCTAACTTTAAGCAGTTTTGATCTCCATCAGTGGCTTTCACATCTGCAGTTCTTCTGAAAAAAAAAAAAAAAAAGTTCTGTAAAAATTAGATAAAAAAAAAAGAACCTTTATGTTAAAATACTATATTGGCTGGACTTTGGCAAGTTTTCAGTTTTACTTTTGATAATGTGACCTCAGTGTCTAAGAAAGCTGACATTTTAAAATATGATCACTTGTGCCAATAATGGATCACAATGGATTTTACTGCTATTTCATGTGTTACTATGCTGCTACAAAGAGGGTATAAGGTATGTGTATATCCCCACTCACAGTGAATACAACTAGCATGAGGCCGCTTTGCTAGGTGTAGGGGACATTTCAGGAGGGCTTCTCCCAGGTAGGAGGAGGTATGGCTGCAGCATCCTGGCATAACTGTCAGGGTAGTTAATCACTGCAATAAATTGCCTAGGGAGGTTGTGGAATCTCCATCATTGGAGATTTTTAAGAACAGGTTGGACAAACACCTGTCAGCAGTGGTCTAGATAATTCTTAGTCCTGCCATGAGTGCAGGGGACTGGACTAGATGACATCTCGAGGTGCCTTCCAGTGCTGTGATTCTGTCCGTAAACTGTAGCTATTCACCTCTGACGCAAAGCTCACAGGGGCTATAGCAGCAGGGGCCACAATTAAGGGCAGCCTTAAGGATTGCTCTAGCCTGCACCAGATGTCAAGCTAGGCCTCCAGCTCTCCGTGAATGGGGGAGACGTGCTATTCCTAGGGCTAATACCAGGATGAATCTGTCTGAAACAGAGTGACACGGCCTCATGTCTGAGTATAGGATTGGAGCTGTACTCTAGCTACAGTTGGTTAACAATATTGTCTTTTTTTAAAAACGCCTTTCTAACTAGTTTCTTAACTGCCCATGCACCAATGCCAGGAGCCTGGGTAACAAACAAAATAAATGGTAATGTCTCACTTATAAGAATAAATTCAATCTAGCTGGTAGTACTGACACATGGAGGGATGTTTTGCATGAATAGAATGTAAAATCATGGTTATAACCTACTGAGGAAGGATCAAGTGGGCAAAAGGAGAGGGAGTGAGACACTGTTAAAAATTGCATTACCTGTTTCCACATCACTTGGACGATAATGATCCTGAAATGCTTATGCATCAGTGTTCTAACAGGTAAAACACAAATGATACTATTTGGTGTCTGCTACAGACCACCAAATCACACTAAGGAACAGGATGTGCAGGGGAAAAAGGCTGCATGATGACAATGGATTAGGCATTTTTAAATCAGCAGGTTCCATTAATCAGCATCTGAGAGTATTAAAAGAGGTGGCTAAGGAGCCTGCTGGACCATTGACACTGATTTTAAATAACTTTTGGAGTACTGGAGTAGCTCAGAAGACTGGAAGAAAGCTAATGACGTGACAATATTTTCACAGGGTAAATGGGATAACCTGGATAATTATAGGCATGCCAGCCTGACAATGATCCCATGCAAAAATAACAGAGCAGCTCATACAGGGCTCAATTTAAAAAAAAAATAAAGGAGGGTAATATAATTAATGCCAGCCAACAGGGGTTTATGGAAAATAGATCTGTCAAACTAACTTGATATCTTGTTTTGATGCGGTTATAAGTTTGGTTGATAAATGTAACAGCACTGGTATAACATACTTAGACTTCTGTAAGACATTTGACTTGATACCACACAACATTTTGATTAAAAACCTAGGACAATATAAAATGAACATGGCACAATTAAATGGTCTGAAAGTGTAATTGAAAATGGGTAATCATCATCGAAAGTGTGTGCGTTTCTAGTGGGTCCCCTAGGTATTAGTTCTTGTCTCTATGCTATTTAGCATTTTTATCAACAACCTGGAAGAAACATAAAATAATCACTGAAAGTTTGCAGATGACACAAAAATTGGGGGAGTGGAAAATAATGAAGAGGATGTCACTGATTCAAAGCAATCTGGATCACTTGGTAAGCTGGGCACAAGCAAACAATATGCATTTTATTATGGCTAAATGTAAATGTATATACCTAGAAACAAAGAATGTAGGCCATACTTACAGGATGGGGGACTCTATCCTGGGAAGCAGTGACGCTGAACAAGATTTGGGGATGATGATGATGGATAATCAGCTGAACATGCGATCCCAACGCAATGCTGTGGCCAAAAGAGTTAATGCCATTCTTGGATGTAAAAACAGGGGAATCTCAAGGAGTAAATGGGTTATTTTACCTCTGTATTTTGCACTGGTGTAACCACTGTTGGAATTCTCTATCCAGTTCTGGTTTCCACAGTTCAAGATGGATGTTGATAAACTGGAGAGGGTTCAGAGAAGAGCCAAGAGAACGATGAAAGTATTAGAAAATGTGCCTTATTGTGATAGATTCAAGGAGCTCAATCTATTTAGCTTAAGAGAGAGAAGGTTAAGGGGCAACTTGATCAAAGTCTATAAGTACCTACATGGGGAACAATATTTGATAATAGAGAATTTTTCAGTATAGCAGGCAAGGGTACAACAAGGGTACAACAAGATCCAATGGCTGGAAGCTGAAGCTAGACACACTCAGACAAACTTTTAAGAGCCAGGGTAATTTACTAAGAGTCGTGGAGAATTGTAATCACTGGCAATTTTAAATCAACATTGGATATTTTAAAGATAGGCTCTAGTTCAAAGAAGAATTATTTGGGGAAAGTTTTATAGGACGTTAGATTAGATGACCATAATGCCTGCTTCTGGCCTTGCAATCTATTAATCTAGTTCTAAACTTTGCTTTGACAGTTTAGGAAAACTTAACTTCTCTGCCCCAGTGTCCCCATCTGTGAAATTTGAACTCTAGTACTTCCTGAGCTTGCTAGAGTATTCTGATGATTAATTATTTAATGGTTGTAAAGTGCATTGAAGATGAATTTGCTAAACTCTATTTATTATTACAATGCACATTAATGAAACTGGGCTACAACTACAAAGGGACTTAGGCACCTAACTACCACTTAAGGTACCTCAGTTTAACATTGAGGCACCACTGTGATCCTAAAAACCTGTGCCAGCTAACAACGGAGGTGCCTAAGTGTCTGCTGATGGTCATGTACAAAACCACCTAAATCCTGACGCACCCAAGCTGCTCAGTGAGCATCCTTCTCAAACTAAGCATTCGCCTCCCCTGCAGTGCCAGCTCTGGTAGCCCAGTGATTCGGACAATCACATGGGATGTGGGAGGACTATTTTCAAATCCCCACTCTGTTTGATTTGAAGCAGGGACTAAAACCCAGGTCTCCCACATCAGCAGCCTAACCTCTATGCTACTAGGTATTCTAGGGGTGAGTCTCTCTGAATCTCTCCTGCTGAAGCTGTTCCACTTTGTATACATAATTCATTAGTCATTGGGGGGGAGATAGCTGCTAACTAATTCTATAACTGGATGGTTAGGGTATGCCCTGGGAAGCAGGAGATCAAGTTCAAGTCCCTGCTTCAATGAATAGTCATAGATTTTTCCACTGGGAATCTCATGCTGTTTTAAAACACTTTGTGCTGTGTAAGCTGCATACAGTGGCCTTAGCAAACCAGAGAATCTTGCCAATGGCATGCATAAAGACAAAGAAGCCAAGATAACCCATCAGCAGCACAGGCATTTGACAATTGAAGACATCCCTGTAATTGCTTGTGGAAACTTAAGACCCACCTGCTGCTAAAAGAATATTTTACACAGCTTAGCATATGGGTCTCATGACTGAGGAGAAGGTGCAGGAAAGGAATGTGACTGGATAATTGGCTCTCCAACACAGAGTTTTAATATTCTATTTAATTTTATTTAAAACAATATATTTTTAAATTATAATTCCCTTTTAAGCAGCAAAATAAGATGAGCATAACAATCTGAGTATGTGAAAAAGATAATACTGATTTGTTTAAAATGAAATAAAACAAGTGTTATGTAATTTAATTGAGAAAAAAGATTTTTATTTTATTACGCTCATTTTGTCTTTTAGGTAAATAGATCAAAGCACTGTTAATCCATTTCTCCACTAAATTTTGTTAACACTTAACTGCACATATTCTTTGAGATCAGACTTTTGTATATTGGTATTATTAAACATGTAACGGCACATGGGTATCTGCAATAAGAAGTTCCCTGGCTATGCATCCTACTAGTAAATGCCATGAAGAATATGGTTTACCACTGAAAAATTATTGAAGAAGACTCTGCAATAGCTACTAGAATAGCTTGATTTAGCCAAAACAATTTAAAAACATTTAAATTAGTATTTGTGTAGGGTAAAGGAAAAATCCTACAGGTTAGTGATACCCAAAGTATGGGAGTCACATATAGCATACCAGTGCTTCTAAGGCAGCCCTGACACTGTACTTTACATTGCAACAGAAATTTCACAGTGCGGAAGCAATGTTTATAACAACATGCTTTCATTTGTTACTGCTGTGGGCAGGGGTTAACAGGCAGAGGCAAAAGCTAGGCCCAGCACAAACTGAAAATAATGGAAGGTTTTGCACGAACATGAAATACAGGGAAGCAAGAAAAGAAGCAGCAGCCTTGAGCCAGTGCAGAGTGTCAGCAAGAGGCAGAAGCAGTTCTAGAATAGCTGATGCTCAGAGCCTCACTGTGCAATGATGATGGGACCCACCTGCTGTATGCCATTTTACAGTAATTCTACAGCCATTTTCACACAATAGTGTATTTATCAATGTAAAGTGAAACAAAAAATATCCTTTTTAAATTGCATATATTAGCATATGAGTTGGGATGATGTAAATATATGTTTTTCAAATGAATTAGCGAGACAGCCGTAGTGACCCTATACTTCGATTACATAGTCCTTTCCATTATGAATTTTTTCTGAAATTTGCTTAAAGCAGAAACTGGAAATATGGCAGGGTGATAGTCCTAGGATCAGGGAGATGCCTTTTGCTGTCCCCATTGCTTGTTAATCTCCTATTTGTGGAATGCACATAGAGACCATCATTCAAAGAAGAAATGGAGGTTTTTCGAGATGTGTAGTTGCTATCTGTATTCCATTGCCCACCCTCCATCCCCTTTGCTGTGGATTGTTTGGACTGGGGTAATAAGGAAAACTGGGGAGGCATCAGTCCATTTCACCCTTTATGCCCTCAGTTTGGAGCATAAGGAGAGCTACAGTGCATGTGTGGGCCAACAGACACTGCTTATGAAATATTTTGGACTTGGGTGTATGGTCTGATTGGGGCCTCATGGCCTTCTCCATCCGATTTTTTTTTTTAAGTCTCAGTTCCCAACCCTCACAAGTTCTGAAGGGAAAAGAGCAGCAGATGCTGCACTTGACAGATGTAAGCCTCACCCAGTCAGTAGAGGCAGCACTAATGTTTATCACTGACAGAAAAGGAGCAAGGGCAAGAAACAGTTTTTGAATTTTCGGACCCTGGCTATAATCACAGACTTCTCAGGGGGAAAATGTCCCTGGGCAGTGAAGAAAAGGAGGGAAAACATTATGTAACTATACCAGGCTAGACTATATTACAAAAACTACAAAACTACTAAAACTAACTATACACAATATCTTTACTGCAATGATGTAGTAGAAAGGAACGGAGGTACCAAAGATACTGACTCAGAGCATGCGGCGGTAAGAAGGAACTGGAGAGGCATCGGCCTACACCACACTTTATGCCCTCAGTTGGGAGCATGAGCAGAGCTACATTACACGTGCAGGCCAATGGATGATGCTTGTAAAAAGAATTCCAGACTCAGGCGCATACATATCCACATGTGGAATACACATAGGCACTATCACTTTAAGAACCATTTTTTTCTAGTTTAAAAAAGTTTCTTTAACATATGAAAATGCATGTGTCACCCTGTTGCAGTTAAAAACAATAAGCCTGATTCTTCTCTCACATGGGTTAGAATAAGGACAAAGTCACTGGGTGAAATCCTCACACAACTCTGGCCTCTTTACATTGTGTAAAAGAATTAGAGCAACATAAATGGGGCCATAGAAACCCTGGTTCCTGCCAAAGAGGATTCCCCCAGAACAAACTCTGGAGACAGCTATAAGGTTGCCTATAATGGGGTTGCATTCACCTCCTGCGAGCGCAACTACATGTGTCTGCACTCTCTCTCTTTCTCTTCATGATGATTCTTCAGTGACTCATCCCTCCAGCCAAGTCTCACACAGTTAGTCTGTGTGATAAAAGCAAAGCAAAACCACTTATGGGTACAAGTCCAACAGGGGTGTCTCTCAGTGCCCTCTGTAACGTCCCCCACCATTTGTCCCTGCTCCGGGATAGAGCAGTGCCCCAGGGCTCCCTCCCTGGTGACAAAGTCTTCGCCCTCTTAGCGCTTTTCCAGGCATGTCTCTCCATCAGGACTGCTGCAGTTCAATCCCCCTGTCTGCGGTGCCTCAATTTCCAGACCACTTCCCCCAGTGGTTAATGAGGGTTGGGGGGGACCCAAGCCTGCCCACTACTCCAGGTCACAGCCCAGGCACGCCATAGATAGCAGCTGTCCTCTGGGTCCGGTTATCTAAGTCGTGCTGCTGCTCTAATTCCCTGGGCCACTTCCCTGCGGTCCTGCGCCGTCTTCACCCTTACCTCAGGGCCTTGTCCTGGCCTGGTGCAGTCCCAGTAACCAGCTCAGGGCTCCTTCTCACTGCTCCCTGGCTTCTGGCAGTATTACCTCTTCCAGTGTCCTGCAGCTCCCTCAGTCAACCACACACCATCCACACTCTTCCAGCTCTAGCAAGGAACTGGCCTCACTCTGGCCCTGCAGCTCTTCCTATACTAGCTTACTGGGCCCAGACTGGTCGCTTCCCACACAGCTACTCTAGGTCTCTACTGCCCATATACATGATGTGCATAGTTAAAAATATATATTTCAACATCCTGTTGAAAACGTATTATGGATCTTAGTAGTGTACTCCCTTTAATAGTATAGGAAATTCCTGCTCACACTGGTAATACCTACTAACAAAAAGTATGTATGGATGCATATCTGTATGTTATATTTTGCTTTTTGGCCTGTATATTAAGAATAATTTTAACATCTTCTTAGTGTATGTTCCAGCATAGAGGGCTAAAGTGCCATGTGTTTTAATTTTTAAAAAAACATAATAGACTATTCACAAACTTTAGTTCATTAGCGATAAAAGGGTTACTGGCCTGGGGTAAAATTGTCGAAGTACCCACGTCCCATTTTCAGAAGTGATTTAGGCACTCAGGACCCCAAGCTCCATTGATTTTCACTTTTGAAAACTGGACTTATATGTCTATGTCACATAGGTTCTTTTGAAACTGTTACCTGAGGTTTTTAAATTCCACCATAGATTTACACAGCCTCAAAACACAGGGAGATTCAAACTGTGATGCTCTAAGAATTTCTTAGAGATTTACCTACTGGTAAAATCATTCTCAGACTGTGGGCAGTCTGAAAGAACAAAGCCTTTGCTCCATTGCAGAATGTCATTATTGTGTTAGGGCTGAATTGGCTAAGCCCTCTGCCAGCTCCAACCAATCCCCAAAGCTCACCTTTTTCTAACCTATTTGCTGGAGTGCAGAAGTAAGAGCAGTGGTATCTTCAGAGGGAAACCAATCACCTGTTCCTCCCTCCCAGTTCTTCAGGAGTAGGAAGCTGGTTGAGTTTGGTCATCCAGTTCCTTCAGTGGGCCAGCCTGACAGGATTTTGGAGATGAAACTATATCCCAACACCTTCTTTGATGGCAGGCAGCCTTCCTGTTTCCAATGGAAATGGAAAGGTTCCTCTGGTTCCTAATGCTGTAATGCACTGACTGTTAGCACTCTGGGGCTGAGATACCCCAGAATGCAGTGCACTATCAGGAAATAGTTTACATAACAGTTTTAGTGTGATTTCCCAAAAGCCTAGTGCACTAGGAGACCTCCCAGATTCAGTGGCAAATTAGACCAGAAGAACTTGCCCTGTCTTGCCTTTGCTAATTATATAGGGATGGGAAGTTCACTTGCCCTGCCATAAAATCCTGGATATGGAGGATGTTCGGGAAGGACCTACCAGTTAATCTTCCATGAAGAATGGGGCAAAAAAATCTGCCACTTTCCAGAGCTAGGAAGGGCTAGTGGACCAACTCAACACTACCTGAAAAATGTAAAGGGAGGGAGGTAGAACCCCATTGCCTTATCTCCTCCATCCAATGAAGCATGGGTTTTTGAGGAAGGAGGATTCTATAAGGAGAAATTTAAGTGGAATGTGGGACCTGTTTGAGAGCCCTGGCATTCAGGTACATTTTTCCTTGTTCTCTCATCTCAAAGCAGAGACAGAGAAATGGGGGTAGGGCTGGTTTTGTCACAAAACTATATTCAGCTCAATATATTTTTGCTTTGAGTTTTAGGCTTAACTTGTGACTCAAAGAACCAGATCCTCAGCTGTTGTAAACTGACCCAAGTAATTCCATTACTCTAGTTCATACCAGATGATTATCTGACCCAAAGCATGCAAAGCCACATAAGCCATAACTATAAGATTTCATAATCCCTATGAGAACCAAAATGACTCAGTTTCACATAATTATGTAACCTTAACTGCCTTCCTCCAATACCCCACTGGATGCACCGGTCATTGGGGGTTTATCCACATAGGTAGAAAATACTAACTAAAGTAGGAAGACACTTTATGCTGGAGAGGACAGGTGTCATCCCCCATCTTGGCACCTGAAGTAAATGGAGAACCTGTAAAAAGCCATTTGAAAAGCATTATTGCTTACCATTCATGTGTTGTGTTGTTTTGTTTAGTCCATATCTATAATGTGATACTTTTAAATCACAGTAATGCAAAAAAAAAAAATGAACAAAGAACATCCAAACAAAAAACACCCAACCCCACCCTCCCTCCTGCCCTCCAGCAGAAACCAGGATTTATCGGTTTTGCCACATTAAGCACATTTGTGTATTACAATATTATTTATGTTTTTCATACAAGATGCCAAAGGATTTCTCTTCATAGTATAGACAACCATTTTGGTATTTAAAAAACAGAAAGCAACGGTGCTATTGAGGCTTAGAAAGTACCTCCATGTGCCATACTTTATATGGATTTTTAATAACCCTTTGATATTATGGTTCCATAATATGGAAATCCACATTGCTAATATTGCACAAATTCACAGCTAATAGCATTACAGTTCCAAAGGAGCAATTTTAGTATGTGAATGTGTATAAAGATTAATACACAAAACCCTGATAAATCTCAACTGGCCCATTAATGTGATAGTGGGCTCAAAGGAGTCTGAACTCCCTTAGCATGTGAATGACACATTTCCTTACCCTTCCACTCCTCTTCCCTTTTATTTTATTTTATATTTATAAACTGCCATAAAAAAAGGAAATTAAACCATGCAAAAATATGTTAAAAAAACATCAAGGGGCTAATCAAAAGGCATAAGCCACATTTTTCTTATTATACTACAAGCGATTTCAAACAAAGATAAGGATTTGACAAACATAAAATCAAGGATATATAGAATTAAGGCTCACATTTCTTCTTCAACCCATCCCACAGTGCTTAGAGCTTCTGAAGGGTGAAACATTTTGTGATCTTACATATCATACTTTATGTGCCCTGAAACATAAAGGCAACGCAGGTGGGTTAAAGCATGGACTTTCAGACTTAGTTCTAAATTGTGGTCCTTGTTTTTGTTGGTTTAAGTCAAATTCTTAGTGTTGTTTCAATTAAGTATTTTGTAGTTTAATAAGAAAGAAAATAAAAACAAACAATCTTCCTTGTTATGTAAGGTTTGCTTTACAATATCAATACATGATGGCAACTTCTTGTCTTACTGTCACATCCTGTCATTTATACAATATTGCAGAAAAGCAATTTTCTGCCTCAAAAGCATTTTATTTTTTAAAAAGTTTGTCTCTGAACAATTTTCAGGTCTACTAGAGCTGCACAACTGTATACAGATGAGAAAGACCGAAAATAGGGCAATTTATTTGATTCATCCTCTTCAAAACATTTAGCTGAGATTGCATATCCAACAGAGAAGCTCAACAAGAATATTCAGAAATGACCTGCAGTGACACACATCCGCTTTTTTTTTAAATTGCATTAAACATCACTCCAGATTCTTCAGATAATCTAGATCTGTCTTTTGTTTAATGTAACCTTTGACCCAAAATTTTCCCAGGATATTAACAGCAAATTTCTATTTTAAAGCAGAAGCCCCAAGAACCAGGCAGTTAAATACCCAATTATGGAATTTTTCAGAGGAAGAATAGCTTCATTTTAAGTTGTACATTCATTTGAATCAAGTTTCTTTCTTGTTACAGAGTAAAGGACAACTTGGATGGGAAAATACATTCTCCCAATGTTCAGTTCCTGATAATTCAGCATTTATCACTGCCTGAAGCTAGTGTGACCTTGGTATCCCACAGTCCTTCACTAACACAGTAAGGGCATTCCACGACAGAGCAAAAGCCTTGTCCTCTAGGACTGCCTAGAGCCTGAAAATGCTTTTACTGTAGGTGAATCCCTAGGAAACTATGGGAGCTTCAGGATTTGGACCTCACTGTGTTTTCAGGCTGCATTAATCAAGGGTGGGATTTAAAAACCTGGCGTAACAGTTTCAAAAAGCACCTAAGTGACTTAGGAGCCCAAATCCTTTTCAACAGTAAAAGTCAGTGGAACTTATGCTCTTACATGACTAAGTCATTTCTGGAAATGCGTATAAACAGGCCATCTGCCTCCCGAGTACCCCTGCTTGGTCAGGGTCTCTCTTGCCGTAGCAAGCTACTCCCAACCCTTCTTAGCTAGAGTCTTAGTCACAAGTCTGACTCTGCTGGGCCCTGCTCATTTCTACCAGTCTCTGCTCTATCTAAGCATCCCTCCACCTCACCGCAGCTTCCCACTGCTCTTCACAGAGGAATCACTTGATCCAAACCAGGTGTGCCTCCTTCATATACAAAGCTGGCTAGCCCTAGCCCCTCCATTCCTTAGGAGATCAGCCACCATGTCACAATGCAAAAAACACTTCTGAAAAATTTATCCCCGGACAGTAACATTTTTATCCCTCACGAGCTAAAGTTTCGAACAGTTTATTGTTTTCAAAAAATTAAAACTTGTGGCACACTTGACTTTTACCTTCAAGTGAAACATACACTAAGATGGTCAAAATGATCATTAATCTACAGGCTATAAACAAAAACGTAACATACTGATGCACATCCATCCATACTTTTTATTAGTAGGTCAGGTATTACCAGTTTGAGTTCGAATTTCCTATTCTACTAATGAGAGTACAATTACTAAGGGCTTGTCTACACTTTAAACACTATAGAGGTACAGCTATGCTGATGTAGCACTTCAATGTAGACACTGTGAGTGCCAATGGGAGAAGTTCTCCCATCAGCATAAGTAATCCATCTCCTTAAGAGGAAGTAGATAGGGTGACAAAAGAATTCTTCCATCAATCTAATACTGTTTTAGGGGACTTAGGTTGGCTTAACAGCACCACTCATGAAAATCCACACCCCTGACCAATGTAGTTCAACCAATCTAATTTTCTAGTGTAGGCCAGGCCTACGATCAGGAACACCTTTTTCAACAGTTAGAGAGATGAAATATTTTTTTAACTATGCCCAACATGCGCATTTTAAAGGGATGTGTGTGTACATGCACAGCACACATTTAACTCCATTCTAAAGCTAGAGAAATTCAAAAATTGAAACTATTTTTCTACTTTAAACCTGGGCATTGCTGGAACCAGTCTGCTAGCACAAATACTGCCTAATTCTACTGAATTTACAATGGAGGATTTCCTCCTTATAGTGGGAATCCCTTGGTGGCCTAGATGCTGCCATAGCAACTCCCGTGCCACCGTTTTCCAGGCTCCTGATGCTGAATGGGTGTTCAGTGTCATGCTGTGTCTGCCTGATCCTTATCTGCTGGAATGGCCCTTGGAGCTGTGAAGAGGCAATCATAAATTGGAAGCTGCTGAGCATAGGCATGGTTCCTGGCAGCCAGAGGACGAGGGAAGCGTGAAAGATGTAGGGCTGTCAAGTGATTAAAAAAATTATTCACGATTAATTGCACTGTTAAACAATAACAGAATACCATTTATTTAAATATTTTGTATGTTTTCTACATTTTCAAACATATTGATTTCAATTTGAACACAGAAGACAGTGTACAGTGCTCACTTTATATTTATTTTTGATTACAAGTATTTGCACTGTAAAAAAAACCAAAAATATTTTTCAATTCACCAAATGCAAGTGCTGTAGTGCAATCTCTATCATGAAAGTTTAATTTACAAATGTAGAATTATGTACAAAAAACTGCATTAAAAATAAAACAATGTAAAATTTTAGAGCCAACAAGTCCACTCAGTCCTACTTTAGCCAATCACTCAGACAAACAAGCATGTTTTTTTTTTTAAGAACACGTTCACTACAGATTTGACAAAACACAAAGAAGGTACTAATGTGAAATTTCTAAAGATAGCTACAGCACTCAACCCAAAGTTTAAGAATCTGAAGTGCCTTCCAAAATCTGATCGGGATGGGGTGTGGAGCATGTTTCAGAAGTCTTTAAAGAGCAACACTCTGATGTGGAAACTACATAACCTGAACCACCAAAAAAGAAAATCAACCTTCTGCTGGTGGCATCTGACTCAGATGATGAAAATCAACATGTGTCGGTCTGCTTTGCTTTGGATCGCTATCAAGCAGAACCCATCATTAGAATAGACTTGTCTTCTGGAATGATGGTTGAAGCGTGAAGGGACATATGAATCTTTAGCGAATCTGGTACATAAATATCTTGCAACGCTGGCTACAACAGTGCCATGTGAAAGCCTGTTCTCACTTTCAGGTGATATTGTAAACAAGAAGCGGGCAGCATTAGCTCCTGAAAATGTAAACAAACTTGTTTGGCTGAACAAGAAATAGGACTGAGTGGACTTGTAGGCTCTAAAGTTTTACATTGTTTTATTTTTGAATTCTGTTATTTTTTGTACATAATTCTTTCATGATAAAGAGATTGTACTGCAGTACTTGTAGTAAGTGAATTGAAAAATACTATTTATTTTATTTTTATGTTATAAATAAATATATATAAATACATGTTATAATAAAAATAAATATCAAGTGAGCACTGTACATGTTGTATTTTGTGTTGTAATTAAAAACAATATATTTGAAAATGTGGAAAACATCCAAAATATTTATATAAATAGTATTCTATTATTGTTTAACAGCACGATTAATTGATTAATTTTTAATCACTTGACAGCCCTAATTACAAATTATAAATTCCTACAGTTTGGCCTAGAAAATCTTAAGAGAACAAGACAGACACAGAATATGAATGAAAGACACAGAATATGAATGACAGACACAGAATATGAATGAAAAGACAAACCATAAAAAGAATAAAAGACCTAAAAGCTGGACAGGAAAGAGGAGAAAACTAAATTGTTTTAAAAACTGTTTTTATCTCCAGTGACTGAATTGCACTTCATGAATATTTAATTATACAAGGAACTAATTAATGTAACCCTCCCTATGTCCTGCTAGCTACAGCAAACCTTCAGTTCAGCTGTTGGCTGCCATCAGTCAGTCACAGACCACTGACAGTTTAAGAATACAACTGCAGACTGATGCCTGATTTTTTTTTTTAAGTAATGTTGTAACGGTGTCAATCAAAGCTTAATAGGAATAAAAAGCAAACAAACTGGTGAAATCCATCTAGCCTTAAATCTTTTCCTTCTCATAAATTGTATTCAGTTCACCCTTACATTTGCATAATTTTGGTGGTGTTTACTGTTATAACAGCAGAGCTGACTACAGTTGTGAGAGTTTTGATATTAATGTAATTACGTTTATTTAACAATAAGTAATGCCCGGATAATCAAGGTTTTATCTATTTATTTTTTTATTTTATTTTAAGGTTCTAGAACTCTTTATTTTTTTCTTCACAGGCCACCATAATTATTATTGCAGCCTTAGGGCTATTGTAGCCCTCATCAGTTCTACAGTCTCCCCTACATGGGGACACTAGTTGGTAGATTTGCATATCCAACACTTCCACTCTTTCCTCCTGGGGCTTGCCTCCACTACACCAGAAAAATTCTAATGTGTACATACAGGCTGTCAGACTCCTGTCCCTGCCCATATGCAATGGAACTGCATTGTATAATTAGAGGAGGGCATATTTAATCACACTGAAGGGAGTGCATGGAGTTTGAACCATTATGGTGATGAAGGCTTCAAGCACAATCACTGCTATTTTAAAGGTATATGTGGTGGTGGAGAAATGGTGGTTATTTAAAAAAACACAAAAAAATGCTCTCTTAGACCAGCCTAATTGAGGATGTAGCAGCCACTATGATAAAAACTACTGATAAAACAAAATACCAAGATTTGGAAAAGCAGAAGGCACTCTAGAACTTGTCAGAACCACTTCACTGGGACTTAAGGGTGAATGGAGCTTCTGTAGGTTGCTACCTGTTCTGTAGTTTGTAGAACAATGCCACTTCAGGTCTGCCTTGAATCTTGCAAAACTAACAAGACTCAAATAAGGAGTTGCAAATTTACTTTGGTCCTCAACTACTCACCACACAAAATGATTTAGGTGCATGGTTTTGTCAATATGCAATGACAAAGCATCTTTTTGACAAACACGACAAATACAGATGCCTTAGAAATGTTTATAGATTTAAAAAAATCAGTATTAGAGATAGGCTGAAAAAAACTGCCCACCTGAGCTGCCTTGAAGTTCAGAATATTTGAAATCCACATGTGAAATTTTCAGCTTGAGCTCATTTCTAAACACCATAGGAGGAGAAAACATCTTCAACACATACTGATGAAATTTCATGATGTTATAATTTGATTATTTATTCCTGAAGAAAAATTCAGAAGTCTAGCATGCAAATCCCCAAAAGACACCACAAAGCTTACATTCTGCTCATGAGAATGATTCATATTTGAAGAAACACATCACTGATATATCTGATAATTCTCTCTCCCTCTCACCCTATGTCCACATGCATATAAGTAAGTTTTGCATTAGACTGCTTTGCTTTAGACTAAACACTTAAAGCAGAACTACCATTGACGTTTTAAAATAAGATAAAAAGATTCAAAACTGTCTGAGAAAGAAATATTCCTGAATTGTGAAATTCAAATCTGATTCTTGGAATGGACCTTTCACCTTTGTGATTTTGCCTCCCACTCACCTGCCCTTTGGGGGAATATAAGAACAGACATGCTGAGTCAGACCAATGGTCCATCTAGCCCAGTATCCTGTATTCTGACAGTGGCCAATGCCAGGTGTTTCAGAGGGGATGAACAGAACAGATAATCATCAAGTGATCCATCCCCTGTTGGCCATTTCTAGCTTCTGGAAAACAGAGGCTAGGGACACCTATCCCTAAACAATTAAAATTAAACTAGCACCCATGCATATTATGTAATTAGAACAGCAAAAATGGAAAGCAAATTAAAACGGGGAAAAAATCTTCCACATTAACCATGAAACAGACATTTTAGGTAGTGCAATATAAAATATTTTATTTAAACACTATCCAGAAACTGTAGCAAAATTACAGAAGTATACACAAGCTTATTTTGACCTGGATGCTTCAGACAGCTACTTATCTCCTTGAAGCACTGCCACATGGTCAGCTTTTTTTTTTAAATGCTGGTGTTTGAAAGCTTTTGATGTAACTACATAGAGTACAATATGTTTCATTGTATAAAGATTTGAATAAAACTCATTTTAGAGCTTCCTGTGTAATTAGACAAAGCAACTTATCAAAGTATTCTCCAAACAAGAGACTTATTTTTATGATTTCCATAGCTGCATCTCATTTTTCTAAGTATGTGTCTAATACAGACAAGCCAATATATTGAAATGATTAATTTATTTAATGGTTTTCACTTTTGAATATTCTTGAATTAGCTAAGAACCAATTGTGAATTTTTGGAATGTATTTGTTATTCAAAATTATTCATAATTTCTTCTGTGAAGATTTCTTGCTCTGAATATTATTCACAAATAATTCATCGTGAATATCCTGCATTTTCTATTGGTTAGCTCTGTAATTTTCCAGGTATTGTTTCAGTTCCCTTATTGGATGACCTACATAATTAATCCATGTGAATTTTTTAATCCAATACATAATTTGTAATTCACTTTCAGAGAACGTTCCAGTTTGGAAACTTGAAAATATTCTTTTCAGGTGTGTACACTGGAACAGCTCAAATGTTTTCACAGAATGAGCCTAAAAAAGCCCTGAAAACAATTAATCAAAATTTTCTTTCTAATGTAAACAAATATTTGTGCAAACATTTCCCTACTATTTAGTAGGCTCAGTTTCTAATAGGACCACATGGATCACAATGATTTCCTGCATTTTTTTGTACTTATTGTATTTACTGATTGTATTTGGTATGTTTCTTGAATTACTCCTCCTGTTTTCACAATTATTTATTCAAAAATGAAATAGCATTATACATTCATTTCCAGCAGATTCTCATCAATTCAGAAAACACAAGAGAAACAAAATTAACACCCAAGGAAAACCATTTAAATAAAAAGGAAAACTTAGAATTCTTGTCTAACAAAATCCCTTATTTAACCTTAATGGAGAACAACAACGTTTAGTACTGAAGATGGTTTATGTTACTGGAAGCTAATTTAGAGTGCACCATCAATCAATATTTGTACCAAACTGCATGGAAGTGTCCTCATTAAGATTAATCCTCCATGTGTAGTTCGAAGCCATTGGCTTCAAAGGGTAAACTTGTCTTTAAAGCTTTCTGTGTAGTACTGCCACTAGATTTCACAAATCTTTTGAAGAATAGTCTGAGACTTTAAAAAAAAAAAAAGATAACCAGTAAAAGGTTAACGCCATTCTCCTGCAATAAGTTGAGACCAGCAATTGGCTCCTCATCCTTGCTAACTTGTTCCACATTCAGACAGGAAGTTTTGTTTGTTTGTTTTGTTATTTTTTTAAAGGTCCATGAACTCTCTAGAATGCCTATGATACTGGTACCAAATTAGTTATACAAACAAAACTTTAAATGTGTGAAAATGCAAAGGAAACAGTGAGCAACTGATCACAGAACCATCTGCCAGATCAGACTGAAATATATGACTGAGACAAACTGAAAATGGAAAACAAAATAAGGAAAACTGTCACTGTACGAAGTCACTCCTTTCTCTTGACAGCTGGATGTTGCCACAGGTCATTTTCTATTCATCCTATAGGTAAATAACTCTGATTTTTGTGAGCTGCTTGTGCCTATTTGGTTAGAAAAGCACCTAGCATATTGTCAGAGCTGGACAAAACTGTTTCAGCAAACAGTTTATTTGACAAAAAATGCAGTTTTGGTTGACCCCAAATTAATGAATTTGTGTCGAGGTCACCAAATAGTTTCAACCAAAGAGAAAAAACATCAAAATGTTTCAGATTGTTGAGAAACAAAATGTTTCGTTTCAATTTTTGGCATTTTGACAAATGCAAAGAAGGACTAGATTCACAAAACAGTCTGGGGAGAGGGAAAAAGTAGGATTATAACCTTTAACCCAGAGGTTAGCAAACTCACCCAATTCAACTCCCCCTCTGCCTTATGAGGAGATGGGATTTAAACAAGGGTTTTCTGTCTCTTAAGTGAGTGCCCCATCAAGTGGACTATGGTATATCATTGTACAAGACTTTCTCAATCTTTCCTATTGAAGCTGTTCTACTTTTTATAAACAATTAAATAGCCACTGGAGTAGGAATTTGAGCTTGGGTCTCCCTCATCATAGTTGAATGCCCAAGCTACCAGGCTATGGAGTCATTCTCATTTTCTTTTCCTGGCCCAGTGATTATGGATTGCCACTATGAATGACAATATGTATTGGGCCAGAGAGAGAGAGAGTTATCTCCCCTCCCCACCCCAAAGAAAAGCAAATAGGTCATGAAATGAAATGAAATGAAACATTTCATTTCAACAAAAAGTTTTTAAAATGAACCAACAAACAAATAATAATGCTACTTTAATCCACTCTGTTCACATACCAGTTTCTACAAAGCTGCTCTATGACCTATTTTGGGCATTTTATCAAAATAGACTATAGATTCGTGAAGGTATTACCTCAACTAGCAGAAAAATTAGTCCCAACAGATCCTATGATCAACCTATTATCTACTATTAGCCTATTAGTCTTGCTCTGGAAAGAGCTTTCAGAATTTAAATTTAATAATTTCATAAATTGCATAATGAAAAACAATGAGCACTGATTCACGTACCCATTCAGGGGACCTAGTGGTAATAAGTATAGATGCCCAATACATGGACAAATAAAGAGAGACTGAGGGTCCACAGCTGTGTCAAATGGTTGATGAAGCATCTGCTAAAGTTTCATTTTTTTTTTATTTTAAAGAAAGCAACAAACTATGCAAAGAGTTAATAATATGGCTGAATTATAAATTGCACAGTACAGTCATTACTAAAGCTATACCATTCATTTTTGTTTACATCCTTCACGAAAACAAGCGAAGTATCTGAGCTGATTGCCTGAATCTCTCTCAACTCTATTACTGCAGAATCACCTTTTTAAATAAAAAGACAAAAGTACCACTCAAGAAAAATCAAAGAATTGATTTTTTTTTTAAATGGAAGAGCAGTGATTTCCCAAATCGTTTTTTGTTACCATTTCCAAGTTCTGACCTAGTTGATCTTACTTATCCCTGGTTAATGTGATCTCATTTTCTCCTCCTGCTGGCTGCCAAATGTCTGGCCATTGACCACCCATCTGGGTACCAACCACTAGATATTCAGACACATTGTGGCATCACATAAACCCAAGCAGAACATTTATTTTGTTTGGGGTTGCAGGAGAGTTAGTGATGGTGGAATTTATCCCAATAAGGACCCAAATCACATGCTTCAGAGCTTTGCCAAATACGGACACTTTCTGTTAATGAATCATGCCGTGTCATCCCTCATATTATACAGAACTCAGAAGAAGCATAATGTGATGCAGCATCACAAAATATTACTAGATGCATAGTTAAAGAAAATCCATTCATTCAATTCTATACTTATTCATTCTTTCACTTGTAAAAATGATCCTCAATCAGAATGCAGAGTCTCATCTGCTTATTTCCTTAGCCAGTCCAAACAAAGTCATGGGCAGCCACAGAACCAAGGTTAGGATTAAATTACCCAAATGTCCATCAATATTACTGCAATGACAGACACCACCAGTCAACAATTCCTCCTCTGTTGAAATGGCTTTTCACTGTTGGTTGGTGCTGCAGTAATTTTCCTATAGCTACGTCTTTTAAGGCTGGTACAGTCCATTTATAAAATGGCATACGTCAAGGATAGGTATAGCCATTAAAATGTCAATCTGTGCTCACAGATACCATATAGCAATGAATTAGGGAACCACTGTTATTTCCCTGTAGTCATAATAGGAGTTAATCCAGATGATTGCAGTAATCCAGATAATACTGAATGGTAACCATGCACAAATGTTTATTCTTTTGTGACAATCACTGTAGATTAAATAATTAAAATACATAAGTTATTTATAGCCTGGGTACACCCCTGCATTTAACACTACTCAAACTTTTTCAAAAAACCAGGTTAACTTTTATTTAATAAATCATTTAAAATATTTGTGCTACAATATATAAATTACCTGTACTCCTGAGTGACTTTCACTCTCCACACATCTGATTCCAATATGAAATATCTCCTTAGATACACTGGGTGTGATTCTGTGCTGTGCCTCTTAGAGGTGCAGCACAGAACTCTCAGCCAGGGGTGGGAGCTAAAGTGGATTTAGTGGCCTCTTGCACAATTTAAACATCCCTGAGAGGCACTTTAAGTTACAGTAACCTTCATGGCTTGCCCAGAATCTCTGCAGCAGTGATTGTTCCTGTCCCACCACATACATGCCCCTTGCACCAAAGCTGATGAGGGGTGGTTCAGCTGTCTTCCTTAGCTCCTACATTGGGAATATTCTTTCCCTGCCAGATTTGGGACTTTAAAGGCCATTTTATACTATTCCAGGCTTTTTATCTAGCATTCAGGAACTGGTGCAGGGGTGAGAATGTCACCCACTGGGCGGGAAGGGGGTTATATAAGAAAAATATTATCACATGTTGATTGCCTCTTACTATAGCTCAGTACATGCTTTTCAGTGTAAAGAAATAAATATAGTTAAATAGACCAAGCTATGATTAAAACAGCAAACATATCCTGCATATGTTTTGTATAGACACTTTCCCTAATATTTATTCTAGAAAGAAATACAGGTCACCACATTTTTTTTTAAACAAGTTCCTTTTCATCAAGGAACTGCTTTTCCCTTGTGGTCACTCACCAATATTTACAAGGCAAGGTCACTTTGAATGCCACCAGCAGATGAAAAAACAGGAGGAGGGACTCTTTTAGTCTTCACTGAGCTGGCTGATTCTGCCAAAGTGATAGCCGACATTGACATTACACTAGGGACAGGTTGTCGTAGTCTCACAGCCCTCGCTCTGCTGTGGAAAAACAAAACAAAAATAGGAGGAGAAAAAAATATGTATATATTTTTCATATAAAGATAATGCAAAAATATTTTTAAAAAAACAGACCTTTTGAATATAAATGAAGCTTTAATCTTGGCTTTGAAAACAGTTACCTGAAACCTACTTTAAAGATTTAGATTTAAAAGGACTCCTACAAAACTGAGTAACCTCCTGTAAAATTGACCTATCACTTTGAGGGCTTAGTAAGAAGGAAACAGCCATAAACATCCTGTGTACCCAGCTAGTGATCGAAGGTAGACAGAAGAGTGACAATTTTACTAAAAACAGGGAAAGGCTGAGATTTGTAGCAAATTTTATATATTATATATACATATAGGGCAAGCACAATCATATTTTATAGCTACATGTGGCCTATGGAGAAGCATAAGAAGGGAAGATGGAAAATATTAATGAGGCATTTTTATTTATTTATTTATTTATTGCATTTTTCTATCGTCTATGTGAATTATTACCTATATGCCTGATATGTCCTAAAAGAAAAAACTGTGATGAATAAATAAACAGCTCTAGAAATCTTCAATAGGGTGCTTTACCTTGCAGGGAATATTATCATTGGCTTTTGATACAATTTCTGCTGCAGGGAAAGACTTTCAAAGCTCAGAATGCTGAAGTATTGCCAGGCGCTCAAAGACCCCCTGCTATGCGCGTCAAACTAAGAAATCTCTCTGAACTTGTCGAATTAAAAGTCATCTCTCTCTATCTGCAACCCCTGCATGAGCTGGGAAGCTCTGTCCTCATTTTTTAAGGCCTTCCATGGTAAACAAATGGAGCCTGGAGCATCTTTATTCTTTTCAGTCACATAATTAAAATTCTTTTAAAAAATATAATTGAAGGCAATGAATTTCAAAAGGAGGTTCTAGTTAACAATGCGACTAAAACAGTTTGAGCAGACCACATTACTTTACCATTCAATTGTGTTTCAAAGGTAAAAGCAAAACAGCTTGTTAAGATCCTGGGTAAGTGTCTTTTTTTTTTTTATTTTGATTGTACATCAAGAGGATGCTCCAAACTTAAACATCTCAGCAGGATTTATGCTTTCTGGAATGTCATAAGACTTAATTACTGAAACTGCAAAGAGGAGTAAACTATTAAAATATGAACAAAGCCACAAGAGATCCCTGGTTGTTGCAAATCATTATTTATCCATCCCACACCTAAATTAAAGAACTTAAATTTATGTTTGTGTTTTCTTGGCAATGCTCTTTCATTCATCCACAATGCTGTGTGCAGTCATGACCTTGCAAACAATTTCTTATCTAATAGTGCACACAATGTTAATTTACTTTGAGTGTTGTTATTGTAATGATTGGCTATAATAAATTATTATATGAATTTATCACACACCTCCACTCCCCCCCCCCAAAAAAACAACCAAACAAACAAAACAAAACAAAACAAAAACAACTGCTGGTTTAAAATGAGTGGAAAAATGAATGGGGAAAAACCCATGTTGGACTTAAATCCCAGGAATTATAGGGCATGACTGCATGCCTAAAAGGGAGTAGAAGGACTATGTGTTATAGAAATTCTTCTCTAGGGTGATTGTCTGGAGACCTCAAAAGCCGTAATTCTTCGGCTGTCTTTTCCAGATTCAGGATTTAAATTGGCACCACTGACTACAAATAGCCATACAGAATTTACTTTGGGGGATTTTCTGTAGGGCATACTTGAGATTGAGATGTTTTAAAGGAAGACATTTTGAGCTCATCTGTAGTATTAACCTCTGGTAGGGGGTGTACAGAGGTGCAGCACCCACCCAATGCTCCTGGTGACATTGGACCTTAGATAGTCACTGCCTCCAGCATCCTTGTGGTAGAAAAGCTGCTTGCCTTCTTGGAAGAGATGCTGCGTGTGTTCTTCAGGAATCAGTCCAACTCAGCTGGCTGGCGTGGAGTTGGGAATGGGACCCTCTGGGAAAGCTAAAGCCACTGTAGCAGCTACCCAGCAGTACTCCTTGCCTACTCACTACACTAAGAGACAAACAGGGGAAGGCCCCTTGTGCCCTATGCCCTCCTGCACATCAACAGGGCAGAGAAAATCTGAGTTCCTAAGCTATGAGCCTTCATTTTTTAGTAACACTAGGTGATTTGTGACAGCATGTTGAAGTTCTGTATTTAGGAATGTTTGTAATAACAGCAAAACCACAAATATATAAACGGGTGAAGAGAGAAAATCATTAGCCAGAACAAGAAAAAATCCCTTTCTACCATTATGTTCAATGAGCACATTAATTAAACCATATTACTACTACAGCCAGCCAGCCAGCCTTTTACTCAATTGTCCTTTGCATTTTGCAAAGGACACTTGGCAAAAGGAACCATGTCAAGGGGACTAGTCTGTATCTGATGCATCTCTTAAATAAAAACAACGTGGCCCAAAATGTATATTACATACTAGAGGTAATAAGAATTTGCCATACGAGTGAAGGATCTAATTTCACTTGTTTCACTGGGCCTTCACTGAAAAGTTCAGAGAAGTAGGTTGCTTAGAAAAAGACTTGAATGAAATATGATTCATATCCATGAACAATGATCAAAGACTATTTGGCCTGCCCAATTTTCTTCTTACTGTCAGAGAATATACAGTTTGATAATAATGAACGTGCATGTTATTTAAAAACATTTCCTTGCCAAGGAAACTGTACCAGTGTTGCTGAAAAGGGAGAGGTGTGCTTGACAGGGATAATTCCCTGGGCCCATATGCCTTTACAGGTTTTGAACTTCCCCTGAAAGCAGTGATTATTTCAGGAGTAGACTGTAAGATGCCCAAACCAACATCGACAGAACTTCTAAAACCAGGTTTATAAGAGAATAAAAAAATATATCAAACCAAACAAACACTTTTCCTTCCTCTGGTCTTCCAGTGCATCTCTCTGTATTTTTCTTCTAGGATATTTTGTACAATACCAGCCGCACTCGGTGTAAATAGATGTTTACAAAGCACTTGGAAATGTAGCTGGATGAAGAGCTAATTTTTTTAGTTTGCTGGCAGTTTAAAAAATGATTTTGGTTCAATCCAAACCAAATCCAAAAATTCTGAAAAATTTCATTGAATCAAAATGAAACAACATTTACCCAAATGATTTCTTTTTCAACCTTTTTAAAAGGTTAGAATACAACGTAGCAGGAGGAGGTAGTGGTACCAACATTATAACTTTTAGCTCAGTTAAAGTACTTGCCCCGGAAGTAAGAGACCCAGGTTCAATTCCCCTTTTGCATGATAAGAGGGGTTTGACCTTGCATCTTCTATTTCCCAAGACAGTACCCTAACCACTATGCTATAAGCTATTCTGAGGTGGGTCTCTCCATCTCTCCACTGAACTTTGTATAAAATATGTGACTAATCACTGGGAGAATGAGAATTAAGTGGCTAGGGCACTAACCTGTGAGACACAAATTCAGATCCATGCTCCTTCACTGACTGTTTTGTGGATCTGGCTTTTTTCCCCTGGCTGATACTATTTGGCAAATTTGTGTTAAATTTGTGAATAGTTTGGGGGTTGGGGGAAAACTGCATTTCCTGGCAAATCCACTATTAGTCTAAAAAACTTTGCTCATCTCTGCTCAAGAGGAAGGTTGGTTGGAGTGAAGGCATACCATGTATGAGATCTCAGTTCACAAAGAGTTGGAAAAGGCTTTTGGAATCATCTAGTTTACACCTGGCATATTCAGAACTTTAACACAGGCATAAGTATGGTCATTCCCATACCAATATTATATATGTTCATTTGCATAGTCATTTCTATGCTAGCAACACAATACCTCTTCTGATAAGGAAAAGTCCTCTTTACCAAAGCAAAACACATTTTAAAGAACTCCTTTGAAAAAATGGCTGAGGACAGAGTGAGGGAAAGGAGACAGAGCAGGGGACGTAATGGGAAATGGAGCAGGAAGGTAAAGAAGAGGGGAAAAAAGACCACAAAGGAATGGAAAAGTAAAGTGTGAGAGAAAGAGGTGAGGGGAAAGGTAGATGAAGGTGGAGTAAAAAGAAATAAGTGAAAGGGTGGGGAGAAAGGAGGATCACAGAGCGAATAGGATGTAAGGGAGTCAAGGTATCCCCACTGTATGTTGGGCCAAAATTTTGTTGCCCTACTTGACCAGCACTTTTTTCCAGCTTGGTTTAAAAAAAAAAAAAGCCAATGAATAAGAGTCTGTATTTTCTTATTACTTCTGTGAACACTTTCCAATATCTACAGCTGAGTAAATCTACATTAACCCCTCTCCCCCCCTTCCCCATTTCAACTGGGTACTTGAAGTGTTATAGCAAAAATTTCAGCCTCGGCCTTTAATGGTTTTTGCTTTTTGTTTCTACTTGTAAATTGATAAAAGCTATGACACCCATCTTGTGCATTCTTACACATCTTACTGAAGTGGAAAAAATTGCTTTTGACCACTATCATCACTTGGGAGGTTAAAATATGGATTATTTCAGAGGGCAACTTCCTTTAAGACACTTGCTCTTTAAAAGCCTCTGCACTCTTACACTCCAAGAAACTGACATATGATGCCAGTAGCAAATAAAGGTTCTTGGAATAGAAGTCCTCAAAATAAAGTTTTATCTTTGGTCCACCAATTCAAAGCACTGTTGTCTGAGTCAAGGATCCTAAAGGAGTTGTTTTAGACTCATAGGCTCATAGACATTAAGGTCAGAAGGGACTGTTATGATCATCTGGTCTGACCTCCTGCACAATGCAGGCCACACAATCTCACCCACCCACTCCTGTAACAAACCCCTAACCTATGTCTGAGTTATTGAAGTCCTCAAATCATGGTTTGAAGAACTCAAGCTGCAGAGAATCCAGATAAATAACCTTTGTTTCAGGAGCTGTGGCTGGAGACGGAATAAGTGAATGGATGTCCAAAATATCAATTCAAAGCAGGGGGCACGACAATTTGCATATTCACACAAATGCTAGCTAAACCAAATTAGCTGGTCTGAATCTTTCCAAAAGAAGCAAGCAGTGCTCTCCTTTGTACTGTGGTTAACACTGTTACAAGGCAAGAGTGACTCAGAAATGATCAAATGATGCTTGCCTGAATTCCCAGTGACCAGAATGTTATTCCACACAATGTCTGTTCTCTGTCTTGGTGAAACTATGCCCTTTTTACTAAACTCTGAGATCATTTTTTTGTGATCACAGCAAAAACCCAGCCTAGTATTAGTCATTGCATCCAGACCAGAGGAAATAGAAGGAACAACTGAAAGAAGTGTGCTACAGGTGGATGAAACTAGACCTCTCTAGGGGTCAGCTAAAGCTGTGTCAGCACTTCGGGTCTATCACCATCAATATTGACTTCAGGGTTCCATTTTGAAGTAGTTTTACGTAGAATAACTTTCTAAGCCACTTCAAATCCAATATTGTATTGCATGAGCACAGTTAGTATGATTCCCCCCCCCAAAATTACAAACTCTCTGGAGTATTTCAATATTGCTCTCAACAAGTATCTTGACTGGAAAATGAGCAAATCACTCTAGTTTACACAGATATAGTCAGGGAAATAATACTTCCATCTGGCTTTGGTTGCAAAGAACCTAATTAACTATAGGACCAGCTAAAAGAAAGATCCAAGGTTCTGTCCTCCCATAGGACCCATTCAGAGGTGACATGTAACTGTTGATAGTTGGGGGGAGGGGCAATTTAAAGGTTCGGCCACCCCCCAAACAGCTCGAGTCATACCTCCTCCTTTACTTTCAGTTTCCCCTCCTAGAAAACACTGGCCCCTCTCTGAAGTGCCCAACTGTTGCTGCTGCCTCTCCCCATGGAGCGCAGCTTGCAGCTCACCTGGCCTCCAAGGTCACTTGACTGGCTTGGATCTGCCAGCTGCCACACAGGGAGGGGACCCAGTGGCACCATGTGACCGAGCAGGGCTGGATCTGAATCAACAGGAAACCCACGCACGGCATTGGTTAAATTCCCTGTGTGAAACCCAAACACACACTGGGGCAGGTCACAGGCCAGTGGTGATCCCATGGGAGGCCCAGCCCTGAAAGCCTCGGGCAAGCATGGAATTTGCCTTCCATATGTAGCCCTGTTGGCATGGCTGGAGGGTTGCTGCATGTTAGGGCCAGCATGAGCTGGGCCTACAAAGATGAAGGACAAAGAGGGGCAAGCTTGCTATTGCTGGCATCTCTGTTTTGAAATAAACTACTGTGCACTCAATATTTTGAACGTATACCCTGCCTTCTCTATATATTTTATTTATATATAAACCCTGGCAGAAATTGTGGGGGGGTTACTGATTTTAGGGGTAGATGGGAAAAAGATATTGTATCTTTCTCCACCTCTGTTCTGTTGGTTCAAGTAATCCCAGCAGTGTGCCACTTCATGATATTGAAGCAGCACAGACCTCAATCTTGATGCAGCACTTTCTGTAGCAGGTCCATGGGACTAACACAGCACTGTTAACAAGGTGCATCAAATTGAAAGGCAGCAATAATGCATACTGGGAAAGAAGATATGACCCATCAAAAAGGGAAAAAGGAGGGACAGAGAGATCTTTGAGAAGGAGGGAAGAGACAATGTGGGAAATTGAGCTGAGAGTAATAGACAAAGAACAGACGGGAAGAGGAGCTAGAACAAAAAGAAAAGCAGAAAGAAAATCAAAGATGAGAGGTAGGGACTGGACAGAAAAAAAAATCAGAAAATTCTTCGCACTAGAAACATCACCTCTTGTCAGTTACACAGAAAAACAGTGTTTATGGAAAAGCCAGATGAGTGAACAGAAAACAGCAAAAGGGAAGTGAAGCACAATTCACTTGACCAAAGGTAAAACTGAAAAGATATATAAAAAGACAGATAGACAACAATACAGTGAATGGCGTCAGATTTCTTTTGGCACTCCAGTGTTTAAAATAGTTCCTGGAGGTGGATCCACAAATACCTTCATTAGAGATCGAAAAACCACAGGCAATTTTTCTCCCACCATTAGTATATTTTCTGTCTCTCTCTTGCCTCTTTATTTCAGTTTGACTCATTTACTAGGGATTTGCCACTGGATGCCTTTGAAGGTCATATGCAGATTTGGACATCATCTCATAGCCACTTTGTTATTTCTTCCCCTGAAACAAAGTGGGTGAGATAATATACTTTATTGGACCAAATTCTGTTGGAAGAAATTCTGCCTTTTCCACCAAGAAAAGTTGGTCAATTACAAGGTATTATCTCACTCACCTTGTCTCTCTCGTATCCTGGGACCAACATGGCTACAACAGCACAGCAAACAGCACTCTTCACCTGAATTTTCAGGCTGCTTACGCCACAGATTATCAGGCAGTTTGTTTAACACCCAAACCATTACCATCAACAATTTAGTTTAAAATCAAATGATAGCAAATTCAGACTATGAAACACAGGATAATGAGTTCCCTACAAAAATCTCATTTGATAAGTAGGTAGCTGCATGCTGCACTTGTCAAAATTTTTGCATGGTTTTAAGGTGCTGCACTATATAGAATACATTCTAGTAATCCAGCCTTGAGATTGGATCGCATCTTGATTTCTCACCTCGGGGTTAATACCTCTAACCCCGAGATGAGATTTGGATACAAAATAAAGGTTATAGCCTTCTTGCCAAGCACATATTAAAGCACTCTTGATAACTGTTGCTACATAAGCACCTAGCATTAGATGCACATCAAACAAGACACCCTCCCCAGTTTGAGAGCTCGCATAACAAACGCCACCATACTCCCATAACTGGGGCTACCGATATAGTCCCAGTGAAGTCAAGCATTTTTTCCAAATCAAATGATGGCAATATATAGCATCCTAAGGGGTGTATGGTCTGAGAGAAGTGATGACCCCTTTCCTTGTAGGTATCCACATGAACCCAAGGCTAGGAACACGTCAATTAAAAAAATGAAAACAAGATAGCAACCATTCAATCTTGAAAATTCTAAATAAAACTAACTCTTCTAAAATCAAAAAGTAAATACTGACCCTGGCTGCACTGGGGTTGTTAGTTTGTTCTGCCTTCCTATTCACCACTAGCTCTCCAATATGCTAATGCAGTTTATCTTCCCTCTCAGGTTTTATATTCCCTCAATAACATCATCTATTTTTTTTCCCTTTTCCAATTTGGACCTGTCTTCCTTTACTGATTTTCTCCATCCATTTTTATGTCCCCACTGGGGCCACTGTCTAGGTATCCAGGGGCAGCAAGTTACATTGGCCCATTATATGGTGTTATATGGTGCCCTGCCTCCAGCAATATTCAGGGCCCAGGGGCCCGGCTCCATCAATGTTTGGGACCCAGTCTCTCCCCTTGGCCCTGCTGCCCCCACATGCCTCGGCCCCACTTGCTGCCCCCGTGTACCTCCCCCCAGCCCCGAAGCCTCCAGTACCACACTGACTCTGCTCTGCTGGCCCCTGGCATCAACTGCTGCCGCAGAGCCAAGTGCCCAGCCATCCAGTAGTGGCAGGGCAGGCTGCCCTTACCCTGCCCTTCTGCCTCAGACCCTTCCCTTTTCCGGTGGGACCCTCCACCAGCACAGGGCCCCCCCAGCCCGCAGTCACTGCTCCTGCCCCACACTGGGCAAGGGGCAGCCCCACCCGCCACCCCCAATGAGGGGCAGCAGCAGGGGAGGAGGCCCACATGTGATGGCAGCCCCACCCCCCAGCACCCACCACAGGGGAAGCAAGAGGGCTTCCTGGACCTGAGAGGGGCCCTAGGAGCATGACAGTGGTGGGGGTGAGTGTGCTGCCGGGGGGAGGAGACCTCACCCCCAGCCGGATCCCTCACCTCTCCACACCCCAACCCTCTGCCCTAGTCCTGAGACCTTCCCACACCCCAAACCCCTCATCCCCAGCCCCAGCCAGAGCTCTCATCCCCCTGCACCCTAACCCTCTGTCCCAGTCCTGAGCCCCCTCCTGCATCATGAACTCCTCATTCCCCAGCCCCACCCCACAGCCCTCACCCCACACCGCAACACTCTGCCCCAGCCCTGAGCCCCCTACACCACACCCGAAACCCCTCATCCCTAGCCCCACCCCACAGCCCTCACCCCTGCACCTCCTCCCATTCCCGCACCCTCCCCCTTCCCGCACACATCCTCCCACCCCCAAACTCCCTCCCAGAGCCTGCACTCCTCACCTCCTCCTACACCCTCACAAGGGTGACCAGATGTCCTGCTAAAATCGGGACTGTCCCAATAATTAATCCTTTGTCCCATGTCCCAATCAATGTATGATCAGGACACCATTTGTCCTGTTATTTAGGTAAGGAGACACCGACTCCGTGGGTGCTCCAGGGTTGGAGCACCCATGGGGAAAAATTGCAGCCAAGCTCTCACCTCCGCGCCTTCTTTCCCCCCCCAGCATGCCACGTTTCTGCTCCTCCCCCTCTCCCAGCGCTTCCCACTGCCTAACAGCTGTTTGGTGGCGCTTAGCACTTTCTAGGAGGGAGGGAGAGGAGCAGGGACACAACATGCTCAGGGGAGGAGGTGGAGAAGAGGCAAGGCAGTGATGGGGACTTGGGGGAAGGGGGAGGAATGGGGGTGGAGTGAGGGCAGATGCTTCAGCGAGAAGAGGCGGGGGGTGGGCTTGCACCCACCTGGCAGATGGGAAGTCAGCACCATAGTGGTGATTGGCAGGGTGAAGAGGTGAGCGACTGAGCGAGCGGGCCGGGGGTTGGGAAGGTGAGCAGTGGTGGGGGACTGAGGAGGGACACAGCAAGCCAGCAGGGGGCTGGGGGAATGAGGAAGGGCACAGTGTGGAGGGGGCGGGACTGGGGCAGAGTGGGGGCAGAGCCTGGGCGGAGCATGGGTGGAGCCTGGGAGGAGCAGGGGTGGACTGTGGGCGGGGCTGACAGCACCCCAATGTGTCCTGATATTTTACTGTTGTGATCTGGTCACCCTAACCCCCCACCCCCTGCCCCAGCCTGGAGCCTGCACCCAAACTCCCTCCCAGAGCCTGCACCCCAATGCCCAGCCCCAGCCCAGGGCCTGCACCACAGACCTCCTCCCCACCCAAACTCCCTCCCAGAGCCTTAGGCAGGTGGGGGTGGAGTTTGCAGGAGGGCAGGTTCTGGACATCACCAAAATTTCTACAAGCCTGCCACCCCTGTAGGTATCATCTCCCCTGGGTTCTGTACTTTATTATCCCTCTGTTCCACAGTCTTGTATATCAGTGTCTGCCACCTCATTTTGGTGCTCCCTTTTGTTACTCTCCCACCACTCCTTTCTTTGTGCTGTGTTGTCCCTAATTCTGACCAATCCCACATGCTTTGCTTCCTACTATCACCCACTATCTCTCACCCTGCTCTCTTCCTCAGAGTTTCTGGCACCAGCTTCCACCCCTTTTCCAGCACAAGATGCTTCACACAGTGCCATTGGGTGGGGTTACTTTGGGACTGGGTAGAGATGTTTCTCTCATATTGCAGGGAAGATTCTGTTCCTAAATAGTTTGGACTCATAATGGGGCTTGGAAGTAAGGCCAAAAAATTATCCAGTGGGCCAGAAAGCCTGCGTAAGGGATAAAGTAGTGGCCACTAGTCCTACTTACTGGAATAGAGGGTACTAAAAAGCAGTGTTGTTGTCCGAAAGCTTGCCTGTGGGTTTGGAGTGTCTGAATTTCATCCCTACCCCTAATCTTCAAGACTCTCTCTCCACAAAGTCTGATTAGACTTTGAGCAGGGAGGATGAAGGTTCACTCTTTTGATATAAGTGTCTTTTAAATGGTAAAAATCAATTTTAAAAGGTTCTCACACACAAAATCTTTACACTGCATTTCATTTTCACACCCATAATATCACAAAGTGTGAGGAAACAGAACTCATAAAGACAACTGAAATATATATATCAAAATATATTTGTAGCTTTTTTCCTTTCATAAAAATATATATTATTAACTAGAACTGTTTTTAAAGTAAGTTTGTAATTGCAAAAATTTTTTCCTTGGACAGATCCTGCTATTTTCCCTGTCAATTTAGGAGTTCTTTGAACATACCGAAGTTGCAGCTCCTTCTATACAACTCAGGCTAAACCAAAGATTGTACAAAGTATATTTGTCACATCCAACCCTAAGGGGGGAGTACAATGAATGGAGTCTGACATAGTTATAACAGTCAGGCACACAGCATTGGTAAGAAACTGTTTTTGTTGATTCTCAGATATTGTTAGAACTATTCATTCTGCCATAATGTTGCATAATGCATGATGGAAGAAAATATCTGGATTAGTGACAGTACATAAGCAAGTAATAAACATGCTGAATTCTGGAAGATCTTTGTAGCCAGAAATAATTCATGTAATAATTTAGAAAAATAATGAAGCAACCTGTGTAGGTAAACTACATTTTGTATTATAATACAATCATTTCATCTTCAGAGAAATATTGGCACAAAGTATTTTCAGCATGTGATAAATTAAAGATTTTCATCTTTCAATATGCAGTTTAAAATATGTGACATTCCCCTTTTGAACGAATTAAGTGGCATACAGGTAAGCAACTAGAGGGTAACATGCTCATATGTATTGCTGGAACTTCAGATTAGAGCTATGATTTTATGTATATTTTAAACTGTTTTTCATTAATGAGAATGTATGCTTTCGTATATGGCAGTAAGAAGTTCATCCAATTTCTTAACACAACCAAGAAACAACTAAGTCCCAATCCTACTCCTATACAAGTATTTGGCAAAATTCCACTGACTTCAAGGGTTGTAGGATTAAGCCCTTATACTGTAGATTATACAGATCCGTTCCGCTCAGTGATTAAGGAGCTTCTGCCAATCTTTCCAATCTTGCTGCCAATCTTTAGGAGTTGATTTAGGCACTCAGGCCCAGATCCTCAAAGACATCTAGACGCCTAACGCCCAGGACCTCAGTTCTTAAAGGCCAATACTAACACATCTTAATTGCTTCCAGAAACACACCATTTGCAAACCTGAAATTCAGACCAGTTTTCTTTAAAAAAATAATGAGATTCATGATTTTTTAGCAGAAATCTTCAGAAGACCCCCAACATATTGGACCCTGATAGTTACCAGGCAAAAGAAGAAAATATCTGAGCTCTAGTCTTGAAGTTGCTGCATAATAAGGGCAAACACATATTCAGAGAGATATGTGATATCCTGAAAAAACTAATATTCTGGTACACAATGCTCAGTTGGACCCATCATCCATATAGAATTAACTGGAAGTTATGAAAGTACTCTATTACAGGCCTCTGTCTCCACAAATTATCATTCCTGGAGCCTGATGTCCAATGTTCAGCACTGTGAGGAATCCATATCTCCAAAAACAACACTGGCATTTTGACCTCTGACAATTCTGGTAAAGACTACAACATAATTCTTCCTGCTTCTCTAGTCCTCTGATTAAATCCTCAGTTCATTCCTACAGCTTCACTATTTTCAGCCACCATGTGGGGTTTTGGTCCTCCACCCAGGTCTTACCTTCTATGCCAGAGACATTATTGCACTTCTTGCAAGGTTCCCAAATTGTCTTCCATTTCTCTGTGTACTGCCCTCCACTTTGTTTTCCAGGCTGCACAGTTTAGATTATTAATGTGCTGATTCTCTCACAGAAGATCTCATCTATTAGGTGCTCAAGGGTATATATTTAGGTAATCTTTCCTGTACTTGAATCAGCATCATTTTTTCTCTTCCCTCCCCCCCACTTCTCAGGATATTATCTTTCATTCCAGATTAGAAATCTTGAAGAAATGTTTCCTGATCTCTTATTATACAATTTCCGTGTAAAAGGTAAGCTTCAGGTCTTCAAAATCAATTTTAAGTTAAGCCTTCTGGGAGAGCACAGACCAGCTTGCGTGTCCTTGCACCCAGTCACTACAAATCTGTATAATAGCTAGATGAAATTGTTAGAGGTTTGGAATGTTAGAACAGGCCCCAGTGTAGGTAGATTAGAGGGAAGAGCATTGGGGGGGGGAGAGGGAGAGAGAGAGAGGGAGGCTACATTGCATGATAAATACAGTTATATCCTCTTACTCTGCAATTTCATGGATCTTACCACCACATATGATCATAGAATCATAAGACTGGAAGGGACCTCGAGAGGTCATCTAGTCAAGTCCCCTGCACTCATGGCAGGACCAAGTATTATCTAGACCAGGGGTCGGCAACCTTTCACAAGTGGTGTGCCAAGTCTTCATTTATTCACTCTAATTTAAGGTGTCGCGTGCCAGTCATACATTTTAATATTTTCAGAAGGTCTCTATCTATAAGTCTATAATATAAACTAAACTATTGTTGTATGTAAAGTAAATAAGGTTTTTAAAATGGTTAAGAAGCTTCATTTAAAATTAAATTAAAATGCAGAGCCCCCCGGACCGGTGGCTAGGATCCGGGCAGTGTGAGTGCCACTGAAAATCAGCTCGCGTGCCGCCTTCGGCACGTGTGCCATAGGTTGCCTACCTCTGATCTATACCATTCCTGACAGGTGTTTGTCTAACTTGCTCTTAAAAATCTCCAATGAAGGAGATTCCACAACTTCCCTAGGCAATTTATTCCAGTGCTTAACCACCCTGACAGTTAGGAAGTTTTTCCTAATGTCCAACCTAATCCTCCCTTGCTGCATTTTATGCCCATTGCTTCTTGTCCTATCCTCAGAGGTTAAGAAGAACAATTCTCCCTTCTCCTTGTAACAACCTTTTATGTACTTGAAAACTGTTATGTTCCCTCTCAGTCTTCTCTTTTCCAGACTAAACAAACTCAATTTTTTTCAATCTTCCCTCATAGGTCATGGTTTCTTGACCTTTAATCATTTTTGTTGCTCTATATGATGCGTGTCTATAGACGTGTCTATATTTAACACTTACATAAACACATTAATAGACAATATAAATACAATATTGCACATGTGTAATACTGACTGACAGATGTACTTGTACATTTTATATTATAATCATTCTTTTATAGTTTCTATTTTCCCCTAAAGCTAGTGTTGCAATGTACCTGACTTTTCAGCTCAGCCAATCATGTCTTTCTATTCCCAAACAGAATTTGAAACTGCCAACTATAAACTCTGAAAATAAGATTTGGAGAGGCAGTATTATATTATTCTGGTACCAAGTAAAATGGCTGTATTTAAGGGTTTGTCAGCATATCTATCATATGCTCATTTTTTAGATATTTCAATCAAATCAAATCTGATTAGGCTAAAATGCAGCAGAGTCACTAAAGTGCTCTTTTATCATCCCTCCCACTTCCCCTCCAATTTGTAATTCTGTTTAGATACAGATCTATTCAGGTTTTAGAGGCCAGCAAAATTAAATCATAGCTCCTAATGCTGTTTTATTGCTAGTCTCTTAGACAAAAATGGCTTGATTTTTAAAAGGGAACTTAGAAGAATTGTCATCAATGTTGACTAAAAACATCTGATAGCAGTTCACTTCTTTTAAGCTACTAGTTCAGATAATTGATTGAGTATCTGCAGTAGTTATTTTTCATGATTCAGTGCCATGTTAAGTATATTGTAATAGGAAAATAAACTTCTTTATGTGGAGTATTTATTCATTTTTCAGTGATTAATATCTTGGCTGATTCAAATAGCACTCTCCAAAAACACTGTGTAGACTACAAACCAAAGAAAGGAATAGATTAAATTCTGTAAACAAAGCTCACAAAAGATACAGGTGAAATGTATTTGTCATGCCTTAAAATAATAAGTTGTATAATAAGTTAAGTAATATCAAGTAGCAATGCTTCTCCCTGCTACTTTTTATTCTGTCACCTCTAACTCATGAATATGAGTTCTTTGTTTGCTTGCCAAAATTCCACAGACCTAGCTGAGGTCATGCAACAAAATACTTGTGTATGCTAGCAACAGAAAAAATAGCCCAGTAACATGCTAACATCCCCCTCCATATCTCTGCTATTTCTAGTAGTATTGGAAACCTCCTACAATTTTGTGTTCAGTACTACAGAATATTTATATATTTGTTTTAACTGTTTATTGTAAAATATGTATGAAAGGCACACTAAACAGGGCCACTTTTCCAGTATTGCCTACAACACTGCATTGTTTTCATGTCTTCCTTCATTTTCCCTATGTTGCTTACAACCTACTAAAGCAACCCACTAAATTACATCTCATTTCCACCTTGTTTCCTTCATTTACTGTCATATCAATTTCTTCTTCTACACACTGCACACATGCTTGGAATCATCTTCATACTGATGTATTCATCTGCAAATATACCGCAAACTTGAGTAACAAATAGTGTGTAGCTATTATTCCTTTGGACAAAAAGAGACCCCTTTGTGACTCAGAACCACACATAGGTCCCTAGTTCCCTACTTGCTCCAAGAAGGAAGTACTCTGCACTGGCACTTTATATATCACAGATTATTTCTCCCTCTGTTCTGGCTCAACTGTGCTGGCCAGGGCATTAGGGAAGATGCAAGGATCCATCATACCTTCCCTCCCACTCCCTGCTTCTCCCCCCTACATGGAGGGGGGAGAAGCAGCTTCATGGAGGATTCTCTCCCCATCATGCTGTAGTCTGCAATTCCCCCTTACTGTTCTACCTGGGTATGCCAGACAAGCCACGATCTTGTGCAATATAGGCTATGCACTTTCCACTTCCCTTTCAAGAAACTATTAAAATGTATTTAATAAAGTTTCCAACTCCAATAGCCATAGCTTACTCTCTGCTTTTTCTGTCTTGATTACTTCCATTAGGGGCTGATCCAAAGCCAATTGAAATTAATGGGACTCTTTCAGTTGACTTCACTAGGCAACTAAGTAGGCCTTAATTCTGTCAAAATCATGGCTCTGTGTTGTATCAACCAGGCAAGGTACTAACAAACTTCAACAGGACTTTATTTTTAAAGTGGAAACCTCTTTACCAAGCTGCTGCTGCACCCTCTGTACCTCTCACTCTGCCTCCTCATCTCCTTCCCTCTCCTTCCTGTTTCCTGTACTTTCAGACTCCCAACAGTCAGTGCTCCCAGTTCTAATAATTACAAGCAACATCTAAACACCACACACTGTTTACTGGAAGCTATGGGGTCACATCCTGCACTCTCTGAAGTCAAGGAAAGGAGGACCGAATGTTTTTATGTACATCATGAACATGTTTCAGTTGTATGTTAAATTGGTTTTAAACTCACTAAAAAGTGTTAAACTAATTTGTCATCTGCAATCTGTATTTTCTACCTTTATATGATGCTGCAGCAATTGTTAATCCTCTCAAATAACTTTGCAGAAAATATAGAGAAAATCTAATATAGTTTAGCAAACCCAACTGAAGATGAACCAGAGCAAAGGAGAGAAAAATATGTGCCACCTTTTCTAGCCAAATGTGGATTAATCCCGTAAAATGATGTGCTCCGGGCATTGGGGAAAATATGTACTATCATATGAGAAATGGATCCTTGGCTTTTAAAAGGATGTTTGAGCAGTTACTGATGGAAACTGAGAAAGTTACTATTACACTCTTAAACAGACAATAATCCCGACCATGCTCAAGAAATCAACTCTTAGTACTAATAATTTTGAAGGTCACTGATCTTGTCTTGACAAGAATATAACTAAATGTCTGTGGGCAAAATGCTTCAAAACTTGACCTCCAGTAGTTCACCTTTTTAATCAGGCTTCAGTTTGGTCTTGAGTATGGAGATGAGCTTTTCTCAGCAATGGATGGAGGTCAAATGTCCTCACTCATTTTGCCAGGTCATTCACTGCCCTGGATATCAGTCATGATCTTGTGGTGCTGCTCAATCACCTAGCAGATGTGGTTAGATTTGGTTTAATTTGTATTTGGGTATTCTTTTGAACAGAACCCAGAGAATAGTGATGAGTAACAGCTCTTTTTCACCAAGGGCCCAAGCCTGCGGACTCCTTCAAGGACCAATGTTGTCATCTCCAATTCAACATCTGTGTGAGGCCATTTATAAAGTCTCTAAAATGCTACAGACTACTGAGCCATCAATGTGCCAGTGACACTACATTTCCTTATCAAATATGGGCAATGCACCTTCCCTATGACATAGTGAGTGTGTGAAGCGCTTGGGTTGGTATGAGTTTGAAATATTAGTGGAACCTTCTGCAATACCCTAATGCATATTAATCCCTGTCTCTTTGCTTATTGAAATATGTTACTGGTTTTCCTATATATTTAGAAAAAAAGGAGGTTACTTACCTGTAACAGGAGGTTCTTTGAGATGTGTGGTCCATAGCTGTATTCCACTAATACATGGTGGGGCAGACTGACCATGTCTCCAGTTCCTTCTTCACTGTGAAGCAAACAATATCTGAAGCAGAGGGAAAGGAGTGGGGGCAGCGGAATACAACTAAGGACCACACCTCTCTAATATCCTCCAATTACAAGTAAGTAACCTCCTATTCTTTGAGTGATGGTCCCTATTGTATTGCACTGTGGGTGACTGACAAGCAGTCACTAAGTAGGAGGAGGGTGCCATGGCATGGACAGTAGGGTTGAGCAGAGAAGTGCCATCCCAAAGGAGGCATTAGCAACAAAGTCCTGCATCAGGGCATAATACCTTTCAAACGTGTGACTGGAACTCCATGTGGATGCTTTACAGATGTTCAGAAAGAGTATGTCCTGAAGAGAGACTATAGTTGTTGCTTGTGCTCTAGTGGAGTGACCCTTTTGGGGAGGGGAGCAGGTTTGAGAGCTGATAGAGTGGAATCCATTTGTAAATTCTCTGGCATGCCCTCTGGCTCTCTCTGCTATGGCAACAAAGAGTCCCAGGAATTTCTTGACTGGTTTCATTCTCTGCAGCTGAAAAACCAAGGCTTGTAGATTATCATGTTCTTCGTCAGAAGCATACAGTTTTGGGAAGAACACAGGTAAGTGAATAGATTGGTTAAGTAGCAAAGAATCCTGTGGCACCTTATAGACTAACAGACGTTTTGCAGCATGAGCTTTCGTGGGTGAATACCCACTTCTTCGGATGCAAGCAGTGGAAATTTCCAGGGGCAGGTGTATATATAAGCAAGCAAGAAGCAAGCTAGAGATAATGAGGTTAGATCAATCAGGGAGGATGAGGCCCTGTTCCAGCAGTTGAGGTGTGAAAACCAAGGGAGGAGAAACTGGTTCTGTAATTGGCAAGCCATTCACAGTCTTTGTTTAGTCCTGAGCTGATGGTGTTAAATTTGCAGATGAACTGGAGCTCAGCAGTTTCTCTTGGAAGTCTGGTCCTAAAGTTTTTTTGCTGTAGGATGGCCACCTTAAGATCTGCTATTGTGTGGCCAGGGAGGTTGAAGTGTTCTCCTACAGGTTTTTGTATATTGCCATTCCTAATGTCTGATTTGTGTCCATTTATCCTTTTCCTTAGAGACTGTCCAGTTTGGCCGATGTACATAGCAGAGGGGCATTGCTGGCATATGATGGCATATATTACATTGGTGGACATGCAGGTGAATGAACCGGTGATGGTGTGGCTGATCTGGTTAGGTCCTGTGATGGTGTTGCTGGTGTAGATATGTGGGCAGAGTTGGCATCGAGGTTTGTTGCATGGGTTGGTTCCTGAGCTAGAGTTACTATGGTGCAGTGTGCAGTTGCTGGTGAGAATATGCTTCAGGTTGGCAGGTTGTCTGTGGGCGAGGACTGGCCTGCCACCCAAGGCCTGTGAAAGTGTGGGATCGTTGTCCAGGATGGGTTGTAGATCCCTGATGATGCGTTGGAGGGGTTTGAGCTGGGGACTGTATGTGACGGCCAGTGGAGTCCTGTTGGTTTCTTTCTTGGTTTTGTCTTGCAGTAGGAGGCTTCTGGGTACACATCTGGCTCTGTTGATCTGTTTCCTTATTTCCTCGTGTGGGTACTGTACTCTTGAGAATGCTTGGTGGAGATTTTCTAGGTGTTGGTCTCTGTCTGCGGGGTTAGAGCAGATACGGTTGTACCTCAGTGCTTGGCTGTAGACAATGGATCTTGTGGTGTGCCTGGGATGGAAGCTGGAGGCATGAAGGTAGGCATAGCGGTCGGTAGGTTTTCGGTATAGGGTGGTGTTAATGTGACCACCACTTATTTGCACCGTGGTGTCTAGGAAGTGGACCTCCCGTGTAGATAGGTCCAGGCTGAGGTTGATGGAGGGGTGGAAGCTGTTGAAATCATGGTGGAATTTTTCCAGAGTCTCCTTCCCATGGGTCCAGATGATGAAGATGTCATCAATGTAGTGTAGGTGGAGAAGGGGCGTGAGTGGACGGGAGCTGAGGAAGCGTTGTTCCAGGTTGGCCATAAAAATATTGGCATATTGCGGGGCCATGCGGGTGCCCATAGCGGTGCCACTGATCTGGAGATATATATTGTCATTAAATTTGAAATAGAACCTTCCCCTGGAAATTTCCACTGCTTGCATCCGAAGAAGTGGGTATTCACCCACGTAAGCTCATGCTGCAAAACGTCTGTTAGTCTATAAGGTGCCACAGGATTCTTTGCTACTTCTACAGAACCAGACTAACACGGCTACCCCTCTGATACTAGATTGGTTAAGCAGCTTTAAATTACATGAGGCAGCGGTTGGTCCCAGGAATGGGTGGACATTTTGGGTAGTGGATAAGGGCAGTATGGGAGGAGCAGATTCTGATGGCTCCGAATCTCCCAAGGAGGAGAAGGCTGATTCAGGTTCCCGTGATGGTGGTATCAGTGAATTCTGCATCTGCAGGAGGTGATAAACTCTGTCCCACGGCAATTTCCCTCAGAGGAGATCTCTCTCTGGAAATGGAGGTTCCCAATGGAAAGGAAGATTCCAGATCCAGGAGGGAAAAGATACCCTGTGGTGTGGCAATGGTTTAAGTCTCGCCCGTGTGAGCAGGACTCTGCTTGTCCGGGCTGCCAGAGTCAGCAAGGAGGATGTGAGCTTCCCTAAGGCAGTACGGGCAGTGTTGATGTTCATTGCTTGCCAAGGAAGATCGGGGGCAGGAGGCAGAGAGTTTGAAGCCCTGGGTCGTGGGCACAGTCTGGTACCTGAACAGGATATGAATGGTTACTGTTTTGCAGCACAAAGCAGAAGCTGTGGACACTAAAAGTTCCAGCCCGGACCATGCAGTGATGAAAACGAACTGTAGAGGCTGTCAGTCCGCCCTACCCTTTATCACTTTTGTCAGAGGCATGAGGTGAGCCTGGGAGCACGCAGGGACCAATGGACACTACTTTCAAATTCTCCAAATGCAGGCACGTGGTGCGTATGTGTAACTCACAGTGAAATACAATTGGGATCATCACTAGAATAACTATCTTCATCAAGCCATCTGCCTATGGAAGCAGTAATATGTAATATATGCAAAAAACCACAATTAATAATAAACCTGCACTCTTGTATAGAACTATTTCCTGCCAACAGTTTTTATGAAAAACTCTCATTGATTTCATTTGGAGTTCTGCATCCAGAATCATACAAGGATGTGTCCCATAGTGAAGTTTCTTTTTCACAGAACAACTTTTCCATAACCAGAGGTATTTTATATACAACAAGAACTTTATTATTATTTCTGTAGCATCTTTCGGTCTCTATCACATCAGAGCCCTACTTAGCTAGGCACTATATACATGTATACAATACACAAATAATTTGTGACTATTTTTTCCCATTATAAATGAACATTTACAGTATTTGATTATACCTTAGGCAGATTTCACTTTCAGATCTGTGTTTGAATTGTTTGAAACCAAAAGGCTGATCTAAAATATACTGTATATGAGTGAACAATTCACATATATTTCATATCCAACTGCATGCGACAACAGAATGCATAAAATATTCATATTACCACCACTTGTTTATTATTTTAACTTGAAAAACTTTTATTTGGTGTTTATAGCACAGACATTAAGGGAGAACATGTATAAATGATTTCTGCATGGTTAAAAACTAATATAGCTGCTCCATGATATCGTTAGCCTTTGGAATGATGCTTCACTATTAGTTAAATTCAAATATAGACTAAGAAGCACCTAACAGATGACACTATCACTATTTATTCTATGTGTAGGAAGAGCCCTGCAGTGGTATAAATAATAAATATACATCTATTTATTATAGGCGTAGATTTGTACATGAGAAAAAAATTCTAGTCCCTGAACACCCCAAAAGTGTTCTCAAAAGTGCTTATCAAAAAAAAGGGGACATAGTAGTAATTAAGGAAAAAATAATACTTAACACTTACATAGCATGAGGTGGTGCTCAGGAGAGGGCCAGCCACAGACAGTGCTTTTGAAAATTTACTCCAAATGACTCAGACTATGAGTTTTGGAGAAGGTGGCAAAACAAGAGAGAGTCCAAGCAGGTATTAGAACCCAATCTCCTGCATCCTGGTCTCATTCTCTAAACACCTAACCTTGATGCTTTCCTTACACAAGCTGTCCATTTCAAAACAAACAGCTGTAGTTGCAAAATAATCTGATTTTGAGAACACCAGGATTAATTTGAAGTAACATGTTCCACTTCAATTAGGTGTCCAAGAGCTAATCTGCTATCCCCCACCTATTCAGTTATAGTTACATGCAATGTAACAGGTCACTTCATGAAATGTAACTTACTACAATAAGTGGATCAAGTTTTGAACCACAAGAATGACTCAACAGTGGTTTTAGCAGCTGGTTTTCTTTTGGAGAGAGATCATCATGAAAGAGATTTTTTGATGTCTGAAACCTCATTGTTAATCTGACTATAAATAGCGTTTGGGAGTATTTGTTAGTCTGATCCTCATTTTTCATTGCCTCTCTTCATTTAGAGACAGCTGAAAGACAATTTTAACTCTTTGGTAGGATGCAATATTGGGTGATGGTTAGAAGAAATATATTGTGATCCAAAATGGTACATTTCTGGAAGAACTGAATAAAACCTTCACTTCGTAAGTAGAACTCTTATTGAAGTCAATGTGATTTAAAGTTAGCTTGATTTTAGGATCAAGCCCATATTTGTTGCTGCTGTTGAAGAGCGGAGCAAATACAGGAGGCACAGAAACTCAAGTTGGCAGGAACAGACACAGATTTGGCCTCACGAAGCACTACAGCATCAGGTAGCAAAATTCAAATAAATAAATAGATACAAGTGGATCAGTGTGCCAGGATGCAATTCTCTATGATTGCATTAAATTACAATTTTTGTACAGAGGCCACCATACTGGAACAGATATCCCACACTCTATTCTGTAGGCAGTGTAAAAGTAAGTGACTTACTTTGGACTAAAAAAAAGGAAAATTCCTCCCAAATGTACATTAATGCCTTTCCTCTGGAGAGAAAGAAAAGGAGTATGAAGGAAAGGAATTAGGAAGAGACTGTTAAAGAAAACTGAAATGAAGTTAGGGACCTTGATAAATAAATCTAGTGGAGAGATTTGATTTTTTTGGAGGGTTGGGGGAATATCCATGAAAAAAGGCATCTCTGTATTCAGTACACAGATCAGAAGTCTGTTTCATTCCTTTGATCCAGACACAGTGGCAAATGAGGACAGAGACACGGATGGATTTTAAGAATCAACATGCAAATTTTATTAAACACCGGGGGTGGTGGGCACTATACACCCATCATCTCCTATACCAGGCATTTGATTGTTTCTAGTGGGGGGGGGTACAGAGTTCCTACCATACAACCCATAACTCAGGGTAAATTCTGTTCAGTCTACTCTCCAAGACTTAGCTTGCTCTAAGTCTTACCAGGCTCCTTCCCTCTGTTCATGAGCAGGATAGAGGGTGCAGAACGGAGGAGACCTCTGCCTGCAAAGGCCACAAAGTTTCACCCTATCCAGTGAACCCAAGGCCCATTATGAAAACTCCATGTGTTTTTACCTCTGGCAACATTCGTTTTATCCTTTTAACCGCAGTGGAAACTGGCTGCAAGTTGCGACAAATTAACATCGCAACCAAGCATGTTAATAAGGTAATACGCATATTCTTACTTAACTCACCATGGCTTAAAGATGCTGTTAGGAAGGCAAAAAACTCTCTGGTCCTCTACCAACTGTCCCACAGAAGAAAAAAATCCCTTCCTGTCCTTAAACAGTTGATTGGCTACACCTGCAAAATCAGGCAGGGTGGATCTAGTTCCTGTTGGAATGGAGCCAAAAAAAATCTCTGGAGCTGGGGAATGCAGGCCAATCAGCACTCCTTCTCCACAGCTGGCCCATGGATGCCAGAGACTTGAAGCGGGGGAGGTGTATGGAGGAGCTAGCTGGTGTGCCTCAGTGAGATTCTCCCTCCTGGCTGGGGCTATTCCCTTTCTCTACCGGCCTCATCAAGTTCCCCCAGCCATTGAGGCGGGAGGGTGGTATTTGCCTCTTAATCTAAAATAAATAATTGTTTGTGTTGAAAAATCCCTTTTCCCCTGAAACTTTGATATGTGCTAAATAAATAAATCTAATGGAGAGTTTTGATTTTGTTGGAAGAAAATATCCATGAAAAAAGGAGGACTGTGTACAAGTCCTGAATTGCTGTCAAAATAGTATAAGTTATTTGTAGATGAAAAGTTGAAGCTGATTGAGGTTTGCAATCATAATGTCTTTTTCCTGCATACATGATATATTTTAGATATTTCCTTTCATTGACAGCTTACACTAAAAGTCTTACACCAGAAAAGGAAATAGTAAGATGCCTTGGTATTTCAGCATAACTAAGACTGATTAGACCATTAACAAAGTTCCAATGTTGTAATACATCATAAAGCAAAGTATTGAAAATAAATAAAAATGTATTCATCAGTTTGTTGGTGAAGTTTAACTTGAATTCCATGGCTTGCCCTGGCGGATCTTTCTGCAAGCAACTCAGATATACATTATTAAAGCTGGTGAAATACTGCAAAAGTATTTTCTATTGATATTCTGTAGAATTTTTGAAGTCCCTTGAATTGCATTATACCCCTTCTGTGATTGCTAGAATATTCTTGTAAAGCTAACAAGTATACTGCAAGGAATGTTTAATTGAAAAACAATTTATAAGCAGATACTGCAGACTACCTATGAAAAACAGTTTAATAATGAATATATGCACTGCAAGTCAAATTCCAAGCATTCTGTAAAATTAAGGAAATCCAAGTAAAAGAAGAAAATCACCATGTTACCTATATCCAGGTACATTCTTAATATTGAATACTCACAACAAACTGCTTGTGAACAAGCCGCAAACCAAGATTTATTTGCACAAATTCTTTGGCAAATTATTTTGACATGAATAAATACAAGAACATTGAGATCAGTTTAGACTTTTTGTGAAATTCCCTATGAATTATTCACCCAGCTACATATGAGGCACATTTATTATTTCTTAAGTGAAAAAGAACAAAGCCTTCATTTTCTGAACACAAGGAGTTTTGCATGCTATTTCCTCGGTGTCTGTAAACATGGTGCAATGATTCAATTTTACACACAGTTCTGCAGGACACACAGAACTGACATATAGTTACTCTATTCAGAATGATTTAGATAGAATATGACTTGTTGGTGTGTTCAAGGAACGATACTCAAGTGTAACTGTGACCAACTGCAATCTCCTCCAACTCAACACACACATTTTTAAAGTTGCATGCTACAGAATGTATTTTGACTCTTTTCCACTATTTGATTAATTGACATTCAAAACATAATATACCTATCTTCATCTAATGAGAATGTGACATCACCTAGAATATCCAGAAGAGTTAGAAGAGCTTTCATCTCATCCTTTCCTTTAAACCACAGTTGTCTCTTCGTTTTACATAAAACATAGCCCTTTAATATACAACTGTTCAACAATTATCAGGCAATACTTCAGAAATACTTTATGTAGCCCATTGTTGATATTCTTGAAGAAAAAACGTAGAAGGTACTTACCGTAAACACAACACACTACCTTTTATACAACTTCAAAAAGTAGTCATTTCATATTATCTATCACCCTGTCACAGTTTTCTTAAGATTTCTAACCTCTCAACATACTCCTCTTATTACATACCATATGATTTATGAGTACCGATAGGTAGAGAGACAGCTGTGAGATTAGCATTGTAACCCATCTCAGATCTCCTCAGGAACAGTTTCTTCTGAAATGCAGTGTCACATTGAAATGGAATTACCACACATTTTGGGGCAATTCTGACATGTACTTTTAAATTAACTTGCTCAGTCGCCCAAACAAACAAAAAAAACAAATAAAATAAAAATGTAGGGGGAAATATAAACCAATAGGCTGTAGGGTTTTTTTTATTTTAAATATTTCTACGTACAAAGTCAGATTTTCTTTGTACTGATGCTTAACATGTTATGTGGTTTAGCTACAATTTCATATATTTTATGTAATCTTTCTGTTGTAAATACATATCATATTCTTTCCAGGTAAATGACACTGTCATTAAGTAATGCCTTAGGTTTAAAATAGTTATCAATATCTCTGCATCAGATATGTAATGCATTCTTCTGAAAAGCATTATGAGATCCAAGGACATTGTAAATTTCAAAAAGCAACGAAGCATGACACTACATGTATTGTACTGAGATGATACTGGGTTTCAAGTACAGAACATTATGAGGGAAGATGCAAGGATGTGCCCTTTTCAAGGACCTGATAAGTGGTTTTATTTCAGTAAAATGTGTGCATGAATATTTTTATTGTCATTACAAAACATCCACAGCATTAAAAAAACTAAAAAAAATAGATATATACATTTTCTGATCTACTTTTCCAATATTTATGCTTAGTCAAAATTCAGAATGCAGTTTGGGATCATTATGTTATGGCTTTTGATTCTTGTATTATAGGCAATTTAATATAATTATTTCGATTGCCTTATCTAAACTGGGAGATAATCAGTCTGGATAAGACCGTAGACCCTCACTTAAGAAATTAACTTTAGAGCAATGTTGTAACCATTTTTCCAGGGTGAGAAAGTGTATATCAGAGCTGTATGGTGCCTCTCACTTGCGCATCTGTACAGTGGACAATAACAATGGAAGTTTTTGTATATATCATCATTAGCAACTTGTCTAGGTTAGTGCAGCTTCTAGAGCTAGATTAGCATTCACCTCAACCATCAAATTCAGAAACAAAAATACATGACCTATCTACACTAGGATTTTACAATTTAGTCGCTGTGACATGGTCACTATACAGCTTTTTTCTTAGCCACAGTTAAAAAAAAAGAAAAAAGAAAAAAGTATTTAGGCTGAGGAACCCATGTTAGCTAACTGGGATTAAAATAGCAGTGAAGACATGGCAACTCACTCTTAACTCATTGTCAGTAGCTCCAGTGCAATCCCATACTCTCCTATAGGCTACAACTCAAACTACTAACCAGAGTTAAGAACCGAGTTACCATGTCTTCACTGCTATTTTAATCCCAATTAGCTAAGGCAGGTTAATTAACCCAAACTGAGAACACACATTCTTCTGCAGTGTAGATATAAACCTGAGTGTAGGTAAGGTGCCAGATGGGAAGGTAAAGGGCTATGGCAGAATATGGTATAATTGTTGCACTCCAGTTGTATTTCTCTTTTGATCCCTACAGAGGGTTCCCTCATAATGGGACAATTCCATCTTTCACCATTAGGGAAGAAATAGGGGGCAATCCCTAAATGTACACAGAAAAACTAACCTCACTGCTTACAGTAGATGATTTTATATGCACAACCAACCATATCAAAGCAGCAGTGATCAGTCAACATTGCATCCCAGCTAATCTTAGTTTGCCATTTCTAAAAATATAAATCCAAAGTATTAAGCCCTACATAAGAAAAACAGCAACGAGCATCATGCTGCATTTTTTATGTTCTGTCAGGAAAATCTAAGTGAATCAAGGACTTAATTTTGGATTGAGTTGACCCAAATCAAAATGTTTTGGTTTGTTGAACTGAATCTATATTTTTAGATCAATCAGATATTAATCTGCATCTACTTGAATTGCTGTGGAGCCTTACAGGAATTGCAGTTCAGGTATCTTGTGTCCCATTCTCCCTTATGGGACAACTCTCTGAGCAGAATATATATCCTATGATGCACCATGGTTTATTCATCGGCTAAGCTGCATCATGGAAGATGTAGTTCAACCACGGTTCCTGGTCTATAAAAGAGAATGGGGCATGAAGCACCCAAACTACAACTTTCATGAGGCATGGTTTAATGTCACACTGACCCAAAATTAAGTTTTGATATTCCTGAATCAAAGCTTTTCAAATATTTTCATTCAAACATGATGACTTATCTTCCTGACTCAGGACAAAAACAAATTGTCAAAATATTGCCAGAAATTCCCACTTTTAACCTGCTCTAATCAAGTGTCCAGTGTACATTTAATCCAGATTCTCAGGAATGAGATCCACTAGCAGCAAACCCACTGTGCTGGTTTTATTTGTAATCAAGGACACGTACACATATAACCCTTCTGCCCGTCTGAGTTGGCAGCAACAAGGGCTGGGTTCAGTATCTAGAGGTTTCTTTTCAATACCACAATGCAAAACCAACTCGAACCCCCACCCAGTGACCAGGGACAATTACATACCACCCCCCAGGTGCCTCTAAGAGGCAATACTTCTCCTCTCACAAGCACAGAGTCCAAGTGTAGCAAAATCCTTTTAATAAAAGAGGGAAACAATGTGGCATCATATTGGGGAAACACCACAAACAGGATTCATGAATGAATGAATGAAAAGACCCACCAAGTAAGTTTTGGCTATTTGTTGCTAGACAGGGAAACATTTAGAGGAGCATAGGTTATATTTGCACTGTATAATGTATGTGTACCCTGCTTTCAGCAAATGGTTCTTAGTTTCCTGAATGAAAGCAATCATGGTCCATAGTGACTTATGCTATCTTGCCAAAGGCTGCAGTCATTTCTCTCAAATGCTGCCCTAGCAGTCAGTCTATCATGCCTTTGCAACTTCCAGGCTTGACTATCGTACTTGACTTTGTTAAGGCAAATCCTGCCGACTACCCAGAAATGTCAACTAGCAGAGAATCCAACTGCCACTCCCTGAGTACTATGGGTTGGCAAAAACAAAATACATGCACAGAAGTCTCTGCTCTGGCTTCATGTTCACTTATGAGTAAAATTTAAGATGTTTATTATGATCTTTAAAGTTTTACATGGTCTGGGATTCTCAGACCATACCCCATCAGAAAGTGTACAGATATGCTGCAAAGTGGTTTCTTTCAAAACCAAAATTTGAAAGCTTCAAATTCGGCAACAGGATCCTCACAGTGTAGGGCTTCATGGGCGGTGTGTAAGCCTCCCCAAACAGGATGCTGCGCACCTCCTTTTGGAGGTGCACCGCTGGCCTTCTGCCTCTGAAGGGTACCTGAGCCAGGGATCCACCCTAAGCCCCCACTCGAGCATCCTGCTCTTCCCCATGGCCCCACCCACACTGCTCCTCTTCTCTTCCCCAGTCTGCTTCTCCCCTCGAGGTCTCTGCCGGTTTTGCTTCTCCACCTCTTTCCTCCACCTGCCTCTCATGCTTCTCTGCTGCTTCCCACATGGCCCTTCTCGCCCACCTCTCATGCCTCTTCACCCTCTCCCTTGTGGCCTCCCCCTGCCTGCTACTCATGCCTCTTCGCCCCCTGAGAGGCAGAGCGGTGTGGGCGGCAGGGCCCCTCAGGGAAGGGGGCAAAGAGGCATGGCAGCGAGGCCTTGAGGGAGGTGTGGGGGCCCTTGGTGAGGGGGCTGAGTGTGAGCGGAGCAGGAGGTGAGCCCCCCCCACATTTCTAGAGAGCATCTGGGTCTCAGGCCCAGCCTCCCCAGATGCAGGAGTCATGCACCACCAATGTAGGGGTTCCTTTTTAAAATACCTGTCCTTGGCAGTATTTCTGAGCTAGACTCTGGTGACCCTCAGAAAAAATGCAAGACCTATTTATTTTGTTTACAATTTGATTAAGGTTTTTTGTTATGTTATTGTTTTATGCTTCATCTCCTGCAATGAAATGTTGCTCTATGTATATTAATCAGAGCTAAGATTTTCATTTTACATTTTATAAACTTTTTTCTCTCACAAAGAAGCACAGCGATATATACCACATACATTGAAATGTTGCTTGACTTTGGGGACCCAGCTGCTTTTACAACTCTGCGTACTATTTAATTTGGGGCCTGAGATCATATTCAAAGAAATGGAGAATGAGGCTTGAGCCACATCTGCCACATCAACCTTGCCTCCAACAGATTAGTAGGAGCTGAGTAGTATCCATCATTTAGGAATAGCATTATTGCTCTGTACCCATTTAAAAATCAAACAATGAAAACACCCTGAAACTACTCTCAGCACTGTTTCTGGATGATAGCACTGCTACATCTGCACCTTTGACACAGATTTGTTGTCACGACATCTGCTTTGTCCTTTTGCTGTTTCAAGTGCCAATATGAGATATACTGGTAGGGTTGCCATTCCTCTAGGATTGGCCTAGAGTCACCAGGAATTAAAGATTAATTTTTAATTAAAGATTGTCATGTGATGAAATCTCCAGGAAAAGATCCAACCAAAACTTGGCAACTCTATCTACTCCTGACGCAACAAGTACCCCTACTGCTACCACAACAACTTGTGTATTATTATAATGTTGACATAATAATGCCCAGTCAGGGCTTAAATTCTCAGAGTATTGCCTGAAGCCCCTCATGCTTCCCCCCCTCCTACCTCCAATGCACTATGAAAACTCCAGAGGGGTTGAAAATGCAGCTCTGGCTGAATTTAAGCCCTGTGCCCAGTGAAAGGGAAAGGCAAGAAATGTGATTACTATACTCTTCAGTAGGCTATGGCAGAAACTGCCACTAAGGAAAATAGCAGGCAGAGAATGAGCACTTTTAGCATTTACATTAAAAAGCTCCCTCTCATTCTGAAAAAACAAAAAAACAAACAAACAAAAAAACCTACTTTTCATCGTCCTTTCAAAAAAAAGAAGCAATCCACATTTCAACTAGTTTATTAGGCCAAACTAAACAAGCAAGGGCATATAACCTGTTAGGATAGGGAAACAAGGCCACATTTTGTTTTTCAGTGTGCCTGTAAAATTAGAAAACTTGGACTCTGGCAGACCAAGTTGGGGAAGTGAGTTTCAGAGTTGAGGATGCCTCACTAAAAATGCCCTGCCCCACCCTTTCCAATCAAGAGGGATCCAGCTTGAGCACCTCCATTGATCACAATTGAAGTAACAATGAGCAGGGGCTCTCTGAGCTCCAACACCAGAACCTTGAATTCTGCCCAGAAACCTAATGGTAGAAAATACAAATACAGGAACACTGGTGAAAAGCAATGTCTGTGCACTCTTTCCCGCCCCCCCCCCAAAAACAACAACAACAACAAAAAAAAAACCCTAGGTGCTCTAAATTAGCTTTGGTTTCTCCATTGTCTTGGAATACATTTCCACAGAGTTCATTACAGCATTCCAATGTTCTGGTGATACAGGCATCAATAACTATGGCAAGATTTGCATCTGAAAAACTAATACTCTCTTGCCAAGCACAGATTTGAAAAGGTTCTCTTGACAACAATAGCCACTTGAGCATGCAAGAATAACACCAGTTCTTAAACTCAAGATTACAAACCTGTATTGCAAATGATCGGTGCACTCCCTCAGTTTGAGGTGAAGATGTAATCCTCACCAGTCACAGCACAATAGTTAGGTAAGTAGGTAAGCATTAGTATTTTCCTTTACACAGATGGGGAAACCAAAGCATAGAGTTTAAGGCCATGAAGGAGTCAATGAAGGGATAAGAATGCAAGAGACCCTTAATACAAGATCATCCTTAGACATCTACTCCACTCTATCTGTCACATGAGTTGTTCTGCTAAGTATATAGCAGAAAAGTCAGCTGACTATAAGCCCAGAGAGTCATAGAATAGAATAAGCAGAAAAAAGTCCTGTGGTACCTTATAGACTAAGACGTATTGGAGCATGAACTTTCGTGGGTGAATACCCACTTCGTCGGATGCATGCAGTGGAAATATCCCCTACATGCATCTGACGAATGGGTATCCACCCCGAAAGCTCATGCTCCAATACGTCTCTTAGTCTATAAGGTGCCACAGGACTCTTCGCTGCTTTTACAGATCCAGACTAAGACGACTACCCCTCTGATAGATTAGAATATCAGGGTTGGAAAGGACCTCAGGAGGTCATCTAGTCCAACCCCCTGCTCAAAGCAGGACCAATCCCCAACTAAATCATCCCAGCCAGGGCTTTGTCAGGCCTGACCTTAAGAACCTCTAAGGAAGGAGATTCCACCACCTCCCTATGTAACCCATTCCGGTGCTTCACCACCCTCCTAGTTTTTCCTAATATCAACGCTCGCAGAACAGTACAGAACCGACTGCGCAAAATGCGGGACTTGTGGCTGAGCGCCAAAACAGATGAAATACAGGCGTACGCGGACAGGAACGACTATAAGCAGTTCTATGAAGCCCTCAACACGCTCTATGGTCCACAGGCTTCTGGGAGCTTTTCCCTTCTGAACTCTGATGGCACTGTGCTCCTTACAGAGAAGATGCAGATTCTCCAGAGATGGGCTGAACATTTTGAAGCAGTTCTCAACTGCCCCTCAGTCATCAATGATGAGGCCATCGACAAGATGCCCCAGGTTGCAGTCAATGACTCCATGGATGCTTCACCAGAAGAGGACGAAGTGAAGAAAGCCATCAACCAGCTGTCAAGTGGCAAATCCCCAGGGTCAGATGCCATACCAGTAGAGGTGTACAAAGTCGGTGGACCAGTGCTGCTACGGAAACTCACTGAGCTGTTTCAGTCCTTCTGGAAGCAGGGATCTATTCCACAGGAATTTAGAGACGCGTCCATTGTGCACCTCTATAAGAGGAAGGGCAATCGCCAGGTATGCAACAATCACCGTGGAATCTCGCTGCTCTCTACAGCGGGGAAAGTTCTTGCACGGGTTTTGTTGAACCGACTGATCACTCACCTGGAGCAGGGCTTACTGCCAGAATCACAGTGCGGCTTCCGCAAGGGGCGTGGGACTATTGACATGATCTTTGCTGCGCGTCAGCTACAGGAGAAATGTCAAGAGTAGAACCGTGAATTCTACTCAACTTTTGTGGACCTCACGAAAGCGTTCGACTCTGTCAGTCGCCAGGGCCTGTGGAGGATCATGTTGAAATTCAGCTGTCCAGACAAATTCATACAAATGGTACGTCAATTTCATCACGGTATGATGGCTCGTGTCCTGGATAATGGTGAAACATCTGAGGCCTTCCCAGTCACCAACGGCGTCAAGCAAGGGTGTGTTTTAGCACCCACTTTGTTTAGCATGATATTCTCTGCCACTCTGACTGATGCCTTTCAACACTGCACTGAAGGAGTAGGCCTGAAGTACAGAACCAATGGGAAACTATTCAATCTGAGGCGACTGCGTGCCATCACCAAGGTGAAGGAAACTGTACTTTGAGACTTTCTCTTTGCCGATGATTGTGCTCTGAATGCTAGTACAGAGCCAGAAATGCAAGCCAGTATGGACAAGTTTTCATCTGCATGCAACAGCTTCGGCCTCACCATTAACATCAAGAAGACTGAGGTCATGCACCAGCCAGCTCCCCACACTCTGTACTCAGAACCGTCCATCACTGTAAATGGACAGAGACTTCAGGCAGTGGACCACTTCACGTACCTGGGCAGTACCCTTTCTCGAGCAGTGTCAATCGATGAAGAAGTAAAGTGCAGAATTGCTAAAGCCAGCTCTGCATTTGGCCAATTGCGCTCCAACATCTGGGAACGTTGAGGGATCAGCCTACCAATGAGGCTGAAGGTCTACCGAGCAGTGGTGCTTCCAACTCTGCTGTACGCCTGCGAGACGTGGACTGTCTATCGGAGTCATGCACGAAGGCTCAATCACTTCCACACTTCCTGTCTGCAAAAGTTTCTAAAAATCAGATGGCAGGACAAAGTGCCCGATACTGAAGTCCTTATCAGAGCCAGTCTGCCGTCAGTTCACACACTGCTGATGAGAGCCCAGACCAGATGGGCTGGACATGTCGTGAGAATGTCAGACGAGCGCATTCCTAAACAGCTCTTCTACGGAGAACTCGCCCAGGGAAAGCGCTCCCATGGAGGACAAAAGAAGCGGTTCAAGGACACGCTGAAGACCTCTCTGAAGTCCTTTGAGATTAACACCGCCACATGGGAAACCCTCGCACTGAACCGTCCAGCATGGCGCAGCCTCATTCACACAGGCAGTAATACCTCTGAGGCGAGGCGTACTGCTGAGGCTGAAAGAAAGCGTGAGCTGCGCTAGTCCAGAGCTGCCCGCACATCATCAACAGTGCCATAACATGTCTGCCCAATGTGTGACAGGACGTTCCATGCCTGAATCAGACTGATCAGTCATCTTCAGACACACAGAGTCCGGTCATCGAAAGAATGAGTTGTTGAGGTCTTCATCGACAACGATGGACGAACATCATCATCAGTGAAAAACTTTTTCCTAATATCCAACATAAATCTCCCCCACTTCAATTTGAGACCATTACTCCTTGTTCTGTCATCTGCTACCACTGAGAACAGTCTAGATCCATCCTCTTTGGAACCCCCTTTCAGGTAGTTGAAAGCAGCTATCAAACCCCCCCTCATTCTTCTCTTCTGCAGACTAATTCTGCAGAAGGTTTATGGTAGCTGTAGCAAAATGAGTGGCAGCTTTATGGGACCGTATCACCACCATAACCAGACAGCCAGGATTTAGTGGTGACCAATGTCCACCTCCCGCCACCTCCCAAACAAAAATAATTGAGGAAACAGTAGCTGTGGGTTTCATAAACAAAAAGGGGCAGCCCAAGTCAGCTGTGCATAGACTTGAATAATTAGAGTCAAACTTTCAGCACTAGAAATCAGTTTATATTTTCAAGACTAAATAAGCATCAAAAGTGCCCTTTAAAGCCATTTTTTGTGTTAGAAACGGTCAGTCAGGTTTGTGTACGTGTTTTCTTTCATTTGAGTTTTAAAGTTCTGTCTGTTTGAAAGCTGATGTCAAAGAATGATGGTGGCACTATAACTCTTCTGTAGCACTAACTGGGGATGAAAGCAATTGTTTAGCTTGTGTTTTTTAAATTGTTGATGTTCATCAGGTTTTAGTTAAATTGAAGAAGCTAGTAACCTAATTTAAAAAAAATGGGAAATGAACGTGTACATCTGATTGAAATATTGTATAAAACACCTTGGTTTCGTTTTTGCTGGTGTTTTGGTTTTTTTTAAACACACATGCTTAAGTTTGCGGTCAGTGAAAGATAAGAGTGGGCACAATACTCCCAGTAACGATAAGTCCCTTGTGAAGTGTTTCCTCCTTGAAGCAGAGCAAAGTGACAGACAAAAATTATGTCTCCAGACAATTACAACACAATAGTTGTTTCAGAAGATCATCTACTCTACACAAAGAAGGTTAACCTGTTAAAGCTGGAGGAAAATGTACTGTACTGTTGGCAAGGGAGTTTAATTTTTAATAATCTCTTTAATTCACCAAAATATGTTTTTTGAAATCTGTTTGTATTATTAAACGTTGCTGCAAGCCACCCAAAGGGACTTGTATAGCATCATGGGATACTGAGCATGTAGCTCAGTCAGTCAACCCAAGTATTTGTTTATACATGATGGGCTGTATAAGCTATTTTTAATTTACATCTATAAAGTGGTGAGCTGGAGCCAGTTCCCACCAGTTCGCAAGAACTAGTTGTTAAAATTAGACGCCAGTGTAGAACCGGCTGTTGAGGGGCGGGCAAACAACTCCGGTCTGCGGGCCACATCTAATTGTTGGTCGTGAGTATTTTAATAGTTATGTTACGAGGAAAACTGTGGTCAGTGCTTTACTAAAAAATAATAGGGTGCTTGCTTTTTTTCTATCCTGGTGGCTGTTATCCTGTACTACAGTCCTGTATTACTAGTGTTTCCATTTCATAAACTAACAACACTATTCAGAAGAAGGGGTGGTGGGGGGAGACTGTCCCTACACTATCCTGCAGCTGCAGCTCTGTTTCACCTACTCAGAAAAAGTTCTAGCAGAACTTGCATCAAAACCTAAACTCAGTGTGAACGTGTAGGGTTTTGTTTGTCCAGTGGGCCATTTTAAAACATAAATTATAAGATTATTTTTCTCCTTTGTGTAACCCTTCTGCCCCTCTGAGTTGGCAGCAACAAGGGCCGGGTTCAGTATCCAGGGGTGCCGTTTCAATAACGCAATACAAAACCGGCTCGAGCCCCCACCCAGTGACCTGGGACAATTACATACCACCCCCCGGGCGCCTCTAGGAGGCAATACTTCCCCTCTCGCAAGCACAGAGTCTGAGTGTAGCAAAATCGTTTTAATGAAGGAGGGAAACAATGTGGCAACATATTGGGTAAACACCACAAACAGGATTCATAACATAAACCATGAGCAAAAGACCCACCAAATAAGTTTTGGCAGTGTCCTTTTCCCCTCAGGGTCTTAAGTCCAATCACCCCAAAGTCCAACAACCCAAAAGTCTCTGTCCTTGGTCAGTGCCGCCCCAGAGTTCATTAGTTTATCTGCAGAGTTTTATCCCCCCAGCCTGGGTGGAAATGGGGGGGCACACAGGGTGTTAAGGGGCACGTTACGTGGGTCGGGGCCAACTGCCCCGCCTCTCCATGGAGTTCTGCTGCAGCCTTCACCACGACCGGCTCCACTTCACCAGCTGCGCCACTCCTCCAGCCGACCCGTGAGCCACTCCAGCCATCCCCGCAAACTGCGCCACTCCGCTCACTGTTCTGTGGGCTGCTCCCACCGTGCTGCAAACTGCTCTGCTCTGCTTGCTGCTTAGCAATAGATCTTCAGGCTCCCCCACTAGTTAACACAGCACTCAGCTCAGTAAATTTAGCTCTTTTAGTGATTTCAGCTCTTAGTGATTTCAGCTTATAGTAGAGGAGCCCCAGTGCTGGTGCACCATTGGTCCAAAGTGAATTCAGCTCAGCAGCCTCTAGATGGATTCCTAATGTAATCAAAATAAGCTCTGTTCTTCAACAGTGGAGAGAGGAGAAGGTGCAATTAGTGTTCCAGGCCCTCAAAGGGGGCCCATACCATCAGATACACACACCAATCCCCAACCTCTCTCAATTCATTGGGTTTTGGAACCCATGTTCCTTGTCTAGCGAGTGCTACTTAGTTGATGGTGAGATTCTGTGTCATAAAACAGGTTCATAGTCCCTCATTCACATAATCAGTGTAACAACACTTTATTCCTTCTGCCCCGTATAACAGAGAAATTGAGGATCCCACAGCTGTCAAAGTGATCATTTTAGGCTGCCGTGGGCTATGCTAGGCAGGGTGGGTGTGCCTATGCAAACAAGATCAGCCCCTGAAATTCTTTTCCACACTCGCCATACTTCACCACCAGATGTCAGGGTAGAGCTCATCCTGACTTTACTTACATTTGTATCAATCACTGAACTGTTCTTCACCGATCCCTGATAAGCCCCTGATCCAGTCTTCTGACCCCACAAATTGTCATGGTTTGGCTCATTAGGACTTATTTTCCCCAGGAACAGACGATTAATATTGTAATAAACATGTAAAAATGTTTTTTTCTATTGTTAAGCATGACTGCCAATGACACAATGCATTGCCATTTCTTATGGAGAAAGGTACAAAAAATACATATTATGGAACATCCCCTAAATCAGAACTTTTTATAGGGAACCAGTGTTTAAGATTTTGGCAGCTCATCACTGCATCTATACCAAGTAAAGTGTTCCTCAGATTGGGATTTGATGCGAGTTCGGATAGTGCCCTCTTTGTTTCCATTTTCCTTCTTTTCAGCCTGTACTTTTCCTTGAAGTTTAGATTTTCTATATTTCTTCATCTCTGTGGAATATATTAACTCTACTTCTAGAGTAAAAAGAGGACAATTTAGATGTAGCAGCGTTTGCATAATTCTTATTTTGAACAGAAATGTATAATCAACACCTGCAGTCAGGATGTGCATTAGTTTACTCTGTGTGCTGCCTAGAAAGTATAGCCTAATGATGCTTTTGATGGAGCAAACATTTGCAGATGAGGATTCCGTTGCATATATTCTGTGTGCGGTATGACAAAGCAAATGAGTTCAGTTTGACGCCTCTTTTCTTTTCTTTTCTTTTCTTTTCTTTTCTTTTCTTTTCTTTTCTTGTGACATTAAACATGTTTTGGGTTTTAATTATTTCTTCTTACATGCTTTGTGTTTAGACATTTGCTGTTGAGTGCGCTCTGGAGTCACATGCTTGACATGGGGAAAGTGAGAAATTGTTGTGGATATACTAGCTTCAAAGCATTCCTATCTGAAAACAAGCTTTTATCTTAAAATACTGTGGCGTATTGTCCCTGTTAGCTTGAGGAACTATATTTCTAGAGCTTGCCTGTAACAAAGGTTGGAGAGAGTTTATTAAAAAGAATCTTTCTAAAAGATTTTGCTAAAAAAAATTATGAAGAAAAGGACCCCTTTTCTGTTAGATGAAACCATTTCAAACTTTTTTCATTACTTGAAGCTATCCCATTGTCTTTACAGATCTTTTTGAAGCCTTTTTTTTTTACAGTTGTAAAAAAAAATCAGTGTTGTAAAAGATCAACTAAAAAGGTGGTTGATCATAGAACTTCAAGAGTCACAGCAAAACCCTGACAGAGTTTTGATCCAAGCCCTCTCAAGGTGGTATACACCTGTGTTTTCATTCAAATACTTGCAGAGAGTTAAATATATATATATATATATATATATATACACACACCTTTGTTTTATTTCACACAAAAGGTTTCATTCAGAGGAGCACTGTAATACAGTGTATCCCCTTTATGTTACTCTTCTTGGGAGTCAAGTAATAGCATAGCCTAATGAGATACTGCATGTGTTATCAACAGGATTTTATGATGGGCTTCAATAGCTTTACATCAGAAGCAAACTTAAAAGGCTTATAAGAGAAAGACGTAAAATGAGGAGTTAGTGCCCCTTGATACCATCTTTCAGTGTTTGGTAAGAAAGTTCACAAGAGTCCTAAATAGTAATTACAGAATCACAAAAGCAAATTATCGGTGATGTGCTGTATTTGTTCTCCTTCATTTACAATTACTGAATAAGTAATCTCATGAATGAATTCATACAAATATTTTTCTACATATTTTATCATCTACTCCTTCAGTGTTGACTGTAACAAATATTTTTAGCAAATCACTGAATAATTTATTCTTAGTAAGATAAGCAACTGCTTGCAGGACAACTAGGAGAAGCTATGAGTAACATTTATGACAGTAAATACAGAATTATTCAAAATGTTTTTACAGCGTTTGAAAGGCAAGCACGAGATGTATTGTAGATGGTACCAACATTTTTTAAAAATATTGCAACTTATATTACCTTTATTGTTACATCCTTATTGTTCATTGTTACTTAAATGTAGTCCTTCCTGTTCCCCTCAAGTCCCCTTTATTTCTGGATATTTATGCTTCTGTCATGCCACTATTTGTGCTTGTTGGGCACAAGACCCGTCAGAGTGAAGTGAAGCAGAACCAGTTTTTATTATCCTACATTCTCAGAGTACTTAGCTGGAAGTGGTTTTGGTATGCTGACATATCAGCGCTAGACTGTTTCCAGACCTACAACTGTCTTAAACATCAGACTTGGTATAATAGGATTTCCATTTAAAACCGAATATAACTAACATTGAAGGCTCCCGTCGACTTGTACACTTATGAGCACTATGAACACTAAATTTTATTTTTTCTTATATCCTACCTATAAAAGCATTCCTGTTCAATGTAATTTCCAGGTTCATTTTTCCCTCAGTTCCCACAACTTCCATTAATACTAACAAGAGGCAATGATGTGCCTCTGGAGGGAAAAACAACATCCTCTTGAGGAGACTAAGGGGGGACATGATAGAGGTATATAAAATCATGAGTGATGTTGAGAAAGTGGATAAGGAAAAGTTATTTACTTATTCCCATAATACAAGAACTAGGGGTCACCAAATGAAATTAATAGGCAGCAGGTTTAAAACAAATAAAAGGAAGTTCTTCATGCAGCACACAGTCAACTTGTGGAACTCCTTACCTGAGGAGGCTGTGAAGGCTAGGACTATAACAGTGTTTAAAAGAGAACTGGATAAATTCATGGTGGTTAAGTCCATAAATGGCTATTAGCCAGGATGGGTAAAGAATGGTGTCCCTAGCCTCTGTTCGTCAGAGGATGGAGATGGATGGCAGGAGAGAGCTCACTTGATCATTGCCTCTTAGGTTCACTCCCTCTGGGGCACCTGGCATTGGCCACTGTCGGTAGACAGATACTGGGCTAGATGGACTTTTGGTCTGACCCGGTACGACTGTTCTTATGTTCTCTTACATACTGTGGAAGCCAGTAAATAATTAACAAGGTTTTGAAGAGATCTTAATGAATGTTAGTTAGCATGAGTCTTGCAGTCTTGTTTTTCTAGTGAGATAGCAGGAAACTTGTAATAAAAAAAATGTGCCTCCATGGTAATTACTGGAGAAATAATAAAGTATTGATTTTTTTGCATCCAAACGTCCGACCAGAAGATGCATCATGGTTTGAAAAAAAAAAACAAAAAAAAAAAAAAAAAAAAAAAAAAAAAAAAAAAAAAGAAAAAAAAAAAAAAAAGAAAAAAAGAGTGTGTGTGTGTGTGTGGTGTGTTGTGAGTGGCTGTTGTGCTGTAGCAGTGTGTACTAGTGGGATCTAGGGACCACGGTGGGCTGACTGGGCTGACTCATAGTAGTGCGGCTGGAGCTGGCTGGGGAGTGTAGGAGTGATCTCATCCCCCTTTTCCTTTCCTTCTCCTCTGAGTGTGTGTGGGAATGGGTAAGGACTGTCTAAATATTATTCCACACCCCCTACTAAGGGTACCCCAGCATATTACATGTACGTTATTATACCTGCAAACCTGCAGGTAATTAAATGATTGGAATCTGTATTGAAAAAAAAAATTTTAAACAATGAATTCCCATTAGAATACCTTCAATCTAGATATAATCATATATCTCAGTGGATATTTCATTCATGCAACAACTGAACCAAGTGAGAAATTTCAGATTATAATACTAATTTATTATGATAGCACAAAGTCCCCAGCTGATAATGGGGTCTCATCATGCTAGGCTCTGTACAGATAGCTACCTCCAAAGTGCTCCCAGTCTAAACAGACAAGACCCACAAAAGGTGGGAAAGGAGACACACACAAAGGTGAGGTGATTTGCCTGAGATTACACAGCCGCTCAGTGATAGAGCTGGAAATAGAACCCCAGGTCTCCTCAGTCCCAATTTAGCAACTTGTTCACTTAACTTGCTCTGTGTATATGTTACATAATATTACAAAATATTTAAAACTGCAAATCTAAAGTGAAAAAATATTTATCAAAATTTTAAAAAATCATTAATTTTCTGAACTACAAGAGCCAGATTTTCGAAGGTAGGCACACCCAATACACATGACATTTTACATGCTAAATAGGTAGTCACTTAAGCTGGGTACAAATACTAGAGTGTACATAACTGTTGCAGAGTGCAGCAGGGCCCCCTTGACTCCTGCCTCTGCTAGGTTCACAAACTCACTCAGACTCTGGGGTTAGTAACCACTGGTGCAGTTTATTCCCAAACTTGTTCCCAACACCATTTCACAATATACAGTTGGTCCTGAACCATCTGCAGGCAGGAGGGAGGGAGGGAGGGAGGGAAGGAAGAGCTACCTCCCTGCTTCCTCTCCCTGTCTTTTCCCTTCCTTTCTGTTCTTCCTTTGGCTTCCTTCCCTTGAGGCTTTTAGACAGCCCCAGGCTAATTAGCCAACAGCTGTTTCTGCTTCCCCAATTAGGGCTAGGTTATCTCCAGCCAACTCTAATTTATTCCCTAAATGGAAGCTAGCGTGACTGATGGCTGAATCAGCAACCCTTTGCCCAGCACTCTGTCTCGCTAACTTTGAAATCTGGTTCCACAGGTCCAGAAAAACAAGTGACATTCAAATGAAAACCTGGCAGCCCATAGCTCTTGTAAAAAGGAGACCCTGTGGTGGGTTTGTACTACTGGGGTGTTTCTGAGTGCTTGCTTGTCCCTCCCTCTCTGTACTAAATACTTCAGTCATCAACAGAGTAATATAAGAGCTGCCGTACTGGGTCAGACCACAGTCCATCTCACCCAGTGAATAATTCTGCATTTTCATATTTGAGTTCCTTCACAACACTGGGGCGAAAACCATCTGGCCCTCGTGATTTATTACTGTTCGGTTTATCAATTTGTTCTAAAATCCTATCTACTGACAAATCAATTTGGGACAGCTGCTTCAGATTTGTCACCCAAAAGGAATAGCTCTGGTATGAATAGCCTACATCCTCTGCAGTGAACACCAATGGAAAAAAAAAACATTTAGTTACTCTGTAATGTCATCACCTTCCCTGAGTGCTCCTTTAACATCTTTGGCTTCTAGTGGTGCCATTGCCTGTTTGGCAGGCTTTTTGCTTCTGAAGTACTGTTATTTTTTGCTTCTTTAGCAATCTGTTTCTCAAATTATTTCTTGACCTTCCTTATTATAATTTTACATTGGTCTTGCCAGACACTGTGCTCCTTTCTGTTTTCTTCATTAGGATTTGACTTCCAAATGTTTAAGGATGCCTTTTTGTCTCTAACAGCCTTCATTACTCTGTGGTTTAGCCATGGTGGCATTCTTCTGATCCTCCTATTGTCTTTTTTGATGTGGGGCATACATCTAGTCTGAGCCTCCCTTACGGTGTTTCCACAATGCTTGCAGGAACATTTTATCCTTGTGACTGCTCTAATTAGCATCCTCCTTCTTTAGGGTTGCCAGCAGGGGTGGCTCCAGGCCCCAGCAAGCCAAGTGCGTGCTTGGGGTGGCAAGCCATGGGGGGCGTTCTGCCGGTCGCCGCAAGGGCGGCAGGCAGGCTGTCTTCGACAGCTTGCCTGAGGAGGATCCACTGTCCCATGGCTTTGGCGGACCTCCCGCAGGCAAGCCACTGAAGGCAGCCTGCCTGCCGTGCTTGGGGCGGCAAAATGCCTAGAGCCGCCCTTGGTTGCCAGTTTTGGTTGGATGTATTCCTGGAGATTTCATCACATGACATAATCTTTAATTAAAGATCAATCCTTAATTCCTGGAGACTCCAGGCCAATTCTGGAGGGTTTCCAGCCCTAATGTACTTCCCCCTTTTTAAAGTTAAATATTACTGTGATATTTTTGCTATTCCCCCACCCCTGATCAAGATGCTAAGTTTAATTACATTATGGTCACTGTTACCAAGCGGTTCTGCTATAGTTAACTCTTGGATCAGATCCTGTGCACCACTTAGGACAAGATCAAGAATTGCCTCCCATTGTGGGTTACAGGACTTCCTGCTCCAAGCAGCAGTCATTTACAGTATCTAGAAATTTTATGATTGCACCAAAACATGAGGTGACATTTACCAGTCAATATAAGGACAGTTGAAATCACCCATTTATTATTGCATTTTCTGGTTTTGTAGCCTCTCTAACCTACCTTAGCATTTTGCAATCACTGTCACCATCCTGGTCAGGTGGTCAGTAATATATTCCTACTGCTATACTCTTATTATTCAGGCACTGAATTTCTAACTAGAGAGATTCTGTAGTTACTCTTGGGAGAATTTTGTGCCAAAAAAATTTAAACATTCCATGCACAATTCTGCATATATATATTTTTTAAATTAACACAATTGTCAAATTTGCACAGTGGTGCAGAATTCCCCCAGGAACATGTGATACAGTTTGATTCATTCATTCAAGATTTTCACCTATTTGACTCTATGGCTTTTTTTTTTTTAAACTTATGATGCCACTCTCCCATTGGTGCAACCTGCTCTGTCATTCTTATAAATTTTGTACCCTGATATTACCATGTCCCATTTATTATCCTCATTCCACCAAGTGTTTGTGATGTCTATTATATCAATATCCTCATTTAATGCCAGTCGCTTTAGTTCACCCATCTTAGTATTTAGATTTTTTGCCTTTATGTATAAGTAGGGCCCTATCAAATTAATAGTCAATTTTGGTCAATTTCACGGATATACGATTTTAAAACTCATAAATTTCAATGTTTCAGATATTTAAATCTGAAATTTCATGGTATTGTAAGCGTGGGGATCCCAACCCAAAAAGCGGTCATGGGGCATCACAAGGCTATTGTAGAGGGGTCACGGTATTGTCACCCTTACTTCTGTGCTGTTGCTGGTGGTGGCACTGCCTTCAGAATTGGGCAGCTGGAGAGCAGCAGTTGCTGGCCAGACATCCAGCTCTGAAGACAACACTTCCACCAGCAGCAGCGCAGAAGTGAGGTTAGCATGGTATAGGGGGGTCCTCACTTTTTTGGGGGGTAGAGCAGGCCTTATGGGTAGGCAACTTCCCATGGCACCATGGCTGGCGTGATTGGGTTTCCGTGGTCACCCCCCGCCACACACAGACAGCCAGCCCAAGACCCCTTTAACTTCCGAGGCCCGGGGTGCTGGGCCCAGAGCCAGAGAGTGGGTAGGGATAGGGGTGCCCTGGCTGAGGGCTCCTGCCATATGCCGGGTTCCAGCTGCTGGTCCTGGTAGGGCTGGTGAGGGACAGGACTTCCTCTTCATCTGCAGGCGTCACTCCCAAGGTCAGACCCTCCTCCAGAAACCTTCCTTGGCTGCAGAAAGCTCTGCAGCTGTTAGCTGGGAGCCCAGCACTGAAGGCAGAACAGAAGTAAAGGTGGTAATCCTGCAACCCCACCCCCCACTATAGTCTTGCAACCCCTGCACCCACTGCTCCCTTTTGAGAAATGCTCTCAGTTTGAGAAATACTGGTCTCCCCCGTGAAATCTGTATAGTATAGAGTAAAAGTACACAAAAGAACAGATTTCATGGTTCACGACACATTTTTCATGGCTGTGAATTTGATAGGGCCCTAGGTATAAGCACTTGTACCTTTGTTAATATTTAGTTGCTTGCCTTCATATGTTATGGTTAAATGGGATTCTGTTACGTTTGACCATTCCTCACTAGCTCCTGCCTGTACTTTACCAAACTCTTTTCTATCCTTTATACTAGTATATAGACTTCTGCATTTAATAAATTCATCCCTAAGGGATGTCTTCGCCTGAACCATGTGCTACAGCTGTGGGATTTCTGCACAGTTTCTCTTTCATCTTTGCCACATCCAGTCCCTCCAAATCCCCCCACATACCAAACAAAACATTCTCTATCATGTAGAAATTGAGCTTCCTATTAAAATGTTTTCATTTATCTGTAACAGATTTTTTAACTTCATCTTTGTCAGTAAGAACGGAAAGCATCAAAGTGTTCCAAGCTACTGTAGCACCTAGGACATCTGAACATGTGTCTAAATCAAGTCACTTATTGGCTCATTCTCCAATGAATTTTCACTAATCCATAATCCTATTTTAGCATGCATTTAGCCAAATAGTTTCTGATACGCAGTCTGAAATGGTCTACTTTCTGAATATGGCAGATTTTCATACTATTCAGCAAAACTTACAGGAAATAACTTTTCACTATTTTCAACCTAAGGGAAGCTACTTACTTTGAAAAATGAATAAAATAAAATTCATCTGTGGAATGTAACAAAATAAAGCAATAAACGTGATTCTGATATAGTCATCCTACTTCTGTGAGATACAACAATTAGATGCCCACAGATCAAATCAATAAGAAAGTACAAGGTAACAGATTCATAGACTCTAGAACTGGAAGGGACCTTGAGAGGTCATCGAGTCCAGTCCCCTGCCCTCATGGCCGGACCAAATACTGTATAGACCATCCCTGATAGACATTTATCTAACCTACTCTTAAATATCTCCAGAGATGGAGATTCCACAACCTCCCTAGGCAGTTTATTCCAATGTTTAACCACCCTGACAGTTAGGAACTTTTTCCTAATGTCCAACCTAAACCTCCCTTGCTGCAGTTTAAGCCCATTGCTTCTTGTTCTATCCTTAGAGGCTAAGATGAACAAGTTTTCTCCCACCTCCTTATGACACCCTTTTAGACCTGAAAACTGCTATCTTATCCCATCTCAGTCTTCTCTTTTCCAAACTAAACAAACCCAATTCTTTCAGCCTTCCTTCATAGGTCATGTTCTCAAGACCTAATCATTCTTGTTGCTCTTCTCTGGACCCTCTCCAATTTCTCCACATCTGTCTTGAAATGCGGTGCCCAGAACTGGACACAATACTCCAGCTGAGGCCTGACCAGTGCAGAGTAGAGCGGAAGAATGACTTCTCATGTCTTGCTCACAACACACCTGTTAATGCACGTGATAAGGCTGTACACATTTTCATTTCCTCCTCCCTCACCAGACTTTTTTCTCAAGGCAAACAACATGTATTCTTCCTTTCCCCAATACTGAAAAAATAAAAAAAATCCATTACTGCAATTTCACAATTGTTAATTTTAAAGAAGTTTAAGTCTCTTACGCATGGACTTAATTTTATTTTGCACATAAAACACCCAGGCAGTTATGACTAAAAGAAAAGAGGATCAAGAAAGAAACGTGCAGAGGCTAATGGTGGTGTATAATAATAAGAAGGATTTATACTAATAATAAGAATTTAATAGAGATTGGAAAGAGCCCAGGACCAGGGGACCTTAGGGAACTGTGCATACTAAACAGTCTACACACCAAAATGTCATGTTCTCTGCTGAAAGTCTTACAGAAGTGAAATGTTAAATTGATCAGCTAGTAAAAAAGATAGATGCAAAGGGGGAAATCTAACCTCCTCAGCTTTACAGAAAAGAAATGTGTTAATATTCAAATTGTCACACTTCCTAGGAAGAGGGAGTTAAGAAAAAAAACCTTACAGATCATGGAGCAAAGGGTAAAACAATTCACTTAATAGACGTTAGAGCCTAACTCCCTTTGAAAGTCGAATGGTTCCTAAGTCAATCAAGTGCTTTTGAAAATTTTACCCCAAAAGGCTAACTGGGAAAAGAATTCATTCAGAATCCTGGCTTGGAAGGGGGCTTAAAAATCTCAAACAATTTCTCATAAACACACTGCATTCTAGGTAATTATTTTACTAATATCAGTAGTGCCTATTTATAGAAAAAGGCAGCTTCAATTACCAAAATAAAAAACGTATTGTCTTATCAACAATATTTTTGTCACTCATTTATTTTATCAAATGCAGGTGTGATTATATTTTTCATACTTCATTATAAATATCCTGAAGCAAAAGGCCAGCATTGAACAGTATTCATATTTGTGCATATTAGATAGATAAATAGCGGATGAAAGTTTAAGCCTTCAGCCCTGATCCTGAATGTATTTACACAGTGCATAAGCTACATCACTCAGGGCTCTGAAAAATTTCACACCTGGAGTATCACATTTAAGTTAACCTAACCCCCATGTAGACATGACAACAGAAGAATTCTTCTATTGCCCTAGCTACCACTTCTCAGAGACACGGATTAACCACATTAAACAGAAAAACCTCTTCTGTCAATGTAGGAAGCATCTATGCTATGGTGCTACAGCCGCAGCACCATAGCTGTGCTGCTGCAGCAGCTGCAGTGTAGACGTGGTGTAAATTTGGCATCTTGAGTCCCGAGTTGAAGGCGATTATTTGTGATAGTTAAATGATATGCGTCATCACTGATATGGCTAGAGTTTCTATTAAGGACAACTGCCTTAAAATGGACAGATTTTCCTTAGGGGTCCTACTATAGGAGAAAATATGGGGAGAAATCAGGGTCTACCAGCTCTCCAAATGCTTCTCCCAACAAGGTACAGTGGGAGCCACTCATGACAGGAAGCTCAGAAACCATCCTTATCCAAGTCCATATAGGGAGCAGCAACAACCAGAAGCAGCCTTCACAGCTCCTGAAATAATCACTAACTCAAAATATGGAGTCTGACATTCCCCCCACAACCCATTTGCTGTGTTGTCCTTGTTCCTTCATCCTGCCCTTCCATTACTGCTGCAATACTTCAGCTACCCTACACTGGTATCTCTGCCCAATGTGCTTCTGCCCATCCGCTTTCTCCTTCTCTCTTTCTGTCAGTTTCCCTCCTATTTTATCCATTCCTCTAAACCAACAATCCCCTCTCCCCTTATTTTAGCCCCAAGTTCTTCCCCAAATATTTAAAAAATAAAACACAGACTCTCACCTAGAACTATTTTTTAAAATATAAATAAATCAAATGTATTTTAACAAAAGACATCAAACTTGAGCCCTGATCACTTGGCTTATAGGTTCTCTCTCTTTCCCAAAACTTTGTTCTTTTAAAATTGTAAGCTCTTGGGAGTCAGACTTATTAAATATTCGTCGTACCTGGGACCATGACATGCTAACCCTGGTTGGAGTCATTGGCGCTGCTGCAACAAATAAAATAAATAAATAAAATACTTAACTTATTTCCCCCCTCTCCAGCATGCAGTAGCTTTCACAACTGTGTAAAAGGGACATACACGTGGTTCAAAAAAGTTAAGCAGAAATGCCTTGTACGAGTGGACAATCCTGCTCATACTTCATCCATGTTGAAACACTCAAATACATTTGACTCTATTTGGATAATTAGAGACCAACTATTCAATAGTCCACTGTAGTTTGATATGATTTTTTTTAAACAATTAGATATATTTTGATATGTTTCAAACACAATAAGTAATTTAGATCTATTTTTACTGATCTTTGAAACTTGTATTAATCTGTCAAAATAAGTTTTAAAATAAACTGTTTGAAAAATTGAATATTTTACTATTTGATTTATTCAAAGGTGTCATTTGCAGAGTGCACTAGCATGGTATTTTTAAAAGAAGTTACCTGAAATTGAGGTAGAATGTATAAAAGTCAGCTTTAATTTGACTAACCTTAGAACAGCGGGCAGCCCTTGTAATTATTTTGAAATTCTAACTATAACTTTTTGAAACGATAAGTATATTCTTTATTATACTGACAGTCAGAGATAAAAGGATTTGATCGTGGAATAGGATGCACTAATCCCTGACAATTTTTTCCCCCAGTGTGAAAATAAATGCTAATAAATATATGAACAAATATTTCTTTGCACCTTCATTCTTGAAATGTATCATGAATTGAGTGAAGGACATGGAAACCAAGAACTAGTACAACAAAGTATAATTTCTAATTCATTGCACTGGTAAATTAATAAAATTCTATGGCATGTGCTCACTTTTAGAAAAATTATGTGTGATTATTGAACATTATTGTGTAATGAGATCTTTTATCTATTATAGGTTTCTGTTTATAGTGTATGCTGTATCTGCTTGAAGGATTGTTTGTTTTCTCCACAAGATGATACCAACTGCAGGACCAAAAAATACAGAGAGTTATTGTCAATAATTTGGCATTGCAATGCCTTTTTTTTATATTGCAGTGATAATCAACACTATTTCTGCAATTTACCCAAAATTACATAAACTACATTTTCAAACAGGCATAGACTAGAAAAGTGAATTATTTCATTTATGAGACAAAACTGTGGACAACAGACATGAGATTAAAAATCTTATCTACTTTTAATTACAAATACACAGTTCCTGTTAATATACCTTTGATCAATGTTAACAGTAAAAGTAAGATAGGGCAGGCTTATTTACTCAGAGTTGCAGCAGAATGTTTCACAGTAACACAAGGTCTAAGGGCAGCTTTTTTGTTCCCACTCCAGCATGTGCATGTATACACACACACACCTCTTACATGCTCTTTGGCCAACTCTCATCTTATTGTTCTTATAGGCTTGTTCTCATCAAGAACACAGTAAGACCCCTTCTGTTTCATACTGTCCATGTGCTTTGCCTGTGAAATAGAGAGACTTCCTGTTGAACAGTGGAACCTCCTTCTCTAGTGTTTTCCCTAGAAACCTCTTCCTGTGTGTCATAAAACCTCCTTCTTCCCTTATACTCACAAGCTCCTGCTGCTCTGCTCCTTCCCACATACAAAAGACTGCAGAATTTTGGGCTCTGCTCCATCTCCCTTCCTCTGAACTTCAATTGATTCTGAGTGCTGGTGGATGATCTCCTACCTCTAAGTATTCAGTGCATCTGTGTGAAGGCAAACGGGCCAGGAGAAGGCAGCGGAGAACAGCATCAGCATCACCTCTTAGCTGATGCCTCTCCAGACAACTTATTAAATCTGGAAGACACATGCAGCACTATGGATCACCTATGGTCCCCCCCTTGATTAAGTTATTTTATGGGCCCTTGCATCTGAACTGCTACCCAGCACCTTCCCTGGCACCTTCCCATAGAGGGCTTGGCTACACTCGAAACGTCAAAGCGCTGCCACGGGAGCGCTTTGAAGTGTGAGTGTGGTCGCAGCGCCAGCGCTGGGAGAGAGCTCTCCCAGCGCTGCACGTACTCCACCTCCCCGTGGGGATTAGTTTACAGCGCTGGGAGCTCCCAACGCAGTGGCATTGTTTACACTGGTGCTTTACAGCGCTGTATCTTGCAACGCTCAGGGGGGTGTTTTTTTCACACCCCTGAGCGAGAAACTTGCAGCGCTGTAAAGCGCCAGTGTAGCCAAGGCCTGACAAGAGTTATGCTACCAATGCTTCAGGATCAGCTTTGTGAACTGCATCTTAAAAGTGGGTATTAGCAGGTAGAAATCAATTCCTTTACTGTCGGTATAACTATGCTAATTTATACCTGGGGAAAGTGAGCGGAGATGTGAAGTGACTGGCCTAAAGTTACAGAGGGGTGGCTACCGGTATTAAGGCCCATCTACACTGAGGCTGGGGGTGTCATTTGCCACTTATATAGACCTATCTGTGCTAGGGGTTCTCTAGCTAGCTCACTAAAAATAGAAGTGAGGATACTGTGGCTTGGGTTTCAGTGCCAGCTGCACAAGCCCATTTGACCCCTTGGGAACAGACTCACATCTGCAGCTGGTGCTGAAGCCTTGCATCAGAGCACCCCCACTTCTAGCAAGCGAGCTAGAATTCAGCTATCATTGATACATCTACATGAACTGCAAATCACAGAAATGTACGGCTGGAAGAGACCTTGAGAACTCAAGTCTAACTCACTTGCTGAGGCAGGACCAAGTAAATCTAGGCCATTCCTGATGGGTGCTGCTCCATCCTGGTCTTAAAAGCCTCCAGTGGTGGAGATTCCACAGCATCCCTTGGAAGCCTTTTCCAGAGCCTAGCTACCCTTATAGTTAAAACGTTTTTCCTAATATCTAATCTAAATGTCCCTTGCTGCAGATTAAGCCCATTACTTCTTGTTCTACCTTCAGTGGACACAGAGGACAATTGATCATTGTCTTCTTCATAACAGCCCTTAACATATTTGAAGACTGAGGTGGGATTTGATAAGTCGTCTTTTTTCAAGACTAATCATGCTCAGTTTCCTTTATTCTTTTCTAATAGGTCAGGTTTTCTAAATCTTTTATAATTTTTGTTACTCTCCTCTGGACTCACTTCAATTAGTCTGCATCTTTCTTAAATTGTGGCACCCAGAACAAGACAAAGTACTCCAGCTGAGACCTCAGGAGTGTCAAGAAGAGTAGAATAATTACCTTCTTTGTCTTACATCCCCTCTCCCAGACTGCAGTGTAGATGCATCGTTAGAAATTATGAAGTTCTTGGTCATTAGCCCTGAGCTAAAACTACTAAACTACTCAATTCACACCATATTCCTCTCTCAAAGGCATGAAAACTCTGTTTCTATTTGTTTTAGGGTCTTACATTGTCACCCATCACTATAGTATCTGAGTGCCTTTGTTTCTCAATTACTCCTCTTTCATTGCCCCGCTACAAATTCTCTCCGTCTCCTTTCTCCCCTCCACTCCTTTTAGCCTATCCCTATACTCCCTTCTTACTTTTAATTTTATGCTTCCAGTGCCCCCAGGCCATTTCTCCCCTACTGTGCTGAATCAACACTCAGAAAACCAGGTCTTTTTTAGCAAAGGACTGCTGACTTCACATGCGAAAAAGGAAGCTCTGAATCAGCACAGTGGGGGATAGACAGGCCAGAGGCAGCAGGAGCAAATAATAAATTAACTATAAAAAAGTGGAAAATTGGAGAGCACCCAAAAAATAATAATCACCAAATCCCATGATTTTATCACATACATGATTTTCTTATGGCTATTTTATTAATATCATGCTATCATCACAAAAGGTCCTCTGTTAGAGATTACACTAAATACAAACTTTCAAACATTTTACAAGGTAATGAGACAAAAATGAAGAGAGAAGCTGTACAAAAGCAAAATAAGTGTAATATGTTTAACACTTTGTGTTGAACATACCTGAAATGGGTGAAGGACATACTCTTTTGATGATCCATATTTCACATCTATAAAATGTTGAGTTTGTGTACATAACACAAGGCAAAGAGGAAGGAACCAAATTTTCTCATAAGTTTAAGTATTTGATGTATTGTAATAGGTTTATAGATTTATATTAAAAATCAGTTTGGCTGTAATGCAAGAGACCTACAGGCCAAAAACCTGTATGTTATGCTAAGGCAAAGTTAGCATATCTATATTGGGATCTGTTACCCAGAAAAGTAAAGTTGACCTACATTTGTTACCCAAATAGACAAAGCACCCACGCCTATGTTTAGGACCTTTACCTAGACCAATAGACAGTGAAGGATGGCAGAGGGGATTTTTCAAAGTTTTACCCATAGACTTAACAAGTACATCACAAGTGTGCATGTACCTGTCATCCATATGCACATACATACTAGCCTATGGGGTAAGTGTACCCTAACATTTCTGTGGGGGAGGAATGAAATGTGGGCATAAGAGGAAGGATTTCCAGCATTTATGCCTATAAAAAGGTGATCCACCTCGCTATTGGGGGTTGATTTATCTATCTACTCTTCATTGTCTCCATCTTCAACTACGCCTCGATTCTACTCATCTATGACAGCTATTAACTACTAATAGGCTGTACTTAGTTTCTTTTCAAACCTTACGTTTTAAGGGGACTAGGCTAAGCTTGGTTTCCCTAAAGCTTTATTTTTCAGTTTAGTTTTTAATTAGTTAAGTTAGAGAGTAAACAGCTTTAACAGCTTTTCACATTAGTTTCCTCTGCAAGAGGTGTGAAATCAGAACCGCCAGAGGCGAGGTCCTGTATCTTTCAACACCAGGTTATCAAAACAAGGTGTGAGTAGTAAGCAAGGTTTTGCAGCATATAATATTGTATTACCCTATGCATCTTGAATATTTTCTAAAAAAGTTTCCATAATTGTTTCTATAAAACTTTTGATAAAAACTGGCACTTTTCCCCCTAAAATATCACCAAAAATTTCCAAAAATGAAAAATATCAAAAAGTTATTTTTTGAAACTGGCATATTTTTAAGTATAAACCTCTTTATTTGAAAAATTATGACCAGATGTAGTTATATCTAGTATAGTCTCTTCTACTTATGTTTTCTTCATACTATGTATATATTCAGAACTCCAGCACTGTGTTCAAGTTCTCTGGCCAGACTGCATCTTTCTTGCCTTGCCCCACACAATTTTATTTTTAGCTTTTGTCCCCAAGACTGATTTTCCTTCAGTAAGCGGTCAGAGACCACTTGCTGAAAAATCTTCCTTTCATTCAAAATTTTACTTGGAAAATATATAGCCTTCCAGCTTTGGTGCATACTCTTATCTGCACATGAATACAACGTTCACATGCAAGAGTAGATAAGTATGCGTCCCTGAATAAAACCCTAGTTATCAAATAGTGAAGGAGAATGAACATGGTCCAAGCAAAGAGCGTATTTGAATTCAACTAATGTTTGTGAACACTTTGTTTGCAGTATTAAACATAAGATAGCTTTCTGGGCTCTGTCACAAATTAACAGCTATAATGAAATTAAACTCCACAGAACAATCCCATCACCACCAGTTTCCTGATAATCATTTTGTAGTTTCCAAAAAAGCAAAAAGAGATTGGCTCCTGGTGTGGGTTATTTCCATTTTGGGAGAGAATTAATCAGACAGAACCAGCAGCAATGCTATGTAGCACATTGTCGGAGATGAAGCAAAACAGCATCATGTTAAAGTTTTCAGGTTCTGTGATGGGGCAGCCCTGCCCCGCACTAGCCCCAGCAGTGTCAGACCAGTAGCTCTGACGGTCTGGGCTGGCAGCCACAGGGGAAGGACCTAACCGCGGAGCTCCAGCGGAGGACCAGCCATCACTCTTGAAGCTGCTAGGAACGGAGGCTTCTATAGGCCGGCATGAACCCCTACTGCGGGAGGAACCAGGGGAGGCAACGGACCCGGAGAGCCGTGGAGAACCTTGAGATTCGTGGGAGACCCTAACTCCCAAGCCAGTAGGAAGTGACCCAGGGTGTGTGATGGACTGGTACCTGGCCCCCGATGTACCTCAGCGTGTTTCAGTAGGACCCCGCGCGCTGAGCCAGTAGTAAGGTCCTACTGCCCTGTAACAAGGGCTCATTCTACAGACTCTGGCCACTAGGCCGTGCTGCCTTGAGACCAAGGGCAATTCTATGGATGCTGGCCACTAGGCCGTGCTGCCCTGCATTACCTAATGTAACGCCAATATTTAAAAAGGGGTCTAGAGGTGATCCCGGCAATTACAGACCAGTAAGTCTAACGTCAGTACCAGGCAAATTAGTTGAAACAATAGTAAAAAATAAAATTGTCAGACACATAGAACATAAATTGTTGGGCAAAAGTCAACATGGTTTCTGTAAAGGGTAATCGTGTCTTCCTAATCTATTAGAGTTCTTTGAAGGGGTCAACAAACATATGGAGAAGGGGGATTCAGTGGACATAGTGTACTTAGATTTCCAGAAAGCCCTTGACAAGGTCCGTCACCAAAAGCTCTTACATAAATTAAGTTGTCATGGGATAAGAGGGACGATCCTTTCATGGATCGAGAACTGGTTAAAAGACAAGGGAACAAAGTGTAGGAATATATGGTAAATTTTCAGAATGGAGAGGGGTAACTAGTGGTGTTCCCCCAGGGTCAGTCCTAGGATCAAACCTATTCATAAATGATCTGGAGAAATGGGTAAACAGTGAGGTGGCAAAGTTTGCAGATGATACTAAACTGTCAAGATAATTAAGACCAAAGCAGACTGTGAAGAACTTCAAAAAGATCTCACAAAACTAAGTGATTGGGCAACAAAATGGCAAATGAAATGTAATGTGGGTAAATGTAAAGCAATGCATCCCACGAAAGCTCATGCTCCCAAACGTCTGTTAGTCTATAAGGTGCCACAAGACTCTTTGCTGCTTTTAAGGAAAAGTTATTTACTTGTTCCCATAATATAAGAACTAGGGGCCACCAAATGGAATTAATGGGCCGCAGGTTTAAAACAAATACAAGGAAGTTCTTCACACAGCGCACAGTCAACCTGTGGAACTCCTTGGAGGTTGTGAAGGTTAGGATTATAACAGGGTTTAAAAGAGAACTAGAAAAATTCATGGAGGTTAAGTCCATTAATGGCTATTAGCCAGGATGGGTAAGGAATGGTGTCCCTAGCCTCTGTTTGTCAGAGGATGGAGATGGATGGCAGGAGAGAGATCACTTGATCATTGCCTGTTAGCTTCACTCCCTCTGGGACACCTGGCATTGGCCACTGTCAGTAGACAGGATACTGGGCTGTATGGACCTTTGGTCTGACCCAGTATGGCCATTCTTATGTTCTTATGAGAATCTAAGCTAGAAATAGTAAGCTTCTAGTCCTTATACACCTCTACCCCAATATAACGCTGTCCTCAGGAGCCAAAAAATCTTTCATTTTAGGTGAACCTGTGTTATATCGAACTTGCTTTGATCTGCCGGAATGTGCAACCCTGCCCCCCTGGAGCGCTGCTTTACTGTGTTATATCCGAACTTTTAGTTGCCTGTGGGGGCTTACGCCCCTCGTTACCAGGCAGCATGGCCAAGTGGCCAAAGTCTATAGAGTTGCCCCTGTCATTGTCTTCCAGTCATTGGGTACAGAAGCTGATTTAAAGGACATGTTACAAACCATCATTAATAGCTCCGTAATTTCACATTTGAGTTCTTTCAGAACTCTTGGGTGAATGCCATCTGATCCCGGTGACTTGTTACTGTTAAGTTTATCAATTAATTCCAAAACCTCCTCTAGTGACACCTCAATCTGTGACAATTCCTCAGATTTGTCACCTACAAAGGACGGCTCGTGTTTGGGAACCTCCCTAACATCCTCAGCTGTGAAGCCTGAAGCAAAGAATTTGTTTAGTTTCTCCGCAATGACTTTATCGTTATTAAGCGCTTCTTTTTTATCTCGATCATCCAGGGGCCCCACTGGTTGTTTGACAGTCTTCCTGCTTCTGATGTACTTAAAAAACATTTTATTACCACCTTTTGAGTTTTTGGCTAGCTGTTCTTCAAATTCCTTTTTGGCCTTTCTTATTACCTTTTTACACTTGATTTGGCAGTGTTTATATGCTGCTTTCTACTTACCTCACTAGGATTTGACTTTTTATCTCTCACTGTTTCTTTTACATGGTTGTTAAGCCACGGTGGCTCTTTTTTAGTTCCTTTACTGTGTTTTTTAATTTGGGGTATACATTGAAGTTGGGCCTCTATTATAGTGTCTTTGAAAAGTGTCCATGCAGCTTGCAGGGATTTCACACTAGTCACTGTACCTTTTAATTTCTGTTTAACTAACCTTCTCATTTTTGTATAGTTCCCCTTTCTGAAATTAAATGCCACAGTGTTGGGCTGTTGAGGTGTTCTTCCCACCACAGGAATGATAAATGTTATTATATTATGGTCACTATTTCCAAGTGGTCCTGTTATAGTTACCTCTTGGACCAGATCCTGCGCTCCACTCAGGACTAAATCAAGAATTGCCTCTCCCCTGTACCAGCTGCTCCAAGAAGCAGTCATTTAAAGTATCGAGAAATTTTGTCTCTGTATTTCATCCCGAGGTGACATACCCAGTCAATATGGGGATAACTGAAATGCCCCACTGTTATTAAGTTCTTTATTTTGATAGCCTCCATAATCTCCCTTAGCATTTTATTGTCACTATCACTGTCCTGGTCAGGTGGTTTATAATAGATCCCTACTGTTATATTCTTATTAGAGCATGGGATTACTATCCATAGAGATTCTATGGAATATGTGGATTCATTTAAGATTTTTACGTCATTTGATTCTACATTTTCTTTCACATATAGTGCCACTCCCCCTCTCCCCCCCCCCATTCTGTCCTTCCAATATCTTTTGTACCCCGGAACGATTGTGTCCCATTAATTGTCCCATTAATTGTCCCCACTCCAACAGGTTTCTGTGATGCTTATTATATCAATACCCTCTTTTAACACGAGGCACCCTAGTTCACCCATCTTATTATTTAGACTTCTACCATTTGTGTACAAGCACTTAAACTTGTCTCCCATAATCACATGCCTTAAGAAAAACACCAAATATCACTAGACCTGCAATAATATGATGACAGTAGGCAAACAGTGTTATGTTCAAACTGTTGAGAGATGTGTCATGTGACATATGGTCTTTTTCAATGTACTATATTCTTTTACTACTTTTGCAATGCTGAATTGGTACTATTACATTTTTGCCCGTTTATAGGCATTTATGAAGTGAATTTAACATGGCCAACACAACAAAATTGCTACAGAGGGCATCTGGGCAGTTTAAAACTCCTCCCCTTCCCTCAACCCATCACTGTCTCCAGCCTCCTATCTCTTCCATGATCTCCATTCACCAGCTACCTCTCTTGTTTGCAGATTTGGTCATTCTAAATAACGGGGCAGTTAAATTCTCATTCACTCTCAGGAGCTGCTAAGTCCTGGCTCCAAGGAAAAGCAACATGTTCACTTCATAGCATGACCTGAAGAATGGCTACTGATGGTGCTTCTCCTTACAGCCCAGATTGGCTGCCTTTGCACCTAGAGCCTGGATTTTTTTTGTTTTCATTTTAATTTTTTTAAATTCGCAAGGGACAGCAAGAAATCATATTTTCTATTATCTTTCATTTTCACTCAGTAAAACATTATTAGGTTTATTAGCTTTTTACTTGGATAGCTGTGGGAAGAAAAAAAAGAACTATGATGAGATCTAAACCATCTAGCATGAGGTGTGATATAGGTATGCATGTCTGAGATATCAGCAAACAGGTCTAACAAGTCACTTTGGATACACTACATAGTTTCACTATGGTTTTTCCATAGCTTTTTATTTATGTATTTTAAATAAGGATTTGCGTGTGCGCGCGTGGGGCGGGGGGATTAAGCACAGCAAATTCTGTTTTCACATTCTGAAAAGAACGTTACATTTGATTTCTTTAAACAATGATTATAGACTTGTAAAGTATACCCATATTACAGTTCTGTTTTCATGTGAATTATTTTTGGAAACCATTTTTTCCCAGTTTCTTTAACACATGAAGTGTTAGAAGTGTCTCAAGAGGACAGCAGCCCTATGGCTGTGAAGCAGTATATTTTCAGTACAGCATGTGGGGATTTCGGGGATTGAGCTGGGCAACTTATCCCACTGATGCTAATGGGAGTCAAGCGCCTGAATGCTCATGCACCATGCTGAAAATGTACCCCCTGGTATGTAACATTTCAGGATTTACCTTACAAATTAAACAGCGATGTTGGAGTTACCAGTGTGTACGTGTAAAATTCTTCATGAGGTCAAACACTATCTCACTCAAGTTACAGTTTGTCTCAGTTCAGAGAAACATTTCTCCGAATCTTTTCAGGTACAGTAACTGCATTTAACCATCAATTTGTGGTTAAGGAGTTTGCTGAGGTGCAAAGTGACCATTTCATTTTTTCTCTATTAACAATACTTCCCTTAATACTTCTTCCCAAAACAGACTAAAATAAAAAATACAATATATATTATGAATAATTTCACAGCTTGAGAAGTAAAGGGCCCAATCCTGATCCTGTTTAAAGTCACTGACTTCAGTGGTGTAGGAACATGGTCCTAACACAGCTACAATAGCAAACCAGTCATGTCCTATTCATAGACAGCCAGATGGAAGCTAGCTGTTTTAAATATCATTAATTTAAATTCTGTTTTATAAAGCCTTGCTTAACCATTGATCTTTTTGGACCAGATTGCCTTCTAACTTAGATCAGTGTAATCACATTCAATTCAATGGTGTTACTTCTGTCATACAGTGGTTTAGTCAGAGGAAAGTGAACCCTTCACCAGTAGCAAGGTGCAGCACATTTTAGTTGGCATCTTCTATATCAGAGGTGCCCAATTAGCATCCCAGAAAGATAAAGGTATTTTTGTTTACATTACTGGCGTCACAGTTAGTGGGACAGAAGTGTTTCTCCACCCTTTAGTATTCTTTCCCAGTAAATACAGGTATAGTACACTATATGAAAAGTGACACCTTTCTGGTCTCTGTACAGAAGAGGGTTGAGGAGCACTTCCCAAAGGTTAAATTTCTTGGCACCAAGGAATGAAACAATATGTGATTTACTGGAGAAAAGCTGCTTTCCTCTTCTTTCTAATAGTGAAAGAGTTCTATTCTGCACAAGTGCCTGTCAGTAGGAGAAAAAGATTCCCATTGTCTTCTAATGGAAATCCCAGGAGAATACACAGCTCCTTCTTCCAAAAGTCAATAGATTTTCCATGCAGCTACCCACCAATGACAGTGACTTACTCAAATTTTAAATCCACATACACGGGAAGCCAGGACAAAGCTCTCCATCAACAATAATAAAGAATCCTTTCATCAGGCTTCAAGATGGTAGCATAATGCATTGCCTGCTTACTTAATAAGCTTAAAATGGGATTAGTGGCGCTAATTCTATTAATATAAAAGTGGTGTCAGTCACTAAATGTTGCAAAATAGCTCCGATTTAGTTTTGAGTTTCTCCAGTTATCCTCTTCACCCCACACTTTTTCCTTCATTGAATTTCTTGTATATTAGAACATCACTATGATATATTAGGGTCATATAGAGATATAGTGTAGTATATTTATAAATATATCTAGGGCTGTTGATTAATCACAGTTAACTCATGTGATTAACTCAAAAGAATTAATCACGATTAAAAGAATTAATTGTGATTAATCACAGTTTTAATCACACTGTTAAACAATAGAATATCAATTGAAATTAATTAAATATTTTGGATGTTTTTCTACATTTTCAAATATATTGAGTTCAATTACAACACAGAATATAAAGTGTACAGTACTCACTTTATATTATTTTTATTACAAAATATTAGCACTGTAAAAATAATAAACAAAAGAAATAGTATTTTTCAATTCACCTCATACAAGTACTGTACTGCAATCTTTGTCCTGAAAGTGCAAATTACAAATGTATATATATTTTTGTTACATAACTGCATTCAAAAACAAAAAATGTAAAACTTTAGCTCCTACAAGTCCACTCAGTCCTACATCTAGTTCAGCCAATCATTAAGAGAAACAAATTTGTTTACATTTATGGGAGATAAGACTGACTACTTATTATTTACAATGTCACCTAAAAGTGAGAACGGACGTTAACATGGCATTTGTGTAGCCAGCATTGCAAGATATTTACATGCAAGATATGCCAAACATTTGTATGCCCCTTCATGCTTTGGCTACCATTCCAGAGGACATGCTTCAGCCAATCACTCAGACAAACAAGCATGTTGTTTGTTTTAAGAACACTTTCACTACAGAGCTGACAAAACACAAAGAAGGTACCAATGTGAGATTTCTAAAGATAGCTACAGCACTTGACCCAAGATTTAAGACCCTGAAGTGCCTTCCAAAATCTGTTTCGGATAGAGTGTGGAGCATGCTTTCAGAAGTCTTAAAAGAGCAACACTGTGATGTGGAATCTGACTCAAATGATGAAAATCAACATGTGTCTGTTTGCTCTGCTTTGGATCGTTATCGAGCAGAACCCACCATCAGCATGGACTCATGTCCTCTGGAATGGTGGTTGAATCTTTAGTGCATCTGGCACATAAATATCTTGCAACACCAGCTGCACCAGTGACATGCAAATGCCTGTTCTCACTTTCAGGTGAGATTGTAAACAAAAAGAGGGCAGCATTATCTCCTGCATGTAAACAAACTTGTTTGTCTAAGCAATTGGCTGAACAAGAAATAGGACTGAGTGGACTTGTAGGCTCTAAAGTTTTACACTGTTTTATTTTTGAACGCAGTTATTTTTGTACATAATTCTACATTTGAAAGTTCAACTTTCATGCTAAAGAGATTGCAATACAGTAGTTCTATTAAATGAATTGAAAAATACTATTTATTTTATTTTTACAGTACAAACATTTATAATTGAATTCAATATATTAGAAAATGTGGAAATCATGCAAAAATATTTATATAAATAGATTTCTATTAATGTTTAACAGCATGATTATTTTTAATTGCACGATTAATCACAATTAATTTATTTAATTGCTTGATAGCCCTAAATACATCTCATAAATCTCCTATAAAATATCTGTCTTTAAGTGTGCAAATAGGAACTTGGAAGCAGAGGAGCGGAGAGGACTCTCTCTAATTTACATACAATACAAAAGGACTAGGTTTTCCAAGCATCCATACTCTGATGAGATCGGCAGGCCATGTCACCAGAATGTCAAATGAGCATTGCCAAAGAAGATCTTTTATGGCAAGCTAGAGGAGAGAAAGCACTCTTGGGGAGGCCAGAAGAAACATTTGAAAGATTCCCTCAGGTTATCCTTGGGGCATTTCGACATTGACCCAGAGTTTTTGGAAAATCTGACTCATGATTTTTTTACATGGCAAAGCCTCATTCATACTGGAGTTACAGTCTGTGAGCAGAGGAGAACTGCTGAGGCAGAGCAGAAGCGCCAGCAGCATAAATCTCACAACAGCAGCATGTCCGCTATTAATCAAGTAACCCATAACAGCATCTCTTGTTCAGTGTGCCACAGACAATTCAAAGCTTAAATTGGTTTAATCAGCCACTCACATATTCACAGAAACCAAAACAACCAGTGATGTCATGGTCATCTTTGAACTCGAAGGACAAACAACAACATTGTAGTGATGTGGTAATTTTTAAAACTGCTCCTAGCTCCTAAACAAGCAGTTGTAAAAATATTCCATCCAAGTTTTTACTCTGTTTTATCAGATACTGCAAGGTATAATACTCTCGTTTTCACTTATGTCTCATAGACTTTAGGGTCAGAAGGGACCATTATGATCATCTAGTCTGACCTGCTGCACAACGCAGGCCACAGAATCTCACTCACCCACTCCTGTAACAAACCCCTAACGTATGTCTGAGTTATTGAAATCCTCAAATCGTGGTTTAAAGACCTCAAGGTGCAGAGAATCCTCCAGCATGCCCCATGCCCCATGCTGCAGAGGAAGGCGAAAAACCTCCAGGGCCTCTGCCAATCTGCCCTAGAGGAAAATTCCTTCCCGACCTCAAATATGGCAATCAGTTAAGCCCTGAGCATGTGGGCAAGACTCACCAGCCAGCACCAAGGAAAGAATTCTCTGTAGTAACTCAGATCCCACGCCATCTAACATCCCATCACAGACCACTGGGCATATTTACCTGCTAATAATCAAAGATCAATTAATTGCCAAAATTAGGCTATCCCATCATACCATCCCCTCCATAAACTTATCAAGCTTAGCCTTGAAGCCAGATATGTCTTTTGCCCCCACTACTCCCCTTGGAAGGCTGTTCCAGAACTTCAGTCCTCTTCGTCTAATTTCAAGTCTAAACTTCCTAATGTCCAGTTTATATCCATTTGTTCTTGTGTCCACATTGGTACTAAGCTTAAGTAATTCCTCTCCCTCCCTGATATTTATCCCTCTGATATATTTATAAAAATCAATCATATCTCCCCTCAGCCTTCTTTTGGTTAGGCTAAACAAGCCAAGCTCTTTCAGTCTCCTTTCATAAGACTCGGATTATCCTAGTAGCCCTTCTCTGTACCTGTTCCAGTTTGAATTCATCCTTCTGAAACATGGGAGACCAGAACTGCACACAATATTTCAGATGAGGTCTCACCAGTGCCTTGTATAACAGTACTAACACCTCCTTATCTTTACTGGAAATACCTCATCTGATGCATCCCAAGACCGCATTAGCTTTTTTAATGGCCATATCACATTGGTGGCTCATAGTCATCCTGTGAGCAACCAATACTCTGAGGTCCTGCTCCTCCTCTGTTACTTCCAACTGATGTGTCCCCAATTTATAACCAAAATTCTTATTAATCCCTAAATGCATGACCTCACACCTTTCATTATTAAATTTCATCCTGTTACTATTACTCCAGTTTACAAGGTCATCCAGATCTTCCTGTATGATATCCAGGTCCTTCTCTGTATTAGCAATACCTCCCAGCTTTGTCTCATCCACAAACTTTATTAGCACATTCCCACTTTTTGTGCCAAGGTCAGTAATAAAAAGATTAAACAAGATTGGTCCCCAAACTGATCCCTGATTAACACCACTAGTAACCTCCTCCCAGCCTGACAGTTCACCTTTCAGTATGACCTGTTGTAGTCTCCCCTCCCCTCCCCAGTTCCTTATCCACCTTTCAATTTTCATCTTGATCCCCATCTTTTCCAATTTAACTAATAATTCCCCATGTGGAACTGTATCAAATGCCTTACTGAAATCAAGGTAAATTAGATCCATTGTGTTTCCTTTGTCTAAAAAATCTGTTACCTTCTCAAAGAAGGAGATCAGGTTGGTTTGGCACGATCTACCTTTTGTAAAGCCATGTTGTATTTTGTCCCAATTACCATTTACTTCAATGTCCTTAACTACTTTCTCCTTCAAATTTTTTTCCAAGACCTTGCATACTACAGATGTCAAACTAACGGGCCTATAGTTACTCAGATCACTTTTTTTTCCTTTCTTAGAAACAGGTACTATGTTAGCAATTCTCCAGTCGTACGGTACAACTCCTGAGTTTATTGATTCATTAAAAATTCTTGCTAATGGGCTTGCAATTTCATGTGCCAGTTCCTTTAATATTCTTGGATGAAGATTATCTGGGAACCCTGATTTAGTCCCATTAAGCTATTCGAGTTTGGCTTCTACCTCGGATGTGGTAATATCTACCTCCATATCCTCATTCCCATTGGTCATCCTACCATTATCCCTAAGCTCCTCATTAGACTCATTAAAGACTGAGGCAAAGTATTTGTTTAGATATTGGGCCATGCCTAGATTATCCTTAACCTCCACTCATCGCTCAGTGTTTAGCAGTCCCACTTCTTCTTTCTTTGTTTTCTTCTTATTTATATGGCTATAGAACCTTTTACTATTGGTTTTAATTCCCTTTGCAAGGTCCAACTCTACATGGCTTTTGGCCTTTCTCACTTTATTCCTACATGTTCTGGCCTCAATAAGGTAGCTTTCCTTGCTAATCCCTCCATCTTCCACTCCTTGTAGGCTTTTTGCTTTTTCTTAATCACCTCTCTGAGATTCTTGCTCATCCAGCTTGGTCTACAACTCCTGCCTATGAATTTTTTCCCCTTTCTTGGGATGCAGTCTTCTGATAGTTTCTGCAACTTTGACTTGAAGGAATTCCAGGCCTCCTCCGTCTTTAGATCCACAAGTTCTTCAGTCCAATCCACTTCCCTAATTTCCTTAATTTTTTAAAGTTAGCCCTTTTGAAATAAAAAAACCCTAGTCCCAGATCTATTTTTGTTTATCCTTCCATCTAGTTTGAACTGAATTAGCTCATGATCACTCGAACCAAGGTTGTCCCCTATAACCATTTTTTCTATGAGGTCCTCACTACTGACCAAAATCAAATCTAAAATGGCATCCCCTTCTTGTTGGTTCAGCAACTACTTGGTGAAGGAATCCATCAGCTATCGCATCCAGGATTATTACTAGCACTTGTCCTCCAGTCTATATCTGGGAAGTTAAAGTCTCCCATGAGCACACAATTCTCATTAGTATTTACTTCATTAAAAACATTAAAGAGGTCTCTATCCATATCCAAATCGGATCCCGGCAGTCTGTAGCACACCCCAAGCACTATCTCAGGGGAGGCTCTAGTAGCTTCCTTTCCCAATGTGATTTTTGCCCAGACAGACTCTCTTATTCATTCCATCACTTGTTATTTCTTTACAGTCTACCTCATTGATATACAATGCTACTCCACCACCTTTGCCTTTAATTTCTGTCTTTCCTAAACAGCACATAGTCTTCAATACCTGTACTCCAGTTATGACTACTATTCCACCATGTTGCTGTTATCTCTATAATATCCGGTTTCACTTCCTGCACCAGTAGCTCTAGTTCCTCCATTTTGCTACCTAGGCTCCTCGTATTAGTGTACAAACATCTTAATGTTTGCCGTTTGGCTTCACTGACATTCTTTATCCGATTAGGCACAGACATTCTACCACCGTTATCACCGATTAGACTGGTATCTACACTACCTTTCCTCCTCATGTCCATCCTTGTACCCACGGCTGTATCCTTTCTTACTTCATTTTCTTCCCTCTCGATGTTAAATTCTGGCATGGAGATTACCTAGATATCTCCCAACCCTCTCCACCAAATTCCTAGTTTAAAGCTCTCTTAATCAGTTGTGCCAGCCTCCGTCCTAGAAGTCTATTTCCCTCCTTACTCAGGTGAAGTCCACCCCGAGAGAACAGTCCTCTGTCCATGAATGCTTCCCAGTGTCCATACATCCCAAAGCCCTCCTTATAGCACCACTGCCTGAGCCATCTGTTGATCGCCATAATCTTGTCACACCTTTGTTGCCCTTCTCTAGGAACAGGCAGAATCCCACTGAAGAACACCTGAGCCTCGATTTCCTTAAGTGTCTTCCCCAAACTGGCATAGTCTCCCTTGATATGTTCCAGAGAGAATCTAGCCATATCATTTGTTCCCACATGAAGGACAATCAGCGGATTCTTTCCTGCTCCTGTTAGGATCCTTTTCAGCCTAGGGTCCACATCCCGTATCTTAGCACCCGCCAGACACCACATCCTTCTGTTCTCCAGATCAGCTCTAGTTACAGGCCTGTCTATTCTTCTCAGTAAGGAGTTCCCAATCACGTAGACCTGCCTTTTCCTGGTGATGGTGCAATTCTCTGGTCTATCCCTTGTTCGCTCTGTCTGCAAGTCCTCTCGATTCCAATTCACTCTTGCAATCCTCTACAACCCATCCCGTATCCTCCTGGGGCTCATATTTGGTGTTATCTCCATTGACTCTTCCCCTCCTCCGATAGGACTAGCTGCTCTTTTCTCTTCTTCCTTACCCTCTCACCTTCAGTGACCACCTGCTGTGCCCCTTTTTCATTTTCCAACACTGCAAACCTGTTCCTGAGCACTATTTCCTCTTCACTAACCTGTCTTTTCCTCTGCCTGGTTCTCTTAGTCACATGCTTCCATTGTCCACTTTCCTCACCCAGCAGTCTCCCCTCAGAATTCTTTGGTCCTGCTTCCATCTGCAAGTCTGAGCTTTTCCCTTCAGCCTCCTCATGTATTTGCTCCATCATCTGCTCAAACCCACTTCTAAACTCAGCCAGAGTTTCCACCTGCATCTCCAATCCTCGGATCTTTTCTTCCATCAGCTCTATCAGGCGGCACTTCATGCAGACGAAACTCTTATCAGGTACTCCCTCCAGGATCATGTACATGCCGCAGCTTCCACATCCAGTCATCTTCATTGTGTCTTCCACTGCTGCCTCTGTATTGGTCATAGCCTTCCCACCTAAAACCTGTTAGTCCAAGAAACACAAACCAAACCACCACCACCACCCACAGCAAAACAAACCCCCAACGGGCACCAGAACACCACCCACTCCTTCACTAGCCTGTCTATTCCTCTGCCTAGCTCTCTTAGTCTCCCCCACAAACTTCCCTTGCAAACTCCCACTGAAACTCCCTTTTTTACATCTCTCTTTGCTGGCTCCTGTGCTGCTGCTGCTGTCTATGTCTATGTCAACATTATAACATTAGGAAATGGTGTTTAGAGTAGTCCTAGAGACTTGTGAATTGTACAGCTGTGCTTCAGGCTCCTGCAATTTCTTTGCAAACTAGAGAATGAACTCCCTTGCCAAATTTATCCTGAATATCCACTGGCTCACTATTAGTTACTGTATTGTGAAATAACTCAAAGATCTTAATCAATTTGGGTGCACAGCAAGACAATGCAAACTCCTGCTCGTGTTACTGCTACCTTATGCTCCCTCCCTCTGTCAGTTCGTTTCATCCAGCTCTTGAATATTGTCATTAAAAACAAAATATAGCTCTTCAGGGTGGGTACTGTCTTTTTACTATGTTTGTTCAGAATCTAGCACAATGGAGCTCCAAGTCACTAACATACGACAGAAATACAAGTAAGTATAGCTGTCAGTAGGTTTCCGGTATAGGGTGGTGTTTTAGTGTCTAGGAAGAGGATCTCTTGTGTGGACTGGTCCAGGCTGCTTTTGGGATCTGCTTGAGGTAAGCACCACCCGGAGCCTGCACCCATGACCCTCTCCCGTGCCCCAAACCCCTGACCCAGCGCTGATCCCACTTCCACCCTCCAAACCCAGCCCTGAGCACCCTCCTTCACCCCCAACCCCTCATCTCAAGCCCCACCCCAGAGCCCGCACCCTCAGCCAGAGCCCTCACCCCTTCCCACACAGCAACCCCCAATTTCATGAGCATTCCCAGATGTGGCAGGGCCGGCTCTAGGCACCAGCGCTCCAAGCATGTGCTTGGGGTGGCACTTTCCAAGGGGCGGCACTCCAGCTCTTGGGGCGCAAAAAGCCGGGAGCCGGCCCTGAGCAGAGGTGAGCTTCCGTGGTGGGGGGTGTGGTGAGGGCCGCAGGAAGTAACCCTGGGGGGGGGCAGAGGAACCGCTCTCCCCCCCAGATCAGCTCCACTCCACTGCCGTCTGCTCCCCCCCGAGCACGCCGCTGATCTGCTTCTCCCCCCTCCCTCCCAGGCTTGCCGCGTGAATCGGCTGTTCTGCGGCAAGCCTGGGAGGGAGGGTGGAGAAGCAGAGTGGCAGCGGCGCACTCAGGGGAGCAGGCAGAGCAGAGGTGAGCTGCAGTGGTGGGGGGAACGGGGAGGGCCGCAGGAAGTAACCGGGGGGGGGCAGAGGAACCGCTCCCCCCCCAGCTCACCTCTGCCTCCTCCCCCAAGCATGCCACTGCTCCGCTTCTGCTCCCTCCCAGGGGCTTGCCTGGGAGAGAGGAGTAGGAGGGAAAATGCGTCGTGCCCGGGGGAGGAGGCGGGGCCTGGGATTTGGGGAAGGGGTTGGAATGGGGCAGGACCGGGGGGGGGGCACGGGAAAAAATGTTTACTTGGGGCAGCAAAAAACTTGGAGCCTGCCCTGGGCCTTGGGCCAAAAAGTTTGCCCACCCCTGCTCTCGAGTATCTTAAAATTCAGACAGGTCTGGAGATTTTCTGGATTTAAAAGGGTCGAATCTCCTGTCCATTTCAGCAGCAGGATTATTAGGAAATGTCATATGCTGAAAAGTGTGTTCCCTACCTGGAAATAGCCAATGTAACCCAGTAAAATTTAGCTTTGAAAAGATTCGGTAGATCCTAATGGTTCCAATCTCCCATATTTGGGGATAAACTACCTAACTGGATAGCTACAGCTAGGATTTTTCCTTTGGGACAAAACTATCAAATATATAAGGCACCTTATGTCTGTTTTGAGAGTAAGAGCACCCTGAGCTGCACTTAAGCATTGGTAAAACAGGGCTTTTAAAGGCCAAGCATTAGCAAATGGATTTAAAATGAATCCTTTCTTGCGTAGTATGTTATAAACCTGTCATATAACACAATTCAAAAATTTGACACAAAACACAGAAAGAGGGAAAATGAGTGAGAGACATTCTTTACCCTAAACAGAAGCTATTAACTTGCAGGGGAGTTGAATTCCAATATATCTACAAGATATTTAAATTGAATAAAATGAATGCACCCTCCCCAAATCTATTGCACTCAAAAGACAAACTTGTCTTATCTAGAACACCTAGTACACAGCACTTTTTCAGTTAAAAAACCAAACCTACCTGAACCAAAAAAAACCCTCTCTCATATTGTTAGCTGATTCTGATGAAATCCAAACCAAGGCAATAACTGGAGTCTGCCTCATGTTGAGGATTACTTTAAGGCAGTCTGGTTCTTCCTTCATTTATTATAGAACCACATATGGGATTGTTTGGGATATCACAGACATTGCTTTTAGATTTTAGTAATCTGCTCTGTTTGCTACATATTAGCAACATTTTTGATATAATAATATTTTTCACCAAAGCAGAAACTATGAAATTTGAAAGTTTAATATGCACAGACTCTTGGGTTAGTTCTTCATTCTGTGAACATATTTAACTCCATGTCTCCAACTTTAATCCCATCCCCGAGAATACCCACCTTTTTTCACCACCTTTGGCTCACTCCTCAAACTCCCCCCCTCCTGCCTCCACTCTCTCATCAAGAAAAAAATGACAAAATACTACGTGACCTTACTCCCTTCCCTCAGATTGCCTTCCCATCTCTATCCCTGTTCTTTCCATCAAAGATGCATTAGTTTATCCTCTGCTCTCTTCCTCTAACCCCTCCACTTCACACAATGTCTCCATTCCATCCCATCCTCTGATCTCCCTCACACCCATCATCATCCCCTCCTTTACTCTTCTCCTTGACCTCCCACTCTCCTCTGGCTCTTTCTACGCACAGTTAAAGCACGCTTTAGTCTCTCCTGTTTTAAAATAATCCACCCTTGATTCCACCTACTGCCCAGTTTCCCTTATCCCATTACCCTACAAGATCACTGAATGCATGGTTTACAATTGTCATCTGGAGTTCCTCTCCTCCAATTCCATCCCAGACACTTTCCCAGTTGGCTTCTGACGCTTATACTCCACTAAAATTGCTTGTCTAAGTCTCTAGTGACCTCTTCCTAGCCAAAGCTCAGACCCAATACTCCACCCTCACCCTCCTTGACCTATCAGCCACCTCCAACATCATTGACTATGCGTCTTCTCTTGAAGTCTTCCTTTGGCTTCCATGACTCTTCTGTAGCCTCTCTAATCACTCCTTCAGAGGACACTCTTCATCCCCCTCTAACTTTCTGCAGAGTTCCACAGGGCACTGCTCGTGGTCCCCTTCTCTTCTTCCTCTATACTACATCTCTGGGTAATTTCATCTGCAAATACAAATTCAACTACCATCTCTATGCTGACAAATCACATATCTCTGTCTACTCCAGATCTGTCTCCTTCTGTCTAAAACTAAAATATTGGCCTGTCTCTCTGACATCTGCTGGTGGATATCTAGGTGTCAGCTCAAGATAAGCTAGACCTTTGGATCCTTTGGACCCCACCCCCCATCATCTCCTTTCTCAATCAATGTGGACACCACTGCCATTCTGCCAGTCACTCAGGACTGTAACCTGAGGATCTACTTTGACTCAGACCTCTCTCTGGGCCCTCACATCCAGGCTACGTCTAAATCTTGAAAGTTCTTTCTGCATAACATCTCTAAGAGATGGTCTTTCCTATCCATCTACAGAGCTATAACTCTCGTTAAAGCTTGCATCACCTTTTTGTCTTGATTATCACAAATATCCTTTTCCTTGGCCTTGACAAATGCAATTTCAGCCCATTCATATCTATTCGTAGACCATTGCTTTGACCATGTCACTCTGATCTTTGAATCCCATCACTGGCTCCCCCTTCTTTATCATATCAACTAGAAGCTTCTTTACTTTCAAGGCTTTTCATGGTCTATTCCTAGCCCATGTATCATCACTTATTTTTGTTAAACACTAATGCTTTACATGATTTTTGTGTCCTGCTGCTCTGAGATTGAAGCAATTCTGCAGTGTAAAACACAGACCACACACACAGGGGAAGTCAGAAAATCAAACATTAATATCACATTATGATTGGCTCACAGGGACCAATCATAATGCCTGCCTATTTCTTCGTGTCTCTTTAGTGTGGTGCTGAATTGAAGCGATCAATCCTTCACAGATAAAGATAAGGTGTGATGTTATTGACATAATCTGGGACCATATGGTTGCAACCAAAGTCCTGTAGTGGCACTGAATCTTGTATAAAGGGGGTCAAATGAGGTGTCTAAGAAAAGGTTATGGTTTGCTGGTTATAATTATGGTGTCTATATGTGTGTATCATTTTTGTAGTTGAAGTTATGAATATTGGCTCTGTGCTGTCTGTACTTCAAACTTATGCTATGCTTCTGGGTGACATTCCACACAAGTTGGTGTTAGCTCTGCCTAGCCTGCTTGATGGCCTATTAAGGACCATCAGCTATACAACTGACCCATTGACAGAAGGCATGGACTCAGGTAACTCAGCAAAATATGCAGGGACTTGCCCATGTGACTCCAGACTCCATTTTGCTGTAATTTTCCACAGTAAGACCAAAGAGGGGTTCTTACACCTGGAAAAGACTATAAAAGGCTGATGCCTCATCTCCATCGGGTCTTCAATCCTGCTTCTTACCTCTGGAGGGACTTTGCAACAAACTGAAGCTCTGAACAAAGGACTGAGGACCCATCCCATTGGGGGATGTACTCCAGAGACTTGATTTGAACCTGCAGATTATTCTATCACTGCTACAAGCCTGAACCAAGACTTTGCCATTAGTGTATGTAATTGATTCCATTTAACCAATTCTAGCTCTCAACTAGAATTTCTTTTATGAATAAACCTTTAGATTTTAGATTCTAAAGAATTGGCAACAGAGTGATTTGTGCATAAGATCTGATTTGTATATCGACCTGGGTCTGGGGCATGGTTCTTTGGGATCAAGAGAACCTTTTTTCTTTTACGGGGGTGTTGGTTTTCATAACCATTCATCCCCATAATGAGTGGCACTGGTGGTAATACTGGGAAACTGGAGTGTCTAAGGGACTTGCTTGTGTGACTTGTGGTTAGCCAGTGGGGTGAGACCAAAGTCCTCTTTGTCTGGCTGGTTTGGTTTGCCTTAGAGGTGGAAAAACCCCAGCCTTGGGCTGCAACTGCCCTGTTTTAAGCAATTTGTCCTGAATTGGCACTCTCAGTTGGGTCCCACCAGAATCAGCATCGTTACATAAGGTAAAAAAGGTAAACATGGAGCAAAGATGCAGATCTATGCCTGAATACCAAAAAGAAAAAAATCAGTGCTTAAATATTAAGAAAAGTAAAAACAGGAGTAAAGAGAATGCATTGTGCTGCAAGTACTGCAGCACTGAGGTCAGTGCTTGCACTGATGGAATAAAGGAGCAAAAGCAAGTGACACAAGAAGCTTAAAGAAGAAAGTGAGCTTTAGGATATGCAGTCAATATCAGGAGCTTTCACCAGGGTGTTAATGAAAGACGACACAACATGACTGCGTCAATGAATTTGTGCACGCTTTTTGTTTCATTAGACGACGACTGTTAATTGCAGGGGGGCTATTGGTGACTTTGTACAACAATACTATCCCTCAGCAAAAAAACCCTTTCTAATGCAGGCAAAGTCACTCATAAATGTCTGAAAGAAAATGACAATACTTTGATATCTAAACTGATGGAACAAATTGATGGAAATGGGGTGTCTAGTCTCATTTTTGAGAAGTCTCCTGATGCTTGGGACTACTGGATTCTTGGCCTTTTATTTTTGTTTTTTTATTTCAAAGCGAATAAATCTGCATTGTTTCCTGCTGATGTGACATTCATCTCCTCTACTGGCAGTATCTTTGTCGATGCAACAATAACTGACATGTTTGATATGTACCAACTAACTTGGGAAAATGTGGCCACTAACACAGATTCTTTCTTCCTACATGGCTAAGTTTTCACGAGAGATTAAACTCAATCAGAAACTGGAGCTGCTAGGTATTACCTGTCTGGTTCATCCGATTAACATTGCGCTGTCAGCAGCTACTGCTACAGAAGAAATGAAAGATGTGAAATCTTGCATCACTGGATTTGAGGCCATTTTCAAGCATGTGAACAAGTTTAAGGCTTTGAAGTGCAGGGCTGGCTGCTGATTGCCCTGTTGTGCAGCGTTGGTGAATGAACTTATACTTTGCTGCCTATCATGTAAATAACACAGGGTCTGTGTTAATGCATTTCCTAGGTCATCCTGAGTTTGTTGGTTCTAAGGCAGAAACTCTGAAGAGACTGGAAAATAACCAAAATAACTGCCAGATTCTGCACACCACAGTAATATTCATTGGTGAAAACTTGGAATCACTGTGTAACACACAGAAAACACTGGAGTTTTCTCCAACTACTGCTAAAACGTTTGTCAATACAGACATTTATTGGATCCTGACAACCAAAATCTCAGCTGAACTGAGCACAAAAATTGCAGGAGAAACATACAGCGAGAAAACCTAGCTGTTCTGGAAACCTCTGTGACCCAGAACATGAAGAAAAAAAAAGCAAGCATTCAAAGCTTCAACACAACGCTCAGTGGGAGATGATCTTGGCCCATAATCTCAACCACAAAGTGTTTGGTGCTGAAGATACTTTTTGGAAGGTCATCCAGATGTTGCACCCCTTCCTTAAGGTGAATTTTCAGCAGACAACAACCGTTATGCTAGAGTGTTTCAACCATTGGCAACTAAAGATGACATTTCAAATCTAAAAGGGGAATTTACTACTTACGTGAACATGTCTAACCCTGACAATGTGAAACTGGTGGTGCTGGCTTTTTGTACAATCATCAAGACACACTTCCCAACTTCAACAAAGTCACACAGTGAGGTTTGAGTGTACTCCCTGTATCTATTGATGCAGAGCACTTATTTTCAAAGTTAGACTACCTCCAAGACAGCAAGAGACTCAACATGAGTGAGGATACTTTGAAGAAAATTTTGCAAGCGTACGCAAACCAGGATTTCTGGAAAAACTACCACCTCTCAGAGAGACAAAAAATAACTTTGTCCATTAAAAAAAGTTTCAATTATACTGTAGTAAAATGTGTATATTATGAAAAGTATTTTTATTTTTTATTTTTTCCCAATTTTTAAATTGTTTTTAATCTGATTTCTACCTAGCTTTAATGTTTGGAAAATAAACACCAAAAGTTTCACAGCTTTTGTTTTACACAAATAAAAACTGAAAACACGGACTACTACTCACAGGTTAAAATAGTCGTTTGTATGCAGTTATAGTTAAAGATCAATGTGTTGACACATTGTGAACATTTTTTTCAAAGTTTAAATGAGTAAACTTTCTAGTGCTCCTGAAGGGTGCTAGTCTGACAACACTAGAAACTGCAATAGGAGCCATTTTTTTCATCTTTGATGTTATGCTTTAGGAAAGAATACTTGCATATAAAATTTGGAAAAGAGGTGGTTTGTATTAAGTGACATTTAATTTCTTCAAATGTACATCTATACCTGTTGGAATGCACTCTACCCATAAGGTCCTATGTTATCCAGAAGTGATATCTATTTCAAGATCTAAGATACCTATTGTGTGTGCTATTGAGAGATCTGAATTATTATCATCCTGTCATGTTTCAAAGTATTAAAAATTAGGTACTTGTTGCCAAAACATTTGCCATGTGCAGGAACTTAGCAAACCACATGAAGTTTTCCCCAGAAAAGGTTTTTTCATCCAGAAAATGAATGTTGTAACTTTGGCCCAGAACCTACAGATTTATGCAAGTGCTTAACTGTATTCATGTGAGTGCCCCCTTGAAGTCAGTGGGGCTACTCAGGCACTGAAAGATAAATGTGTGTAAATATTTACAACATTGGGATCTTAGTCCCCAGTAATGTGGATTAAGCATGGAATGCAAATTCAAATGTATACCTTATATAGTGTCATTTACCATTTCTTAAGTCCTGGCAGGGTGACTATAGGGCTGATGCATCCAGTCTGTGCCTTATGGACTGAGGACTATTTAAATTGGTTTTCCTCACACTCAGGTTGTCTAAAATATATTGCTTAGTGTGCATCTGGATAGGATGCACATGTAGATGTGTATCTGGATAGGATCACAGACAACTATACTGGCAGAGCAAAATCTATACCTTCAACATCTAACTTGCCAATCAAATTTCAGGTGCTTCACGTTATACTCTTGCCAAAATCTCACATCTATGGGAACATGTAACCTCACAATGTTTCTCAGGACTTGTGTTGATGCAAGCTGTCAATAAAAGAGGAGTTCTCTAGTTATAAAATACTGTAAAAAGACACTTCATCCATTATTCTGGACAGATCAAAAATCTCTCCTGGGAAGCCCATAAAAAATCTAGTGTAAAGCAGTAAAGTCTAATATACTGTAGGAAACAATCCTGTGGTGGCTGGAGGATGGACAAGATGACCTAATAAGGCTTTTGCATCTACAGTTTCTATTATTCTATTTTCTGAAGTCATGTGTGGGAAGCTACATCATGTTTTGCTAAGCCCTTTGCTCCTTTAGAAAGTTATCTTCCTTGTAACATGTAGATGGAGCATGCTGTAATAACCTTAGGCTCTTCTGTCGTTGTTACAGTGCATAAATATTTTACAATTCATATGGGGATTATGGTATATTATCAGTATTCTATACCATCGAGCAGCACAATAGTGTTTTGTTACCAATAACAATTTATCTAAAGCAGTGTTGACTCACTGCAAAGGAGACTTTTCTTTCAACAAGTGCTGTAATGATGCTATAAAAAACACACAAGATAAATCATTCCCTGTTATTGAAGAGCAGACAGTCAACAATGCACCTATGAGCACTAGGAAGTTTTGAGAGAAGTGTTCACCAGATTGTACTCACAGGGAGTTGCATTTAGTACCTTTAAAAAATTGAAACCCCTTTTCACATATAATTTACCCAACAAGAGAAGAGCAGATGTGTGCCTGGGAGAGACAAATTGTGATCATTTGCATCTTCAGGGTCAGCAGCAGTTTGGTTGAGGTTAGCCAAAAGTCAGACCCACATCTAACTACTTCCCCCCTCCCCAGCATTCATATTGAATTCTTCTACTCAAAAACAGAATGTATATGCTCCATTTTTCAGTGGCAAGGAACAAACGCTTACAATTATACTTTGTCACTAAATGATGAAAAGAAGGTATATATAGCCTTCAAGAAATGAAGCTGATTAAAAAAAGACAACTGTGCTCTGACAGGCAGTGTAGGCCCATACTATAGGATTCTTAAGTATTAACATAAATGATTTAATTTTTGTTATTTTTAACAACAGAGTTTGTTTGGAGTGAAAGATTATCTGACCATGTCTGCAACTCAGATATTACAACACTGTTCTAGTGTAAAGACTCAAAAAGGTAAACCTGACCAGAAAGTGATGAAAGTTAAAACTGACTAGTCTATTTACCTCACGTGAAGCAAGTGTAAAATGTCAGTAGTTCAAAATAATTCGTAGACTGTACTATTCAGAGATCGTACCAGCCAAGTGGACTAATGAGGACACATGCTGGAGACATAGTACAAGGGGAGAAAATCTGATAGCATTATACAGTTACAGAAAAGTCTAAGTAATAATGAATAGTGAACACACCAGCAAACTGTGATGATCTGGGTGTTTACTTTGTACAACTTATAAATTCTGGTTGATATTCTGAAGCTGATGCTATGAAAATTGCTGCATCACAAATGGCACTCTGTCTATGTGGATTCCACCCTTGCTGGCCAGGTGCTGTCATCACATCTTCCCCAGACCAAGGACAATGGAGAGTCATCAACTTTAATAACTGTACTTTGCCCATCCAACAATTATGCTATGAAGGCTGCCTGGGAAGCCACCTCTCTCCAACTTCCCTCAACAGGGGGCTGTGGTTTGGAGAGTAGAAAGTTACCAAGCAGGACAAAAAAAGAGAGGTGACTAAACAGAAAGTTATGAAAAGATGCACAGGGGGAGACAGAGACACACAAAGGATAGCTGGGAAGGAGAAGGGAAGGGAATGGACTGTCCAAGGTCACAGTAGCCAAATGGAGGAGGAGGCTCTAGGTTTTAGCGTGTAAATGATGCACTGCAACAGAAGGAAGCCGGATGGCCCCAGACAACCCTGACCCCAGCTCAAATAATGCTGTGGAGTGGTGAGGAAACCGAGTCAGAGAAACATGTACAGAATTTATTCTTTTTGTGTAGACCTTTGTGTTTAAAGTCTGAGTTTTTCAAAGTAGATCACAAACAATCTTTTCCCCTGTGAAATTCGAAGCCATTTTAAATCAGGAGAAATTGGATTTATTATTTATGGATAGATAAAATAGAATATAAAATGACCACTTCAGTTGTTTTAGATGAAGCATTATCTTCTGTAGATTCAAGATTTCTGTCTACCTGATTGCTAATTGCATTTGGATATTAAAAATGAATAGGAATTTGGGGTTTACTTTAATGACTGAGGAGGGAAGGAGTGATAAGACAAGGAGGGAGAGATTAAACAGAGAGAAATTAAAATAATACATCCCAGAAAAAACAAAACAAAAACAAAAACACAGAGGAAGTAACAGGATGCTGGGAAAAGGAAAAAATATCCACATTTCATGAATATAAGCTTGAGGGAGGAAAAGATATACAAAGAACATTGTCAATAGAAAGAAAACAAAAAGAGTGAACCAAAAAAACAAAAAAAAAGAAGGTAGAAGAACAGACACAAGGAAGTGTGTCAAATATTATGAAATTACTACTTAACAAAAATGTAACAGAATGCAAATTTAAATAAACCAATTAAGCCCCAACCCCACAAAAAAAGTAAAGTTTGGGATGGGGCAGAATAAATATACAAACAAATCTGTGGGTAGTGCATGTATAGCAATTTACCTAAGCTGGAGCAATTTACCAGGAAGTACTGGAAATCTCCTGCAAAGATTAAGGGATTTTTTACTCTGAAACAACTGTTTTATTTCATGTGGGCTACCAATTAACTTACGGGTGGTAACAACTTTTCAGGTATTTCAGCCTCTCACTGAACCTGAGGCAGTGACACAGAGATGGAAAACTCTAACCCATTTACCAGTCAACTGAGTTATTCAATCCACCTTTTCAGCTGGTGGGATTTCTTTTTTTGAGAAGTGTAGGGTTTATAATTATTGATGTTTATTCATGTTTTTAATATCAAAAGGAACTATGGACCTGATCCTGCAAAGATCTATATATATGCTTAGCTGCTTCCATTAAAACCAATTGAACTAATCAGTGTGCAACGTTAAGCTCATGAATAAGTCTTTGCAGAGTCAGGGCCAATATCTATATTATAGGCAAATAAGCAGAAGGGCAGGTGTGTCTGTTTTTTTTTTATTTAGGTAAGGTGGAACCATTTTTGAGACTAAAGAATGAAGAAGACCACCACATTTCTTGTATTTTTTCATTGTCAGACTTTTAAACTAAAAAATAACCAAATCAATTTTAAATTCTAAAATGTTATACACTACTATGAATTTCTATTTAAGAATGCCAGGATGCCTGGAGCTCTAGCTGCGTGTTTTAAAATAATAAAACAAGTGGTACATTATAAAATATACTATAAAGAAAATCAAAGGCAAAGAGACATCCTTAACAAAGAGAGTAACACATAGGGGTGTGAGAGTCACACATAGGAGTCACAACAGTGACTAACAGAAAACAAACCCCTATACAACATCTAACATAGGAATTTAAGTGTGGTGTGGTTGTTTTTTTATGGCTGTGTTCTGAACAAAACTCTCAGGACTAATGGTATGTAATGAAAATGCTGACAAAATTTTAACAGCAACACTAGTTGGTATTATAATAACAGAAGCAACGGTATGCCTCAGCCATTCTTTTTAACTTAACTTCAAAGAAGGTTTTAAAGGATTAACAGATTTTCCCTTTTTTGAGGAATTATTCTAATACGTTCTAACATATTTCAACTGAATTATTGGTGCTAAAATTTAAATTGTTGTCTACATAAATTCAAGTTTTGAATATTTGTGTTAGACTTTTCCAAAATAACAGTTGTTTAAAAAACAAAAACAAAACAAACAAACAAAAACCACCTGAAAAAAGTTTACGTTGTTTCTAAGCCCCATACTTTTATTGTTCAGTATGGTGAATAATACAAACAGGACGGATGTTAATCAGACTACATTATCCTTTTGAAATCCTTTTAAAATAAAATGTTTATATGTCCTGCATACTTCACTCACAATATGTAAGACACTGTTAGGATGCTGTCTCTGAAAAAAATAATTCTACTGCTTATACACTTACTCCAAAACACTATAGCGTTTATTCCCCCGTCAAATGCACGTTTAACATCCATTACTATTAATGGAAGTTACATACACATCAAAGATGACCCGACGTCATCATCTATCAATCATTCACAATTAAAGCTCCTTTCTTTCTTTTGCCAAAGTGCTGTACATAAATAAATAAAATAAGAATGCCTGCAGATAAAAGAAAAGCTAAAAATCTATTAAAGTGTGGGTTTACATTTAGTTAATATAGCAGCAGATCTCATATGAAAAGGAAGAAAGCTTTACAAATATGAAGCAGCATAAGTAAAGTACTGGACCACAATGGACCTGTGTATAGACATGAGAAAGACAGACAGCCTGTTGAACTAGATCATAGGGAGTGCTCTGGCATGTAAGAGATCAAAAGGTCCTAGCTGTATGGAGGGGGAAGCCATGCAGTGACTTGGTACGTGAGCAGAAATATCATGTAATCAATTGGATATTTTACCAGTAGCCAATGTAACTCCCGAACAACAGGCGTTTTAGTGGAATCTGAAAGTTTTCCACAAGTAGTCTGGGAACCTAGCTACATTTATGATGGAAGACTGATGAACAGTGCAATCAAGTCTAACTGTAATAAGACAAACAACCCTTCCAGCTAGCATGACAGCAGAAGCCTCAGTCCAAAACAGTCCCCTTAAGTAAAAACAAGTGTTTCAACATCTTCAGAGAGGTGGTTTAAGAAGGGTTTTTAATTAAATTCACCCACAAATTAATCATTTGATGTGAGGAAAAAACCCACACCATGAAAACTACTTGGGAAACAAAGAAATCTTGAGACACTGTCCTGAGCAGAGCTGAGTGAAATATTTGGACTAAATAGTCTTCACAAAAAAAAAAAAAAAAAAAAAAGCAGTTTTGGGTCAGCCAAAACTGCTCATAAATTCTGGCTAATTTTTTTTTAGTCAAAACATTTCGTTTTGACATTGGTGGACTGGATCATTGTGATTTTTTTGTTTAGGCAAATTTCAAACAAATTTCACTTTGAAATTTAATTTTTTTAAAGGATTGAAAAACAAAACCAAAACAAAACATTTAATTTTGTGTCAACTTAAAATAAGTCCCCCTCCCCACACAATTTTTGGCTTTGGTCAGCAAAAAAAATAAATTGTTCACAGAGCTCTAGTTCCAAAGGCCTGGAGAGCCCCAAAAAAACAAATTCCAGAACAGTGGGAGCTTCCCAAGATTGACAAAATTCATAACATTCTATGTAGTGAGTTTAAATGTTCACACAGTGCCATAAACGACTTAATAGCATACCAAGCCATCTTTGCATGATGCGAAACCAAGTCAATAGCATGAGGTAAAGTTGCCAAACTATTTATCCTATTCGCAAGAATTCTGCATTTCTTAAATCCCTGTAATCATTTGTGTTGCCCTTGATAATCACTTAAAACGGTAACAAGACTTCTTTACCACTTGACATTTATTTTTGCCTTCTGCGAATGGTGTTAAAGATGAAAGTATAAGACAAAGAACCCAACAATAAAATGGAAAAACAGATTTCAGAACACCACAAAGTTACACAGTCCATTTTGTACAGGTTGCTGAAAGGACCATCCTTGGTTCATTATATGATCATTTTCTGTATAGTCACAAAGGAAAGATACTGAAAACGCCCAAACATGCAAGAGCACAAAACTGTCCCGCTATTCTTAATTGCTACTTCATCTCACTACTTTTCAGCAAGGTAGAAAGTATTTTTTCCAATAGCTGCATATGGCTCCATGGCAGACTCCACAGGCGATTATGTCAGAAGTTTTGGAAATTCCTTTATATTCAGATACTGCTATAGCTGCTGTATAGGATTGTATAGGCAATCTTAACGGTCAAGGAATCATTTTCTCTTACTCCACGCACTTAATTTGGAAGATTTTTTTCTCTTAAAAAATGTGTATATTACTTCCATAAGATACTGTATTCACTACATACATTTTCAAATGGCACATAGGTGTGGTTCCTAGAGCTCTGCTGGACAAGAAAAAAAATGTGTTCTTGATTTTTAATATTAATTGGGGATTTAGCCAGTCGGATTCTTCTATTTCATTAAACATTTTTTTATTTTTTTCCTCCCAGTTTCAAGTAAAAATAAATCTTCAAGATTTAATAATGGCCACAGATTTTGAGAGCATCAGTTTTTGTGTATTTAAATAGAGACACTTGAAAAATCAGACTCAAGCCGAGAAAAGAAAAATTGAGGCACACAAAATCAGTGGCCACTCGTGGTATCTAAAACACAGTACAAGCTGACTAGACGTCGCTTCACTGGACATGGAATCAAAGAGAAAAAGAGAGAGAGAGTATACATATATATGTATACATATGTACAATATGGGCCTCAGTTAAGGCTCTCAAATGGGTACAATACAAGAATTTGAATAGAATAGAACACAATCTTATATCACCCATCAAATTTAATAGTTAAAAACAACTTCAAAGTCAATTAGAATAATACAAAAATAAAATTCTAGTTTAATTTTAGAAGCAGTCAACCTCACTAATAAATACAAGAAACTTAATAGCTGGCCAAACTTCATTTTTATGTTACTGTTGGACCAAAGAAGCACTTGAGGACAGGAACTGTATATTCTGAAAACTACTCACAATTTAAAAAAATGAAAATTAAAAACCAACAAAAAAACCACAACCTCCCCTTCACAACAACAACAAAAACCCACCAAAACCTTAAAACATGCACACCCAGAGAGGCTCATACTGAGACCTTGTATGCTGAGTTTCCTCCCTGAAGATTGTGGTTTATAATGGAAATGCCAACACCATCTTAAATGTAGTGGTGCTAGCATGCATTGCTGTTTACCTCTGCTTCTTTCTTCCATTTCCAAATTGAACCCAAGAGGGCAGAGATGATTAGTTGATCAGGTTCCTTGTGAATTGCTGTTTGCAGACACTTCAATCTGGATTTTCAGATTGACAATTTCATTCTGTGGTTCCTTCTGTGTTTTTCTGCTCCTGTTTTAATTATCACTTAAAGTAAGTGCACTGGATGTACACTTATCAGCTCTTCATTTCCCCTGTGGAAGACACTGTGGGTTACGAAATACAATTTCCATTTTATCTGCTGATGGCCTAAACAAGGCACACATGAAACAACAAGGATGGGCTTCTTAATTTAGCTGGGTAAAATGTTCATAAAAGAGTGGCTCTAGGGGTTAGCTTAGAGGGGTAGAAGAAATAGATTTTACCTCTGTGGAGTTGGATCATTTCTAAAAAAATTTAATGCAGTGAGGCTGAGCTGTCTAATGATACCACTACATAGAATTTAAAGAAATATTTTCATGCCTCCAGGTCAGCAACATATCCTATTATGCTCTAATACCTACTTTACAAAATTACACAGTTGTATTCCTTTTTGGAATACGTGCACACAAACAATTTGAGATGTCTAAAAATCCTTGTAATTTGGTGAAAAAAGTCACACCCACAAAAAGTAATTTTATTCTTACAGATTTTGGCTGTGAAGGCGCAATAATGGTTGAAATCATAATGCATGCTTATGCACACTTCTAATAGAAAAAATTGAATTTGACAGATGTAACTATTAAACTTAGAATGTGCTTGTGTCTTTCACTAAACCATTTTGATGATCTGTCTTGGATTAACTAAAACAAACAAACAAAAAAACAAACCAATAGTATATCGTAACCATGGTCCTTTCCACTGCATCTTCATGTATCACACACTCATAACTTTTACTTATGAGTCAAAATTCTCAGTAGGTGCAGTTGGCCACAGAACAACTATTCGGGTGATAAAGAATTGGGCTGAGAAGAATTCATCAAACCCAGACTGTTAAACAGTTTCAGAGCCATTCTGCAGAGTTTATGTCAGTGCCTCTTATGTGCCATCCACACTGGATTGGGAACCAGATGTTCAATACAAAGAACTCAGCTCTACATCTTATCACAAAGATGGCACCTCCACCAACATTATGACCCATAGCACTGTGCTGAGGCACTGGTTCACTAGCAACTCAGATGAAAGAGTGCCACTTTCTGAATCATGGAAACTTTTTCCAGCAGTAAGTTTCTTGGAGGTCTCCTATTAACATTCTGATCAAATTTGACCTTACATAACCTTTTAGATCTTCCAGGATGACATTAGAAGGGGTTATCGCTGTAGGCAAGAACCATGAGACGTACCACTTGTGATACATGTTCATGTACTATGCAGATTTTTTTATATGGAGGTGAACTATTTACAAGTTAAAAAATGCCCATGAGTCAAGTTGGCCTTGTGAGTTGTGATAGACCCAGGCCAGTTGGGAACAGCAGAGTAGTAGAAGGGAGATATACTGGCCACTGGATAAGCAGTTTTCTGTTCCCCTGAGTGACCAGAGCAGGGGCTGCTCCAGGCTAATGAGAACAGCTGACTCCAATTAACCTGCTAAGAGTCAGGTGAGGCTGAGGTTAAGCACCTGACTGTAATTAAGGCCCCTCTGATGCTATAAAAGGGCTCACTCCAGTCAGGCCAAAGGAGCAAGGGAGCCAGAGGAGAGGAAGTGCATGCCAGGAACTGGGAGCAAGAGGCGTGCAAGAAGCTGAGAGTGAGTAAGCATACTGCTGGAGGACTGAAAAGTACAAGCATTATCAGACATCAGGAGGAAGATCCGGTGGTGAGGACAAAGAAGGTGTTGGGAGGAGGCCATGGGGAAGTAGCCCAGGGAGTTGTAGCTGTCGCAAAACTGTACCAGGAGGCACTCTAGACAGCTGCAGTCCACAGGGCCCTGGGCTGGAACCCGGAGTAGAGGGCAGGCCTGGGTTTCCCCCAAACCTCCCAACTCCTGATCAAACACAGGAGGAATTGACCTGGACTGTGGCTTCTTCCAGAGGGGAAGGTCTCTGGGCTGTTTCCCGACCCACAGGGAGAATCTGTGAGGCAAGCAAATCCGTCAATAAGCGCAAGACCCACCAAGGTAGAGGAGGAACTTTGTCACAGAGTATATTGCCCGCTAGATCAAATGCGCTACAGTGAGAGTGCTAGGCTCCCATATTGTCCTTTGGTACATGACTGACACTGCTTGGTGTTTGACAGAGCTAGGACAATGCCCATATAAAGAACTGAATATCCACATAAGGATAACAAAGGCTCTTTGCCATGTGAGGAAGGGGAGATTTTTTGCAAATTAGATTATTTCATGTCCTATTACCAAATCTGTCTGCATGAAGAGAGGGAAGCAGACTCCTTTGACTAGCAATTGGTGAGGATGGAACAAAATAATTGTCCCCCTAGAGGGGAAGAGTGCTGGGACTAAAGCACCCTTCCTCTTCAGGGAAATAAAGGATGGAGCTTCTTCACTGCCTGCATACGTAATAAGGGGCAAACCCGTGGATCTCTCCAGTATCCAGGAGAAGACTGGAGCTCCTAACTACCATCCTCCTCACTCTAGACACCAAAGGGTTAACAAACTAAATCAAAATCAAAATCCCTGAGGGACCAGCAGCCGCCTTTGTAAGATGTTGGAGGGCCATTGTTGGAACACATCTCTGGTATCAGGTTTTGCTTTTCAGGTTTAGTTCCTTGGTTAGTAGGTGTCTGTAATTATGGTGGATTTCTGCAAAAGTTGCTCAACATTCAGTACTACTCTACTTATTTGTATTTGAACACATTTTTGTGTATACGGTTTATTCTATGGTTGTTTACAGCAAGTGTGGTTTTACAATTAGACTAACTACTAAACTAATCTCCAAGACAATGAGTAGATCTTAGATATAGCCACTTCAAATTAGCATTCTAAGCCTTTCATTCTGAAATACTTCATCTTACATTTCCCTTATTGCAGCCATGATTACTGCACATATTTTAGAAATGAAAATACTGTGCAAGCATGAGGCGAGGCAAGCCAAAGTCCAACACTTAGATGTTGCATCTTCTCATTAGAAGCTAAGAAGGTGGTGACTCCATCACATTTCTAGATCCTACTTATTTAATGTGTGATGTAACATGGTTCCCACGTAATGCAACAAGATTCTATCAGTTAGGACACTTAGCTTCCATTACAACAGTTTTGAATCATATTTATAAGGCTTCCATCCCATAGTATTTGAGTGCCTCACAGTCTTTAGTGCATTTATCCTCGCAACCATCACAGCCTGTGAGGAAGAGAAGTGCTATTATCCTCCTTTTACAGAAGAGGAACTGAGGCATGGAGAGATTAAGTGACTTGCCCAAGGTCAAGCAGGAAGTCTGTTGCAGTGCAGGGAAATGAACCTGAGTATCCTCAGGCCTAGACTGACACTCGACCACCTAGACTATTCTTCCTCTCTACTTTTTCTACCAAGATTACTCTTGTTATACAATTCTGGTTGTCATGGTAACTGGGTGATTTCTGTTTGTCTGATATCTCAATACTGTTTAATCATTATATAGAATAAATTGTAACTAGACAGCTTTATGGATGAATTGAAGTTGCTCAGTCCATCAGAATGGAAAGCATCCAGGCATTCATGTCATTTTCTATTTCATATTAACCATTGCATGAGTGAGACCATTTGTACTTTAGGATATTCCTAAGAAAATCTCTCACGTTCCTAAGCTCCACAACTTCACAGATGCCCTTTAGTGTGGTTGCTGAAGCAATATTGTCAATGCAAACATCATGCTTTGGAAACATTTCCATTTCTATTACATGAAAATTAAAATTTAGTTTATGAGAGGTGAACGAATATTTACAAATCCCATTTTCATTTCAGTTTTTACATTTTATTTATATTGGGCAATGGAAAATCAAAACTGCTTGTTTCATTTTTCTCTAGCGTCCATTTATTTTGGGAATGTAGTTCTGCTATGTTTGGGTTTAACAAGCTGCAACAAAATGTTATTTTACAAAAAACTGTTAACTGGGATTAAAAATGTAGAAACATTTCTATTGGTCTTTCTAAAAAAATATTTTTATACAATGTAAATTTGGGAATAAATTTCAAGTTGACCTTGTTTCTTTAAGATGTAAAGAAATTCTTATTCCTTTATTACATTAAAAAAAATTACATTTCACTAACATCTCCCTAGGCTTAATTAGGAACCTCTTCAGCCCATAGGATAACATGTTCTTCTCAAACACAATTTTAGCAAGAGAATATTGTCCTAAACTTTGAATTTATCTCTGCACAGTTAAGATATGATGGAAACAAAGCAATATATATTTTAAAATAGCTAACTCTACTGATGACAAATAAAATGACAAAGTAAAAAATGAATTTAAACAGTATGTACTGGAAAAAATATGGCATCCTCTTAACAAATCTTGAGTTAATCTAAAAATTTAAGAGGCGGTACCGCATGCAGAAATTAAAATTGTGGTTTTTTTTCCATTCCTTCCTTTCTTCCCTTACACTATAATAAAAATGTTCTCAGCATAAGTGCTACCCTCTGATTACAGCAAGATTGCGATACCTCTGCAGGCTCCCTACAGCAGTGCCGCTCCAAAGCCCACAACTGATCCAGAAGCATTTGTCTCTCTGCAGTACATTTGCTGTAATTCCCCTCCTCTGGTTTTTCCTTCAAAAACTAGATCAAACCCAGTCTTTGAACACAAAGAGAAAAACACAGCCTGTTTTAACAGATGAAAAATGACACTTTGTATATGAAGTGCTGAAGAAAAATATTTTTGTTTTCTTCTGCAAGTATTTAAAAAAGATTTGTTGCTTACAAAATATCCTACAACTTCTTATATTAATTTGTTTATCTAATATATCAGGCAACTCACTTCAACATGCTCTTTTGTGCTTCTTAAACATGTAAAAACCATATGCAAAGTGGCCCCCATTGTCAAAGCCACTGCTAATCCTTCTCCTTAGACTTTGATCAGTTCCTCATAGTACATTTGGGGAAGCTGGGAGGGGAGGGAGAGTGAGGAAGAAAATGCTTAGATCAGGCTCCTATAAACCATACAAATAAGACCTGGACCAAAATCAGAACCATATATCCCAAATTGCTGAACTTTGAGGAGTAGGAATTATTGGGGCTAGAACATGAGCTCACTTACAGTAGAAGATTCATTGCTTTTGTTCATTTGCTTTCAGATATGGAAACCCTTTATATGGTTCCTGGCTCTCCTCCCTCCCCCACCAGTGGAAAATGGAAAAATCCAGAAGAACGGCAAGTGGGGTACCAGCGGAGAGGAAAAAATCTGGGCTTTCATTTTTCATGTCAGGAAGTTACATGGGAAGGTACTGCAGAAGAGAAGAATGAGGGGGGATTTGATAGCTACTTTCAACTACCTGAAAGGGGGTTCCAAAGAGGATGGATCTAGACTGTTCTCAGTGGTAGAAGATGACAGAACAAGGAGTAATGGTCTCAAGTTGCAGAGGGGGAGGTTTAGGTTGGACATTAGGAAAAACTTTTTCACTAGTAGGGTGGTGAAGCACTGGAATGGGTTACCTAGGGAGGTGGTGGAATCTCCTTCCTTAGAGGTTTTTAAGGTCAGGCTTGACAAAGCCCTGGCTGGGATGATTTAGTTGGGAATTGGTCCTGCTTGAGCAGGGGGTTGGACTAGATGACCTCCTGAGGTCCCTTCCAACCCTGAGATTCTATGATTCTATGAAATGGAGAAAGAGAGGAAGAACCTCAGCGTTATGTTCTGGGTAATAAAAAATTCTACTGCCCACTTGAGATTCATGTTCTCTTATACTAGGGTATATTTACTTTAGGATCTTCTTCAGTGGTACTAGCCCTATAACAACTGAATTTTGAGATTTAAAATTAATTTTTTTTCTTGATAAAATGTATATCTAGAGAGAATCCCTGTCCCAGTTTCTGGTAGCCTTCAGTGGGACCAAAATCTAAGGATCTAAAGCATGGAAAGAATATAAGGAGGAATCTCTTCCACAGTATACTAAAGAGTTCTGTATGTATGCACATCAAGGGAAATGAGACCACTTAAAACCAGCCAGGCTCTCTCTCACCATACCTGTGGCTGAATAACATGAACCACATCCAGTGCATGATTAGCAGGGCCTTGTGTAAGATGTGGCTTGTTAAATCTATATGGTGCAGTAAGACTTCCTGATTTCTTTAGCACTTATACATTAAATACTTTGGAACAGTGAAATCTCTGGGGCAGCGTGAAACAGAAAAACAGTGATGGTGCTGGGTGGAGGGGACCGAACACTGAGGAACACCCTAACAAACTGTTAAGATATTTTATTTATACATAGTAAAGTTATTCTATATAGACACATTTCTCTTGGCTTTTATTTAGCATTTCACCTTTTCAACATCTCTCCAATTAGGCACAGTAACAATCAGCTCTTGCAGCAGAAGTTCCCCCCCCCCTTCTATATTCAGGGCTGCCCGGGGGGGGGGGTGAGCAACTGGGGCAATTTGTATTTCAACTTTTTTTATGGAAGGGGCCCCCAAAATTACTTTGCCCCAGGCCCCCTGAATCCTCTGGGCAGCCCTGTCTATATTACACACTATTCAAATAGTCTTGTTATGAAATAATGCATAACCAAATCAGAGGGAACCTCCCCTTCCCTTACTTGCTAAAAATCACTGAAAAACCCTAGTAAAACATGTATTTGGGTCTGCACTTAGAAGAAGGAACTTTTGTTCTCTGCCTCACTGGCTGGGAAAAAGGGTAGAGAACTTGACACAACTGGTCCCATTTTTCTCCACCACCATTGTTCTGCACCCTCACGTACCTTTGTTTTTACTGAGCTGGGAGCTTTCTTTGAATTGATGTACGTCCAGCACCTGCCTAAGCGGAGAAATTGCAAAGCGGTTGGACCACTGCTCAACACATTACTTCTTCATGGTGCATGTCTGCCAGGGAGTAGAAGCTATCTGAGATTTCATAGCAGTGAGTGCTACATCATAATTATGGGCAGTACAGGACCCATGTGACAAGACATAAATAGTTCCCATATAAGAGATGCCCACAAGAAAATGATTTATAATAATCATGAAAAGGATAATTAAAACATTAACACCACTTAAGAAGTAGGTCTTAAGTCATCCCCACAACTGGATTTACTGTAAGCCTCTCTTGGCAAGGAACATCTATGTTTGTGCCGTGTACAGCCCTGAACACATTGTCAGCACTAAATAAATATTAAATAGTATTTTATTAATACTTAAGTAGATAAAATGCATTTGAATACAGATCTCCACACTTTAATGAACCTGCCCTCCACATACATCATTAGAGAGAGAGAAATGTTGGGGAGGACTTGTTTGTTTATGATTGGCATGCAGCCAATGTACCCATCCTGCTACACTGAAGTACATTATTAAAAAAAAGAGGTAAACGAATACAAGCCATTTCCTTGTGAAAAGAGCCCTTAATTGTTAATTGTTTTAAACTGCCACTCAATATACATTGGTACCATGTATTATTTCCAATTTCAATATGAAGGTTGTAAGTCAATTTCAAATTCAAAATTAAAAAGTTCATTAAGTTAGCTCAGCTAGCACTATTTCTTAGCAGCAGAGAAAATCATCAGTCTTCGCATAAATTCTCTCTCAAGAAAATACTGAACTACAGACCTGAAGTGGAATTGATATTTGGGGGCGGGGGGAACAACAAACACGCAACTGCAGGTCATCTAACCAGGATCAGATCAGAGTTTGCTGAGAAGAACTGAATCCATATGTGAGACTGATTGAAATAAAGTAACATATTCCCTCTCTTCCCCAACCTGCAGCCCACCTGTAAAATGTTATTTCACTCTAGATATCACTTCAATTGAAAAAACGAATAGTTCTAATTACTGTAATTACCATATATTGGGTGAAAGTGTACATTTTCTGCTGATGATCGGTCTCAAGCAGCAGTCTCTATAGATCAAGTATACAAAACACGTGAATGGAGGAAATATTTATGAATATTGGCTCACCCAAGTAATAATGTACCTTGAAATGGTTTGAAAGAACATTTAATTTTTGATGATCCAGTAAAGACCAATGGGGATGGGGAACAGCAAGGCAAGAATTACATCCTATATGAGAGATTGTTAAGGCTCTTTTTAGCTTAGAATGGAGATATGTACCAAGAAAGTTTACTGAAAATTTAAATTATGAAGGTTATAATAACAGCTTGTCAGTGCCTCTGTTTTACTCTGTCCCATAACACAAGAACAGGAGAGGGAGACAGTACAATTAAAAGGCAGATGATTTAGCAGAATTCTTTCCAGACAAAATGTTGTTAAACTGGAGTCAAGGTTGCAAAGACAGACATATTAGTCACTTTTTTTTAACACAAATAATGTTTTGATTTAAAAAGAAAACCTAACCCTTTAAAGCATTGAAATTCAAAGTTTGGAATTAGAATGTATGAGGAAGCAGTGAAAATGGGAAAAGATGCTGAGAAAATGGTTACTGCTTCTGCCTGACTTGCAGAGACCACATCAGATACAAAGCGTTGAGAAACAGGACCACTGGGTTTTGCATAGCTCCAAGGAAAGAATTTTAACAAGACCAGTCCTTTACCCTATTCTGCATAGTTCCTGGGAAAGCAAAATATGGTAAAACAGGAAAGTAGCATTAGTGACTCCAGGCACCAGATCAGCAAGCAGGGGGAAGGAGCGGCATGTCGGGCTCTTCGGCGGCAGGTTCCTTGGTCCTTCTCGGAGGAAAGGACCTGCCACCGAAGAAGAAAGCAGCATGGTGGAGCTGCCGCCGATTGCGGGTTTTTTCCCCCCCTCTGCTGCTTGGGGCAGCAAAAACTCTGGAGCCGGCCCTGGCAGTAGTAACACAAATATAAAAGAGAATGAAAATTCACCAGTGGGTCTAAAACAAAACATTTAACAGGCTAGAAGAGAGTTATGAAGTGCTACTTATTTTGCAGAACATTATTTGACTGGAAATATTGCAAGTGCGCCTCCCTTCTTTGTTCTTTCTTCTCTTTTGCTACCTAACTACATAAGAACGACCATACTGGATCAGACCAAAGGTCCATCTAGTCCAGTATCCTGTTTTCCAACAGTGGCCAGTGCCAGGTGCCCCAGAGGGAATGAACAGAGCAGGTAATCATCAAGTGATCCATCCCCGTGGCCCATTCCCAGCTTCTGGTCCTGTGGTAGTGCCTACAATTTGTTGATGCCACATGGTGTCACTGTACATTGTATAGCCTAAGGAGAAGTAGCCAATCAGTTGAGGGGGGCAAGAATGAACCTGGGGAGAGACTGGGAGGAGCAGCCAAGCAGTAGGAAGCTGTGAAATTCCTGGGAGATGAAGGTATATTCAAGATTACAGTATGAGCTAAACTGGTTGATTAAGTGAAAAAAAAATACAGCAATACTGCATATTCTGTAGTCCTTTTACTGACAAGCTACTTAAATAATTTCAAGCATGCAGGTTCTGTTACTGTTAATTTTGTGATTTATTTACATCAATTTCAGAAAAATTCTCATATAGTGGTGCATATGCACAGCAAAAATAACTGCTATGAATTTTTGCCCGGTGTGTAAAATGTATCAAATCCCTGCTAAAATTTCAAATTTCCCTCACCTCAGAAATTAACTTACAAAATTAGCAAGCAGAATTAGTTTGTAAAATTATTATATGGAGTTAAGGTCTCCTTAGGCAATTATTGATGCCATCTATAGAAAATGAATCAGAGCTGGACTGGTCCAGTTGCTTCAAACTAAAGTGTGCCTTGGGCAGGGCCAGATAACCCAGGCCCCAGCCAAGAAGGAGAAGCCACCCCAGATTAGGGCTGCTCTGAGAGAAGCCAAACCACACCACAGTTCTTGGGAGTTTCTGAAAAATACATTCACAGATTGTAAGGTCAGATGATGTCTGACCTCCTACATAACACTTACACTGTATAAATAATATGGAATCCAAAGAGCCACAAATGGTCACGTTCTGAGAATCGACTTTTGAAATGCCACATCTCTTTTTTTTCTTAAAGACTAAGAAATAACTTTGTGTTCCTCAGAGTACTTTTTTCCAAATCATAAGCAATCAGTATATATTCACGCAACTCTTTTCACACATACATACACACATACAGAGAGAGAGAGAGAGAAAGAAAGAGAGAGAGAGAGAGCGCGCGAGTTCAAGCATATGTGTAATGAATTCCATTTAACTTCAGTAAAAACATGCTCAAGTCAATAGGTGAAGCCTGCATTACAAATAAAAGAAACCCAAACCTCATAACATGTTTCTAAATCATATTTCCCACTTCTCAAACTGGGAAGAGAAAAAACTACTGTGATGGATATGAGTCAGCATTTTTATCATTAACAGGGAGCAACAGCCCCTGGGCATGTACTAAAAATCAGTATATATGGATTCGTTTTAACATTAACTATTTTTATATAAACACTGATTGAAAATTGTTTACTGAAGATAATGCTGGCTGTACATCACAAGCCATAAATACTATAAAAACAGTTAAGGCATTATGATTTTTGTGCTGACTTACTTTACTGACATAGGCACTTCAAGGCAACACATTTATTTGCAACTGAAGTACTACTACACTTCTGATTTATATAAAATATTCTAGACAAATCAAACTACACAGACGTCTTCAAAGTTGACTAAACAATCCTTTGCCTTTCCATTAATTTCAATAAAGCATGTGTGTGTATGCACACATGAAAAATTGACTGCATTGCGCATTAGAAAAATTGCTCCTCTAAGGGGTAGAATGAAAGTACTTTTGCTGTCCCTTATGCTCTGTGAAACAGATTAAATAAGTTCAGAGTCAAGCACCAGAACGGCTTTCAGCACTCTAGCAGACAGTTTCTTGTTAGTAATTGGGTGAGATCAACATTAAAAACCATCCAAACAGCTGTTTACTTGGCAGCATCAACTTTAACAGGACTGCCTATGGGAGGTTGTCAATGCAGACAGTTTAAATACAGTCTACAAGGGCAAAGAGCTGAGTAACTGGTTCATTGTACTTCTAAGGTACAGAAACAAGAGAAAAAAGAGCTGTCTTTCTATTGTCTCTCTTCTGCTTGCAATTTCTTACTTCCATAAGTACATGCATGTGCCCATGTCTACATGTTTATAACTGGCAAAGAATCCTGTGGCACCTTATAGACTAACAGATGTTTTGTAGCATGAGCTAGTCTATAAGGTGCCACAGGATTCTTTGCTGCTTCTACAGAACCAGACTAACACGGCTACCCCTCTGATACTTGACACCATGTTTATAACTGTCAGACACTAAAGATGAGTAAAGTCACAAATAATAATTTATCATATGAATTTAGCCTCTTTTCTGTTCATATAACTTCCACATCAAAGGTTATTTTCCTAAAAAATATTTGCTATTGAAAAGCATCCCATGAATCAATTGTTTATTTTTTAAATTATCTGGATTGATTGCAGAAAATTCTCTGGAAGTGTCTCTGGACACTACTGAGCTAGTGCTGGATGAAGAATTGCACTAGGGGTCAGTGTCAGAATTTGGGAGTATAAAGGTTCTTTTAATACCCCTTGGCCCCAGGGCCGCCCAGAGGATTCAGGGGACCTGGGGCAAAGCGGGGGAGCTGCGGTGCTTGTATTCATGCAGCAGTGGTCCGGGTATTCAGCAGCATTTCGGCGGCAGGGGGCCCTTCAGTCGCTCCGGGTCTTCAGCAGCACTGAAGGGCCCCCCGCTGTCGAAATGCTGCTGAAGATCCGGACTGCCGCCAGACCAGGGCTTGCAGGGCCTGGGGCAAATTGCCCCACTTGCCCACCCCCCCCGCCTCCCGGCGGCCCTGCCTGGCCCTTGTTACCTAGTGAAGCAGAGGAGGAAAACAGAATCTGGCCCAGTGAATTTGGGATGGGGTATACAGGTCCTCTTGCTCACCTATGTTTCATTGCGGAGATGATGGAACCCACTCCCATGAAGCCCTGAGTAGTCAGTCCTATTGAAAACAGACAATTCCCATGGAGATTTTGGAGTTTAATCCCAGCAGAGGTTTCCTCCTGAGACTGGTGACTCTGGAATCGCTTCTTGTGCTGAGGGTAACTGCGAGAAACCATGGACCACCTACCTGCATGAGAGTTAACCAGTGTCTTATAAGAAGACTGAGCTCCTTTGAGGGAAGAAAGAGAAGGGGGTGTACCTGCCAGGACAGAGAACTTTGGAGGCACAAGAACAACCCTGTTTATATTACATTGGAGTTTATATTGGTTTTAGTGTTTAAACATTCATCATTAAATGTTGTAACCATTTAAAAGGCACACTTCAGACCACACGTGCTGGGCTGTTGTTTTTTTGGTCACATTATGAAGTGTTTGTTTTTAATACTGAAGATCTCCCAGTGTTCCATTAGAATTAGATATGCACACAGACTTAGCTGAATGGAATTTTTCACTCAATATTTTATTCAAAATTCTGTGGGCTCCAACCATGTGTGCAAAGAACATTGAAAAAATTATTGCTTTTAACAGACAAGTGTGTGTCTGGAATGTGATCTGTGCAAGGGCATAGTCTACAAGACATATGAAAGGAAGTGTGGAATCAGGCAAGACTTTGTAGAAGCACAGTCTCACTTTAATTGTGAAGTTTAAAAAAGCATTGATCCTGTTGAAGCCATATTAGCTCTCTCTCATTGTGTGTGTATATTTTCCAGAATACAGCATATAGGAAAAAGTCCCACCCCTGGAAAATGACCGCAATTAGATCACACTAGTTAGAGTACTAGAGGGAAGAGTTGGAAGGAGCTCTGGTGAAATAGAACTGCTCCACAGTCTGTTGCTAGAAGCAAGAGATCAAATACATGTTCAAACCAGGACTGCTGCAGTAAATCTAAGGGTCCATCCATACAGCCTACGGAAGTGAGCTCCCAGGCTGGATAGACAGACTCAGACTCATGCTACCAATAACTGGGTAGATGTGTCTTGGGCTGGAGCTCAGGCTCTGAAGACTTGGGAAGGGGGTGGGCTTCAGAGCCCAAGCCACAACTTCAAAGTGCTGTCTACACAGCTATTTTTAGAGTGCTAGCGCAAGCCCTCCTGACCAATGTCTGTTGACTCACGCTGGGAGACTCACTGCCATAGGCTGTGTATACATACCCTAAATAGGTCTACTCCTGAGGACTAGGTGGTTCAAGCAATTAAAGCTGAACAGCCAGACAGGGAATGAGGTCTCCAGCTCACAGGCATGAAGGCAGGAGGAGAATGGGGCTCTTATCTAACTGAAGTTGCATGGGAATTTCAGGTAGGCAGAATTCAATTGTCCATTTGGAATTGGTCAGAGCTCCAGATTTAACATCATTATTCACTGCAAATATCCTTTGGAATGTTTAGGAGGAAAATAGTAATTTTTTATCCAACGTTGCATAGGAATGTATGCGCGTATATGTACACAGACACACAGTGAAGTAAATCAGACTTTAAGTTTTATACACAAACTTTAAAACAAGTATATTTTTCAAAAATATTTGTTGTTCAAGTGCTGTTGTATTTAATTAGCTAATATAGAGAATTACAGCACCTGATCAATTTTTTAAAAATACCTGTTATTTCAACAATTCTATATAATGATAGGTTTTGGGTTGACTCCTATAAGATGTTAATTGGCTAGTTGGCAGATTCATGTAAATAGGGAGCACCAATGGTTTCCTTTCACAATTTCCTGCTTTGCCTGATCATGGAAGACAGAAAGTGACATACAGCAGGATCAAAGGAAACTCACTGCATGAAATGGCAGGCACCAGGTTCTTTTTGTGTGTTTCTTTTATGTTAAATATAATTTGTATAACTGCCAGTTTGGATGTTTTTTTTTAAAAAAAACAAGATTAAAAGATTCCAGAACTTTGAAAATCACTCATGTTTTTCTTTAATGACCACAGGGGTAAAGACCTCAGTTATATGTCTCATCTGAATCATGGCATCTCTAACAGCACAACTACTCCTAATGCCATACTGGGACACTGGTTCAATACAACAGTGACTAACAAATTAACCAGTTGAGAATGTAGACAATTTAAACTACATGTGATACATCTCCATTATCTGGCCCAATTTGTGATATGCCAGAATGGTTTTTCCCCCTGCTCTCTGGACTGATTCTTTTCAACATTATTATTATTAACGAACTGACTTGACCAGAAAAGAGAAGCAACTCTTCTTATTCAAAGACAAGTCTGAATATATTGCAAATGCCATATCTTTATACTTTCTTAGACATGGGGTTCTTAGCTACTGTATCAACTGAGAAAATGCCATCCGGCACCAAAGAAAGACCTGTAGTGTGCAATAAAATATAAAAAATCAAACAAGGTAATCATGTATAAAAATAAGAAATGTATTTATAGACCAGAAAGAGAAAATAAAAAACAAAAGCCACTGGCTGAGTGGTGTATTATTTTCTCTATTGGAGCATCTTATTCTGTTGCTTCCTTCACCTACTTTAAAAAAAAAAAAGTCAGACAAGTCTAAATTTAGTGACTTTTTTTTTGTTCACAGACAACACATAGAAGTATGCAATGGCAAAACCTGGGCTCATTTAAAATTTATTTGTAATGCTCAATTCCAAGAGGTAGAAAACCAGTGAGCAGAAGGATTTTTGATAATACACTTCCAGAAAGGTTGGGAAATATTACAGCAGATTTGCAATAGTTGTCATTATACAGTTGGTTCCATTGTGAAAAGTGAATGACCTATAGTGGAATTAGCCAAGTAAATAAAGGATGGTGACTGAAAGATTACAATGACATGCAATCTGCTCCTGTAGTATTAGCTCTTCTACACTCTCCTAGGTACCGAGCACGTTCTTAGATCAAAATGAAACCAAGACCACAAGAAGAGAATGCAGCATGACAGATCAATCTTTCATTGGTCTCCTTTGCCCTTCTCAAACTTGAAATGCCATACTTTCAAAGGCCGGGGTGTCAAATGTGCTCAGAAAGTTTCTGCATATACCTGCCGTGTATTCCAAAACACATACAAACTTGTGCAAATAAATACAAATGGATATTTACACAGTCTCATGATTTGCACATGCACAATCTTATTTATACACCAAATGGTAGAGATACAATTTAGATAAACTTTGGATAAGCTGACCCAAAGGACAGAGTTTAAAAATGAAAGAAACCACCACCCAGTGATAGGGAGCAAGGAGAGGAAATATATAAACATCTCATACTGTGTTGAGCACAGATGTAACTAGTAGAGATATTCCCAAGTATACTTAGAATAGAGATGGGCAAACTTTTTGGCCCAAGGGCCACATCTGCGTGAGGAAATTGCATGCAGGGCCATGAATGTAGGACTGGGACAGGGAGTTGGAGTGTGGGAGGGAGTGTGGTATGCAGGAAGGGGCTCAGGGGAAGGGGTGCAGGGTATATGAGGGGGCTCAGTGCAGGGGGCTGGGGTGCAGGAGGAGTGCGGCAGGGGCTTGGGGCGTAGGAGCGAGTGCGGCAGGGGCTCAGGGCAGATGACTGGGGTGCAGCAGGGGGCTCAGGGCAGGCGGTTGGGGTGCAGGAGGGGTTCAGGGTGTGGGATCTGGGGTGGCAGCAGCATGCAGTGGGGCTAAGGCAGGTTTCCTGCCTGCTCTGGCCCCACACCACTCCTGAAAGTGGCCAGCACCACGTCCCTGTGGCCCTGGGGGGGGGGAGGAGGGGAGAGGGCAGAGGCCTGTGAGTGCTGCCCTCGCCTGCAGGTACCTCCCTCGAAGCTCCCATTGGCCACGGTTTCCCATTTCTGGCCAATGGGAGCTGCCCTAACCCTAACCCTCTGCCCCCCCCCTCCCCCAGAGGCCACACGGACGTGGTGCCAGCCACTTCAGGGAGCGGCGCAAGGCCAGGGCAATCAAGGAACTTCTTCAGAAGGAATGAACAGAACAGGGAAATTGAGTGATCCATCCCCTATATTCTCCCTGTCATATAATTATGATATATTTTATACAAAACATGTCACGTCTGATATTTTATGAAAGGTCATGATCTGCTGAAACCCATTGTTTTCCAGGCATATGGACTGAGGATATACAATAAGGGACAGCGGCATTGTAGCTTGGCCTTTCTCCTCCCACACCTACGGGAACAAAAAGAATGCTGGAAAGACAAAGAATAACTGAGGAGACTGATCCCAGGCTAAAAGGGGAAGCCTGTATATTAAGAACTATAACATCTAGTGGGGTGAGAAAACTGTTTGACCCAAATACTGCCTAGTCTAATATGGTTTAAAATTTAGACTGTGCGCTTACCTTTTATTTTCTTTGGTAACTATATCTGACCTTTTATACCTACCGCTTATAATCACTTAACATCTATTTTTCTGCAGTTAATAAATCTGTTTTATATTTTACCTAAAACTTGAATCCTGAAAGTGCTTAGAAAAATCTCAGCTGAGTTTACAAAGGCTTGTGAGAGTCTTCTCCACATTAAGGGAGAGGCAAATTAAGTAATCAACTTACACTGGTCAGGCTTCTGACCAGGGCAAAATGGTACAGTTCTTGGGTGCAAAGCTGGGAGCTGGGGGGAAACTGGCTGGTGCCTTTCTCTGCATGATTCATGAGTGGCTCATGGAGCATTCATGCAATTTAGCTGGGTGTTGGGCGCCACATGTGGTTGTGCTGAGTGATAACAGTGCTTGGAGGGGTTCGCTGCTTCTCACCCCCGCCCCCCAACAACTGAGAGTGAAATTAACAAGGATGCCAGAAATAGCCCCGAATCCTGCGGTTCAGACCGCGGGGTGAACAGCTAAATGTAAATGGTTCCTATGCATATGGGGAGACTTCTCCCTCAGCAGGGAGCACTGGGGAGGCTTCTCCCTGCTCCAAGCTTGAAGGGAACCCCTGCAGCACCTGCTGAGTGCAGGGGTTGGGCGAACGTGGAGCCTAGCTGCATTGGGCAGCTGGGCTGGAGGAAGAGGAGGGAGAACAAGGAGAAAAATGTGAAAGTGAGTTTTCAGTTTTTCAGGCTTATTTCAATAGTAAAGTTTTATTACAGACAGTACTGGTAATAGTAATAGTAGCTTTATTTTCTATATCTAAGTCATGCAATGGGAGGGATCCATGAAGTATATAGGAGAGGTGGGTTGCTTGTGTTTGGACTGTACAGGTAAGAAATGTAACTTACTTCCACCCCTGGCCCCGCCCCTTCCATCTGAGGTCCCGCTCCTTCTGGAGGGGGGCAGGCAGAGTGGGACCCATACTGGTAAGAGCTGTATTTTACTTTCACCCCTGGGCGTGGCCCAGGTGCTTCCACAATCAGACTCATAGCTGCTTTCTCCTGCAACAGCCCTCTCCCAGGGATGTTTTAAACCCCTCACGGCAGGAGCGGGTGACCACCCTGTTACACCAAAAAATTAAAATGTTTGCCTTTTGGGGGAAGAATGTCAACAGATTTAAGTGCGTCTTCTTCTACATTAACCCTGATTGGGTAGACTCCAAGGAGGTTCCCTCATCTGATACTTTGTGTATGAACCAAAAAAAATGTTCTAAGGATTTGTCGAAGCCTTCAGATCTCTGTCTTCTCAAATATTCTTGGTCTCTATTCTTTGTATTCATCATTGCAATAAATGATTTGCATGTTTGCATTAGAATCACACGACTGGAAGGGACCTCAAGAGGTCACCTAGTCCAGTCCCTGCACTCATTGCAGAACTAAATATTATATAGATCATTCCTGACAGGTGTTTATCTAACCTGCTCTTAAAAACCTTCAATGATGGAAATTCCACAGCCTCCCTAGGCAATTTATACCAGTGCTTATATATCCTGACAGGTAGGAAGTTTTTCCTAATGTCCAACCTAAATCGCCCTTGCTACAATTAAAGCCCATTGCTTCTTGTCCTATCCTCTGAGGTTAAGGAGAACAATTTACTTTTCTCCTCCTTGAAACCACCTTTTATGTACTTGAAAACATATGTCCCACCTCACTCTTCTCTTCTCCAGACTAAATAAACACATTTTTTTCAATCTTCTCTCATAAGTCGTGCTTTCTAGACCTTTCTGTTGCTCTTCTCTGGACTTTCTCCAATTTGTGCACACCTTTCCTGACATGCAGTGCCCAGAACTGGATACAGTACTCCAGTTGAGGCCTCATCAACATGGAGTAGAGCGGAAGAATTACTTCTCATGTCTTGCTTACAACACTCCCGCTAATACATCCCACCACAATGTTTACTGTTTTTTTGTAATAGCAGCACACTATGACACATATTTAGCTTGTTATCCACTATGACCCCAGGTCCATTTCTGCAGTACTCTTTCCTAGGCAATCACTTCCCATTTTGTATGTGTGCAACTGATTGTTCCTTCCTAACTGCAGTACTTTGCCTTTGTCCTTATTGAATTTCATCCTATTGTCTTCAGACCATTTCTCCAGTCCATTTTGAATTTTAATCCTATCCTCCAAAGCACTTGCAAACCCTCTCAGCTTGGTATCATCTGCAAATTTTATAAGTGTACTGTCTAAGACATTATCTAAATCATTGATGAAGATAGTGAACAGAACCAGACCAGGAACAGATCCCTGCCTAACTCCACTTGATAGGCACTTCCAGCTTGACTATGAACCACTGATAATTACTCTCTGGGAACAGTTTTCCAACCAGTTATGCACCCATCTTATAGTAGCTCCATCTAGGTTGTATTTCCCTAGTTTAGTAAGATCTTGCGTGACCTTCTCATAAAGTCAAGATATACCACTCCTACACCCCATCCACAAGGCTTGTTACCCTGTCAAAGAAAGCTATTAGGTTGGTTTGACACGATTTGTTCTTGACAAATCCATGCTGACTGTTATTTATCACCTAATTATATTCCAGGTGTTCGCAAATTGATTGCTTAAATTATTTGCTCCATTATCTTTCCGGGTACTGAATTTAAGATGACTGGTCTGTAATTCCCTGATTTATCCTTATTTCCTTTTTTATGGATTGGCACTATATTTCCTCTTCTCCAGTCCTCTGGAATCTCTCCTACCTTCCATGACTTTTCAAAGATAATCACTAATGGCTCAGATATCTCCTAGGTCAGTTCCTTGAGTATTCTAGGCTGTATTTCATCAGGCCCTGGTGATATGAAGACATCTAACTTGATCCTACCTCATTTTCACTGGCATTCACCATGTTAGATGTCCAATTGCCACTAACCTTTTTGGTGAAAACTGAAACAAAAGTCATTTAGCACTTCTGCCATTTCCACGTCTGTCTTTTCCCCCTCATCGAGTAACAGGTCTACCCCCATCCATAGTCTTTGATAAATAACCAATTGCTGAGACCTGGCCAGGAAAGTATGTGGAATATTGTAACATTCAACAATTTCCAATTCTCCACGTGGCATTAGGTGGGTCCAACTGAAGCATTTTTACCTGTATTAGGGGACATTTTTGTTTTCATTCTTTATTCCTCAACAGTTCTAGATGTGCCACTACTGTGCTTTATCTTTAACCATTTGAGGGTTAGTTGTCATCAAAACTCTTGTATAAAAGCTAGCAAATTCCTTACGATCCAAGGCAATATAAGAGAGTGTCCAGAGACACAGAAAATGTATCAGTAACTTATTCCTGTGATAAGCCAACAGGAAATCTGTAAGTTACCAATGCAACTGGCAACAAACTTGCCAAACAATCCCAGTTTTTGGAAAAGGATATTTTGACATTCATCTAGCTAATATAGTTATTTATAAGTACAGTATAACCATACTGATCTGAAACTCATTTACCTGAGGGCCATGAGTTTCAATCACATAAATGAATTGTGAATAAACTAGAATCAGAGTTTAAGGCCATAAGGGACCACCATTTCCATCTAGTCTGACCTTCTGTATATAACAGGCCATCAAAACCACCCACCACCCGCACACTAACCCTAACAACCAAAATTGGATCAAAGTATTACAACCCTCAGGAGACAGAGAGAAAATAGAAGGGACAAAGGTGCACCAGTGACTGAGCCCTTGCAATGGCAGGGAATTAACTGAAATATTGACAGGGAATTAAGTCATATATACCCAGATGATCCTGGCAAGTGACCCTCATGCTGCAGAGGAAGGCAAAATAAAAACAAACCCCCCAAACCAACCTCCCAAATCATTGCCAGCCTGAGTTGGGGGAAAATTTCTTTTTGATCCTTCATATGGCCATTGATTGGATACTGAGCATATGAGCAAGAACCAGCCAGCTAAACACCCGAGACAGAGAATGTGTGGTACTACTTCAGAACAGAAGCCCACCCCATCAAATGTCCCAGCTCCATAGGGTGACCAGATGTCCCGATAAAATTGGGACTGTCCCGATATTTAACCCTTTGTCCCGCATCCCAATCAATGTATGATCATTTGTCCCAATATTCAGGTAAGGAGGTGAGCGGGAAGGAGGCACTGACTCCACGGGTGCTCCAGGGTTGGAGCACCCACAGAGAAAAACTGCAGCCAAGCTTCCCTCTCCTCACGACCTTCTCCCCTCCTGCCCCGAGTGTGCTACATCCCTGCTCCTCCCCCCCCAGCACTTCCCGCTGCCTAACAGCTATTTGGCAGCGCCTAGCTCTTTCCAGGAGTGCTGGGGAGGAGCAGGGATGCAGTGCACTTGCGAGGAGGTGGAGAAGAGGCAGGGCAGGGGTAGGGACTTGAAGGAAGGGGGTGGAATGGGGGTGAAGTGAGGGCAGATGCTTGGGCGGGAAGAGGCAGGGGGGTGGGTGAGCACCCAACCAACACAGGGTAAGTCAGCGCCATAGGGGTGAGTGGCAGGAGGGGGGATGAAGAGGTGAGTGGCAGGCAGGGGGATGAAGAGGTGAGCGAGTGAGCGGCAGGTAGGGGTGAGGAGGTGGGTGGTGGACTGAGGAGGGACGCAGCAAGCCAGGAGCGAGCCGGGGGATGAGGAAGGAGACAGTGGGGATGTGGGGGGGTGGCGAGAAGGGAGGGGGCAGAACCTGGGGTGGAGCCTGGGAGGAGCAGGGGTGGACTGTGGGTGGGGCTGACGGCATCCCAATGTGTCCCAATATTTTAGTGTTGTGATCTGGTCACCCTGCAACTCCATCTGCGGCCATCTCTGATGCTTCAGAATAGGGGACAAAAAAAATCCCTTCCTAACCCGTACAGGTGATCAACTGAAGCATGAAATTTTAGGATCATAAGCCATAAAGCCAAAAGGGACTCCAAGGTCTGCCGAGTGCTGTCCCCCAACCTAAGAAGCAATACTATCATACAATCCACTCATAAATTTGTCCATCTCTTTCTTAAAACTAATTAAGTTGTTTACCCTCAAAACTCCTGTTGGGATCTGTTCCAGAACCTCACTCCTCTGATATCTTCTAATTTCCAGCCTGAATTTAATCCTGGTCAGATACCCATTTGTTCCTGTGCCAGCACTGTCCTTAAGCTTCAATAGCTCTTCACCCTCCCTGGTAGTACTGAACAACCTTACCTCAATGTATTGATACAGAGCAATCATATCCTCTCTCAGCCTTTGTGTTGGTAGGCTAAACAACACAAGCTCATTTAGTCTCCTCCCATTCAATATGCCCTCCACTTCCTTGAGCATCCTAGCAGCTCTTTCTGCACCTGTTCCAATCTGAATTCATCTTTCTTGAACATGGGTGACCAGACTCAGAACACTGTGTTCCAAATGAGGTCTTACCATTAATGCTTCTCTATCTTGACTTGAAATGCCTCACCTGACACATCAGAGAGTCTCATTTGCCTTTTTTGCAGCTGGATCACACTCAGATCTCTTTCCTTCTCTGTTGCTTTCAACTGATGAGCTCCAGTTTATAGCAGACATTCTTATTATTAGACCCTTGATGCATGACTCTGTACTTTGTACTATTACATTTCATCCCATGAGCAAAGCATCCTAGAGAGTCTATAAGCTCCACAGGACAGAAACTCTCTCATGCAGGGCTTTCTTCTGAGGAATATGTAAACTCTTCAGGCTTAAACATTTCTGTATGCAATGTTTTAAACACAGTTGTATGTGTTGAAGGCAAGTTTTGAAGGAGGCACCCAAACTTGCAGATAACTGAGTTTTGGTTAATTAGAGTTGAGATAAATATGCATTTTATCATTGGTAGTGGTGGATGTTCATTCTGTCATTTCCTTCCATTTCACAGATTCCAATTACTTTCAGGATCCAGTCTTGTGCACTCCTTTTATAAGATTTTCAATGGACTTGTTACAACAATTAAAGGGTTACAAGGGTAAAATCTAGATTCATTTAAACTGATTCAGCAAAGCTTTATTCTAAGAGATAAAAAAGGGTGAGGACAAATCACAGACCTAGTCTCCTTTTTTAACAACTATCCCAGCTTCCCACTCCCTTTAATATTTTTTCAAGCAATGTATTGAATCTGTGTAAGGACATTTATGATGACAAAGACTACTGGGTCAAAACTTCAGTATCCTCTCCAAATGAAAGAAAAACCTAAGTAAAATAAATATTTTATTAAAGGAATATGTAATAAAAGTCACCCTGTTCTAATAAGAACTCTTCAACTGTACTTTAATGAGCAGCTAGTTTCCAATAGCTATAAGAAACTTTTACTGCAGGAGTTATCAGAAAGTAGAACCCATCTACTATTCTAATATCCTATAATAACTGAAATAAGAGAGCTTTAACAACTCCACAGGACTGGAGTTTATATCCTGCTTGGAAATTACAAAGTATAGTAGTGGTACAGCCCTCCCTTTTCCTGTATTTCCTGTGAAAAAGAGTTGTCATGTTTATTATGTATTGAGACTACAAACATTAGTACTTTTTTTTCTTAACATGATGAATTCCTGGTATTGTTGATGTCATATCTGTAAGGCAGTATGAGGGAAGTAAGGAAAAGCATTGAGGGATAGATATGTAGCCTAACTTGTAGTTCAGATAAAATGAAAGCTAACCCACACCATTTCCCATTCTTCAAATAAAAAAAATGAATCCAATCATTTTGGAGCTTAAAAAAAGTTTTTTTAATCTACCTTTTCCTGACAAAATGTTCCTATCCACTTACTGATTTCAATCAGAGAAATAGATGGGTTTAAATATTGTATGGTTGTTTTTTGAGTATTCCTGGATATGAATGTGTTGTTTTTTTTAAAATACAAAAGTAGGAAAAATATTTTGCTTTGTCCTCAAGATATACAGTACTCGGGGACTTAGGAATTCACAGCCAAGAATTAAGAAATCTGAGACCAATGGGACATCAAGTACTTTATATAGGTGGAATGACATTCTACTTTCTTTCACTTCTCCAACCCCTGCTACAAGCAGACCTGCTTGTTTGGGCTGGTAGATCAGTACACTGGAAACAACATTATTCCTTCCTTCCTGAAAGTTAAAGTGGCATACATTTTTTTTAAATGTATTTAGGATGTAAGAGAATGATTCACAATGTTTAGTGGTTTCTTCCTTTCCTTTAGTACTGAACAACATACTTGTTACATCTGGGAAATGTTCTGTCAGTATGGCTCGATGTACCTGGCTTATTCCAATATTCCATTCAGATGTAACAGTCATCTATTATTATCTCCTGCCAAAACATATTTACATTTCAGCATCCAGGAAGAACTGAATCTAACACATTTTACTTGAAACCCTCTAACAACCTGTGGGAGCTAGTGATTCAAAAACAGCCTTAAATTATATTATCTATTTTTACCATCTCCAGAGCAGCGTGGGAGGTGGGAGGAAGGTTATATTTACATTTGGGAGGAGGAAAACTAAAAAGATTTTAAAATCACCTATTTAAAGTACATGTGGCTTCTGTGTACTGTTAATTATGCCTTTTGGGGTGATGTTTGCTTAGTTTCAACTGGAATATACCCATAAATGGAAAGTATTAATACCTACTTAGAAAACAGTACTTGCTCTTTTTTTGTGACACTGTAGTCTGTATCACTAAAATGACAAAAAATATCCTTCTCATGTTCCAAATGTGGCAGAAATGCACAACAACAACTATACAGGCTACATATTCAGATGGTATAAATTGGTGAAGCTCGGCACCGACTGAAGATCTGCAGTGAAATCCCAGACCCAATGAAGTCAGTGTGAGTTTTACTATGGACTTCAGTGGGGCCATGATTCCAACCAATGATCAAAGCTGTGATATTCTTTCTTTCTTTAAAATGGCCACTTTCATCACTGCATCAATTTTCTTAAAGTGCAGCAATAGCTATAGTTTCACACCAATAACATGCACTACCTTAGATAGCTGGCTACCCACATTCTTCTGCTCAGGATTACATTCTACTGTTAATCCCCTATTGACACTGGATCATATGTTTAAAGGAGCTTTGTGACTGGAACATGTGCAATCTACAAGAGTTTATTTGAAATCAAAATACAAATGTCTACATTCATACAAATTCCTCAAAGCTGCTTCAATCTGGCATGTTTGTCTCTAACCTTTGATGTTCTTTCCAGCACATTCTGAGATTAATATACAGAATTTCAGTCTGACATTTGCTGCACAATTTAAAATTCAGTATTGCATAATTGTTGTTATAGACAAAATATCTGTATGTTAAAAGAGAATGTAGTTGCTAAGTAGCAAAGGCATTGCACAGATCTGTAGAATACACTACCTAGGTCTCTTCAAAATACACCTTGATAAATTGTTTCTGTCTATAAAAACCTTGAGGATTAGTTTTCTATGTTTCATATAATGTGCCCTTTATGAAGATTTCTGTATGATAAGGGTTAACAAAGAGCTTTTGTGGGTGGCTACTGTGAAACTGGGAATGCATAAAGAAAGCATGCAGTAACTGGCCCATCTGAAATAAATTCCATTGATGTGCTCAGAAAAAGTACTGTATTCAAGTTATAATTTATTAAAATTGCTTGTGAAAATTTTTAACTGATTTAACTGCTAAAAGTCTATCACTTTTGTAATCATTCCATTCAAACTCAAAAGCAAACGGGCTTATTGCTGGTATAGGCTACAACTTTACCTACCTTTCACATACATGTTCATATACAAAAATGTAATGGCACTGACATTCTTTTCTTAATAGGGTTTGAAACACATGTAGTAAAAGGTTATAATAATAATACAAATTACATGGTTATTTTTCCATATCTTACCTAATAGCCTATAATATCATTTTTGGTTACAGTTCACCAGTGTTAAATTTAAAGCATAATATTAAAGTCAAGGTTACTTCACATTTAATTAGGCATTAGAAACAAATGTGACTAGGTCTGTATTGTGTTAAATATATGCAAATAAACCCTTCGAGGCAAGAGGAAACAGTTTAGCTAAATTAAACTAAAGGCAAAAAGTTTACCTGCAGCATTGTGCATTATAACATCTCAGCTGTAGAACACATAGCAGCATAAATTGTACCAAGCTTGTCTCATTGAGCAAGATATTCAGGACAAATGTGAAATATTATATGCATAGAAGCCTAACCTTTGAAAATTAGGTCAGTAAGTCAGGCAGATCAGCAAAGGACCTATAATTTGGATCAGCAGTCTGCCAAATGCAGAACTTGCCTTGGCGATTCTGCAATTGACCTCGATGTCAATTGTCACTGCGCAAGAAAGGGTGCTGCCAAGGTATGTAAATTGGTCCACTGCTTGCAGCTTTTGTCCCTTCACTGTGATGGTGGGCTCTTGGTATTGGGCTTTCGGAGCTGGCTGGTGCAACACTTCGGTTTTCTTTATGTTGATGAGGAGGCCGAAGTTGTCACATGCTGCTGTGAATTTATCCATGCTAGCTTGCATTTCCTGCTCTGATCCAGCATTCAGGGCACAGTCATCAGCAAAAAGGAGATCTCGTAGCACAGTCTCCTTTATTTTGGTGACAGCCTGGAGTCTTCGCAGGTTGAACAGTTTCCCATCAGTCTTGTATCTCAGGCTGATTCCCAAGGAACTGTTCTGAAAGGCGTCTGACAGCATAGCTGAAAACACTATGCTGAACAGGGTCGGTGCCAACACACACCCTTGCTTGACGCCGTTTGTGACAGAAAAGGCCTCTGAAGCTTCTCCGTTGTCCAAAACACGAGCCGTCATGCCGTCGTGGAACTGACGTACCATCAGGATAAATCTGTCAGGGCACCCAAACTTCGACATGATGCGCCACAGACCTTCGCGACTGACAGTGTCAAAAGCCTTGGTAAGATCCACGAAGATGGTGTACAATTCGCGATTCTGCTCTTGACACTTCTCTTGGAGCTGTCAGACTGCGAAGATCATGTCCACAGTGCCACGCTCTTTGTGGAAGCCGCACTGTGTCTCGGGTAGTAGACCCTGTTCCAGGTGGTCAATCAGGCGATTCAGCAACACTCGTGCAAGGATCTTACCTGCGCTAGTGATATTCCTCTATGATTATCGCAAACTTTTCGATTTCCTTTCCTCTTATAGAGGTGTACGATGGACGCATCTTTCAATTCCTGAGGAATAGACCCTTGATTCCAGAAAGACTGGAACAGCTGAGTGAGTTTGTCAACAAGCATTGCACCACCATCCTTATAGATTTCCGCTGGAATCGCATCAGATCCTGAGGCCTTGCCACTGGACAGCTGGCTGATGGCCTGTAGGCAAGTTCTGCATTTGGCAGACTGCTGACCAACGTGTGGGACCGCCGTGGAATAAGCCTTGCTACAAAGCTTAAAGTCTACCGAGCAGTAGTGCTAACTACCCTGATGTATGCCAGTGAGACTTGGACTGTATACAGGAGGCACGCTAGGCAGCTGAACCACTTCCACATGACTTGCCTCCGCAGACTTCTGAGGATCCGGTGGCAGGATAAGGTGCCAGATACAGAAGTCCTCTCCAGAGAAGGCCTGCCTTCACTCTGCTCATGAAAGCCCAGACACGCTGGGCAGGCCATGTTGTAAGGATGCCAGACTACCGCATCCCCAAACAACTCTTCTATGGTGAACTGTCTCAAGGAAAGCGATCGCACGGGGGACAAAAGAAGCGATACAAAGACACGCTGAAAGCCTCTCTTAAGTCCCTGGATATCGACATCACCTCCTGGGAAACCCTGGCACAAGATCGATCGACATGGCATACTCTGATCCACCAAGGCTGCCAGACATCTGAAGCCAGAAGGATAACCATAGCACAAGAGAAGCGAGCACTCCGTAAAGCCAGAGCTGCAAATGCTGTAACAGTGGTGCCCACGCATGTTTGCCCGACATGTTGCAGAACATTCCGTGCCCGTATTGGCCTTGCCAGCCACCTGCGGATGCACTGTGGACAGCTTACAACCTGCTAGATGTCAAAGTCTTCTTCAAAAACGATGGACGAACATCATCATCATAATTTGGATATGGAAAGCACCACCCACCACTGAAAATTGTGACAGTAATTTATTTTCAGGATCATTTGGGGAAAAAAATAAAGAGAACATTTTGCATATTCTGTGGAAACCATAACTGTATAAATACAGTCTTCATATAGATCTTGTCATATTTGCTTATCCCTATCTACTAATGGTATTACAGTATACTTCATACTTCAATACTTACTTCATACTTCACTGAAAGTAAGAAATGGGTGACTTATCTGTACATAGAGTAACCTACCCAAAAATTCCATTTAGATCTGTGTTCAGTTTTGTAAGAAAGAAATGTCTTAGACTGTATTTGATTTTTATGACACAGACTGTACAGTCAGCTAGACTATTACACAGTAACGAATGCTAACATAAGCAGAAAAACTACTTGCACTTATACACAGAAATATACCCACTGGACTTTGTTCAAGTTTTTAATGCAACTTTATTTAAAAAATAAAGCAAACGGGAAGCAAATTAACTTTCAGTGAGAGGAGTTTTATATCTGCAGATATAAAAATTGATGTAATGATCTCATCCTCTTGGGTTTGGTATAGCTATTACTGACAACACTAAGGGCTGGTCTACACTAAAGCAAGAAGTCGACCTAAGTTACGCTACTTCAGTAACTGAAGTCGACTTACAGTGATGTCTATACTGCACTGTGGTGACAGAAGATGCTCTCCCGATGGCTTACCTTATGCTTCCTGGGGATCTGGGGTACAGAAGTGGATGGAAAAATGCTCTGCCATTGACTTAGCGATTGTAGCAGTGCTGGTTTAGTCGTAAGTATAGACGTGCCCTTGAAAGAGATTCTACTTCAGTTCTCTCATTCGCCTTTAGTCCTAACTGGAAAATGGAATTCTCACCCTCCCACACACAAGAAATTTTATATGAAGGATCTTAGCAATTTCAGTCTCCCTGTAGGAAGTTTTGAACAGCTTTAAAACAAATGTTTGTTAACTAGCTTCTGGTTTTCTGGTTTTGTTTTGATTAATTGTATTTTTCATTTGTGTCAAAGGCCCCTATAGCTTAGATGAGAATTTTTTCCCCTCCCAAATTGATGGAAATCCCAATAAAGAAAAAAATATAAAACATTTGTCACCAAACTGCAGTTACTGCAAGGGTGCATGGGAGGATGCAAGGGTCTTTCCTTCCTTGTCATCCTGCGTAGCAGAAAACACAGTAACAGTGCTCTTCTGAACACTTTCCAAGCACATGTAGGGCAGTAGCAACCCAATAGCTACATAGGTTCAGTGAGGTTAGGAAGAAACAATGCTGTGACTCAAGCCACTGATTCACCAGTGTGCTAGCCTGATGCTCAGAGAGGACCTTGAAAGGTCCTGCATTCTTGGGACTCCAGGAGGCACTACCTCTCCTAGTGCTCCTCACTGAAGTATGCAGCTCACATCGCTGCTTACTCAGATTTGTACCCCTCAGGCACAATTAAGCCCTAAAAAAAAGAAATAGCTGAAGGTGCAACCGGTGCATTTAACAGCCGTGAACAACTAATTTAGAAAAAAGTCCTAACGTGAATCTCTTATCCATTGTCCTAGATGCCTTTTTTCCTGAAGATGATAATGACAGCCTGGTAACGCTTTAGAGATTGAATCAGTACTGTCCAAAGAGCCCAGCAGACCAGAGAGAGGAATTGAATGTGAAAGTCAAACCACTCTTTCCCTCTCTATCCTGGTGAGAAACATTACTGCCTAATCAGAAGAGAACCATGGCTACTGTCAGATCAATAAGATCACTTTCATCATTACCTCTATGGGAGAAAATGCATCTGAACGAACTATGCAGCTCTAAAATTGCTCCTGAAATTTCAAAATCATGAAGGAAAAATTGGCTTGGTGAATAAACAAGGAGACTTTGTTATCATTCAGTACTGTCACAGATACAAATGCTTTAATCAAGAATATTTTATACACAGTCTTTAAGTAAGGCATAGCAGAATTAAAATGGAGTGGGCCAAAATTCTGGTGCCAATACTGGGAATATTTTCCCTAGCATTATAAATTAATAAATGAAAAGTGATGTTACACTTTCTGAAGAAAATGATGCAATCCTGCAAAGTTGGACTACATACTGGGTTTTATGAATAATGTACTTATGTGGCCACAAACTACCATATAATTGCAGATTCTTTTTCAGTTGCTGCGTGAAAGTGCTCAAAAATCGAAGTTTCCACTTAAAAGAAAAATGGAGTCTCTGGGTGTAAGGCTAACTTTGAAAACATGAACCATATGTAACTGAGATGTGATGTGTGCCTGAGTCAGCACACAGCCCGACACATTAACTATGACAGACATTAACACTTTCCACATGTTTTAGTGGGTTGTTAATTGAAGTATGACAAAAAATTAAGCATAAAAATGTACTGTTCATGGTTAGCAAAAATGCAGAAGTGTGCTTATTTGCTATTGCTGGATGAAGCGGTAGAAACAGGTGTGAGGTGTAGGTGCTCAGCCAGTTGCTATCAAGGAATTGCTGTTGAAGGCAGAGAAGAAATCAAATCTCTTCCCTACCATAAAAATTTAAGAGTCACCTTTGCTACTGCTCAAATGCATCCCTTCTTCTTTACCGAATCCTTCAAATCCTCCACATTCCTTGCTCTCTTAAATGTTAAAAGCACTGACTGTCCCTTACCCAGCTGGAAGAAAACACCACCTCTAGATTTTCCCTTCAATTCTGTGATTCAAGGTTATTATCAATTGTGATTGCACAAATCTGAAACATATTGACAATTCAAAATTTGGCAACAGCATAAAATAAATTAAATTTAGTATCCAAACAAAATTACACAAGGATCACTACACCGACTCAAATGGGAGGTGACAGAAAGAGTATTTGAGCAGGGGCAGCGCTGCAGAACATAAAATCAAAATATAGGTCTTACATGCCAAATAGGACACGGGGCCTTAACTAGAAGGGAATATCTAGGGAGCTATCTAAAAGATTATAGAATTTGGTTCATTGGTTTTTGTAAATTTATAAGAGGCAGCCCTCACTAGAAAAATGTTATGAATAAGCACATTGTATCTGGAACAACCATAGCATAATGGCCACAATGTGCTTATTTGAAAGTATATGCATTTTCAAATATTAACTCAATTTAGTATATCACGCTGTCGATTCCATTTTTCAGATGATCGGACTTACAGTCAGATCACTACAGTAAATGACAAACATTTCATAGGAAATATAATTTCATTTGCTGGAAGGTAAATTCATTCTGAATACATGACTTATTATAATACAGATGTTTAGCAGGTTTGGGGTTTTTTTGCACATTGAGAACAGCCTAGTTTTCATTGTTTGAGAATATGACCATTTAGACTAGTTCGAAAAGGAACATAAACATTTCTGTGTAAACTGCTGAAACATAATTTGGGTAGTCAGCAAACTCCTGCTGACACAAACATGAGGAGACACTGGCCAGAAAAATCTGGCTAGATTTCAGACTGCATAACAGCTCTCCTATCAAGAAAATAAAAGTGTCTCTCTAAAATCTTAGCTGTCACATTAGTATTATATCAGTGCCTGCTAGCTCCTATGGAAAAAGGATTGTTAAATGTTTCCATTGTAAATACTATATTTCAGAGTGTTTAAATACAGCTATAAACACCGGCTCAGGGTTAAAACATGGCATGGTCGGTATGTGTTTGAAAACAAATTCCTTAAACACTTTAAGAAGTATTTACTCTCACAGGCCTAAATCCTGTAAGTAAAGCCTGAGTTAAAGGATAATGCCCATAAGGATGGGACAGAATTCTCACGGACTGGCATCCAAGCTTTCATTGTTATTAAAGCAGATTAAGAGGGCTATATTATGTAGTCTATAGTATTCCCAACCCCTTCCTTAAGTGTTCTATTCTCTGCATGGACCTGCTGGCCATACCGTTGGCCTGCCTCTATATTCCATTGTCAATTCTAAACAGAAACGTGATGTGTAGATCTCACATTGGGTTGTGTAGTGTTTTCTTGTTGAGGGTTTCTCCTGTTTTGCATGCAAGAGATTCATAGATTTTAGGAAAACTCCTAAACAAATGGCACACTTAAAAAATAATCACACAAAACCAAAAAAATCTTGAAAACAAAACCCATCATATCTCACCACCTCCTCAATGGAAATTCAATGTTAAAGCTCAGTAAATCTCTGGGCTGACACATTTAGATGAAAAACAATGAGGAGTCCGGTGGCAGCTTAAAGACTAACAGATTTATTTGGGCATAAGCTTTTGTGGGTAAAAATAGCATGAAAATTACAGAAACAGGCATAAATACATACTGGCACATGAAGAGAAGGGAGTTACCTTACAAGTGGAGAACCAATGTTGAAGGCCAATTAAGTCAGGGTGGATGTGGTCCACTCTCAATAATTGATGAGGAGGTGTCAATACCGAGAGAGGAAAAATTACTTTTGTTGTAAGCAAACCACTCCCAGTCCTTGGCACTCTTACAGCAGGATTATCTGGCTATTTGGACTCTCTCCTCAGACCTTACGCAACCTTTGAGACACCACTGACTTCCTGAGGAAACTACAATGCATTGGTGATCTTCCTAAAAATACCATCCTGGCCACCATGGACGTGGAAGCTCTTTACATCAATATTCCACACGAGATGGGGTACAGTATCCCTGATGAGGCCATGGCACACCTGGTGGCTGAGCTTTGTGACTTTGTCCTCACTCACAATCATTTCAGATTTGGGGACAACTTATACCTTCAAGTTAGTGGCACTGCTATGGGTACCTTCATGGCCCCACAGTATGACATGGTTGACTTAGAACAACGCTTCCTCAGCTCTTGTCCCCTAGCATCCCTCCTCTACTTACGCTACATTGATGACATCTTCATCATATGGACCCACAAGAAGGAGGTCCTTGAAGAATTCCACCTGGATTTCAACAATTTCCACCCCACCATCAACCTCAGCCTGGACCAATCCACACAAGAGATCCACTTCCTGGACACGACAGTGCAAGTAAATGATGGTCACAAACATCACCCAATACTGGAAATCTCCTGACTGCTATACTTACCTACTTGCCTCCAGCTTCCATCCAGGACACATCACTTGATCCATTGTCTACAGCCAAGCTCTGAGATACAACCACATTTGCTCCAGTCCCTCAGACAGAGACAAACACCTACAAGATCTCTATCAAGCATTCTTAAAACTACAATACCCACCTGGGGAAGTGAGGAAACAGATTGACAGAGCGAGATGGGTACCTAGAAGTCACCTACTACAGGACAGGCCCAACAAGGAAAATAACAGAACACCACTGGCCATCACATACAGCCCCAGCTAAAACCTCTCCTGTGCATCAACGATCTACAACCTATCCTGGAAAATGATCCCCACACTCTCACGGGCCTTGGGAGGCATTCCAATCCTAGCTTACAGACAGCCCCCCAACCTGAAGCAAATATTCACCAGCAACGACACACCACACCACAGAAATACTAACCCAGGAACCAATCCCTGTAACAAACCGCATTGCCTTCTCTGTCCCCATATCTACTCTAGCGATACCATCATAGGACTCAACACCACCATCCACACCACCAGAGGCTCATTCACCTGCACATCTACTAATTGTGATATATGCTATCTTGTGCCAGCAATGCCTCTCTCCCATGTACATTGGCCAAACTGGACAGTCTCTACATAAAATGATAAATGGACACAAATCAGACATCAAGAATGATACCATACAAAAGCCAGTAGAACACTTCAGTCTCTCTGGACACTCAATAACAGATTTAAAAGTAGCCATTCTCCAACAAAAAACTTCAAAAACAGACTTCAAAGAGAAACTCATGAGCTACAATTCATTTGCAAACTTAACACCATCAATTTGGGCTTGAGTGGCTGGCTCACTACAAAAGCAATTTTCTCTCTCTTGGTATTCACATCTCATCATCATTTATTGGGAGTGGACCACATCCAACCAGACTTAATTGGCCTTCAACATTGGTTCTCCACTTGTAAGGTAACTCTTCTCTCCATGTGCCAATATCTATTTATGCCCATTTCTGTAATTTTCACTCTATGCATCTGAAGAAGTGGGGGTTTTTACCCATGAAAGCTTATGCCCCCCCAAAATCTGTTGGTTTTTAAGGTGCCCATCAGACTCCTTGTTGTTTTTGTGGATACAGACTAACACAGCTACCCCTCTGATACTTCTAGATAAGGCTATCAGTGAAATACAGTTATAGTGTGGAATTTCAGCTAGGAGTAGATCAACTAGCTCAGTTAAAGTAAGCTTTGCAGGAAGCTTTGTCTTTCCCTCAGAATGAAGTGGAAAAAAGAGGTTACTTGCTAGTAACTGCTGGCATTCACATTCGTGGGATATGGTGCCCCTGGCACTGTGCTGTCGAACTGCCTTGAAGAGACATGCTGTTGGGGGATGACCAAAAGTTTACACAGACATGGTTGCTGAAGACATTTCCACAGCTCAGTGCCCGTGATACTGTATCCCGCAAATGGGAATGCACAGAGGCCCTCAAAGAATAGCTCATCTAATATAAAAAAATATATTCAGATCCAGAACAAGTCTTTTCTTGGGTACAAAGTTGAATTATGGTTAGGTTTGAGTTTGGATTGGGTGATACAGAAATATCACAAATTAGTTTTGAGAGAGATTTTGACCCCAAATGGCAGAAATTTTGAAAGCATATTTAATCTTTCACAATTTCCTCAACCTTGGGTTACAACATCATGAGACGAGTTCTAGGATTTTGGTTACACACAAATGGGAAAATAGAATCCCTCTCACTTAGAAACAAAAAGAGTAGGATCAGATCTGGAGATTCAAACCCAACCACAAGGCCTTGAAATTTAATTGAACGTTTGATTTTGGCCCAAACATAATTTTAGATTAAAAACAGTTTTTCTTTCTCAGTGAGAATCTTGGTGAAGAAATTTGTTGGGAAAATTCCAGTGATGTCACTTTCTTGCTCCCCATGATGCTATAATGAAAGAACAAGAATAGACTATCAAGTACATCACTGGAAAATCTGTAGTGGACTAGGATTTTTCATCATCATCGTCGTAATTGGAAACATTCATTAAATAATCAACTCTAGTATAATCCATACACAGATTTGCAGTTGTCATCCTGAGACACCTTTATGTACTAAAAAATGTGACAAAAGAAAATAACTGAAAACAGAAAAAGCTTCACTATGGATAAAAAGATGTAAAATGATAGCCAATTGTTATGCTGTTCAATTTCACACAGCAGTTTTATGTTATAGATTACATGTGATTCAGACACTATTCTTGAAATGGGAATGCAAACTATAGAATAAACAGTGTAGAAGCAGCATAGAGACAGTGAGGCAATGACAGACAACTTCTTCCTGGAACACTTTTGCAAGTATTAAGACAATAGTGTTCACATAATCACACAACATGATAACAGACATTTTCTCTTTGGAATGATGCTGTAATTGGTATTATTGTTTCTCCTGTAATGTAACCATGGCAGAGTCACAATTATTGTCACTCACACCTTTAAAAACAGGGTCATTTTTAATAGATATATAGTTTCTATTAAAAAGAAGTATTGTGAAATTGGGGATACTTTTTCTCCCCAGCACTAGGCTGCCATGGTATATTTAGTTATTCTAAACAAATCAAAGACTTACATAAAAAAAAAACCATACCAAAATACTCTTAGGCTCTGATCCTGTAATCACACACAGAGCCAGAATGACTTCATTGGGGCATCACATAACCACAGTGGTCAATTTGCATGGACATGATTATAGGATCAGGGCCTCTCTCAGAATGAATTTGTGTGTGTTAAAAAGGGTTGGTCACGAAAAGTAAATCTGGAAACAAGTAGAAAGACCTAAAAAAGCCATTAAGGTTTTGGGAGAGTGGGAAAGAGGAGAAAAATGCAGCAAAATGACTCTGGGACCTCAGCAAGGAAATCAGTGGACAGTTGGAAGGAAGCTGGTGGGATGACAGCCAAAGGGATAATGACTAGGAAAATTATACCAGAGCCTACGAATCTAACTATCTTTTGTAAACATCATTTGAGAAACTATGATATCCTAAGAAGTAACGGACTACAAGTGCCAATAGCAGACAAACTACTAACCTGGAGCAAGCATGAGAAGAAAAAGAAATCTCTTGCAAAAACAGAGCCTATACCGCCAAACCACAGTCTAGCCCAAAAGTACAGGTAGATCCCAATGTAATAATTAATTTATTTGGTTGAAAATGGAGACATTTTTCACGAAAAAATATTTTTACATGACTATGAATAACCATTGGGCCAGAGAGTGTGAATATGAATGAATATTGCCGGATGGTTAGGGCACTCACCTAGGATGTGGGGGGAGACAAGTTCAGATCCCAGCTCCAATGACTATTTAATTATTTTTACAAAGTTAAACAACTTCAACAGGAGAGATTGACAGAGACACACACCAAAATGCCCCATAGTCCAGTGGCTAGGGCACTGTCCTACAGTCTGAGAGACTCAAATTCAAAACTCTGTTCCACATCAGCCAGAGGGGGAATTTCCAGGTTTCCCACTTCCTAACTGAGTACCCTACCACTGGGCTAAAAGTTATAAGGAGACTGCTGTCATCTCCTCCTCCAGCCATTTTGTGAATTTAAGTCTCCTCCAGAAAAATTTGTCTGAAGCTATTTGGGGGAATATATGTCCAATCCACAGATAGTTTCAGGTTGCCTTAAACGGCATTTTTCAGTGAGTAAGCTACACCTGAAAAATTTTGGTCAGCTCTATTCATAAGCCAAAGCTGACAAATAAGTGAAGCAAAGAGTTCATATTGATACTAGAAAACAAGAGTCCTGAAGGAATGGCATAGAATGGTACAATGGAGAGAACCCATGCTTAGCAGAGCGGAACATGTACCTAACTAATTGGCAGCAATCCATAAGAATTATTGATAAAACACTTCCAGACAGCCCTACCATCTGCTCTAAATGTTCCAAAAGGGTACCAATGGTCGATGCTGACAAAAGCAGTCAACAGATGAAGGAGTACAAATATAGAACACCATTAATCAGCCTGTAGCAAGAGACTGTTAGAACCCTCAACTGGACAGTCTCAATGTTACATCTCTTGTCATAGCCAGACTGGATTTTATCACTTGTATATGTGTCTAAAGTAAGGTGCAACTTAAATTTGAATTCAACAACTTTAGAACAAAGTGACGTATCGTCTGAGACAGAGAGAAGGGCATTTCAAATATTGGAGCAACAGAAGCCAATTTTAGCTAAAAGTGTAACCTTATAATAATAATTCTGAGTAGCTTGTGCATAAAATGCAGCTGAACTACATTTACGTTTAAACTTTTATGTATCCACTTAGATTATGTAAAGCCACTATCAAACCTCTCTAAACATGTGCGATAAACACACGAATTCTAAATATACTAATCATAAACAGGACTGTTTATAACAAACACCAAGTTATATCACCGTTATTAGATACCAACATTTGTTTGCTTTTGTCCTTTTTTTTTTTGAAGAAATGAAGTAATTTGTAAAATGCACCAAATTCTCAGGCAGTTTCAGTTGGATAAAGTATTCTTCCTCCTTCCCTGTCCCAAACTCTTTGTAGTGTTGTTTGTGGTGTATTGAGGAATGTACTGGACTTTCAAGTTATCACTTGAAGAGTGCAGGGGAAGGGGGATGGTATTCCTGGTCTTGCCTGAAGGCTAGGGGGCTCTGTAGTGAAACATGTAATGTGTAAAAAAAACAGCCCAGAACAAGGTGGAGGGAGCAGCCTGTTTTGTCTCTCTGTTTTGGGATTCCCGTCTGTTATTCTGAATTCTAACAAATAAAGTAGTGTTATGTAGCAACCTTCCAGGAGGAATACTTTGTATTTGTATCTAACTTCTGTATGTATGCTGTGAGAATAATATTGTGAACTGTTAAATAGTTGCCACATTCTGCCCTAAAGATTAGTGCATTTAATTGGGAATAATGAAATAACACATAGCACGTATTTTCATCTGTAAAGCTCAAGAATTTTAAAAAAGAATGCAAATATCTCCACTTTTTAGAAATGGAAAACTGAAGAGCAGAGAGGTTAAGTGGCTTGCCCGTGGCCAAAGCATGTCAATGGCAGAGCAAAAATTATAACCCAGATCATCTGAGTCCAAGACCAGCAATCTATTAACTAATAATATACTTCCTCCCTATGTGAAGTGCTAGGTAAAGATTTCTATATATGGCATATGTAACGGCATATCCTGATGTCAATTCACATGCATCACTTCTATTTGAGTCCTAAAAGGAGATGTGTACATTTAGGGCAAAAAGGAGAGATGATTTCAATTATTTGCTCTGCTACATACAGCATGTGACACTGGAAAAGGACAGTTAGCTTCTCTGAGCCTTTGTTCCTTCCTCTGTAAAATGGGGATAACCAAGTTTATTTACCACACACTGATCCTGGGAAGCTTAAGATATTAATGTTTGTAAAGGACTGAGATCCTCCAATGGAAGATACTATAGAAAGGCAGAGTAGTATTATAATTAATAATATTAAGATATTTAAAATGTTTTCAATTATATTTCCATGTTATTGGAATAAGACTTTCCAAACCAAGAGGCCGTGCTACATATTGTAACAAATCCACATGCTGCAGATAACAGGAATAATTATTAGACACAGCAAATGTACCCTTCCACTCAGTTAGGACTAGAACCCTTGTCTCTATGTTCCATAAACAAAGGCCTTTTACCCATTGAGAAAGAGCTCTCCTTTAATAGATAGTAGTAGTAACTTCTCCTCTCCCTGGACAGCCACCAGCAAGCATTATTATTCACATACACAAAATAAATTACAAATGTTCCTTTGCAGGTTTCTTAGAAGATTTTTAATAATTGGAGATATACCAGTCTCCTAGAACTGGAAGGGACCTTGAAAGGTCATTGAGTCCAGCCCACTGCCTTCACTAGCAGGACCAATTTTTGCCCCAGATTCCTAAGTGGTCCCCTCAAGGATTGAACTCACAACCCTGGGTTTAGCAGGCCAATGCTCAAACCACTGAGCTATCCCTCCCCCCTGAGATTTTGTCTCTGTCGTCTTGGACTCACAATATAACAAAAGAGTAGCAACATTCATCACTACAGCATGATATACCCTGTCTTACTGATTAAGTTATACATTGATCAATAGACACGTTTAAATATACAATCTTTCTTAAAAGGTTAATAGGGGGCTCCAAATATGAATCACCTCATGGAATTCTAGAAGGTATCTTTGCAGCATTCTGAGAACACCAAACATACTGATCAGATCAAACGTAACTTGTTTTAAAGCTTTTAAAATGAACACACAGCTCTGTAATAGCTTTGTGTGGTAACACTTCATTTAATATGTACATTAATTATTGCTGAATTACAATGGAGTTACTAAAAGGATATATAATGTTCACATTAATGCTAAATGAATTCATTATGATCAGTGTAGTTACAATGAATACTAACTAAATTAATGGTAGTTAGACATGTTAGACAAAGTGTCACACTTATTTGAAGTGTTCCAACCTGAATTCATTTGGTACTACATTTATAATAGTAATATGCAATAGAGAGCTGTGGTGTGTGAATCACAATTTCTTTTTTCAGTTGTTAAATGTCAATGAGCAATTAATTATATTCCCATAGTTTATTTTTGCACTTCATTTTTGAAAAAAAAATATATTAAAGCCCCAAATGATGCAGCACATTTTTAGACCTGATCCTGGGCAGAATCATCCCCTATATGCAGATACAGAAAAACAGGCAACCAGGAAGGAAAATGCAAGATGCAGCTGCTATATCCCACTCCTGAACTCCAGTTATGCACATTCATAAAACTGTAGGTCATCTGGATCAGACCTATAAGAGGTGGCATTCTGAGGGAGGACTGGTATCAGGTGGTATATTTAGCATGTTTTAGCATTTATACTTCCTGACCTTGAGGCTCCATGTCTCACATAAGCTGTTCCTGCCTGTATATGGAGCCACAGATGTCGCATGGCCCTTAAGTGTTCACCAATTTTCAGGGAAATTGGCACTGAACTCAATTTTGACCCCAAGAGAAAGTAGCAAAGACGTACAAAGGACCATTTTATCAGTTAAATTCAGGAACATTTCAAAATTAATCTAAACAAAATAAATCAATCTGTTTAAAGCTTGTATGATTCAGAAGAAACAAAAGGATTTACTTACAATGGGCTGTTAAATCAATAGAATAAAATTGCATCATCAACCTATGAGAGAAAAACAAAGCAAAGAAAATCTCATTCTATAGAATTCACAAAAATTAAGACACTGTACATACTGTTATAGAATATATATTACATTGATAAGTGACAACTAAAACAACATTGTGTTCTATCTTCCCGTAACGAAACCCAGAGGTACTATCATTTGCAGGATACCTATTTTTATGCTCACAGTTCATATATTAGAAACTATGAGTTTCATTCATCTGTTATGGAGGGAGAGAACCAATGGATTAAACCAATTGAGAATCAAAGTATTAGAATGAACTGCCTACCAACCATCCAAACATATTTGGGTGCTTTGTTTGAAAAGTAAAAGACATCAAGGAAAGTATCATAATTTATATTTTCTGATAATTTTTCTGCAGTATATTTCAGAGGAAAATGAACTGTAGCCTCCCGGCAATCACTAATGCAGTGTTTGTATTCTATGTTGAGATTATCCACTTGGGTGCTGCATTGAGGTTGCCTGGGCTATTTTGACACCACATCCAGATGCTCCAATTTTGCTTCAGTGATTCAGAACTGAGCCAAAATGCCTTGAAGCAACATTGAAAAGGGTAGGTCTCAATGAACAATTAAAGTACTCTAGTGTCAACAGTAGTTTTTCTAAACACCTAGCGTTGATGCTGAAGTGACTCAGGTAACCTTGATATGACAGCCAAGCAGATTATATTTAATGCAATACAGACTATTATTAAGTACAGTTTTGTCTCAAATGATTAGGGATTTACCTCCCCGTTTTTATGGAAAAAGAAAAAATATGGAAGAAGCACAAGAGTGATCTGCATCTACTTAGCAGCTAATACTGATCTATATACAGTAAACATTTATCTGTTAGATATAAATACAATGTATAATTTTAACTAAAAATATTTGCATAAGTAACAGCATCTACCACATGTTCTTGTTTACTTGAGTTAACTCTTATATTGATTTTGTATGAGCAAGAAAATTACAATTGGATAATTGTGAAATCTTCTGACAAACCAGAGGATTCCTAAACAATCCAATACACATTTGGGGCCTGATCATGTAAACACTTACTCAGAAAGTTAGTCCATATTTTAAAATAAGAAGTTCTATTAACTTCAAAGTCAAGTAAAGACTATTCCAACAACTTACAGAATTGGGAACTTTTTTGCACATTATTTTTCACACAAACTGTCACAAGTTAAATATAATTACAAAGTTAAATAAATAAAAATATATATATACACAAGGGAGCAAGATAGGTTTTCAGAAGAGACAGCCAATGAATTTAGTTCCAAACCATTTCATCATTTTTCATGCAAAAATGTTGACAACAAAAATGTGGCAAATTGATATTTTGCATTTTTCAGATGCAAGTGTTTTTTGTCAGAAAAATTCTAACTTCAAAAACTTTGAATGTTTCAAGATTTTTCACTACAGACTTGCTCATTTTGAAGTGAAAATCATGACTTTTTCAATGAAATATGAAACTGATTTCTGAGGTTCTCCTTGACATTCTTCACTTCCCTGAACACTTTTTCCTAGCAGGACAGCTTTTCTGTTAATGGGCACTACAGAGGAAAAGACTCTTGCATCAACAAGAATGGGATGGACAAAAGTTTGATGTGCGCAATATACAAGAGCGCATCCACTCGGGAGGGGAACATATAGAAAGTGGAGACATGTTGAAAGGCAATATGAAATGAATGGGCTGCCAGTAGAGCTGTCTGAGAATGGGTGCAATCTGGCCATGTTCATGTTTGTAATAAGAAAGTGTAATCACTAAGTACAGTAAAGTGCTGTGTCGTGGCAGAAGGCAGACAGTAGCATTTTGGAGAGGCAGGGCATTTTAGAGTGAAATGGAATCATAGAATATTAGGGTTGAAAGAGACCTTAGGCTGTCATCTTGTCCAATCCCCTGCTCAAAGCAGGACCAACACCAACTAAATCATCCCAGCCAGGGATTTGTCAAGCTGAGCCTTAAAAACCTCTAAGGATGGGTAACCCATTCCAGTGCTTCACCACTCTCCTAGTGAAATAGTATTTCCTAATATCCAACATAGAACTCCCCCACTGCAACTTGAGACCATTGCTTGTTGTTCTGTCATCTGCAACCACTGAGAACAGCTGAGCTCCATCCTCTTTGGAACCCCCCCCCCTTTTGGAACCACTGCTTGCATCTGAAGAAGTGGGTATTCACCCACGAAAGCTCATGCTGCAAAACATCTGTTAGTCTATAAGGTGCCACAGGATTCTTTGCTGCTCCTTCAGGTAGCTGAAGGCTGCTATCAAATTCCCCCTCACTCTTCTCTTCTGCAGACTAAATAACCCCAGTTCCCTCAGCCTCTCCTCATATGTCATGTGCCCAAGCCCCCTAAACCATTTTCACTGCCCTGGTCTCTCTCCAATTTCTCCACATCCCTTCTGTAGTGGGGGAGACCAAAACTTGACAGAATACTCCAGATGAGGCCTCACCAATCTGAATAGAGGAGAATAATCACATCCCTCTACCTGCTGGCAATGCTCCTACTAATGCAGCCCAATATGCTGTTGGCCTTCTTGGCAGCAAGGGCACACTGATGACTCATATCCAGCTTCTTGTCCACCGTAATCTCCAGGTCCTTTTCTGCAGAACTGCCAGTCGGTCTCCAGTCTGTAGTGGTGCATGGGATTCTTCCTTCCTAAGTGCAGGACTCTGCACTTGTCCTTGTTGAACCTCATCAGATTTCTTTTGGCTCAATCCTCCAATTTGTCTCGGTCACTCTGGACCCTATCCCTACCCTCCAGTTTATCTACCTCTCCCCGCAGCTTAGTGTCATCTGCGAACTTGCTAAGGGTGCAATTCATCCCATCATCCAGATCATTAATGAAGATGTTGAACAAAACCATCCCCAGGACGAACCCCTGGGGCACTCCGCTTGATACCGGCTACCAACTAGACATCAAGCCATTGATCACTACCCATTGAGCCCGACAATCTAGCCAGCTTTCTATCCACCTTATAGTCCATTCATCCAATCCATACTTTTTTTAACTTGCTGGCAAGAATACTGTGGGAGACTATATCAAAAGCTTTGCTAAAGTCAAGATATAGCACATCCACCACTTTCCCCATATCCACAGAACTAGTTATCTCAAGGAGTTGCATTATTTCCGAGCAAGAGAACATGAATTCATGGATGATTTTATGAAAGGTGGAACTGAGACAATGAAGTTTCTATCTCCTCACAGCTTGGAATGCTAGCTGGGACTGCTATTAGAATTGACTGAGAACCCTGCACTTAACATCAGTACAACCAAGAATAATCTTAAGTGAAGCCTTTCCATTTTAAGTATCAGAGGGGTAGCCGTGTTAGTCTGGTTCTGTAAAAGCAGCAAAGAATCCTGTGGCACCTTATAGACTAACAGACATTTTGCAGCATGAGCTTTCGTGGGTGAATGCCCACTTCTTGCATCCGAAGAAGTGGGCATTCACCCACGAAAGCTCATGCTGCAAAACGTCTGTTAGTCCATAAGGTGCCACAGGATTCTTTGCTGCTTTTCCATTTTGTAAGGTATCTTAATTTCTTCCTGCTCTTCTAATCCCTCTGTTCTCCCCGTCTATTACTCGTGAGGGAATTCTGCACACAAAAAAAATCTGTGCACAATATTTTAAAATTCTGCATATTTTATTTGTCAATAAATAAATGCAGAGGCTCCAGCATTGCTGTGGGGAGTACAGGCCACTGGCTGCACAGAGGTGGGAGATCACTCTGCAGTCCCACCCCGACAGAGGGACTCAGCAGTGAGGCTGCACTTGACCCTGACACAAGCGCAAGGGCTGGACCGGCCCCTCTGTGCCAGGCACTCCAAGATAGCAAGCACAAGGGAAAGTCTCTCACATGCATGCCTGGCCTTTGCCCCCAGTCCAAGTATGGGGCAGGCAGGCAGGCTCAGCCCAGAAGAATCCAAATATGGAGGATCTTCGGGGTGGAGGGGATCCAAGTGTGGGGCAATCTGGGTGCAGGCAGCTTGAAGGGGGTCCAGGTTCCGTGTGGATCTCATGCACAGGAGTTCATTGGATGGCTCCAGGTGCAGGAGGAATGATACTCTGAGGAGCAGGGGGGTTCCAGATGAAGAGGGGGTCCAGGTGTGAGGGGATGGTGCTTGGCGAGGAGTGTCAAGGTGCAGGTGGCTCAGCTTGGTGTTGTAGAAGTTTGGGTGTAGGGCTCCAGGTGTGGGGGGCTAAGGGAATGGAGGATCTGGATGCATGGGGGGTTTGGCTCCCCATACAGTGATCCCTTCTCCCCTGGTTGAGGAGCGATGGGGCAGGAAGCAGGGGTGGGGTTGCAGATCTTCCTGCAGCTGGGGGAGGTTTGTCTGACTCAGCCCAGCCACTCCTTGCAGGGGAAGAGGAAATCCCATCCTTCCCCACACCAGCCTAGTGGGGACTAGCAGCAGAGTCTGGCACAGGGTAGGAGCCAATAGCTGGGGCATCCCAATCCCTTCCCTCAGTGATTTACCTCCCTGGCAGCTGTTCTAGGCACCCAAAATGATGCCCCTGTGCTGCTGGGGAGAGGCACGTAACGATTCTTGCAGATTCCCTTTGCTTCCCCATCAGAAGTCATTTTTCTGCTGGGAATCAAAGAAATATGAGGGGGACATGACTTCTGCATGCATGGGCACAGAATTCCCCCAGGAGTAATCTATTATGCCTTTCTAATACCTTTCTCACTCATTTCTCTCCTGTTTTCTTTTTCCTTTCTCCCATTTTTAATTCTACATCCTGATCTATCTTGAGCCCTCCATGTCCTCCAATTGCCCTATTTCTTTTACAGGTATTTATTTGCATCATACTGCTATTACCAGTCAGTGTCCCCCCACTGTGCTGAATGAGTACTTCAAGGGAAAAAAAACCTCTTCCTCTTAGTGTGTCCTGCTGATTTCATATGCTTAGAGGTTAGATGTTATTTTCTTCAAACTCCCCTTTTAGTGCAGCAAGGAAGATATGGTCCAGCTTCAGTGGGGCTGCATATTTAAATTTGTTTTATAAAAATGAATAATCCAGAACCAACACAAAACCCACAGGATCCTTGATAACAAAAAGAACCAATTCTAAATTCTCTTGCTCATACAGAAAAATGGACATGGAATACACAATATGGAAGGTAGATTTCTGAAAGAACATGTTAGTGGTACATTTACAAAGCTTTTTAGAGTGATTTAGTGACAGAGACTGAAATACAAAAGAACACATACATTTGGGATGTGCAATCTGCATGCACTGTTTAGATTATTTGTATTTTTAGATGACAGAAAACTAGTGGGCAACACAGATGTCTCCTATTGCCTGCCAAGTTTTAATTTTCCAAAATCCTGACTGGATTCAATAGGCTTGTGATGTTAGACAGACTCTGAAGAAAAACTGTTTACAAATAGATACTCAATGTAAAGTTCAGGAGTCTGCACCCCAAAAATTCAAATGTGTAAGTTTACAAGGATTCTGTTCTGTAGGTACCACAAGAATTAGTGGCTTATAAAAGCATATTAGAGTGTTCTAGATCAAGACATTGTCTGGCTATAGCCAAAAGGACAGGATACATTTTATGTGACTCTTAATCAGGCTGCAACTTTATTATATAGGTGTCTGGGACTACCCAGCAGATAAATTGTACAGTGTAGGCAAATCCATGTTTATTCAAATTATTACCCAGGACTTTCACCAGCCCCTCTTCATTTTCCATGCAGATCCCCCAGCCAACCCATGGCTTGGACCTTTCTATCCACCACCCTCATAGGAGGGTTAAGGTGGGCTATAAAAATGGGGAGGGGTTGTCCCCCTGTTGTACCAATCATAGGAGTCCCCAGACTCCCTCCTCCATTCTGTTCCTTTATCCAGCACCTCCTTTTAAGTCCTTTACCAGGCCATTTATCTGGTCACTGACTGCCCTCCCTATGGAGTACCTGCACTGGACATCCGCCACAAGGAGGCATCAGCAATTTGCTTGGCTGCCTCCCTCCCAAACCCATTCCCAGACATCTCCCATTGGCCTCTTTTATAGCAGCCCAAATAGGTGATGTCCCATTGTGCCCATCACTTTTGTTGCCATGTGAACACAAATACTTTTTGTCTAGTAAACAAAGTCAAATTTAAATGGACTATTTAACTTATCCTTCTCTTGAACCCTAATGAAAAGCATATATACAACTTCCAGATTATTTTCTAAATTTGGCAACAAATTGGAAAGAGAAAAAATTATAATCACCCTCTTTACTATCTTGGCAAAAACATTATTATAACTATTCACAAAAGGAGCAAAAACCAATCTAGGCCCTAAGGCAGGGGTCAGCAACCTTTCAGAAGTGCTGTGCCGAGTCTTCATTCATTCACTCTAATGTAAGGTTTTGCATGCCTGTAATACATTTTAATGTTCTTAGAAGGTCTCTTTCTACAAGTCTATAATATATAACTAAACTATTGCTGTATGTAAAGTAAATAAGGTTTTTAAAATGGTTAAGAAGCTTCATTTAAAATTAAATAAAATGCAGAGCCCCCCGGACCGGTGGCCAGGACCCAGGCACTGTGAGTGCCACTGAAAATCAGCTCGCAGGCCGCCTTCGGCCATAGGTTGCCTACCCCTGCCCTAAGGTCTAGGTTTGTAACCACAGTACTTGCAAGAACCAGAGCCCTGAAGAAAATGCATACACAAAACATAAATTAATAGGGAGACATGTGTGCAGAGTCCCACAGTCTCTGTTTCCACCACACTCTTATTGAAGCCCTATTCAAATTCCTTTAGTGAGTTCCTGGGGTTTGTTACAGTCTGTCCTGTCTATGAAGAAGCAGAGGCATGCTGATTTACAATGGCTAGCAGAGCTACCTGCAGTCACAGTAGACTATTTTTTTTTGTGCACTTCAGTTTTATCATAGGAAGGCCACATGCTAAAGGCTGCTCTACTAGCCAAGCAGCTTTGCTCCTAAAAGGGAAAGGTAGAACTTGGTGATTTATTTGCTCTTGGAGTATAAAGTCTTTTCAGTCTCTCACAGTTGTGACCTATAAAGAACTGTATTTCTCTAGTGTGAAAAAAGTGAGCAGAAGTGCAATCCTTACCTTTATTAATTTTTATTAGTTTTATTAATGCAGTGCCAGCACAATGTTAGCGACATTATAACAGTAAAAACAAATGTAAGATAGTGACAATTTAAATTAGTAAATCAGAAGTCTGCAACAATGTTACATTAAAGGCCTGTGCAAACAAATATACCTTCCATTTTTTCTTAGCTTTGTTAAACTCAAATTTGATGGTTTGAAAGTTTAGGAGAATTCTGCAGTCAGGAACACACAACTGAGAACATGTCTACACTGTAGGTCTGACACAGGCTCTGACATGTTTAAGCCCAAACCCCACTACCGTCCAGTGCCCTGCCACTAGCTCTGGACAATGAAACTCCAATAAGAGTCAGCAAGAGTAACCCGGATCTTAACTGCCATGATAAAAAGAAAAGATCCCAGGTAATTTGCATTGTAGGTGACCAGGACTCTGTAGATCATAACAAACACTTTGAATTGCAACCAGAAGAGAAAAGGGAAGTCACAGTGATCACTGGTGTAATGTGTTCAGAATGATCCATCTCATACGGACAGCAAGCTGTTGTATTCTGAACAAGATGAAGCTGCCAAATCATCTTTGAGGAGCAGTCTGAATATTTTTGCAGTGGTCTGAATTCTGGATATATTTTTTAGAAAACTTACACTGTACAGAAACTCAGTAGTTGACAGTATTTGATGGCAAAGTTCATAGTTTTTCAGTGAGGTATAAGTATACCATCACTTAAACAAACAAAATCATCTCAAAATATGAGTCACTCAATTTTTCCAGATAACTAAAGATCAGTCAGGTAAACCAATCTGAGGGATAAAATACACATGGAATAATTGTCAGCTGTGAATGATTATTTTTGGAGCATGAATAATGTAATGACAATATGAGCAGTTTCAAGTCTCAGTGGAAAAATACAAGCTTCACAGGAATCTTGCTTTCCTTAAGCATGCAGGTGTTGTTCTAGTTCCATGAGACTAATCATATGAGTAAGGTGAGCAGGATTTCTCCGCAGGCTTTTCCCCTTATTTTTGCTTCTTGAAGGGGGGAAAATGGATGTAGATTGTTCTGAAGCAATCTCAGACTTTTTGTTTTAATTCTTGGTCCTATTTTGAGGAAGTTTCAGTACTTCACTCTCTTCATGTAGCTGGAATGGTTTCCCAAATACATGTCATTGTCTAAATGGCAAAATACCATATTTGAATAAAATTATGCAAAACACCTACACACTTCACTTGTGAAGACAACATGAACATTTGAAATACATGATGCTCAAGTAATGGCAAAGTATAATTCTGTAAGTAGAGTTTTTTCATAATAATATGGATATGCAAAGATTTCTGGCACATTTCATACTGTTGTCTGTGAATTAGTTTCCAGAAGTTAACACCTCTGAGAAACATTTTGTCCCCCACAAAATGTGCCTAATAATAAATACAGTAGGCACAAGAAGTGCAGAATCATCCATCCATAGTTATTATGGTACATTTCTAATTGCAACAGAATGATGAAAGTTATGTAACTGGGAAGAATGTTACTCAAATGCATTTAAAGATCCATTTAAAAGAAAATATTACAGATCCATCAGTAATAGGCAAGTACTCAGAACATGCTAAAATCTGTAAAAATATGCATTACATCACTTATGTCAAGTAGACAGTTCAATTTTCCATTAAGCAAACTATAAAAATCACTGAAGCATAACACTCCGTTTTTGGGAACAGTTCCAGAATATTTCTCAATAAATCATGCATCTCCCCCTAGACACATTTTTTCCCCTCCAGAGGAGGATGTTAGACTCAAATTCCAAGGGAGATAGTGTATTACTCAGTCATGAGTTAGGCAACCCCCCCTTTGTAATTGACAATGATTTCATCAAATGATGCATGTTATATTAAACATAACTGGACTGAATGTTACTATGTTAGCATTGTAAATCACATTTTAAAGGGTTCATAAATCGTACAACTATTTTCTATTTTATTGAAATTTGGCATTCATCTTTATTTTGTGAATTGAGAACAATACCTTCAAAAAATACTTTGAGATCTCAGGTAAGAGGCACTATATAAATGCAAAGTATTATTTTAAGAATTTAAATTAATGGAAATGTTTAAATCCAAGAGTTTGAAAACAATCAAGCCACACTAGCATTCTTGTAGCCTATGTTGTTTTAATCTAAACAGCAAATGATATGGGAGATCTCACTAAATGGACCCATTTGATCCAACATGCATGTTCCCAGAAGCTTTTCTCTTTGTAGACTGAGCTACAAGAAAGTGAAAGGTTACATCAACAGTCTGAGGTTCAGACAGGATTGGAATTCTGTAGCTACTTGTGATGTAGGAATAGCGATTTGTAAAAATGTGACACACTGTGTAGTATAGTCCTCTTGCACAAAATCCCAGCAAAATCAAAGGTATGACAATGCTTAGTAAGCATAAAACAGACACTCAGCAAGAAGGCTGATTTCTTCACAGCTTCCAATCAGACGATCTTCTGTGGGAACCATCTCCTCCACTGGGGGATCATAAGCAGACAGTTGCATTTTGGAGAGGCAGGGCATTTTAGAGTGAAAGCCCCACATTAAGGAATCACAGAATCATAGACTATTAGGGTTGGAGGAGACCTCAGGAGGCCATCTAGTCCAACCCCCTGCTCAAAGCTGGACCAACACCAACTAAATCATCCCAGCCAGGGATTTGTCAAGGTGGGCCTTAAAAACCTCTAAGGCTGGGGATGCCACCACCTCCCTAGGTAACCCATTCCAGTGCTTCACCACTCTCCTAGTGAAATAGTGTTTCCTAATATCCAATGTAGATGTCCCCCACTGCAACTTGAAACCATTGCTTGTTGTTCTGTCATCTGTGACCACTGAGAACAGCCGAGCTCCATCCTCTTTGGAACCCCCCTTCAGGTAGTTGAAGGCTGCTATCAAATCCCCCCTCACTCTTCTCTCTTCAGTGTCTTTGAGGAAAGTGAAACAGATGGATGCTCTTAGAGTCCTTCCAATATTGTGGAAACCATGTCCACAAAGGTCAAAGTGCTCTACAGCCAAGACCATGTCTTCCTATGGCACAATGGGCCCTCCTTAGAAGATCCTAAAGCTCTAGAGTACTAAATGGCCAGAGACTGTCCTCTTCCCTGCTAGGTGCACCAACCGGAGTTGGATCTTGTAAGGCATTGTTGTGTTGGGAAAGAAAAGGAAGGAATTGGTTACCTCCTCAAAGAGACTCATCCAATGTGGAGATAAGATATCACCAGTATGGGGTTTAGCTTGGAGACAAATACAGCTGTCAATAACACCATCTGAGTTTGCTCTCTCTAGGTCTCTTCATGCAGTCCCTGGGCTTGGTTCCTTGCGATGGGAACTGCATCTTATGGTGGCCTTCCCTTCATTTTAAGATAAAGGTCTCATGAGTCAAGCAAGACCAAAAGGACATCTCACAGAATAGAACTACAGGAAATGGGGGCTGGATCATATGGAAGGCCTCTACCTCAGTAGCATAGAGACCAATCTTCTCGAGGACAGGCTGGCCAGAGTAGTCAGGAGGGGGTTATACTAGTAGCAAAAGGGGAGGGAAGATAGAAGCACTCAGCATAAAATCAAGACATTAAGAACAAAATTCATTCGGAAACTAAAAGATAGAAAGAGAAGAAATTTTGAATGGCCTATACACTAATACTAGGACTGATAACTTTGAAGAAAATGGTCTTGAGTACTTATGGGTCAATTTCATACCAGATATAACACAAGATGAAGTACTAGTTGGTGTCTTCTACAGGCCACCAAATTGCACTAAAGAATAGGATGAACTCTTCCTTATGAACTCTTCCTATCTATAATGCGTGGGGGGTGGGGGTGCAACTGTTCAATCATGAGGGATTTCAATTTGAGTGACATATCAGAGGTCTTCTGCTACCTCTACTAAAACATCAATGGAATATCTAGTTAACACAGGACAATTTCCTAATTCAACACATGTTGCAGCCAACAGAGGAATTCTATATTCGACCTTGTCCTAAATGATAAAGAGGAACTGATCACAGAACTAAAAGTTAACATTGCGTTAGGTAAAAGTGAACATGATTTGATCATATTCATAAGGGGCAAGCAGAACAAAGTGCAGACAAATAATATATATATATACTTGGTGCTTTAATAGGGCCAGTTTCACAAACCTGAAAATAATTATGAGCCAAATCAGCTGGGAAGAAGAATTCAATCAAAAAATATAAATGATAATTGGGAATCATTTGACACAAACATACCAGATGCTGGAAAAGCCATAATCCCACAACTAAAGGAAGAAGGCTGAAGTTGTTAAAAACACAACCTGGTTTAGAGGGCAAGTAAAGGTAGCTGTAAAAAAATAAATAAAACAAAGCAAATGGAAGAAAGGGGAAGCTGATAGCAATGAATATAAATCAGAAGTTAAGAATTGTACAAAATTGATATGGGAAGCCAAGGCACAAGGTGAACTTTATAGGCAACAGAGTTAAGGACAATAGAGAGAAGTTTTAAAACATATTAGGCACAAAAAGAATCCTCACAATGGTATTCATCCGTTACTGCATAGAAATGATAGAATTATTAATAATGCAGAAAAGATAAAAGTGTTCAATAACTATATGTGTTCTGTATTTGGGGAAAAAGAAGCTACTTAAGTTAGACATTTTTGAATCAGCAGGTTCAGATAACTTGCATGCAAGAGTTTTAAAACATATGGTTGAGGAGCTTGCTGGATCATTAATGTTTCAGTAAGTGTTGGAGCACTGGGGAAGTTCCAGAAGACTGGAAGAAAGCTAATGTATTAAAAAAAAAAAAAGAATAAATGAGATGACCCAGGTAATTACAGGCCTCTCAGTTGTACATCCTTCATTGTCAATACAATGGAGGAACCGATATAGAACTTGATTAATAATGAAGGATAGGAGTGTTATATAACTAATGCAAATCTGCATGGGTTGATGGAATATAGATCTTGTCAAACTAACTTAACTTATCTCAACTTATCTCAAACTAAAAAATGTTGAGATAAGTTTGGCTGGCATAGGTAATAGTGTTGATGTAATACATGCTTCTGTATGGTGTTTGGCTTGATACCTCACAACATTTTCATAAAAAAACTAAATGATATAAAATAAACATAGCACACACTAAATGGATTAAAAACTGGCTAACTGATAGGTTTCAAAATATAAATGTAAACAGGGCAGTGTCATCAATTGGGTGGTGCTGAGGGTTTTGGAGACTTGGTTGACTGTGGGCTGTGGAATGCAGAAGGGGGCTGTGGGTTGAGGCAGGGGTTTGGGGTGCAGGAGGGGGTGTGGGCTCTGGGGTGGGGCTGGGAATGAAAGGTTTAGGGTGTGTGTGGGGGGGTCTGGACTGGGGGTTGCACATGCCCTGGAACCAGCCACTAGGTCTGGCTCCTAGGCAGGGGACCAGGAGGCGCCACACGTCACTCTTGCCTTCAGGCACCATCCCCATCCCCCAGCTCTCATTGGCCAGTTCCCAGCTAATTGGAGTGAAGAGCAAGTGCTTGGGGTGGGGCACTGTGCAGAGCCCCGTGCTTCCCCCCCGCCTATGAGCTGGACCTGCTGGCCACTTCCAGGGTGCAACGCAATGTCAGCCAGGACAGGTAGGGACTAGCCTGCCTTAGCGCTTCAGCACTGCCAACCAGACCTGCAACAGCTGCCAGGGTCCCTTTTCGACTGGGTGTTCAGTCAAAAACTGGACACCTGGTCACCCTATGTCCTATTCCTCCTTCTGGTTTAAGTAGAGGAAAGGAGCAAATCAGGAACTCTGGTGGTTCCTCAATTGCAGTGCAAGTGTGAAGCCTTCTATCTGAGCTGGGCTTTGAGCTGTACCATTTCTACCTGATGTCAGTAAGTTGCTGGCTGGAGGGCTAGAGCTTGATGACCCCAGAAATCATGCAGACCTGCCTTCAAGACCCATGGGTCATGATGGCCACGTTTGCTTTTTTTTTTTAATTAACATTCATTAATGAAACAATTGTTTTTACCAATGTACTTAACATGGTGGATGCGAGGTCATGCCAGTGGGGTCAGAGTGGTACATTTTTCAAAATGGCTCGGTTTTGTTTAGTAGTGGACGGGGGACAAACCACTCAAAAAGAGGACTGTCTGGTTTACAAGTGGACAAATAGCCTGCCCATATATATACTGGTGGATTTTTGGACATCCATCTAACAGGAACTGGACAGTGGCCATTGACTCATTTAACATAGGCCATTATAGAGTGGAATTGGTTTTGAACCTGTGGCCTGGAGATAACATGTTCAAGAATACAATCAATACCATGAACTATTTATCGAAACAATACATAGGAGTAAATAATAATTTTGCACCCTGGTTGCATAACATTTATTTTGCCAATTAAAAAAAATTGCATTCAAACTATTAAATGAAACATGGTATCAGAGCATAGTAACAAGCTCAATCTCTTAATACATCATCTTGAAAGGCACATAAAACCAAGACACACTAATGCATTCCACTGAAGAAGTGGAAAGAGCTCAAATATTTTCTCTTACTCCTTTCAACAAAAAAAAATTCCACTAACACAGTACATACATTTAAAAGAAAGTGTTTGTAGTTCAAAATTACTTTATTTTATGTAACTGAATTCTCTTAATCCACACCTGTATTTGTTTAAACATACTGTTAAATAACTTAACTAGTCATGTCTGCTCAGCACTGTAGAGTATGTTGCCTTGGCTTCTTGAAATCTCAACAAAATTGAGGAAGCCAATAGTTTAAACACATAGGGCCCAATCCTGCTCTCATGAAGTCAAGAGACCTTTAGTCATTGACTTCTCCAGGAAGTAGATTGGGTACATGAATCTAACAAAAATATAAGTTTGAATGTAGGCCTTAGCAGACAAATTCCTGTAGCTACTACTATCTCATAGCTCTGTGAAACATAGCCTCAGGCCTTCTGGATTCTAATGTTACTTTCCTTAAAGAGAAAAGGACAAGGAGAAATAATGTAAAACATTACTAGGTTCTTTTGTAGAAATTAATTCAGAGATAATGCCTTGAGGAAGAGATTGATCCTTGCTAGCTAAAACAATCAGTAACAAGATATAATTAAAAATTATGATATTCATGTCTAAAAGTGTTGACTAATTTATATAAAATACCAAAGTAAGTAACTTGTTTCTGGGTTATTGGCCTCTTAATCTTGTATATCAATTCAGGTAATGTACCACCACCACTATCTTCTATTTAATTATTTTTATTTATGTACCATTAAGCTCTGTTTTCATTACTTTGTTGTGGAGGGGAAAAAAGGATGAATCCATTGTATTTATGTAGTGCCATCATCTAATTTGCAATCCTCAGAAGACCCTTTTTTCCCTACTGGAGAAATCAAATGACAGTCTTTGACATTCTTTAAAAGCGCATTTTATTTCTTTAATTAGGAGTTTCTAGCAGGACCTTCTTCATAAACTCTTAATGTTTTAATATACTTCTGCCTCACTACCCTGGCTGATTTTTTCAGAGAGTTTGTGCAGAACACATTCCTGAGCTGCAAGAAAGCTGCTTTCAGTGCCTTTCATATTCTGCCATAATCCCTTGGTAATTACAAAACCCCTCTCTGCAACAATAGGCAAATCTGAGAGGAATTCTGTGGCTGTGCTTCACACATACAACTGTACTAGAACATTTCAGCTAAATTTGCTTCCCAGGAGCCTCAAACTTAGACAACAGTCCTGTGAAATGTTAAAACAGAGGGGCTCAAAGGTTATGATGAATTACTGTGTCTGTACAAAACACTGGTTAAATAAAGTCTGAAAAGCATAATTATGATAAAAGCATTGGTTTAATAGTGGTTAAATCCTAACTATAAAAGCAAAGATGACAACTTAAACATATTTATTTTATGGCTGTTAATCATCTTTACTGATTTTTCTCCCATAGGATTTTTACTGCTCTTTTGTATGTCCTCCTGTAATTAATTTATCCATGGTACTTTTTACAGTACACTTATCTCTTTCTCCTTCCCCTCTTTAGGTGCTGTCAAAACCTAGTCCCTGACAGACGCTATTTGGTCAGACCAATCTGCACCTTTCTAATAACCATACACATGTAACAAAAAGTTACAGTCCTTAACTTCTAAGTACAAAAGCTTATCTAGTCTTACAATTTTCTTTCTTATTCTGCTGTTTCTTATTTTGCTGTTTCTTTTCCCCCTTGCAAACTCTCCTCCACCTAAAAAGTCAACAAATAAAGTTATCCATGTGTCTATATGTATTTTCTATATAGATTTCCTTAAAGATTTATTCCTAATATAAACAAATGGTTTTACAAATGTTCAAACAAATCCCCAAAATATTGCAGTGGACTGTGTCTGCAACTCAAACCAAACCAAGGCTAGGAGCTGCCTGCAAAATAGCCACCCTCTTCCACGTCCCTCATCTCTTATCCTGGTGCTAAAAGGCTAAGGTCAAGATCTGGGCTATGTCAGACAAACAGCAGTGATGGGGAAGATTCAAAGATCTTGCTAGCAGCCCTTTCTTTTAAAAAGGAATCAACTTGAAATGTAGTCCATTAAAAAAAAAAGAATTAAAAGTAGTTTCAGATACTGCACCAACATGTAAGCCCCATACCACTGTTTGTTTTCTTACCAATATTTAAAAAAAAATGTTATTTTTCTTCCACATGTTGCTAGGTGAGAGATCCACACAAACATGGGAAACTGATTTACTGGGTATACAGGGGAACCAGTGAAATGGAGCTATTCACAGATTACTGCAACTGCACAAAGTAAAACAAACAAAAATAGTCTCCTTCTAATCCCTTTCAGTTATAGTAATTTAGGAGTTACTTGCAATAATAGATACAAATTGTTCATAGAGAACTGTACATTTTAAATTGACAGTGTCCTCTGAAACAGGGGGCTGCTACCTCAACCCTCTCTGACAATTATCGCTGCAGCTCTATTACAAAGGGAGAAAGGTGATTTTTCAATTGACCAGATCCCACATTATTTGATATTCTATAGGTCAAAAGCAACACCTTTATCCTCCACTTGGAAACTAACCAGAAACTAGCGCACATTAAAGAGCACTGGTGCAATGTCCTGTGTGAAGCACTGCTTAATATGTAGTCAGCCACATTCTGTGCCAGTTTAAGTTTCCAAATTAACAAAATGTGGCCCCATGCAGAGTGCATTGCAGTAGGAGGTGACCAAAGCATGGATAATGATAGTAAGGTCCACATCTGAAAGCAGAGGCTCTCTCCCCTGCCCCCAGTCAGTGCTTTGTGAGGAAAAACAAGCAATCTTGGTCACAGAATTATTCAAGTATCCAGAAGCTGCCAGAGAGTGATTGTGACCCTAACAAGAATAATTAACCAATGTTCTGTGAGTTGTAGGCATCTTGAAATAACGGGATATATAAATGTTTATTTATCAAACATCCACATCTAACATAACCATTTTAAAATATTTCCTAAACTTCTATAATTAATCTGGTTCTAATTGCAGATATATGCTGCATCTCTTACATCCAGACATTTTGATGAGGCGGTGTTCCTGTGGGCTTAGCTGCAAGAGCCTCATTGTCGAGGACTTGATACCATCTACAGATGTAACCCTCCTGCCTGTTCAATTATCTAGGGCCTCCTTCTGGAAACTCTACAAATAAGACCAGCTCACACCTCCACCCAGAAACTGGGGCCCCTTGGACAGTCCCTTGTGTGGGCACTGAGTCCATTGTACAAAACCTAGAAAATTTACTAGTGACGAAGGGAACACAGAATAAGCATGGAAAAGCCGGCAATAATAAATCTACAATATCTGTATATATCTATTAAGACAGACTCTCACCCCTCCAGGGTGTCTTGGCAATAGCCTTAACTTCATTCCCCCTCTCATGGTGTGACTGTCCAATAAGGTGGTGTGTGCCTATCATAGCACCTTACTTCCCTTTCCCCTCCCCCAACTTTGATGCAAATCCATTTGCTGTTTGTTGTACAGAGTTGGAGGAGTCCAGGCAGGTTGTCTCCAACCCCTAGGGAAGTTTTGGCTGGTCTACTGCAGGGACTCTACCACCTGACTTAGCTGAAGTGATTACAGAGTTGATTGCTAGGAAGGGGGACCCTAACCAGAATTCCTCAAATAAGCTGTAGGAGGCTTCAGCAAAAGCCCTCTCTTGCTTGTGCTGCTCCTGCACTACATCTTTGCAGTCTTCAAGGAGGGATCAAATAGTATCTAGGATTCTTAACATAGTCCTTGCCCCAGGGATGTACTTGCCCCTTCCTCTGAAGGGAGAAGCCCCTTTCTCCTCTTTCCCTAGCTTTATTCAGGCTCCACTATACACCTGTGCCATACAATATTTTTGGTCAGGATGACTTCTTCCCCCGGGCACAGTTGTGCAGTCTCATGTCCTTTCATTTCCCAACAGGCAAAAGTGTGTTTTATTACCTCCAAACTCAAAATTAAACTGTGTTTTAACCAAGACAACCCTAACGGTCATGTTATAAAAATGCAAATGAGGCCCCACCCATTCAGTTGTTTCCCTTTGCTCACCAATATATATCAACCAAGAGCTCCCTCTACATGAAGCCTCTGTCCATTTGAGGTTATTAAGCAGCCACAGTGGGTCCTCTCCCTGTTCACCATGAGGTTGCAATAGTACACTCCCTACTCTCTAAAGCTTCAGGCCACCAAGAAAACAGAACTGATTAGGACCAAAGTACTGAAAACACAATGTTCGGAGAAACCTATGCCAATTCCAGGACACCCAAATGCTAAAAAATATTTCCCAAGGTTAATGGGATAAAGGAGAAAAAAACATCAGTTTCAGGTGGAATAAAGTTCATGAAGAACAATGGAAGTGAGCTATTGTAGTGCCCAAGATCAATCTCAATGAAAAGTGAAAAGAAACACTGGGAAGCTAAGAATTAGTTAAATAAACAAACAATATACAAGGATTTTGCAGAAGCACATAATGGTTTTGTCTGCACAACTGAGCAAAGTTGCCTCTTAGTGGCTGGTCCTGAGTGAAGATAAAGGACCAACTACTATCATCAGCAAAAGACTATCCCATTTAGCTCAAATGAAAATGCATGCATTTTTGGGAGATGAAAGGCCAGGATTCTTGCCCTGGCTCCCTGTGATTTAAATAATAATGCTGTATTTCTTTATGACGTGCCAAAGTTTGGTATTAAAACAATTGTTCCAATAACTAAAAGAAGGACGAGCTGGTTAAGACAATGCAGATTTTCCACCAGATTTCCATAGTGGGCAAATCTGACATCTAGAATTCATGCCATGAGGTTGGATTTGCTTATAGAAGCTGGAATAATCTGAAGAGTATCAGAAACAGGGCATTTTCCATTATGACCCATAACCCTGGAATGTTGTCCCCCCACAGATACCAAAGCTCATCTGTAGTACCTTTCAAGATGTTTTTGTTAGTGCTGCTTTTTTTAAATTAATTTATTTTGTAGATTTAAGGATGAATTTTACAATATAGTGCTGAGAAGTGCAGCAGAATTTATTGTATGTTTTAGGGAGTTCTTGCTTTCCTTTTTGTGGTTTGTTTATTAGGTAATGTTTTACATGATATTGATAGTTATTTTTTCTAAACATAATAACTAAACATGAATCATAATTATTAGGAGGCTTCTGAGGCATGGAATTCTGTGGGAGAATGTAGAAGGGAGATCTATGGGAAAAATATGTACAGTTTATTTTTAGAAAGGGTGAAAACGAAAAAACCTGTGGGTGCATTAAAACCATACTTTAAGGTAAACAGTAATGTTGAATTTTTCCATGCATTGTTCTTGTGCCTCACCCGAAGTTGCCATATCTTGGCGGAAACAAATTGCATGAGAGAATTAACCTGGGAATTTCACATACACTTCAAATGCTTAGACCTCAAAATGGCTGTATATTTCTCACAAATAATTAGAGCTGTCAAGCGATTTAAAAATTAATCACCATTTATTGCACTATTAAGCAATAATAGAATACCATTTATTTAAATATTTTGGATGTTTTCTACATTTTCAAATATATCGATTTCAATGACAAAACAAAATACAAAGTGTACAGTGCTCATTTTATATTTATTTTTATTAAAATATTCACATTGTAAAAAATAAAAGAAATAGTATTTTTTCAATTCACCTCATACAAGTACTGTAGTGCAATCTCTTTGTCATGAAAGTAACTTACAAATGTAGAATTTTTTGTTACATAACTGCACTCAAAAACAAAACAATGTAAAGCTTTAATGCCTACAGGTCCACTCAGTCCTACTTCTTGTTCAGCCAATCTCTAAGACAAACAAACTTATTTACATTTACGGGAGATACAGCTACCTATTTCTTATTTATAATGTCACATGAAATTGAGAATAGACATTTGCATGGCACTTTTGTAGCTGGCTTTGCAAGGTATTTATGTGCCAGATATGCTAAACATTTGTATGCCCCTTCATGCTTCGTCCACCATTCCAGAGGACATGCTTCCATGCTGATGATGTCCGTTAAAAAAAAAAAGCATTAATGTAATCGTTTTGACTGAATTCCATGGGGGAGATTGTATGTTTCCTGCTCTGTGTTCTACTAGCATTCTGCCATATATTTCATGTTAGAGCAGTCTTAGATGATTACCTAGCATATTGTTTGTTTTAAGAACACTTTCACTGCAAATTTGACAAAACGCAAAGAAGGTACCAATGTGAGATTCTAAAGATAGCTACAGCACTCGACTCAAGGTTTAAGAATCTGAAGTGCCTTCCAAATCGTAGTGGGACGAAGTGTGGAGCATGCTTTCAGAAGTCTTAAAAGAGCAACACTCCAGTGCAGAAACTACAGAACCCAAACCACCAAAAAGGAAAATCAACCTTCTGCTGGTGGCATCTGACTCAGATGATGAAAATCAACATGCGTTGGCCTGCACTCCTTTGGATCACTATCGAGTAGAATCCACCATCAGCACGGATGCCTGTCCTCTGGAATGGTGGTTGAAGTATGAAGGGACATATGAATCTTTAGCACATCTGGCACGTGAATATCTTGTAAGGCTGGCTACAATAGTGCCATGAGAATGCCTGTTCTCACTTTCAGGTGACATTGTAAACAAGAAGCAGGCTGCATTATCTCCTGCAAATTGTAATCAAACTTGTTTGTCTGAGCGACTGGCTGAAGTAGGACTGAGTGTACATGTAGGCTCTAAAGCAGTGGTCCCCAACCTTTTTCGTCTGGTGGGCACCAGACGATGAGCCACCAAGGACCACGGCCAATGGACAAGCATCTGCCGAAATGCCAAGAAGCGGCAACGTCAAGAAAATCAGCAGCATTTCAGTGGCAATGCCTCTTGTTGCTGCTGCTTTTTGGTTGTGACGCCTCTTGACGTTGCTGCTTTTTGGCAGAATTTTGGTGGATGCTTGTCCGCCAGCTAGTTCGCGGGAGCAGATAGATGCCCCGGCGGGCGCCACGGCACCCAGAGGCACCATGTTGAGGACCACTGCTCTAAAGTTTTACATTGTTTCATTTTTGAATCCCCTTTTTTTGTACATAATTCTACATTTGTAAGTTCAACTTTCATGATAGAGAGATTGCACTGCAGTTCTTGTATTAGGTGAATTGTAAAATACTATTTCTTTTATCATTTTTACAATGCAAATATTTGTAATAAAAATAATATGAAATGAGCTTATAAATGTGCACTTTGCATTCTGTGTTGTAATAGAAATAAATATATTTGAAAATGTAGAAAAACATCCAAAAATATTTAATAAATTTCAATTGGTATTCTATTGTTTAACAGTGGATTAATCATGATTCATTTTTTTAACTGCGATTAATTTTTTTGAGTTAATCATGAGTTAACTGTGATTAATCAACAGACCTACAAATAACTAAGGCAGTTAAGTTTTCAACTGTAATATTTAGTCAAGATTAGCAAAAATACCTTGTAAGCAACATCATTTTTACTGTCTTTTCATAGTTTGCAAAAACATTTTAAAGGCAATTATGGGACTAATTCACACTTGAAGTACTGATATAATGTAATATGTTTATTTTTTCATCTGCAAACTGTACACACAATAGACCTAAAAAGTCTGGGACAGATCTCTCCTGGATTTTCCATAAACGTATGTACAAGACAAATGGGGTGAAATCCTGGTCCTACTGAAGTCAATGGAAAAACTCCATGGAGAAGAAACTTGAGAAAATGTACATCAAAGAATATTTGTTTCCGTTTAGTCCAAGATTACTTCTGCAGCTGCATCTCAGTGGATGTAAAGTTAACAGATTCAATAGTACTAACTCATGTACTTAAAGTTAGTCATATGCTTAATACCTTGCTGAATCAGGGCTTAAACCTGCGTGGAAAGTTGGGAAATTCTTTACCTTGATCCACACCTTCCAGCAGCTTCACTCCTACTGACCCTAGGAAAGATAGGTTTGTTTGTCCCACCTTTTTGAAACTACTTACCCTTCTCCTGAATAGATTAAATGGGTGTGCAACCTCATATGCCTCAGAAAGCTAAAGTACTTGCTGCTGGATAGGATCCATTGAAAAGGTAAAAATCAATGGCAATCTGGTAATTTTTGCCAAGTATTGTACTATTGAATTCAGTACATCATAGTGCACAAGGGAATGGATCAATTTTTAATTTTATAACTCAACTTCTCTAAGAAAATTCCTTATGCTATATGTAAGGAGATTTTTTTTAAATCCTCAAGTATGGTGGTCTAGTTATTGGCAAGAGCAAACTATAATTTATAGTACTATAATTTATATATGTGTGATATTCAAAGTTAAATAATTGTGTGCACAAACACACAGACTCCTATGCACACACATACAGGGGTCTGTTTAGTACAGGATACAAATTGCTAGTTTTATTTTTTTTCTGTTACAATGTCTACGATTTTTCTTCTAATTTTCTGTACTCTTATGAAGCAGAAATCTGAAACCTTAAGGGAACAGAAAATATACAAATGCTATTACAGTACACATTTCCAAGCAGCAGGAAGCAAGTAATAAGTGTCAGAGATTGATCAGAGATATTCTATATATAAACCGCTATCAGGTGTACTATGCCAAAAAGTCACTCATGCACCCATGTTGTAATTTGTGACCAGTTTAGTCATTCAGAAAGGCTAGATAGAGAATAAATTATTTAAGTTTAACTTGAAGCATAAAGCTTATCTCTAGAAAGGGAGTAACAACTGTATTTATAATATATATTTCCACCCTTGCCCACAAGGAATGGATTTGTGAATGCATATTAAAATATGATGTGTGTGTGTGAAATGAAGGTCTATGGACTTTCTAAATTGAATATCTTCTCACACAAATTAAATACATACACCCAAAAGTGTATCTCCATCTACACACACACACACACTAAATGTGGGTGCACTATCAGCCACACACCATTACGGGTGACTTATATTTCTTGAGCATATTTTTAGCCATTAATGTGTATGAACAGAATTCTAACTAGAGTTCTCTACACATACTTCATTCACAGAGCCAAGCTATTGTAATTACATAAAAACATTGGATCTTGGAACCTTTAAGGACTTAGACCATTTATATCTTATGCATGTGTCTCACTGCATACATTCACCCATGTCCATACTGCACAGAAAAGCATTTAGTTTCCTCCCTTCCTGACCAATATTAATTCTGACATCATACAAAAAATATTACAGGGAGGGAAGGTGAGTGTGGACCTGAAGAGAGAGTACCATAATAGATCTATGAGCACTGGCACACAATACCATCCCTTCATTAACTGTTTCTTCTCCACTTACTGGTAGTCTACCATTTCATTTCTTGTTCATGTTAGAATGAACTTGCATTGCACTGTAGTTAGATTGCTATTGTTTAACAGTCAACGTTAACTCGTCTTCAAGTTTGCAGGTCCACATAGCTTGACATTATCAAAAGTTGTGGCTGTTTATAGTACCATTTGCCAGATTGTTTTTTTTTTTTTTTTGGTTTGGTTGCTTGCTTGTTTTGAGACAACTGTATTGCCCAAAATACAAAGGAGCAAAGTTCTTGGGTTATGAGTTGAATTGTGGGACAGGGAGGAGTAGGGGACAGAGAAACAAGTGTATGGTATCTAGATAGAAGAGATACACCATTATTCACGACACCAGATTTCCAGACAGGATCCAGCTACTCAGTATTTAGATACCATTTTCAGGCTGTTAATTTTTGATGTATGGAACTACTGGTTTATACTATATTGTTTTTAGCCTGAAAAAGGTTCAATTTATATTTCACCATTACAATAAAGAACCCCATGATGTATGGTCCTGCTAGACTAAGACCACTTATTAGCTGGCAACAGTATAACAGATCTTTAGGTTCTGGCTTGCACTATGCCAGCCTGGGACAACTTTTTCATATCATTACAGCTTAATTGTAGTATATGAGCAATTTACAGATGTAAAACAGTTATATGGCTCCAACAGATGTTTTTGAATTGAAAAGACAGGTATACAAAATCCATTATAATTTGCATGAGGCAAAGCCTTTTCAATCATTGATGTCATTTCCACAAACTCATTTTAACACTTGGAACATGTACAATATTTGAAAGCAACATTCCATGCATATGTGCTGGCTGTTACTATGACATCCTTCTGAGGCTGCCTCACACAAATCATGTGAGAATTTGTCTTTCCGAAAGCATGTCTGTCACTGACAATTACTTTGATGCTCACCCAATACTTACAATTTCACTAACATGTCAACATATATTTCTCAAGCCTTAGGATTCAAGAAAAAAGCTTAAGACTTGAATCACAGGAGTCAGTTGTCTTCCAGCTACTTGTCCACATTAGGACTTGATGAATCTGAACTCAGAGACCAAAAGTCACACAAGAATAAAAAAAGGTGAAGAGGCTGCTATCCAGAACCATAAATATGGTAATTGTTTTAATAAAAGCATGGTTTGTTTATTTCAAGCCAAAGTAAAATCATACAGTGTTACAGATATCTTTGGCTAACCAGCTCTTTAAGCATCCAAGCTACTTTGGAAAGAGGCCCCGTCTCTTACTGAGTTGTTAACCTGGACATTTTATTACAAATATATAATCAGGGCAATGAGGCTAATACACTACTTTTTCCTCAGGAACAGTAACTATATGGAGGCAATAGGAACTTAAGTTTTAAGTCTAAAATGAAACCAAAATCTGTGCAAGTATTTTATTAATCATTATTCATAGTGGAAATTCTTACATGAGTTTTCTGAAAGTTGATTTGAACATTTGGCTTTCAGACCCAATGTAAATGTTTTTCAAACTGAATCAAGCAACATCTACTTTTTAAATTAGATCATCAACACCCTCATCAAAGTTTTCTATAAACTTGATATTTCCCTTGGGGTTACCTTACAAAAAAAGAAACACCGATATTTAATAAGCAGTGACATCCTGCAGCATACAAAATGTTAACGATTAATGTACCACACAATTAGGCCTCTTAAAATATTAGTAAGGTCCATATCCTCACCTCAGAATAATACTGAATGAGTGCATTTTTAGACCATTCAAAACCAATTAGGTTAATAAAAAGAAGTTGAATGGAAATTTTTTTTTTCTCCTAACAACTAGTCTTTCAACAGTGTAGTAAATAGGCAACATGAACTCAACCAAGCCAAATATTCACTAGATAGGTTTTAAAAATGACAGGGTCTTCTCTGCTTGAAGCATGTTCCTAACCCCCATTAATATGAATGAAAGTTAACCATGCACAAGAAGGAAAGGATTCATTCTCCGTATGTTTATGATAACTTTGGAATCTTTGAATATTTCATTTTAATAAATATATTTTAAAAGATGTCTAGTTCACGAGAACAAAGACTTCAGTTTCTGTTTTAGAATTACTGAGGCGCAAGATAAGACCAGGAAAGTTCACCCGGCCATGTATATTTTACTGCAAACATGTCATTTTAGACATCTTTCAAAGCTGTATCTGGAATATGAAAAGCAATCCTACTGAGGTATTGCTTGCCACTGTTCATTGACATATTCATGTAATGTAAAAATCAATCAAAACCAAAGAATCTTTTGAAAAAAAAAATGAACCCAAAAAAGGCACTTACAGATTTTAGCTTATATAAAACTATCAGCTTGCTCCATTTTGTTATTCAAGAATTTCAGTATTTAGGAGGAAACTTGAGTAACCAAACTCACAATGGAATTCTTATTACTAAGATCTTAACTACTGTTGGATCATCAGTAATATAGATTTAGTTGATTTGATTTTGGGCCACGTCTGTCTAGCTGAATATGGAAATCTAACATCATTGGCATTACATTAAGGAGATACTATGTTGAGAAAAAAAGCTCAATCTCCACTAAAACAGACAAGGGAGTTTTTTAAATCCTTCAAATGAAGGATCTGGGAGCACAAGTCCCATTGATTTTCAATAGGAATTATGTTCTTAAATACCTCAGATGCTTTTGAAAATATCTTCCACTTAAAGGTAACTTCAAATACTTACCTGTACTATCAAAATAATTAAATCCTGCTTAAAACACACTTATTTTTATTATCTTGAAAATCTGCAAAAACTTTCATCCATAGAGAATGGCGATAATCATACTGTGTTAGTGAACATGTGGAAATAAATTAAGATACACAAGTCATCACTTTGGGGTGTGTGTCAATTCAATACAAGGACCCTAATTCTAACAGTGGAATTCACTCTGTATAAGGGGGGAAAAAATCATACGTATTTTTGCGCCATTGTTTATAAACCCTTAAAGTCATTTACATTTGTATTAAAAATAGTATATGTGCAAAATTTCAGAAGTATTAAGATAATGCTGGAAACTACAACTTATGCAGGGGGAATATTTAAGCTTCTTCATTATAAATATGTGTATTTTAAAAACAGATGGCAAATCTCAGAATTAGGTAATATATGTAAAAATAAATGCTACTGTCTTATTAGAACACACAGAGTAATACAGTATATGAGACAATCCACAAACTTTATAACTGCCATATCAAAGTTTATTAAACTTGTATTTCCTTACTTTCTTGAGCATCTACTAGTGTATCAGTTCCAACAATATTTTGGCAGCCTAAAATTACACTATTCTGACCTTGACATTAGTATTCAACAGCACTGATGAAAGAATGACAGCTTCTCCATCCTAGTGGGTGATCTTGCAAGCTTTTACCTTCATGACTATGCAGTTTCTGTCAAATGTGCTTCCAGCTGAATGATCACACTCTTTTGAATTATGAAGTGGCAGCAAACTGTGCTAATTGGGTCCATATTGATGTCACTCATAAGGATTAAACAACCTTAATATTCTTAAAGGTTATATAAATATAGGTAATCTTAACTACATATTATCTGTAGTGTATACTGAATTTGGAAGAACCTATAACACTGGTCACAAAATACAAGTTAATTATTTTAAATTTGAAAATCAAATATCAGGGAGGAAAAATACATGACTAAGTAACAGCAGTATTCATTTAGGGTATGTATTCACTGCAGAGTTAGCTTGGCCTGTTACCAAATTGTTCCCCACAATGCCCTCCCCCGCATGTCCACACCCAACCTGGGTCAGCTTTGGGTATGGTATCGAGCCCCAGTTCCACTTTAATTCTGAGTGGTAACCCATCCACTTTGCAGTAAACACACTTGCTAAATCACTCGAGTGCTCATAGTCTTCCAGTACCTTTCCACAATTCACCCTATATGTTCAAAGAGCACACAAGTTTTCTGACAATGCAATGGGAAAGAAACAAGAGGAGTTCAGTTTACCGTAGCACAAAGAACCGTAGGATTGAACCCAGAAATCCTAGCAACACACATGGGGGAGTACAGCAGCAGTGAGGACCTGGTAATTCTGGGATGGTTTTGTAGTGTGGCTGCTCACACCTAGACTAAGCTAACCTGACTGCTCAGACCCAAGAGCTGATCACCAGGGATAACTTTGCAGTGAAGACATACTTTTACCTCTAGCTTTTAGGGTATTTCAGGATGGCAGAATTTATATGGAAAAGGAATGTAGAGAACTAAACTCCACACCTGGATATTTTGGATACCTTATTCACCAAACCATACTGTTAGTTAAAATCTGAGAAATCCTTTCCCTAATTCAAAAAAAGGTACATGGGGAGGAGGAAAGAAGAAGCTGAGAGCGTGTACACCAAATTGAGGGATATATTGTATATGTTCACTATGTTGAGTCTTGCACACACACACCCCAAACTGAGTCTGGGAATGAATTGTCTCTCAGGATTTACTAGGAGGACGACTTGGGGTACGTCCATACTTACAGCCGGGTCGACGGGTAGCGTTCGACTTCTCGGAGTTCGAACTATCGCATCTAATCTAGATGTGATAGTTCAAACTCCGAACGCGCTCCCGTCAACTCCGGAACTCCACCATCGCGAACGGCGGTGGCGGAGTCAACGGGGGAGCCGCGGACTTCGATCCCGCGGCATCTGGACAGGTAAGAAGTTCGAACTAAGGTAGTTCGACTTCAGCTACGCTATTACCTTAGTTCGACCCCCCACCCTAGTGTAGACCAGGCCTTGGAATGTCCTTCCCTCTTTTCCCCCACCCTGTTCTCTTGAACAAGAATTATTATTAGGATCTGGTGCATGTCTCATGTGATAAATATCTCAAGATTGCAGGTGGCAAGCACTAGTGGAAATAAGGTCATGTTCTGCTCATCCATGAAAGATGAAACTTTTGAAATGCTGACTTCCTCTCTCCCAGTATGGAATATATATATATATATAATGGCTGTATGCATTAGAGAATGGGATGTGGGAAGTTGCACTAGAAAGCTGCAATGAAGCATTGCCACTGTGGTAGCTCTTTTCCAAGGAACATTTTTTTTCTGAAGTAGAACTTTAAGATAAAATAATATAAACAGAGTATATTCTCCCTTTGATGCCTAAGCAGATATATTATTAGCATTAGTGATGGGAACATTTTCCCTTAATCTCTGCCTGTGAATGTACTACTAACTTGAGTCAAATTCTGCCTCCTCTGCTCATTGCTTAGTACCTTACTATGCAAGAAATCAAACTGAAATCTCATTAGATCAATAGGACTGTTTGTGTAGTAAAAGTACTCATTAATGTAAGTAAGGCAGGCAAGCCTTGGTTTCTCTATAGCTCTTCCTTTCCAGGGTACACCATCTAGAACTTAATGTATATTTTGATTTGTAACTAAATAGCATTTTAAGAACATAAGAACAGCTATGCAGGGTCAGACCAAATGTCCATCTCTAGCCCAGTATCCTGTCTTCCAACAGTGGCCAATACCAGGTGCCCCGGAGGGAATGACCAGAACGGGCAATCATCAAGTGACCCATCCCCTATCACCCATTCCCAGCTTCTGGCAAACAGAGGCTAGGGACACCATCCCTGCCCATCCCAGCTAATAGCTAATGATACACCTATCCTCCATGAATCTATCTCATTCAACTTATGAGTTGAACAAGACTCAATATTCAGGCCCTGGCTCTTATAAAAAGTGCATGTCACACATTATTTCACAGCTTTTAAAACATTCCTGGAAGGGAGTTTGAATCTCTGAGTGTTATATCCTTGGGGGCAGCCGGTTTAGGAAGAAATCACTTGAGGCCAGACAGCAGACAGCTAACAAAACTACCATTTTATTTACAGACACAGCGCTCACCCAACCGTCCGAAACCGGCTGGGCTATCCCCTAATAATCTAACTCAGTTGCCATAGGAACAAAAACCATGACAACCAAATACACAACATATTCCTCCCCCACTAATAAGAACATCCCCTAAATAAAACACACACTAGACTAGAGAAGGAGGGTAGACTGCCTCCATTCCCGGCTAAACCCTGGGGATTATTTTGCCCCATAACCATGGGTTTGCCCTAGCTAAAGATCCAGCCGATGAGGAGGCCTTCTGTCTCTAGGTGAATTACGGCGAACTTCTAGTGTTGTTGCACCCGAAACTACCATGGGCTCTGGGTCCGCAGCATGAACAGGTGAGGAGGTGGTATCAGCTCGTGCTGGGCAAAGGGGTATCTCAGCTGCTGGCAGTAAGGGAGGAGAACAGTCAGAAACAGGTGATTTGTGATTCGGTGTCTCACCAGAAGTGGTGAAGTCAGACCACTCAACTGCAGATGTGTCCTGAGGACTGGCATGACCTGGCAACAGCTGATCTACATGTCGCCACCGGCTAAGATTCTCTGCAGTCCAGACTGTGCAGGAAACAGGTCCTGTTTGAGTGATGATTGTGGCAGGGACCCATTTAGCTCTGGAAGTATAATTCCGAGCCAAAACTGGCTGTCCCGGGCTAAAGGTTCGCTCTTTTGCTCTGGGTGCCCGTCTGATAACTTCATTTTGCTGCTGATGTTGCACAATTTGTCGGGGTTCAGAAGGTTTCAGCAGATCAAAGCAAGTGCGCAGCTGTCGTCCCATCATTAGAAAGGCCGGAGATGCCTTGGTCGTAGCATGAGGTGTGTTTCTGTAGGAAAGTAAGAAGGTATCCAGACGCTTTTGAATGGAGTGTTGTCCCCTTGCTGATTTCAAAGCGTGTTCCATTGTCTGCACAAATCTTTCAGCTAATCCGTTGGTGGATGGATAATATGGTGCTAACATGATGTGGTATATCCCGTTTGCCTTCATAAAATTTTGAAACTCCTGAGAGATGAACTGTGGTCCGTTGTCGCTCACAAGTTGTTCTGGCAGACCAAAACGACTAAAGAGTCCTCGTAGTTTTTGGATAGTACTCTCTGCAGTAGTGGACTGCATTATAGAGACTTCTGGCCATTTAGAATGGGCATCTACTGCCACCAAGAACATGCTTCCTTCAAGGGGGCCAGTGAAGTCAACGTGAATACTTTGCCACGGGTTTTCAGGCCAGTCCCATGGGTGTAGGGGTGCCCACTGGGGTGCATTCCTCACACCCTGACATGACATACAAGCTTTTGCCTTCTCTTCAATAGCACTGTCCAATCCAGGCCACCAAAAATAGCTTCGTGCAATTTCCTTCATGCGCACTATTCCACAGTGACCGGAACTTAGCTGTTCTAACATCTGTGATCTCAGTGGTGGTGGAATAATGACACATCTCCCCCACAACAAACAACCAGATTGGACCGATAACTCCATCCTCCTGGACATGTAGGTAACAAGGTTGGGTGAGACTGGAGAGGTTTCTCGAGATTTTCCATGCATCACCAGGTCCATAACTTGGGACAATACTGGGTCAACGCGAGTTGCCTTCTTTATCTGAGTAGCAGTGATGGGTGTATTCTCTACCTGTTCAAAGTAGAAGATTTCCTTTTGGGCACTATCTTGATGTTTGACTGGCAAAGGCAACCTTGAGAGGCCATCTGCATTGCCGTGCAGAGTGGATTTCCAGTATTTGATTTCATATATGTGTGCTGAAAGTAACAATGACCAACGTTGCATACGACTAGCAGCTAATGGGGGAATGCCTGTGTAGGGTCCAAAAATTGACGTCTGAGGTTGATGGTCTGTGAGAAGAGTAAACTTTTGCCCAAACAGGTACTGATGAAACTTCCGAATTCCAAAAACAATTCCTAATGCCCCACGTTCAATTTGGGCGTAGTTAGTTTCTGCTTTGCTTAGAGTGCATGAAGCAAAAGCAATAGGTCTCTCTTCTCCCGAAGGCATAATGTGTGACACGACTGCTCCCACTCCATAAGGGGAGGCATCGCAGGCCAATTGTAGGGGTAAGGATGGATCAAAGTGCGTTAGAACTTCAGAATATAGCAATGCATCCTTAGCTTTGTTAAATGCAACATCACAGGCTTCAGTCCACTTCCAGGCCTTGTTCTGCCCAAGGAGCTCATGAAGTGGTTTTAGCAGTGTGGCTAACTGTGAGATGAACTTTCCATAATAGTTCAGTAGTCCTAGAAACGAGTGCAGCTGGCTTACATTTCGAGGTGGGGGAGCCTCCACAATAGCTTTAACTTTTGAAGGGGCCTTATGAAGGCCTGCAGAATCAATGATGTGTCCCAAATATTCAACAGAGGGCTTGAAGAATTCACACTTGTCTTTGCGAACTCGTAGGCCATACTCGTCCAGTCTTTGTAGGGTAGCCTCTAAATTCTTTAAGTGATCCTCTTCATTTCTTCCAGTGACCAGGATATCATCCAGATAGCACTGAACTCCTGACAAGCCACACAAGATCAGGTCCATAGCCCTCTGGAACAGGGCGGGAGCAGATGTTATTCCGAAGGGTAGGCGACAGTATCGATAAAGCCCCTTATGAGTCACAATAGTCAACAGTTCTTGGGACTTTTCATCGACGTGCATCTGTAAATATGCTTGACTCAGATCAATCTTAATGAACTTTTGTCCCCCAGCCAGGCCTGCGAAGAGGTCATCGATGCAGGGAAGCGGGTATTGCTCTGCACACAACACTGGGTTGACAGTGACTTTAAAATCACCGCAGATCCAGAGAGAGACATCTTTCTTCACTATTGGAACGATAGGAGTGGCCCATGAGCTATGGGTAACTGGTATTAGGACTCCATTGGTGACCAGGCGCTCCAGGTCCGCTTCGACTTTCGGCCTGATGGCATATGGCACAGTTCGGGCTTTCAGATATTTTGGTGGACTGTCAGGTTTAATGTTCAATGTCACAGTGATTCCCTTCATACTTCCCAAATCATCTCCAAAAACAGCAGCATGTTTCCTTAGTATAGGGGTTAGACTGGTTTCTTCTTTAGTCATCTGGTGCACTTCTGCCCAGTTCAGTTGAATCTTCCCAAGCCAAGACCTACCCATTAAGGCTGGGTAGTTACCTCTCACCACAAACAGTGGCAATTTAGCAGCCTGTCCATTGAGCTCCACCTTAACATCAATAGTGCCCAACATGGGCACAGCTTCTCCCGTATACGTCTTCAGAACAATTTTTGTTGCCTTAAGCGGAAGATGCTGTAGCTTTTCTTTATACACAGTCTCGGAGACCAGCGAGACGGCTGCACCGGTGTCCAATTCCATGCGTATTGGTTTGCCATCCAACAACGGGGTTACCCAGTATTCATGTGAGCCCATTGCCAAAGACAAAACATGCAGTGGCACTTCCTCTTGCGATGAGGTGTCACTTTGATCATCCTGGGTCTGCTCTAGGGTATGCAGGGTTCCTCTTTTTGTCAGCCAGACCACAGGCCTCTTTTTCTTTTGTTTACAGGCACACTCAATGTGTCCCTTTTTGCCACAGTGTCGACACACCAGGTCCTTACACCAGCATTCTGATGCCTGGTGACCCGGCTTACCACAGCGGTAACATTCTTGACTCTGCAGTTTTGTGGATCGGTTCTTGTGACACTTTTTGCACCCTAGGGGATGCACCGATGTATTGCGCCTCCCTTGTAGCCAGTTCCATGGAGTCAGCAATATCAACAGCCTTCTGTAATGTAAGCTGAGCCTCTGTCAGTAGGCGCTTCCGTATAGCTTCACTGTAGAGGCCACACACTAACCTGTCACACAGGGCATCATTTAACATCTCCTTAAATTCACAGTGTTCTGCTAGCTTTTTTAAAATTGCTACAAATTGTACAACTGTTTCATCTTCCTTTTGGTCTCTTTTGTGGAACCTATATCTTTCAGCAATTACCAGTGGTTTGGGGGAAAAATGGGACCCCAGGATTTCCACAATATCACTGTAAGATTTAGTCTCAGGCTTAACAGGGTGTAGTAAGCTGCATAGCAGGGAGTAGGTTTTAGCCCCTACAACACTTAAGAATATTGGCACCTTCTTCGCTTCTGTAATGTCATTTGCAATAACAAAAAGCTCAAAACGCTCAGTATTCACATGCCACTGCTCTGTATTCTCATCAAAAGTTTCCAGTGGCCTGGTCAGAGTAGCCATGATTTTTAGTTTCACTTTCACAGTCAGTGCAAACAAGCAGCTTTTTTGTTTGTTTGTTCTTTACCTTGACTTCTATTTCCTTCTGTTACTGGAGCAGCACCGGACTCCCACCCTCGTCGCCACTTGTTATATCTTTGGGGGCAGCCGGTTTAGGAAGAAATCACTTGAGGCCAGACAGCAGACAGCTAACAAAACTACCATTTTATTTACAGATACAGAGCTCACCCACCTGGCCGAAACCGGCTGGGCTATCCCCTAATAATCTAACTCAGTTGCCATAGGAACAAAAACCATGAAAACCAAATACACAACACTGAGAGCTGCAATAAGATCTTCATCTATGGAACTATTTATCCTAATTACTCAGATAGATTTGGTCCTGCATTACAGCAGCATTACAAATAATTTTGCACAATTAGTAGTCCATAGTCTGAAGAGATGAAAATACATACTACATTTGTCACAATGTAAAGAAAGGCCACACCCAATATTATCTCAAACGTGCTTTTGCATCAATAATATTGTTTTACCCATTAGTGTCTGTGTGGCATCAATAGCCTCCCTCCCAGAGCAAAAGAAAAAAAAAACTTCATATTTCAAAAGGATAAACAAAGAAGCCTAGCAGAAAGATCAAATATTAAATAGTCATCCATCACAGTGAGAGACACCGCTCCACAAGTATAATAGGAAATACACACAACAGAACTTTTCTGTTTATCCAGCTGTGAAGGTAATGTCTTAAGAGTTATCAGCATCTTAATGCTAAGAGAAGGTGAATCCTCATTGTCTTTTAAAAAAAGTGAGGGAGAGTGTGGAGTTAAGAATATATGGACTAAAAAGTTAGAGAGATTCAGAGATGAGCTTTCTTCTTTGGCTCATTTTTGGGACAGTAAACATAATTAATTCCACTACTTCTCATTTTCTATCATTTGTATTAAGTGATTGGAAACACAGATTGCATTTAGTCCTAACGGTGCTATAGTTCTAAAGGTTAATTCTGTAAGATTCACTTAAATTAACAAAATGTTCTTCACATCATATTAGTCTCTCTTTCTATATACAATAATCAGCATTGAGTTTTTCCCTTATTATCTCAATGAGTTGGCTTGATAACTGGATAATTTGTTAATGACATAATTGCTTCTTATAAAATCTATCAAATCTGCAAACCTGTAATTGATGCTTTCTGCAGCTGATTTTGAAATGGAGACTCTTAAGAGATTATATTGATTACGGGAAAAGAGCCAGATGTTGCACTCATTGAAACTGTGGATGGAAAACAACATCACTGCACTGATGGAATGTAACTAGTTTAATAAAGTATGCCAGAGGTTTCATATTTATTGAAAGGTTTTCCTAACAAATTTAAAGGATAGATTTTCATTTCTGTTTAAATAACTGAATTAGAATCATACTCAATTTTGAAAACCTGTGATAAGATTATGGCATAAATAGTTTTACAGCTACTGTAAGCCATGTGTTTTCAACATATATATTTTGGCAATGAGGAAGTGGCAAAACACAGATTAAAACAGCAATAACAATTTGAAACTGGCTAATAATGGAGCTGGCTAGTTTGTTCTCTGTGTTTGCTTCGCAGTGGTTTGATTCAGGCAGTTGGTTAACAAATCAATAAACTAGTATACATCTCAGATTTTGTTGTTAAGATATCCCATCTAAGTATTCCACTTCCAATCTACACCCACTATAGACTAGTCTGAGTATTAATCTGAACAGAAAACATATAATAGGACTTGATATTGTAAACTACATTTCTTAACCTTTTGAGGGCTAATGATCAACTTCCTTGTCATGCTTTTTCTTTCATACAGTGCAAATGATAAGACTGCCTGTTCAATATCTGATTACTAGTAGCATTTGCTGTATGTTCACGTGATAATTACAGTACTACTGCAGTCAAATGCTTGCTTTTTATATGTCTTTATTTAGCAAAGATATAGTTGGACGAGTTTTAAGGGGAGCAGCAACTATACTTGTAAAATAACAGATGCTCTCAATGATTTCACTGGGCATATAATATAAAGAGACAAATACCATTAAAACTAATGTTCAATAATTTTATAGCAAGAGTCTGCTACAGTCAATGCAGCTAAAAGTTATGTAACCAGAACCAGACAATTTAGAAAAAGCTTTTTTATTTAAGTGGTTGCTTTCAAATTACACTAGGACAAAACCAATTTTATTCTTAAACTACAGTAAGATTGTAAGTCTATTCCACAAAGTAAATAGATTTCAATAGACCCTATTTATGAGCTATGCATAAATGCATAAAGTGCTTTACAAGTACTGGACTATATTATGCTTTGATTTTCTACTGCGCTGCTGTTTTAAAACTAAGAAATAAAATACATGGAAATAAGGACTGATTTATATTTTTTCAAATTGCTTGAAATCAAGATGATGACTTTAAGACCAGAAGGGACTATTATGATCACCAAGTCTGACCTACTGCATAATACAGACTACAGGATTTCACCCTTTGGTTCCTGTTTCAAGCCCATAACTTCAGGAGTTTATATTTCAAGACAACATTCAATCTTGATTTGAATATTCTCAATGTTAGAGAATTTACCACATCAATTGGGTAATCTGTTACAATGGGTATCTATCATTATGTTTTATTTCAATTGTTAATCCAATTTCTTGTACTAATATATATTTTGTTGGCCCTTTTAGCCACATCACTGAACCGTGAGCTTGTATTCTGAGTCAGTTTACAGAATATAGTACATGTTATAAATATAGTATGTTGTCTTTGTCCTTGACAATAAATAATTATGAACCATTCTATTTATATTGTAATAATAAAAAAAGACTGAGCTAAAGCAAAACTACAATGGATTCAGTGAATAAGTTGGTGGCTTGATCTAACATATCAAGATTTTGATATCTGCCAGAAAATACTATTATCAATTTCAATTTAAGATACATTTTAACCAAACTTCCAAGTAAGAACAAACTTTAGCTGTGTGGGAGTTAGGAGATGGTTCCAAAGTGTATGGCTTGGATTTATCTACTTTTAACAAAGAGAAATGACACCTGCCCACTTCAACAGGCAGGGGAACTTGATGAGGCTGGTGGTGTAAGTGGACAGCTCCAGCAGTGAGGGAGGGAAACAGTCACTGAGGGAACACCAGGTAGCTACTCCCCCACCACTTGGAGTCTCAGGCACGCATTGGCTAGTTGGGGTGGGGGGTGAGCAGTGCTGATTGGCCAGCATTTCTCAGCTTCCAGAATTTAACCTAGTGCAGGGGCCACATGCAGCCTCTTTCAGCGTCCCCACTTTACCCACCCTGAACTAGGTATAGAAATCCAGCCTGACATATGCTACAGGTCTAGCAAATTGCCTATTTATGGGTCAGGATGGATTTTTTCTCCCCCATGGGCCAAATGGCAGAAGACCGGCAGTTTTTTTCCTTCCTCATAGCCCCTTCAAGACACAGTGTTTTATGTAGGAATGCACTTAGTACCTAAATGAGGTACTTGGCTAAGTTGTTAAATTGTTGCAACTTGCGGTGGGTTTCCAGTGCAGTTAAAATGATAAAATCAACGGCTCCCAGAAGTAAAAGACGTAGGGTTTTGACAATGGACCTTGGGCTCACGGGATAGAGTGAGACTTTGTGGAAAGAGGTCCACACATCCTTCTGCATCCTCTGTCCCCTTCGTGGGACTGGGTTGTAAGACCCAGAGCAAGATGCATCATGGTGGGTAGGCTGAGGAGAGCCTACACTGAGTTGTGGATTATATGGTAAGAGGCCTGTAACCGCCACTCTGGGACCAATCAAATACATGGTATAGGAGAGTATGGGGGTGATGGGTGAGTAGTTCTTCTTCACTGTGTTTAAGTTTAATAAAAGTTGTGACCTGATGCTTAAAATCCATCCATGTGTCTGTCCTCATTTTGCTACTGTGCCTGTGTCAAAACAGTTTGTACAAAGATATATTCTGGTATGGGATACACACTCCACATTCTATTTTACAATTCGTCTGCACACAAAATGCCCATTGAATTCCTGAGAGTTCTGCAGACATTATGACTGCAGGAAAAAGGAAGTAACTTTCTCCTTCCAACCTTGCTGCAAAACTGCAAAAGAAGCAAATGTTTTATTATAGGTAGTTGTCACTGGGCCTCTCACCCTTTAATGCATTCCCTGGTGACTAGGCATTTGGTAACAGCAGCCTTGCCTCAGGTTCCCTTTGTGTCAGTTTAGATATGTGGCCTGTTGTCCTCAGCCTCTCTTTATGGCCTGAGCCCTGCAGCTGGGTCATTGAAGTCCTTCCCCTTTCAAGGTAGTAAGGGGTCTCATCCCAAGGTGCTAGGGATCCTGTGATGGGCCTCCAAAAGCTAGTCCTGGGGCCTGATATCCCTCTCCTTTCCTTCATCTGGGAGAAGCAAAGAAAATTAAAGCAGGAACAAAAATTAATCCCAGATGTCTTATGTTAGGGCTGCTACTCTTAATCTGCACTTTCTGGAGTCTCTATCCCCATCGCTGTGGTGGGGATACTGGAGGGTGGGGGGGGCAAATAGTCTTATTTTTCTATGGCTTTGTCCTGTCTGGTACTGAGACAAAACTGTGCAAGGTCACACCAGCAAGGACGGAGTCTGCATGTGCAGACGGGCCCAAGCTGTTTGCAGAAGTATTGGAATGTCAGATCTTTAGGCACCCAGGGACCCTGAGTTGCGTAATCAGAGTCTGTTTGCTTAGGTCTCCTGTTGCCTTCCTGGGCTGCTTCCTACCTCTGGCCCTTGCACTCATCTTCTGGATGGTAAGCATCCCTGGATCCTTCTTCCAAGGCAATTTCCCCCATCTGATGCTTTGGAGCTTCTCTATGATGGAATTCAGCCTATCTAGCAGCCACCCTGCTCTGCCTACATTTCAGTTTTTTATCCCAGACGTTACTAACCAGCCATAGCTGGGGAAGTGATTGCTCTCGTCATTAACTCTTCAGTGTCCACTGCCGTGTGGTGTCTATACTACCCATCACAGAGATGATGTCAATCATTAGTCCAGTCAAATGCCTGTATTAGCACCAAATTTTTGACCAAACTGCTACCTACTTGGAAGAGCCCTCACAATTGTTTCAAAAGATCTAGAAGCTGCAGTCTTACCTATCATCGCTACAGTATCTGAGCATCTCATAAACAGTACATGGATTAATCCTCATGAGGCTCTAATGAGGAAAGAAAGTATTATCTTCATTCTTTTCAGAAGAGAAAACCTAAAACATAGAGATTAAGTGACTTGACCAATGTTACACAGAAATTTGTGGAAGAGTCAGAAACCTAATGCAGATGTCCTGAATACCAAGACAGTGTTTTATCCAAAAGATTGTAATTTCTCATTAAATCCAGAATTTTTCAGGGTTATTAAAAAAAAAAAGGGGGCGGGGAAAGTAGGCAGCTACAAAATTCAGCACAATGGGAGAAGAGAAAACTCTCAATCCACTTATGTACCTCTGGAAAACCAGTGTTGTAGCCTAATATAAAACACTTAAGCACACAGGAACCCAAACCTAAACCCTTTTCTGGAATGAAAGGGTGGGTGAGCTGAGGAACAGGAATGAAAAAATAGCTTCATTCTGCCTTGATGTTGCTTGACTCCTCTGCTCAGTCTTTCTTGACCAATTCTAGTGAGCATCTAAACCCCAAGAACCTCCAAGAATCCCTTATTGATTAATCACAGTTGCAATTCCAGGTACTCCCTCCAAAGCCACTATCAGAGAACTTGACCATATTTTCAAAAATTTTTGGATGAATTGAGTGGTTTTGCTTACATGTTTGTAATCTCTTGTTAACTACATCATTCTACTGCAGAGAATTTTCATAAGCAAAAGATGCCATTGCTGTAAAGTGAGGTGAGTAGTGATTAAGGCTAAGTGGATCTTCTTAATTTAGCAACACTTTAAAATAATTGAACGTTAATAAAATGGTAAATTACAATCGAATTCCGAGAGGAGTGCATATGAAATCCACATTAATATCACAATTTTTCCATCATGACTAACATTATTATAGTTAATATCAAATGATAAAATAATGATTGGCTACTTATAGAGTTACTTTTATTTCTAATCTTACTACTAAAGAAAATAACTGTCTTTTGCTGGAGAGAAAGCAATCACAGTTTTTCCTTTGTCAGTAGTCAAAGTGATTGCTTCAGAAGGGAATGTATCTTTTTCTGCTGATTCGGCCTGCAGTTTGGCCTGTGCACCTCAGAGATGAATAGCTGAGTTTTAGAGACCATGCATAATGATGCCATGGTTTCTTTTTTCAGACTTTTAAAAAAAAAAACATTAAAGCACAAAACTAATAATGCACATTCTATTCTTGCAATTTTAAAATAAAACAAAAGTGACTGAAAGCAACTGTAGATATGACTTTATGTTTTTGAACACCATGGACTTCGCATAGTGAACAGCCTTCTTTTCGCCTATTGCCAGTAATGTGTGCCATAGTCACTGTAGACTATTTAGTTATTGATATTACAGTTCCACATAAAGGTTCCATCTGAGATCAGGGCACCATTATACTAGGCACTGTACAGTCACATAGTGAAAGATGGTATGTGCTCCTAAGAGATTTCAAGACCCATGGGTTCTACGAATGTCCCTCAGCCAGTTTATCAAATGCACTAATTACAACTGTGTGGGTTAAACCAGATAGACAATTACTACACTTTTGAATGAACTCCCACAGAAAAAAAAATGATAAAAAAGACAAAAACAACATATCACCCATAGGTGAACACTTTTCACAAAACGATCTCTCCACATCTGACCTCTCAGTCCTCATCCTCAAAAGAAACCTGTAGAACACCTTTAAAAGACAAGACTGGGAACTTATTTTTTTAATTGTATTGGATAATAAAAACCATGAATTTAACAGACGCTGATTTTGTGGCCCATTAGAACACCATAACACACCTGCTGCCTGCTAACCCTCCATTGTCCTAAAGCTGCAAAGGTGCTACGATGAGGTTCAACAAGGACAAGTCCAGAGTCCTGCACTTAGGATGGAAGAATCTCATTCACTGTTACAGACTAGGGACCAAATAGCTAGGAAGCAGTTCTGCAGAAAAGGACCTAGGGGTAACCGTGGACCAGAAGATGGATATGAGTCAGCAGTGTGCCCTTGTTGCCAAGAAGGTTAACGGCATTTGGGGCTGTATAAGTAGGGGCATTGCCAGTAGATCGAGGGATGTGATCATTCCCCTCTATTCGACCTTGGTGAGGCCTCATCTGGAGTACTGTGTCCAGTTTTGGGCCCCACACTACAAGAAGGATGTGGAAAAATTGGAAAAAGAGTCCACCGGAGGGCAACAAAAATGATTAGGGGGCTGAAGCACATGACTTATGAGGAGAGGCTGAGGGAACTGAGATTGTTTAGCCTGCAGAAAAGAAGAATGAGGGCGGATTTGATAGCTGCTTTCAACTACTTGAAAGGGGGTTCCAAAGAGGATGGATCTAGACTGTTCTCAGTGGTACCAGATGACAGAACAAGGAGTAATGGTCTCAAGTTGCAGTGGGGGAGGTTTAGGTTGGATATTAGGAAAACGTTTTTCACTCAGAGTGGTGAAGCACTGGAATGGATTACCTAGGGAGGTGGTGGAATCTCCTTCCTTAGAGGTTTTTAAGGTCAGGCTTGACAAAGCCCTGGCTGGGATGATTTAGTTGGGAATTGGTCCTGCTTTGAGCAGGGAGTTGGACTAGATGACCTCCTGAGGTCCCTTCCAACCCTGACATTCTATGATACTTCATTTTAAGTAGTCCCCTTATGCTTAATCAGCCTCGCCTTGTATTTAGCTTGGATATTCTTAATTTCTTCTCCAGACCTGTAGAAGAGCTCTATGAAACTTGAAAGCTTTCCCTTTCCACAACCAAAGTTGGTCCAATAAAATATATTACTTCACTCTCCTTGTCTCTCTTATATTCTAGTTACACAGATACAGATAAATGGTGGTAGAAAGGAAGTATTAAGATACTAATTCTATACAAGGAGAATTGACACAGAGAAATTAAGTGACTTGTCCAAAGTTACACAAGCAGTTTGCAGCAGAGCCAGTAACTGAACTCAGATTTGCTGAATACCAATCCTGAATCTTAATCACAAGAGACAATTTCCATTATATTCCACTAGCTCTTTTAATCAAGGACCATGGTTTATATTATGGAAGTGCCAGTCTTGGCAAAGGGGGCTGGATTGGGAGCAGGGAATCCTGACACTTATGATAGCTCCAACAAGGAGATTCTTGATTAGGTTTCCTGTAGCTAAAATAAAGTAACATGTGAAAGCAATGGATGAAAGGTAGAAAGGGTGCATAACTTTGCACTCAGCTGGATGATGCACTAAAACTCTAAATGTAGGTTAGTTCTGAAAGGCTCTGCTAGGTGGAAGCTTAAATAACAGTGTTTGGGAGCCTGTAATTTTATGTAATCTATAAAAGATGTAGTAGATAGATTAGAAAGGGGAGAGCACACAGAAGTGAGTTAAATTTAAAGCAAGATCCAATATTTGTCTGAGAAAATAGTTAATCTACAAATTAAAGATGACAGCAATATAAAGATCAATCCGTCAATATGACAACTAGCAGTTTCAGCTGGTTTCTTCTTTATACTAAAGTTTAGATGGCTTAAATTGTTAAAAGGAAAAATTACTTGAACAGTGCATAAAGACTAATGATTGTATTTGCAATGTCTTTGTGTGCGATATTTCCTACCATGACATATTTGGGCCAACAATATTGAGATCCAAGTTCAAATATAGGTCACTAGTGTTTGGTAAACCACGAAAACCCATTTAGCGTCTACACCTACTTAAAACTCTAAGATATGTATATACATGTGTGAGAGAGAAAGTTATGAATAGAGCAGGGGTAGGCAACCTATGGCACGTGTGCCGAAGGTGGCACGCGAGCTGATTTTCAGTGGCACTCACACTGCCTGGGCCTGGCCACCGGTCTGGGGGGCTCTGCATTTTAATTTAATTTTAAATGAAGCTTCTTACACATTTAAAAAAACCTTATTTACTTTACATACACCAATAGTTTACTTATATATTATAGACTTATAGAAAGAGACCTTCTAAAAATGTTAAAATGTATTACTGGCACACAAAACCTTAAATCAGAGGGAATAAATGAAGACTCGGCACACCACTTCTGAAAGGTTGCTGACCCCTGGAATAGAGTGTTTGCCCACACTCTTAAAGATGCATGCACTTCAACTACTATGGAGTCGCAGGTGTCACTTCACAGTTAAGGTAGAAACTGAGTTTCCATCACAAGCCACATGTGTGGTTGTTTTAGTTTTTTCAGTAAGAGTAGGCAAACACTCGCATTAGTCTAAAAAATGATAGTTTAAATCTGGAGATGAGAAAATTTCAAGTGCATGAGACAAAGGGTTTGTTAATTATGGCAACCTAAAATTAGATCTGTCAAACAGTTCCAAGAGCCCTCCCCCCGCCTTTGGACACTTTGTAGGAAAAAAAGGGACAGGTCTTGCCTAGCAGAGATATAATGTCCAAGACCAATATTTAATTGGTTACACTCAAATTAGCAAAGTTCTTAATGTTTTCTTTAGTGAAACCACTAGGGAATGCCAGCTACTGTGAGCACAGTATAGAGTGTCACAAGACTGATGGAGACAATCTTACATTAGAAAAGTTTTTAGCCCTTTTTCTTGCACAGATAGGCCTCACAATTTAAAGTAATCACTAGAGAGGAATGTCAATGGTGAAGAGAAGGGGCCCACAGAAAGGCCGCATAGAGGATTCCCCCATAAGCTTCTACTCAGTTTTCCCCAAGTCTGCTTTGTTACCTAATCCCCATCCTTCTCAAGAGGTCCATAGGAAGGGGAAAAAGCTTCTACTGATCTCAGGAGATCTGTGGGGCCAAGGAAGGGGAAAGATACATATGGGCTTAGAGATATGAGAGAGAAAGATCAAGAGAGCATTCCCTCCTTCCTATAGATCTACTAAGATCAACAGAAGAGAAAAACATCCCAGTCAATTTAGCCTTGATCTGATCCCTTATAAACCTTCAGAGTCTTGCTGAGTAGCAACCCAATTTCCTGTGAGGCTTCGTAGCCTTATTAGTCACGAATGAGCCAATTTTGGCATATCAGAGACTGTCAACTATATATAGGCTTTTTGGGGGCTGAGGATGGCTAATGTTCTTGCACTCAAACCATTGATAGGAATTTGCAAACATAACAGTTTGTTGTATGGAAATTAATTTTACAAAATTCCAGGTTACTTGTTCCAGACCTTTTTTACAGTAATGCGTTTTAGCAAGATACCAACATCTGAATTATGTTTTGAGAGCATGTGTTTTATTTTGGCAATAATTGCAATAGAATGAAAATGAGCACGCTGTTTCATTACTTTGAACACAAATAATTATAGCAGTTTTGTAGATAAACAGCTATTAAACTGGTTTCGGAGAAAATAGTCACAGAATGAGGAACTTCACAGGGTGAATTCCAATAGTTATTTTCTCTATTCTATCCACTTTCATGATCCCTTCTCTTGTTACTAGAGAAGCAAGGCTATTGCTGAAAGCTACCTAGACCAGAGTTTGAACTATAAAAAGATTACTCTACTTATTGTTCTTGGGATTTTTTCTCCATCCCAGGAGGTAGCCAATCTAATCTCTGACTACTTGCCCCAACTTTTCTTAGATTCATTAAAGGCCATATATTTTCCTAAATTTGATGAGATTTTTGACCTCACCATCATCATAATCAGTTAACTGAGCCTCAGTTCATAACTACTGGCTTTACACCCTAGGTGGCTGAGCTTTTGAGAAATGTGGTCCCAAGCTCATATGCGGTACTATTTCAAAGACCCTACACACGTTCTGGCCAGAATCAAACCCCAGGAAATGCAAGAACTAAGCAAACATTGTTCACAAGGCATCTATCTAGGTGTTGTAATTAGCTTTAAATTGGCATGGATGGAACAAGACATCGGCCCACAAGAACTGGAACAAGATGAAAGAAAAAACAAATACACCAAGTCAAAATCAAATGTGCTGACATTTTATGCAGAGTTGGGGATGATAAAAAGGAAACCATTTGTTGGGCTGTGTGTTCTGAAAGATATGAAGGAGACCATTATGAAGCATTTAGACAATGCTAGAGGGAGAAACATTCTTCCTCTGTACAGTAGCTGCAAAATTTAAAGGCAGAGCACAACACACAATGCAACAGAAGTGGTCTAATGCAATTCATTTGCACACAGGATGGAAAGACAGTCCAGATTGCTCTGTCTCATCCCTGACAGTCCAAAATTGCAAGCTGGTCCACGGTTACCAAAATGGGTCATAACACTAGATAAAAAGTATAGTGGTACAGAAGTCCCCAAACTTCACATAATTCAAGTGCATATTAAAGGGCCCTTCACACTCAGTACAAGGATCAGAAAAATCCAGTCACACTTTTTGAAATTCTCAGTTTGAAATATGGCAGTTTTCAGTAAATTTAGTAGTAAACCTTCAACGGAGAAGCAGAAAAGAAACATTTCTGCATTCTGGGAAAAGTAGAATGAACTCTTAAAGCATTTTTAATTATGATATATGAATTGTTGTGTCAAATCACTACAAAATGTAGTTTTTAAATGTGAGAAAAAATGGTAATGCCACGTCCTTGAATTAAAAGGACCCAGTCCACTGTCTAAGTATGAAGACATGACACACTTTAAGGATGACCTTAGCCCTGCTATTGGGAGGTTCAGTTCAACAGCAGTCAGCCAAGTTGCTTACACTAGGACTGAATCTGATGTACCAAATATTAAAATCCATCACTTGAAAGAAGGGGCAAACTGTCAGACTCTTCTGTTGCAGTTCCTCAGATGCCTTTGTAACAAAAGTAACTCAACTGCAGCAGTTGCAACAAGCAGAAAGAGTAATCAGGAAGCTTTAATCTGAAAAATCTCTAATGGGGATCAGACTGGAAAATAGCAAGTAGTGACTATCTCCCAAACTCTGCCCACAACCTATTCAGTGTAAAGGAGATATAAGAGGCTACTCATAATAGATCGTGCAGATCTCCATAGTGTGATTGTCCCTATACTTTCTTGTCTACTTTGATTAGTAGTTAAATAGTTAACAAATGTTGATTTTTAAAATTAATATATTTGGGCTTAAGAGTTAACACTCAGTGAGGTGAACAGCAGTTTTAGTATCTGGAGATATCACTACATTGTGTTAAATCCTGTGCACATTTTGAAGGCTATCTTTGCCACCCTAATATGTAGAAACGATTTAAATGAAAAGAAGAGAGAGCAACCTTAGATTCTGAAGCACCAAATGTTGACACCAAAGAAAAATGCAAGCTAACTGAACCTCCTTGAGCTATACTAATCCAGCTTCTGATCTCTTTAATACTAATAAAACACCTACACAAACACAATGGTGTAAGTGCATCTTGACTGGAATTTGGCACTACAGACAAGCCCAAACCTGTATCATGATGCTAAATAGCCCGTGACAGTTAATGCAAACACAGGCAGATCTTAATACGTATTTGAATGGTATGTGTATGTTTGAGCCAGCCATTGAAAGCATAAAAAACTTCAAAGACTATTATATTGAGATGAGCCAGACAATATGGGCCACTATAATATTCATAGACCTTTGTTATCAGTAAGTGGCATACGTAGTTGTGTGTTTCCAGCTTTATGGGTGGCTACCTTGGAATCTGGAATAACTAGGGGGGTGATTAATATAAAATCCCAATGGTGGTTATGCAGGTGTCCAGGCTCAGAAGGCTCAAGCCCTTGGGGGAAAGCAGCAGTGAATTAGTGTTTACCTGTTTTCAAGAGATCAGGGAAGACAGATAGTTTGGCAAGTATAATGGCTGAGTTTCAACTGAGGGGGGGCTTTTTGGGCTACAAATTGACATGGCCTGATAACCAAGATAGGCAAACTCTTAGAGAAGGGTTTTTAAAGACTTTGTAACTTACCAGGGACTCCTACGAGGACTGACGTGGGACATTTGTTAAGTTTAAATAAGAGTTTAGATCTGTTTATTGTTTTATATATTTTCTCTGTAAGCTTCTGTCCATACATTATCATCATCTTCCTTTGAAGAGCTATTTGGTTACTTGTAACCACTAGTCATAGTCTTTGGAGAGGGAGTACAGCACAGGGGATGGACTTGAGTCAGACCTGCTGGAATTAATACAGTGATGTGAAAGGGGGCTGCAACCTTAAGCCACTGGTCAGGAGGGAGAGAGAAGGCTGCGGGGCCTTGCCCAGAGAAAGGTGACAGCTAGAGGCCTGATATCTAAGATGACATGCCTTGAATACACCACAGAGGAGATAAAAGAGGTAGTTATCCCGAAACTGTGACAGGCCCTAACTATGGAAGTGTTTGAAATCCAAGCTGAATGCAAACTTTGCAAATGATTCTGCTCTCTATAAGTGGCTGAACCTAACCAATCAAAAACTGAGTATCTCTGGATGCGGTGTTCAAAAATCTAGATAGAAATAGCAGGGGAAGGTTGAGCCCTCTCTTCACAGAACTGTCATCACACTCCTCCCAACCTGCTGCCTAATGAATTATATGAGACATCATCATTCACAGACTCTACAAGTTTATTCAAATAGGATGATTACGGCTCTATCAGCTGTCATGAAGAGTGAAATAACTAGGAGAAGACCTGCTTAGTTTTTGAACATGATAGTGCTCCCAGAAGTTATTCTATTTCTAAAGAATTGATTAAAATGAGTAATTGGGTAATTAGCTCTGAGACTAATGCCAACAGGTAAAGAAGATGGCATAACATGCTTTTAATTTTAGATGATTGTTATTCAAAATTCCAGTAAGAGCTGCCAATAGGAACAATTGTAGCTGGAACAGTGAATTAGCAAACTCAGTGGCTAGAATGTGCCAGCTGGGTCAAGAGTGCCAATTACAATAGTAGTAAGATCCAAAATGTCAATATGGCCATTGGTGGTTTTGGTAGAAATTATCTGTGGGGAGATGCTGACCTTGTGAGTTAGGGAAAGAGAGCAGCAGGGTTTTTTTTTTGTTTGTTTGTTTGTTGTTTTTTAAAGAATGGGGGGAACATTATTTCACTGTAAAGCTGGTTCTTGCCATTACAGTCATTCTTAACTATTAAACAACTACAAAGCCTACAATGGTAATTATTGCCTCATCTTCATAGGTAGTCACTGTGAACTTTAGATTATCAATTTTCTATATAATTTGAGGGAGGAGATGAATCAAGGTTTTGTGGGGGATGGAAAAAATATAGATGCAGCACTCTGGCAAGCAGAACTGCAAAGGATGCTCTATTTGATCAAAGTAGGAAAAACACTTATGCCAAACTGTCTGCTTTGTTTACAGTCATTGCCATTCTCTCACATCATCTGCCTCTTTGCATTATTGTATTGTCTACATTTTTATTCACTGTTAGATGATCAGTGAGTCAGTGTCCAAGGCATTTTCTGTGACAGATTTATTTTAATGTATTGAACTCTAACATCCAGCCTGCAGCAAGTTCCTTAATCTCTTTATGAATGCTAGTTCCTTGACTCATAACCAAAAGTGGACAGCATACGAAGAACAACAGAACTATGAAAAGGATTAGGAGAATTCTATGTCAAAATAGACAAAGAAAAGCCAGTGTTATGCTGTAAAAAATAATAATAATGGTTTTTCTGTCTCTTGGGCAAGGAGAAATAACTTTTCCACCACATAATAAATTTATTAGCCTTCCTGACCTCATCATTCCCACCTTAACTTAGATACAGCATCAAAGACAGGAATAGCTATTTGACAGTATTATTTTCAAATTCAGCTTGTTAACATTCAGAGTTGCTACATTATCAGATTGAAAGTTACTGCAGGAGTACCACCTTGTGGACATTAATATAGTTGCTAAGTCTAGTACAACACTGTAAATAGTAGTTTGTACATTGACATTCACTTGGAAGAGTCAAAAGCATATACATTAGAATAAGTCAACTGAAATACGTAAGCAAATACCATTGGACACACTTCATAATGGGGTGATACTATCACTTAATTTAGACTAATAAGAAGGAGTTATATTTTTCTGAACATAAACGTTCAGAATACAGAACAATACAGTTAAGGAATTTTATAAGGAGAAAAAAGGGTTTAAGATTCCCAAATTCTATTACATCTGAATTTCACATGGATAGTAAAAGGATATGCTGTACATTACTTATCGATAGCATGGTTCTCCTAATGCTATGAGAAAATATTGTTCTCACATCCTAGATTCAAGGACCAACAAAATTACCACTGAGTTATAGAGCAGCTTCACCAGAATCACAGACTTATCATAGAAATGTAGGACTACAGGGACCTCAAGAGGTCATCAAGTCCAGCACCTGGCGCTGAGGCATGACCAAGTAAACCTAGACCATCCCTGACAGGTGTTTGTCCAACCTGTTCATAAAAACTTCCAATGATGGAGATTCCATAACCTCCATTGGAAGTTTGTTCCAAAATGTAACCACCTTTTATAGCTAGAAAGTTTTTCCTAACAGCTATCCTAAATCTCCCTTGCTGCAGATTAAGCCCATGATTTCATTTCCTACCGTCGGCCCTTTAACATATTTGAAGACTTCTCGAGTCCCCCACCCCGGTCTTCTATTTTCCAGACCAAAAATGGCCAGTTTCTTTTAACCTTTCTTCACAGAAGTTTTAGAAAATCTGACCTATCATTTGCTCTCCGCCAGTTTCTCTCCAAGTTATGCAAATTTATCTTAAAGTGTGGTGCCCAGAACTAGATACAGTACTCCAACTCAGGCCACACCAGTGCCAAATACAGTGGAACAATTACCTCACACATCTTACATATGACACGCCTGATTCTTTCACTGTTTTATCTATTTTGATTTATAGCCAAGCACCCTCCCATTGCTCTGCTTACTTGTACAATAATCACCAGACTGCAGTCCTTTTCTGTTTACTGACCCTCCCAGCAGACTCACATACATGTTGAACAGGTCAGATGACAAGATAGAACCCTACAGTGTAAGAGAACTCTCAGAGAGCAGATAAGCAATTACCCAGGATAATGCTCTGAGACTGCTCACAAAGAAAGGAGCACAACCACTCAAGAGCAGCATTAACCACCACAGTCTACCCCTGAAACTGAAGCTCACAAACCACTTGCAAACATTTGAACCACAGATCTGTTCAACAGATCTGTACCTGCTGACAGCTAGCAAAAAGCAATTATACTCACTGCTACCAGAACTGCAAACATGCCAATTTAAAAGTGCTATAGTCAGTCTAATCCTCAAAAAGCGAACATTCAAAACAGAATAATTTTCCAACTACCACCCATCTCCAAACTGCCCTTCTTAGGAAAACAAATCATGTCAAGGAAATAGCAAATTCAGGGAAATAGCAGTGACTAATCAACAACATGCACCAACATCTTCAATTCTTCACAAGCTGGCTTCAGACCAAGGCACAGTGTGTAGAAAGCACTAGTAGCACTAAAACACCACATGTATGACAAAATCTCCTGAATGAAGAGCAACTGGCTCAAAGCACACCCAAGAAGGACTGAAGCAATGTTGGTTGGAGGGGGAAAATACTTTAAACAAATAGCTGGGAAATTGACCTCCATTTTCCATCTGCCACTTCTGGTAATCAAAGTGGTGCAAAGTCACAGGGTCACTTTTATTCACAATTGATGTGACTTGAGTGTAAAGACTTAGTGAGTAGTTAAAACCTCCTTCTACTGACAATTGCTAGGAAGCTTTGCACATTCCACCCTAATGAGGATCAGGTCTCAGAAAGATATGTTTGCACCATCTCCAGAATGGAATACTGTAATTCTTTATAATAGGGGATGGAGTGGGATGCAGTGCAGAAACCAGCTTGTACCGATTTTGGCTGTCTGCCTCATTGACAGAAAAAGCTGGCTCTGACCACAATACTCTTGTGCTCTGATCTCACCACTGGCTCCAAGTTCATTTCCATTATTAAGTGAAGGCCTTGGTCCCAATCTTCCAAGCAATCAATAGGTCAGGACCTGGCTATGTCAATGACTGCTTTTCCATCCATAACATGCCAATTCAGCAGCAACACCTTCTAAGGCAACGCAGCTTACAAACCCCAGAACAAAGTGCATGAGATCCAGAAATAAAGCATTCTAACTAGATCAATGAGGTAAGATGGTGGCCTGATCTTCTGAAAGAAATCAAACCGATCCTGAGTATAACCACATTCAGGATATGCTACAATAATTTCCTCTAGACAGAATAATTTTCCACTATAACAGGAACGGTGATTAAAAAATAAACAATTCATGCCCAGGTAGAGCCTCTTTTAATCAAGGAGAGAAGAGGAAAAGAAGTCCATAAATTATTCTAGAAACCTGGCAATCCAGATTAAATTGACGTACCGCAGATACCGTGGTTAAGGTGGTTCAAGAAAACCCTAAAATAAATAGACTCAATTCACCCCAGCTTCAGACCAAAGGCAGATGATTGATCTAAAAGAATCAGAATTTACACTTTGTACTGGTACACTTCATCTTCTGTTGGAAATAATTTCTACCAGTTCTCTCTAACATACATACACAGCTCAAAATCACTGGGATAGAGGCCTAACAACCTTTCCAATCAGCTATCCTAAAAAGGAAGATTGGACAAAGATCCATAGGTAGCATAACTACCAGCATTAGTAGAGACTTTCTTGAACAGCAACATTACACTGGCTTTTAGTGTCTTTCTTAGGGCTTGTCTACATAGTGCTGCAGACTGGTCCATGTGGGGTGTGAATTTCAGAGCGCTCTAATTGCCCCATGTAGACCCTGCTGGCATGAGCTAAAAGGTACCTAGTTTACACTGATGAAGTCTGCACACTAGATACCTTTTAGTTCATGCCAGGTGGGTCTACACAGGGCAATAAGAGTGAAACACAGTATTCTGCAATTCCATTACCTTTGGATCTAAGTGCCACTGAAAAGTAAGCATCAGTGTCCATAACAAATATAACTGTTTTTCTCTCCAGTCCTTAGAAATGGGTGTGCATGAATTGAGATGTTCTCAATATAACTGGTACCCAGACCGCAATGAGATATTTTGATAATATCAATCAACAATGAACCCAGTTCTTCCTTACTGGCCTTTACTAGCCAGAAAAGGAGACATTACTCACCTTATGCAGTAACTCAAGTTCTTCCAAGTGTGTCCCTCTAGGAGTGCTCCACTTCAGGTATACTCATATCTGTTCTTCCTTAAATTAGAGATTTTGGGTAGTAGTGCTTATTTTCCCTGTGCATGCACCCTAAGCTTCCTTGTGCCTTGCTCCAATGCTAAAGAGCAGTGGTGGGCAACCTGCAGCCCACAGGCTGCACACGACCCATCAGGGTAATCCCCTGATGGGCCGGGAGACAGTGTTTACATTGACCATCCGCAGGCATGGCTGCCTGTAGCTCCCAGTGGCCGCAGTTTGCCATTCCAGGCCAATGGGAGCTGCGGAAAGCAGCATGGGCTGCAGGGACTTGCTGGCCACCACTTCCCGCAGCTCCCATTGTCTGTGAACAGCGAACCACAGCCACTGGGAGCTACGGACGGCCATGCCTGTGGACAGTCAATGTAAACACTGTCTCCCGGCCCACCAGTGGATTACCGTGACAGGCTGCATGTGGCCCACAGGCCGCAGGTTGCCCACCACTGCTATTTAGGGCTGCACAGGTGAACTGCCTTCAGTTCTTTCTCTGCCACTCCGAAGCATGGGTGAAAAGAGCACTTTAGGGACATATATCTCAATGCACTTCAGTTACTGCACAGGCAAGTAATCTCACTTTCTTTGAGTAGTGTCCCTTTGGGTGCTCCACTTCAGATAACTACTGAACAGTCCCCCCAGATGGTGGGCAGGGAGGGGAAGGGCTTCAGAGCCAAGTCCAAGATTGAAGACCACACATTTCCAATGGTGGCATCTGATCTAGAAGAGTGGACCACTGCATAATGCCTGAAGAAGGCCAAGTGGCAGCCTTATAAGTTTCTAGAATAGGGACATTCTTGAGTAATGCCACAGAAGTAGATGAAAATCTTGTGGAATGGACCCAATAAGCTAGAATGAGGCTGTACATCTGAAGACTTATAGCACAATATGATACAATCACAGATCCACCTAGAGTGTCTCTGGGTGGATATCAGTGAACCTTTGGACCTATCAATAATAGCCATGAACAGTATGGACAGTTTCCTAAGTGACTTAGATCTGCCTAAAAAGCTAACAGCCTCCTAACATCCCAATATTATAAAATAGCCTCCTCTCTGGACTGATGAAGCTTGGAATGGGCAGGAACTGGATGCAGGATAACCTGGCTGATGTGAAACTCAGACACCACACCTTGGGTAAAAGTTTAGGGTGTGGACATAATGCATCTTTGCTCTTGAAAAATACTGCAAATGGAGGATATGCTGTAAGAGCCCCTATTTCTCCTGCCCTACAAGCAGAGGTGATAGCCACCAAAAAGGCTGTTTTCTGAGATAAATTAATGAAAGAAGATGTAGCCATGGCTCAAAGGAAGGGCCCATAAGGCATTTAAGTTCTAAAATTAAAATCCCAGAAAGGTGTGGATTCCTTAATTTGGAGAAAAAGTCTCCCAGAAGTTTTACTGGTGTATGACGGGTGAAGAATTTAGAATCCCTCAACTGCTGTTATAGTCGCCAAGTGGATCCTGATAGAGCTAATAAATAATCATGTCTCTTTTAGCTCTAGGAGGCAATCAAGGACCATAGAGAGGGAAGACTGAACAGGAAGAACACCTCTCTGGACACACCACAGGTTAAATCTTTTCCACTTGTGGACGCAAGTATCTAGTGGACTCTTTCCTACTATTCAATAAAACCTGTTGTGCCTCCTTAGAGCAAGTCATTTCAAGTCCCGTGAACCATCGAGGAGCCAAGCTTTGGGGTGAAGTATTTTCAGGTTGGGATGAAGAGTATGGCTGACATCCTGGGAAAGAATATGTGGAATGGATGGGAGGCTGATCAACTCACAGCTAGGTGAATCAGGTAGGGATATCATATCTGTTTTTTGCTATCTCAAATCTTTGAGATGACATTAGCTAACACCAAGAAGCTACTGGGGGGAAGATAAGCCCTGGTTGATATGGTGTTCAAGGAGGCTCCTGTGAACTCTATTTTTTTTGTATGGGGCTCAAAACAGATTTCTTGATGTTGAAGACCTCTTTATAAGACAGGCCTTTGAGTAGCCAGTCCTCAAGATATTGAAAAATGATTATTTGCCATCATTGGAGGTAAGCTGCAATCACTGCCAACCCCTTCGAGAACACTTTTGGGGCAGAAAAGAAGCCATACGGGAGCACCTGATACTGAAAGTAATCCTGGCCTACTGAAAAGCACAAGAACCATTTGTGAGAAGGGTGAATTGTGATATGAAAATAGGCATCCTGAAAGTCAAGGTCCAAACATCAATCTTCTGGTTCCAATGACAGAATTATAGCTGCAAGAGACACCATCCTAAACTTTGAGACTCGACAAATTTGTGTAGGAGTTTTAGATCTAAAAATCTAAGTCTTTTCCCCAACCTCCCATTCTTTTTCAGGATCAAAAAGTAATTGAAATAAAACCCCTTCCCTATGTGCTGAATAGGAAGTAGTTCTACAGCACCCATTCATAGAAGTGAGTCAACTTATTGCTTAAGAGATGCTCGTGAGAGGGATCCTTGAAAAGGGGTGGGAAGAGGGATGGGTATAGGGGAGGGAGACATCTGATGTGATTCTCTCCCATGCAGAAAGAAAGAAAGAAAGAAAGAAAGAAAGAAAGAAAGAAAGAAAGAAAGAAAGAAAGAAAGAAAGAAAGAGGAAAATGGTGTATATATATGCAGCTTAGTGTTGTGGGATAGTACCAGCCCCTCAACTAGCCCATCAAAACTTATGCTTAGATCAGCGTTTCTCAAACTGGGGGTCCCTGAGGGTCCCATAGAGGGTCTGCAGATCCCGCTGATCAACTTTTCTCCCTCTCTCCCAGCACCCCCTGTACGCCAAAAGTCTGGCAGCACAGTGGGGCTAAGGCAGACTCCCTGCCTGCTCCGGTTCCACGCCACTCCCGGAAGCAACCGGCATGTCCCTGCGGCCACTGGAGGGTGGGGGGGAAGGGACAGGGGCATCTCCATGCACTGCCCCCGCCCTGAGCTCCAACTCTTCAGCTCCCATTGGCTGGGAACTGCAGCCAATGCGAGCTTCAAGGGTGGTGCCTGCGGGGAGGGGCAGCTTGCAGAGACCCCTGGCCCCCCGCTTAGGAGCTGCTGCCGGAGAGATGTGACTGTCGCTTTTGAGAGATGCCTGAGGTAAGCACCGCCTGCCGTAGCCTGCACTGCAACCCTTTGTCCCAGCCCACACCCAAACTCCTTCCCAGAGCCCACACCCCCTCCTGCACCCCAAGTCCCTTTCAGAGCCAGCACCCCTTTCCCCCTCCCTTACCCCAACCCACTACCCCATCCCAGAGTCTGCACCCAAACTCCCTCCCAGAGCCCACACCCAGAGCCTGCACCTCACATCCTTCCTGCACCCCGACTCCCTCCCAGAGCCCGCATCCCCTCCTGCATTCAAGCTTTCTCCCAGAGCTTGCACCCCACATCCCTCCTGCATCCCAACCCCCAGCCCCAGCCTGGGGAGAGTGAGCAACAGAGGGAGAGGCGTGAAGTGAGCGGGGGGTGGGGCCTCAGAAGGGGCAGGGCAGGGACATGGCCTCGGGGAAGGGGGTGGGGCAAGGGCTGAACAGGGGGTCATGGGGTCTCTCCCCCTAAAAAAAATTGTAAATCAAAATGGGATCCTCAGGTTGCTAAAGTTTGAGAACTGCTGGCTTAAATGATAACGATGCTTCAATAGCGGGTGCTGACTGGGTACACAACAAATCATCAATGGAATCAGTGAGGAAAGTCCTCAATTGCTTGTCTAAAAATGTAGCATGTGGATAATAATTTTAAAAAATATTAAATATAGAAAAAAATAAGTAGTAAAATAAAATATAGGGCTGGGGTACTGCCAGAGTAGTTATGTTGCTTTCAATCTTGTGACCATCGCTCCTTCAGGTAATTTGCCCCACATCATCACTTGCAACACCTGTATCACCTGCAATACTAGGGATTTCAATATAAAAATACTGAATGGTGGAAAACCATTTACATGAGCAGACACGCAAAATGTGAAGGGTAATATTTTTAACTGGCATAAAGCTAGCATCTAATTTTGTGCATGTGTAGTCACTATATTTGTGTGTAGAATTAGCAAATTTGTGCATACACAATGGCTGTTTAGGGAACTGACATCCACATAGAAATATAAATATACACAAAAAAATTAGAGTACAATTTTTGAAAAACTGGCTCCAGGCCATAATGTCTTTGTAGAGCCATGTGTCTGTGTGCAAAAAGGCACACATATTGTTGAAGTCATTTGGCAATCATTTCATAAACAGAGCTATCAACAAGACAGATTTTTTACAGCACTGTTTGCCAGGGCATTACAAAAGGAAACACAGTAGCACTGTTACTAGCTTAGTAATAGTTCTATAGACAGATCAAAGTCATGTCAAACAGACATTCTAACAAGCAAATCAAAGACATTAATAAGGTTTATGAATAAGCCATTTTTTAAATGTCTTTCAACTTCCAGAGAGTGTAGTTATATGCTTTAAACAATACATAGCAACTGTTAAATTGGTTCAGTAAACAACAGCTCAAGTGCAAAGTCATGAGAATATACTTTACATTTTAGGTTTATGCCATCTAATTTTCCAGGTTTTATTCCATCCGCATGGAATATATCTTCTCTAAGACATTTCCCTAAGCCACTTAGGCTTTAAAACAAATCAAGTCATAAAACTACTGATCAGCTTCTTTGTTTAAAGTTTGCTTCAAATTCTGAAGCATAAAATGTATTTGGAATAAAGACTTTGTGTTAAAAACATCTCCCTCCCTATCCCTACAGGGTGTCATTTCTGACAACTGTTTTGCAGCATCCAGCTCTTTTATACTATTTTTTAAAAAATCTGGATTATTTTAGTTTCTGTCCTTTTCTCATTTACATGTAGGAATGCTGATGCTCCCAAAGAGCCAGACTGCGCCATTAAAAGACACATTATGGCAGTAGAAGGGATGCGGAGCATCCAGGAAGCATTGTATTTGAATGAGCTCTCTGACACACTCATAGTATGTCACTGGATCTCTCATTAACAGGGTGCAGTGCACACACTCTTCTGCAGCTTGCCAGGTTCTTCCAGTCTGTGCGAGGAAGAGAATGTTCCCACCTTCTCCCTAAACCTTTCAGACAAAGGCACTGTATTATCTGAATTATCCATAGTTTTGAGCTCCACCAGGCAGACCTGAAACTCCTCCTTGTTATAAACTCTGTCTAGTCATCTTTTGATAGGCGGGGAAAGCCTGCTATCATCCTTACTTACGTCTTGTCTAGAAATATTTGACTTGTAGACCCATCACACTTCTTACGAATTTGCTACCAATACAGTACAAGCAGCCACATTACACATTTTACTTGCTCTAAGCAAAGCTTACCACCATGATGTCAATCTCCACCAGTATATTAGGAGGACAGACCAGAAGTGCTGGTGTAATAGCTGCTACAGTGTAATTAGGATTTCTACTACTATCCCACAAAGCCTCTATGGTAGCAGGGGCGGCTCTAGAAAGTAGGCTGCCCCAAGGTCCACCGGAGCCGCGGGAAGAGGGGACCCGCCGCAGTCATGCCTGCGGCAGGTCCGCTCATCCCGGCCTCCGGTGGACCTGCCGCAGCCAAATGCCGCCCCCCCCGGGAAACGGCCGCCCCACGCGCCTGCTTGGCGCGCTGGGGTCTAGAGCCGCCCCTGCCATTATGGTAGTTTCTGTGCTCTACTAGAGAGAAAAATAGTTTTCTGGTCTAGCATGAGTGCTGCTATCACTGTGAATCAAGTAGATGAAACTTCACATGAAGGCACAGTCCCCTCTCCTTCTGACTTTGTCACTGTAGCAGAATCAGTATGCCCCCATTCCCTCCCTAACCCACCACCAGAATTAGTTCTGTCTAATAAATCCCCTTTGACGCCTCTTCCATGGGTCATAGCTTCTGTTATGGGTATAAGCACCTGGCTAGCCCTGGACTCAGAACTGCAGATATACTACAAAAATTAACACAATATTTTAAAAAGTCACCAAAACTCAAATATTAACAGCGACAAAGCAAGATAAATACATTCAAAAACTTATATAGTGGGCAGCATGGCCCCTACATGTATGTTGCACTGTATCAGGCTGTCCTCATGCCACTGCCAAACCAGGACACCTGTCTACCTACTACTATCTGAAATGCAATTGCATTTCTTTCTGCATTTCTATTTAGCTCCTGAAACAGAATAAATCAAAAAAATAAGATTTTTGTTTTTTACACTGCAGGCAAGGTGGATCTGGAGTGGGTGTGGCATCCTGGTCCTGTCCAAACTCCTTTTCTTCTGGCCAGATCAACAGTGACCAAAATTCTATGTCATTCAATGACTGTCCAGTGGCCTAACCCAAACAAATTTGTGGTCTCAGTTAAGTGGGTATATGTCAACAGCACAGAGACCACCAGCACACCTGCTACTAAGTGCGTTGGTAACTCAGAGATGCTAAGGACTCAATGTTTGAAAAACTGACTTACCCCTTCACTTCTTTCTCCTTCATACCGATCAGGCAAAATTGTTTGGACAGTACAAATTGTTTGGACTGCTCATGCCATGTACCTGACCTGCAGATAAAAGGACTTAAATGTTTCACTTTTCACAAGTCCCGGATTCGCTCAAAATATGTTATAAAATAAACTAAATGAAATTGAACTTTATATTTTTTAAATTGCAGCTGTCTGGAAATAAAGAATCCCCAACGAGAGTGCTGAAAGTGTTTTCATAAAAAAATAACCAATCAGCTCAAATTTGAAGAGAAAGCTGACGACTGTCTCTTCCTCTTGCGTGCTCATTTAATTCCTTCACTAAGAGGCTGCTTGCACTACAATATCAGCCACATTTATTTTCTTCAAACCTGTGGCCTCCCAGTGGATTGCTGCACTCCCACATGCTCGTTGATATATATTTTTTTCCTGTCGTCTTTGTTCCTGCTTTGCGGTTGTACAAAGTGAGACGTGTACACTTTCCATTTTATTTACTATGCACTTTTTAATGTTTACCATTTTTATTCTAGGATTGTGCTCTCTACCAATTTCTCCCAAAATGAGGGATTAGAAGTAATTTTTCCAACTGTAATTGAAATTAATTTTAATCCATCATGCTCAAACGGACCCAAAACCCTACCTCATCTATTTTCATCTGCAAAACTGGACCAGACCTTTTATTGAAGTGAAAAGCCAATTTAGTCAATTATGTTGCACAGTTAGATGATACAAGGGGTTCTTTCACAGCAGTGTCAGGGTGTAGCTCATATACAGTCTTAGAGCCTTACAATTCCAAATATCCAACAGGAATTGAAGATATGCAAACTTTAAAAATTCTAGGGCTGTTAATTAAGAACTAAAAAGACCCCATCAAACTCCACATTGCTAAACCTCTTATCAGTTACAGTTGCCACCCATCCCAAATTGTGCAGGATCATCCCATTTTCAACAAGGAAGGGCCATTGGCAGTACTTGCATATCTGTTTCAATTCCTGCCCAATTTTTTTTGAACTGACAAAACATCACTTAACTATTATTGCCTTGTGGCACTGCATTTTCACTGCAAATGTCTCAGCAAGCTGTATTGCAATGATTGTAATCGATAGGGATCACTCTACTTGCAGTCCATCCAACAAGAGTGCCCGGAGGTCAAGATTCAGACTTATAGGTACAAACAGAATGATCAGGTATCTAATGAAAAGACACCTTATGTTTCAATTCCTGGCAGTTAGAAATTTTTGTAAATATTTGTAAAATTGTGAAGCTCAGCAAAAAATTATGCACTGAGAAATACCAAGAAAAAGGAACACTCCCCCTTTCCCTTTTTAAAAATGTTTTTAAAAGGTTACTCAGCAAAACTAAAGAAAAGCAGGTTACAAGTGCTTACGTATAAATGAGAAAAAAAATCACAGCCTTGATTTTGTGTACAAATACTTTTGTATTCATCCAACATGAATAAGCAGAAGATTTTACCATCAGCCTTACTTGGTTGACAACCTGCTCTTTATTTAAAGATGAGACCCTTTTCCTAGGCAACACAGATGTACTCCAAGATTCATTTTACATTGTAGTTCAGATCTAACAGCACCAGGTATAGCTAATCACAATGAATCAAAAGTAGCTAGGGGATTATGAGAAGGGGTGTAATTAAACTTTTGCAGGAAGACAATGGAGTTATCTTTATTCTAAAACCCCTCAAGAGTTTTATTATCTGCTGTGTACTCTGGGCAACATCTACAAACAGGGCCATGCTCAAAAAATAAATGTACAGGTACCACACTGTGTGTGTAATGTAAATTGGGTTATGGCATAAAAATGGCTATTTAGCAATTTTCATGCTCAGGCACCTGATTTGTTATCACAGTCATGGTGATGGTGTTTGCAAATGTAGGCATTCCTTTACTTGCATACCTAAGGCATCCTGTCCTATAAATTTGGCTCAGCATGCTGCCTTCCTCTTATTTTCCCCTCTTGGAGCCATTCCTCCTGCATATTTTATATATTCCCCCCCCACCCTACCGCAAATGAGCTGCTTGTTATAGTTTTGCTTTTTGCAAATATTCACACTTCATTCACCTTTAGCACACAGATTCTCCAGGATATTACGCCATTACTAAAATATGTCCTAAAATCCTGGGGAAAATAAATATATGGAAATTTTGAACAACATAAGTTTCCTGCTAACATAGGTGCTAGTTCTCTATAAGGGATAGAAAATATGTTGATTAAGATCATGCTATTGACAGATTTCTTTGAACTGAAGGTAACAGGAGCTTCAAAGTAACATTTTTCTGATCCATGTGAAACTGTCTGTGGGTATTTAGGAATATGATAGTGTTTTCAATAAGACTCACTTTTCAGGTTTTGCTGATTATAGTTGTCAGCATCACTGGTACACAAAAAGTCAAAGCAACATAATAGGGTAGACTCTAATTTTGAGTTGAAATCCTCTATTGGTTTTCCTTGCCTGAGAGAAACAAGATTGCACAGACTGGGAAAATGTACATGCAAGCAGCTTCTCCTGCTACTAAATCCACCTGCATATTCAATTGTTTGGCATGTGTAACTACCAGGGGCGGCTCTAGACATTTCGCCGCCCCAAGCACGGCGGCATGCCGCGGGGGGCTCTCTGCCGGTCGCCGGTCCCGCGGCTCCGGTGGACCTCCCGCAGGGTCCACTGAAGCCGCAGGACCAGCGGACCCTCCGCAGGCATGCCGCCGAAGGCCACCTGCCTGCCGCCCTCCCAGCAACCGGCAGAGCGCCCCCCACGGCATGTTATAGGTACAAACAGAATGATCAGGTATCTAATGAAAAGACACCTTATGTTTCAATTCCTGGCAGTTAGAAATTTTGGGGGGAGTGTTCCTTTTTCTTGGTATTTCTCACTGCATAATTTTTTGCTGAGCTTCACAATTTTACAAATATTTACAAAAATTTCTAACTGCCAGGAATTGAAACATAAGGTGTCTTTTCATTAGATACCTGATCATTCTGTTTGTACCTATAAGTCTGAATCTTGACCTCCGGGCATTCTTGTTGGATGGACTGAAAGTAGAGTGATCCCTATCGATTACAATCATTGCAATACAGCTTGCTGAGACATTTGCAGTGAAAATGCAGTGCCACAAGGCAATAATAGTTAAGTGATGTTTTGTCAGTTCAAAAAAAATTGGGCAGGAATTGGCGTGCTGGGGCCTGGAGCCACCCCTGGTAACTACGGCAAATGAGGGTGCCTTTTTGCATATCTACTTTTGAACACTAATCTATGCATCTACTTCTTGAAAACATGCTCCATAATTATCTACCATGATTAGATGAGTATAGATTGAACTAAGCAAACTAAACTCAGTCTCTTCTGTCCTCTACTTGTGGTACACAACAAATAAGTCTCCTGAGGACGGAAATGCTTTAGGAAGCCATTAGGGGTAACTAACTGAAATGTAATGCCCTGAAGTCAGACTAGATGATCTAATGGTTCTTTCTGACCTCACACTCTATGAAACTATAAACTGTAAAAGTAGTAGTATCCAAATAATACTTCTTTACATTTCAAGGTATGGCATTGGCAACAAAGTGACTAGAACCAAATATTTAACTCCCTTCTCCCAGTTGTCCCCGTAAAATAGATGTATGTATCTAAAAACAAATAACTGCATGATTACAATACAGTGGTTATTTAAAAGTCATAAATGTCTCTAAGTAAATAATGCTTCCTCTGTAATCCTTGAATTCCCTGTGTATTTCCTTATTTTGGGAAATGCTACCCTTTTCCACGGGTAAAGCTCCCAGTAAACTCAGTAGACTACGTGTGTTTTATCTGATGGCAGGAATTAGGCACAATATGCAGTACTTACGATATGTTACCAGAATATGTGTGTGTGTGTGTGTGTGTGTGTGTGTGTGTGTGTGTGTGTGTGTGTGTGTACACACACACACACACGTAATCAGTTAATGGAGAAAATACCAGTAGGTGGTGCTCAAGAATATATAGCATAGTTCCTGTTTTCTTTTTTAGGACCAATAAAACTTGTTATATACTGCTAATGGCATCCTTTGGCTTCACTTTACATCATCTCTTAACAGGGAATATTGTAGTAATGTCGCCTATTAGCAAAAGGAACATTTTAAATATTTCAGTGACAGCCACCTCCACGCATTAAAAAGGTTGATTGCATTGAACACTTAATTTACATTCCCCCTTCTTGGATAAAAATAGCACTTAAGGTGCAGACTGTGGAGCCTCGTTTACTACAGATTGTACCGGCCTTTTTAAACTGATACGGAGAGCCTTTGAATCCTGCATTATATTGTCTCAAGTTTCTGCTCAGGAAAGTTGCCAAATGAATAGTACCTTAATTCTGCCTACTTGTGAGTATGCATTGTGACAGATCTTTAATCACATTTTTTCCCTACCAGACTCATGTCTTGCTCAGTGCAGAGGATGAACAGTGCTTAAGGAATTAATGGAACAAAGCTTTTTTCTGTAGACTCCTGATGTATTCAGAGCAAAAGATGGAAGATGTGTAGCAAGAGGTAGGGACTTGAAGAAGAGAAAGGATATTATTGAGGTTAAGGCAGTGGAAACTTCCTATAGGATGTTGGCAGGTCACTAAAACCTGTATTTTCACAGAAAGCCACTATGTGCTCCTTATATTTTGGATGCCTACGTTCAGACACCCAGTGCCTGTTTTTCAGAAATGCTGAGCACTCCCAACATCACTGGAAGTCAATCAGAACTGCAGATGCTCAATAACTTTGAAAATTCTGGACCTATATATTTTCAATATAATCACACAGTTACTGAGGCATCCAAAATTAACAGATCTGGGCAACATTCAGGAAATACAATTGATGTAGTATAGTAGCTGTGATGAGTGCCATAGAGAAGCCAATGACTAAAGTAATAATTCTTTATTCAGTGTAGCATTTGGATGGAGCACCGTGAATATGACTTGGGACCAAATACTGAATGAGCCAGACTCAAATATTATAAATATTATAACATTCCTTCATTCACTGAGCATCATCAACTTTGTGCATTGAATGAGTCAGGGTGATTGGAAATAACACTGGATGATAATGTAATTAAAGGCTGTATCATAATGTATATGCTCAAAGGGGGCAGAATTAAGTTTGCACAGGCATACATTAATTTATTTTATATATGAGATATACACAATTGATTTTATAGTAGAGCTAGCTAATACATGTAACTGAAATAGACACACACACTGTAAGTGAAGCTGGTAACAACCCCTATGTTTGGACTGCCTGAATGTTTCTATTTTATTAAGTTCTTGTCACCTCTTTTGAAGAGCTCCTGTGCCTCTGTTGTTTACAGCAGGACTTTGACATTTGTCATGGACAAAGCCCTGAGGCTAAAGCAGCACCTTTCACATGTCTCATGAAATTCTGTTCAGGTTTGGCTGAGTTATACACCATTAAAAAATTGTATTTCCCTTCTTCTACGTCTCAGGAAAATATTGGCAGCATGCCAAAATAATGACTACATGTAAACATTCTAAAGCCATGACCATGACACTGTCACCACCCATACATCCGTGCATCCTGTACTGGAAACATGTAGGAGTTGCAAAGCAGCTATAGCAGCAGGCTGGAGAGAGGGTGGGTAGTCTATGAATGTAGTTTTTGTATGTCATTTTAGATATAAAGCTGTGTTTCTGACATATATAAAAAAGGATTACGGCTTTGAGCAAAAGTTCAACTGTGAAGTACCATTTACAGCAAATGCTTTTAAGCTAAGGAGGTCAAATCCAAGTCACTACAAGCTAAGTCACAATTGGGCACTTTCTTGTTTACAATACAAATTTAATTATTCATAAAGTATCAGAAAAAATAGTGTTTTTCTCCTGGATGGTTGGCTGCATTTCTACCCAGATTATACCTTTTAGTCCTAAATCACCTATCAAGCTGTTCAAGAGCATGTGAATCACTGCTCTATAGAGCAATGGCACTTAAAGTCCATTCTGTGATCCAGTCTCTGCGTCCAGTTATAAACCTTCCTTAATAATATACTAACGCTAATAATTTAAGACACATGCACTTGCTGTTTCTGGTCAGATTAGCAGCAAATATATTTCTGCACAAACTCAACGTCTTTCTTTCAACGTTATGGACCAGAGAATAGAAAGGCTGCATGTACTGCATTCTTCCACGTGCATAAGTAACCTTCACCCCATCATAAGAACATAGGAATGACGATACTGGGTCAGACCAAAGGTCCATCTAGCCCAGGATCCTGTCTTCCAACAGTGGCCAATACCAGGTGCCCCTGAGGAAATGAACAGAGTAGGTAATCATCAAGTGATCCATCCCCTGTCATCCATTCCCAGATTCTGGCCAACACATGGTAGGGACACCATTCCTGCTCATCCTGGCTAATAGCCATTGATGGACGTATCCTCCATGAATTTATCTAGTTCTTTTTTTTAATTCTGTTATAGTCTTGTCCTTCCCACCATCCTATGGCAAAGAGTTACACAGGTTGACTGTGCGTTGTGTGAAGAAATACTTCCTTTTGTTTGTTTTAAACCTGCTGCCTATTAATTTCATTTGGTGACCACCAGTTCTTGGGTTATATGAAGGAGTAAATAACACTTCCTTATTTACTTTCTCCACACCAGTCATGATTTTATAGATCTCTATCATATCCCGCTGTAGTCAATCTCTTTTCCAAGCTGAAAAGTCTCAGTCTTATTAATCTTTCCTCATATGGATTCTTTGAGATTTTTTTCTTCTAAATTAATATTTAGGAATTGTCCAGGATTCCCAAATGTTTGTAATTAGTGGGGACAGAGGGCAACTGTTTCAGTAGGTTTCATTAACAGAACCAACCAAATTTGTCAGAATACCTGTTTTGCATATACAAAACGGGAACTGCATATGAAAAAGGAAATTTTCCAGGTATACAGTTTATGCACAAAACAAATATGGTTGCAAATTTAGGTTGGCGTTTTCAGAAAAGTAATTGAATTTTAAAATTGAGTTAAGTCCCCAAAGTCCTTAGGAGTCTTTCAAAATGCCAGCCATAGCTTACAAAATACACAGATGAGGCTATATTCAGGCCCATATGCATTATAGACACATGCCTTTCTTTGGTCCTGGCTTCTGGAGTCAAATGATGATACAATATTGCCAGCTCTCATTATTTTAGTACTTTGGTACTTTTCTTAACATCTCATCTCTCGAAATCATGAGTACATGAGAATCTCAGCTTGTTTTTTTTTTTTTTTTTTTTTTAGGTAAGTTTCTAGGCCTAATGGTTGTGGAGAAAAGCTTGAAAATATTATTTGAATGAACCCTAAAGTTTCAAGAAGGTAAATATGAAGAATCTAAAATGTATTTTTTAAATCAAGTCTCATGATTTGTAAGCCAATCTCATGATTAAGGCTGCAATTCTGTCACAGAGGTGAAGAAAGTCACGGATTTCCACAACCTCCATGACTTACTCAGCTGCAGCAGCTGGTGCTGCTCACTTCAGGGCTGCTTGAGCAGCTGGTCCCGGGGAGCACCCCAGTATCGATCCCACGGGTGTTCCCGGGGTGGCTAGAGAAACAGGGGCCTACTGTAACTGAGACCTGATTGTACAACTTTTAATCGTGTTTGTGCAATGAGTAGGGCTTATGCTGCCAGCCTTTAATGTAAAAGAAACTATCTTCCTCAGACTTTTTTTCTCCACCATATCTTTTTCATTTGCACTTGTAACAATGTATAGTTAGGTATTAACCCCATTCAATGTAAATAAGCACTTTTTTTGGTCAAAACCAGGGCACATCACTGGTCATCCATACTATAACGTGTATGCAGATATTTAAAATATGATCACATGTTCAGCTACTCCATGTCTTTGTATAAAACACAATGCTTAAGGAAATAATACTCCGCTATAACTCAGGCATGCTAGAAATAAAAGTAATTATAACACTTGTCTCCTGACTTTATTTCATTGTTATTCTTGTAGCTAGAATATATATTGTGGAAGCATAAACATGAAATCCCCATCTGTGCAGAATTGAGACAGAGATAAAGGAAGAAGCTTCAGAAAATGATGCAACAATAGGCAAGAGTATATGCTTTAACACCTTGTGTTACATTTCACAAAGAAAGTCACACAAAAACCCAAGATGTAACAGTTTCACTAGTTTAAAACATTTAGGGTATAAACTAAATTTCTCTTCACTGAAAGAATAGTCCTGTACAGTGCTAAGAAGGATACTTTTGATTCTCTTGCAGTCAGAAATAGTTGGGTAACAATCTCCAAAGTGAGAGTGATCACTATAGGAACAGCAGCTGGAGTCAAGACAGATTTTCAATGGCAGCAATTTTTTCCTAACTGTAATAGTAACACCAAAAGTTAGTCAACATTAAGACATACTTTAATAGGTGGCAATTTTTGCTGGCAATGCCCCATGCGGTTTAGCAGGTATTGATCCTGCTGAGTAGAGGTTAAGTGGATTCTGCTCACTGAGGCAGGTGGATTTTTATTGCCTTGAATATAAGAGAGATAGGAGTAGCTCTAGAGAGAAAAAGATTTTAAGAATATAGGATAAACCTGCCTAGGTGCTAAGCCTAGGAGCAGCCTGGCCTGGGGAGAAGTCTTGAGCTGAACTAGGTTACTGGTAAATTCTTGGCTAATGAATGCTAACCCTCAGGAACAGAGTTAGTTTTTACATTGCAGAGTGTGTGGGTTTTGTTTTAGAGTAGATTCAGAAAGACACCTGTTCACACCAACTTTAAAAAAATCTGCTGATCAGTATATCAATATCACTTAATCCCGCCCCACCACGCCCAACAATTCCCCATGGATGAAACAAGACATGCTAATAGTGGGAGCCATTAAGAGTATTTATTTAAGACATTTATCCCTTGCTGTTAAAATGTATGAGCTATTGTCCAGTATTCCCCATTTTAAATACAACCAATATTATAAATACTGTGATAATTATTTATCATTTGTTAAGTGCTGATGATATGCTAAGAGCTGTAAGACATGGAAAAAGGCAGTCTCTGCTGCAAGAAGCACACTACTTAAAGACTGCTAATGAGAGGATACAATACTGTCAGCAAAGGGAGGAGTTAAAGGGCTACTTTAAAAAAAAATCTTGTTCTCTTTTCCATATCTCATAATCCTTGAACAGAAGTCAATTTTAACTGACATGGGCTACTACTTGAGGAACAAGTGAGTCTTAAAAGAGGAATTTAAATGAGGGTATAGGTTTCAGTCTGGTGTCCTGGGATTGGATGGTTGTTCAATGCCTATGGGCAGGATGGAAGAAGGCACAAAAATAGGAGCAGGTGAAGACAAGAAAAAAGGCATGATCCTGGTATAATTGGTGGAAAGAAACACATAATATAAATCAAGCTCTGAGATATAGGCTGGGGGAAAACTGTGAAAGCCCTTGAAAATCCTAAAATGAGAACAACATGCAGTAAACATCCGTTATAATGTTGCCAATTACTGTTTAATAAACAATGGCATGTACAGTATATAAAAATGGCAATCTGCTTAAAATTGTATGTTTGCAGATATAAATGTAGATAAAGCAGTTTAAAACATTTACAATCGCTTCTTCGTCTATTCAGTAATGGGCAATCTATACATCCTTACCAAAAGTGGACCAGTTTATGAACGGACTATCTCAAAGAGGTAATAAATAATACACTTCATAAAGCATGCATACATTAAATACCCATTGTGTGCCATATTAAAATATTTCACTGGCATGTGACTAATGAGTAGGCAAAGGCTAGAGAACTAATTATGAGGGAATAACATTTTTTATTTAATTACTCATGGTCTCACCTCTGCTTATTTATTTATTTTAAACTGTGTACTCTTACTTCCTCCACCACTCTCCCTCCACTCCTCAGTTTGCATAAGCACTCTACAATAAATGCCCAATAGCTTCTGGCCTTCAACAGCTTATTTGCCTAATTGTGCACCCCTTGTGGGTTTTTTTTTCATAATACTTTATAGAGCTAATTTAAATATTTTTACAAATTCATCAAGTACGTTCTCTGAGGCACATTTATTGAGCTTACTTTTAAAACTTCAAATGAATTCTTCCAATATGTAATTTTATACTCAGCATCATGATTTGAATTAAATATTATTGAGAAAGGTGTTAATTATTGGATGCAAATTATAATTAGAGTGACAGGCAACCTTAACTATGCTAATAGTTATATTCATTTTCCTTGGGGACTCTTAGTTTCCAATCCAGTGTAAAGACCAGTATCTGTCTACTGAAAAACTGCTATAAAGGTAACTGCTATTAAGGGCTGTCATTCTTAGCTGTAAAGAGTCTGTGACTAACTGTTAAATATAACCCTTACAAAGACAAAAAACTTCCTGTTATTATGTCACATACTCAGTAATACAAGGGTGGCTGACTTTTTACACAACTTAGCAATATATTGATACTAAGTGATGACCTGTCTCTCAAAGCACCACATTTAAAGCTTGAGACCGATTGCTAAACTTCATTTATTTAACATCAGTTTCAATGATGCACAGAGAACGGACTGCAAAGAAATGAAAGCCATTCAGATATTTCACTAAAATGTATTTCAAATTCCTATAAGATAAAGTACAACCATACAGAAGTAATATTTTCATGTGAAGTTTTTTTTTAAATCCCCTGGGATAATCAAATACAACTAAAATGCTGTGAAAACTATGGCATGGCCCACATGTCAGTAACAGAAGACTTACTGGCTTATACAGTTGTATGCATGTGAATGTACTGTCCAACTATGACCGTACATTTATGTGAACAATATTAATTGAATGTTTCTTTTATGTTGGCTATATCTAATTTACCTGGAGCAGGGCTCTATATAACAGGATATAGGAAAAGAAAGAAAATAAAAGATAAATGCTAAGACATTTTCAATTTACATGCACTCCTCACTACACTACTACTGCATTTAGGAGTAAAATGTATATTCCACTCTCTACAAGGTAAAGAAACTCATTTGATAACTAGTACACTCCCTCCCCATCAAGTAATCTAGATAGAAGTACCTTACACAATAACCACATCACCATTTTTTGTTTCATATTCTAGGTTTTCTGCTAAAGCATCAGGTCTTCTTGTTATCTATTTTGTAGGTACCACAGCTACTACAGTGCCTGTTATCAATGTCCTGGATCTGCCTGAGCTGGACAACTTGAAGACGCTAGTAATGATGTCTAGAGCTTCCATTATTTTATTGATTTACAGAAATATTTTATTTTTATATTAAAAACAATGACTTCCTACCAGGATCACCAGATTTATAACCATTGTTCTAATTCCTAATTTCACAAAGCAAATGAAAAACTTTCCAAAGAGTTCAAATATAGCCTTTTTAAATTGAGGCACCATCTTTCGTTACTTCTAATAGAGGGAGCCCATAACATACTCTTGCTCATTTAATGTGTTCAGGAAGACAACCCTTTAGAGACTAAGTTACTCCACAGGACATGTCTAAACACCCAAGTGAAAAATCACCCCATGAAAGGTAATGGGGCTAGTCAGTTAACAGAGGAAAAAGTGTAAAAGTGTTCTAACAGCTTTTCTCTGTAAAAATCACACTTTTGTTTCATTTAACAACAATGCAATACAAGAGGGTGACTGAGCTGTGAACATGAAAAAAAATCTTTAGTAAAAATAATCATTTTATACTATAACCATTTTTCAGAATAATGTTCCAAGCACTAAGCATAAGATACTGCTTTCAACAAATGCAAGATTGAAGGAAAACATTTCTAATGATGTCTGTTACTAGAAGTCAAAAGGTACTGTTTGCAATAGCGTTTATCTCCACTATGATTTATGGTTTGATTCTGAGAGGTTCTGAGTGCTTCCTGGGAACAGCTGAGCCTCCTAGATCCTCATGAATTCAGTAGGGCTGGAGGCAGCTCAGTGCCTTACAGTATCGGGATTTTCAGGAGTGAGGCACAATCTTATTTCAGCACTATGACTCTTCCTGTGACCCTGCTGTCTCTCTCAACACCCATCCACCCACAACTCCCAATGAGCTTAGGAGAAGAGAAACCAGTTTATTCCACTCCAGACTTTGTTTTCCTATGTTTCCCCATTTATTTTTCTTTCAATGTGATAAGCAGAGTTGAAACATAAGTTTGAAAAGCATCTACTAACAAATGACTGGACTGGTAAATTCATCTGATACATAAAGCCAATGACTGCCTCAGAGAAGTAATAGATTGCTAATCACTTGCATGTTGTACATATGAGTTGCTCTGGGTACCATAACATCACAACTTGTATTTTCAATGTCAAGGAAAGAAAGAAACTAACTCGTATTTTTCAGCCTGAGGAGTATTCAAGTACTCAGAATTAGACTTTTTTTTTTAAAGCTAATTTCTTTTTATTAAGAAAGCACTTAATTGAAAGGTTGAAAGCCTTAGAGAATGATATCCTATATTTATCCACAGAACAGGTACCGCACAGAGAGCAGCAATGCTCACGTAATTATGGTGATGAGAGCCATGACAGATAGCTGCAGAAAGAAGGTTCACTGGGGTGCCCTGGCAGTGTGTCTCAGTTGTGCTTATAGGGGTTATATGGCTGGCTCAGCCACTAGAGACATTTAGGGACATATTTTCAAAAGGACTTGGGTGCCTACTGAGATTTTCAAAATTCCCTAAGAAAGTCAGGCAACTAACTCCTATTATGGTCTCTCTAGATGGTCAAGAAGGATATAAATTATTGGCAACTGTTATGACAGTTTATGAAGTGGGTATCTGTTAGGAACTGGAGTAAGCTGACCCCCACCAACTCATTTCATATAGGGCACCATGGAAATGACTGCTAGGCATTCATCCTTATTTTTACAATGACTCAGAATTGAAGCCTTTGTATTCATTATCACACAGTCCTGTAGTGACACCATACAACAAACGTATGAGTATTGAGGCATTTTAGTGATTGTGGTTCCAGATCAGATTAAACTGATCATTAACACCACACTGGATTTTTTTTCCCCCAGATTCCTCCTCTCCCCCATGACATCACTACAGGGCAGAATTAAGTTTGTTTGGATGACTTAATTGTAATATTTCTTACCATAATATGTTTGGATTTCTTTTAAATGTAACCTTAACTCTAAATTTCCTGGGTTCATACCAGTTAGTTTTGGGATGGCAACAACATCCCAATAATGTTTTTTTACTGTTAAATATCTGATACGCAGTCAACTGTAACCACATTTTAACAGTTTTTGTCCAGGAACTTCCTTAGTTTAAAAAAAAATGCAGAAACACTAAACAAGAAACCCAAAAAGAACACTATCCTAGGACAGTTCTAAGATGTGTATGATATGTAATATTTTTATTTTAACTTTTAAAGGCATATTAATGGGTATACCTGAGCAGTGCCACACAGCCAGGTAAGATGGGTCACAACTGCTTTGCATCAAAGCAGCACAATGTAGCTAAAGTGGTGAATCTAGTCCTTAATTTGTTAGGGAGACTGGTGTAAGGTGGAATAGTGGTAAGATGAACTCAGTCCCTTATTCCCAATGTGTATGTGCTCTAGGGGTTTCTCCATGTTCCTACCTAAATTTCTCTGGAAGTGCCATCTAAATGCACAGTGGAACCGAGACAGCGGTGACATGCTGGTCTTTCAAGCAAGCACCCAGGGCCAGCTCCAGGCACCAGCGAAGGAAGCAGGTGCCTGAGGCGGCCAATAGAAAGGGGTGGCACTCCATCTGTTGTTGGGGTGGCACATCCGGGTCTTCAGCGGTGGGTCCTTCACTCCCTCTCATCCTCTTCGGTGGAGGCTCAATCAGGGTTTTTTCTTTTGTTTTGTTTTCCCTTCGCCACTAGGGGTGGCAAAAAAGCTGGAGCCGGCCCTGCAAGCACCTATGCTCAAGTGATCATATGTAACCCACACACCTTCTGAGTGTGATGTTCTGTTCCACCTAGTGGCACAGAGACCACATAAAGAGAGAGGTAAAATGAGTCTGCTCTATAGCCTTAGTTAAGAACCAGTTGGCTTTTAGCTCATGCACTAAGCTCCAGAGGTCCCCAGTTCAATCCTCCCCGCAGACGACCAGGGTCTGTCAGCATTACACATGCAGCCACAGAATCTTTAAAGAGCAGTGACAGTTGAGCTAGTTACTCTGCCAATGAAAACTGTGCGTGTGTCCAGCCTCCTTCATACCACTGAAGCATTAAACCAATAAAACTGTTGCATGCAAATTAGCTGCAAAGGGCTACTTTGCTATGAGTTACTTCTGATAGCAAAATAGTCCCACTTAAGACTCACCTGTGATGTTAGACTGAGCTTAATAACTTAGCTTTATTACAATATAAATTTATATGCCCATGATTTCAATTCGTTTAACAATATGGAAAGTTTCAAATGTGTACATCATTCCATTGTTAAAAATCACCGAGGACAAAGAAATGAGACACAGATGATACATTTCTTAAAAGGCCCAGATTTTGCTTAATTTTAAAACCTAATTATTGGATTTACTTGTAAATTCTCAGAAAGTTCATTTTGTAGTAAAAATATCCTATAATCTAAAATCCAAGTTTTCCTAACCAGTTGCCTCAGACAAATCCTCAACATCAGAGGTACAAAAAACAACCCACAAACGAAAAACCCTGAAGAACAAAACAGAAACCAATAGGACAGACAATTATGGAATGGAGATGGCTAGGACACATAAGCAAGACAGACCTGAATAAAACATGACAGGCATTGGATTGGAACTTTCAGGGCAAGAGGTCACAAGGTAGACCACAGATAACATGAAAACATACAATCGAAACAGAATTGAAGGCTATCAAAATGACATGGGAGAAAACTAACATTGCAGCAGGAGACAAGCAAATACAGAACTCAGTGGTATCGGTCTAACACTCCAACGTGGAACAGAGAGGCACGAGACAGAAAATAGCGAAGAATGAGCACTGTAATTTTGGGGAGAATATGCTAAATTTGTCATACAAAACAAATTCATTGAATCTCTAATTTAAATGCAAAATGGAACGACAGAGTCATGACCAGTGCCTCCACAATACCCTAAGCAATCCAATAATCTTCAGAAAATTGTCTGAATTCTTGTACAGTAATTAGCTACTTTTGCAATCTGTTTCTTTAAAAACCTAGTGGCATAATTTTTCATACCAGGGAAGTTATTAAGCAGATTTTTAAGCTGGATTTCAAAATTAAGCATCCATTATTTATAAAGTAGAACTTTTGACCAATCAGGGTCCTTCAGAAGGATTTTATGGATAATACAGATATTAATTTTAAATTTCTACAAGGCTAACGAAACTAACTGGCAGCGTAACTCTTTAACCTGACTAAATAAATTATAGATAGAATATCAATAGCAGTGATTTAAGAGCTTTGGTTTATTGTTGAAACAGTATGAAGAGAAGGAATTTAAGATTTTTTTTCCCCATTTGAGCTATTTTTTGAACTTGATGTATTGTACAATAGTCCATAACTATACTGACAACGGATTGGGAGGGAAAAAAGCACATTTCACAGATATCAACATGACTTTTCACAGGACATACACTGTACAACTGAAAGGCAATACCCAGCTCAAAGTAGTCTCCGAAGCTAGAAGATCTGCAGACCTCCTATGCTGTGCAATTGAAAAGGTTAATCACAATTCTTTTGGGAATAAAAACTTCCATCTGTTGTAGCTATAGAATACCTGTTAGGCATTTTAGGAAGTCCTTTCTCCAAAGCGGAATGCTTAATTCTGCCTACACCAAGAGACTTAGGCCAGGTCTACACTACACAGTTTTACCAGCAGAACTTGCCTTTTGTTGGTTCTGTCTTGCATGTGTCCCTGCTCAATTCTGAGTCTTGCCGACACAACCCTGAACTTCTTCCAGTCAAGTTAAACTAGATCTCAGAATGGCATAATAATTCTTCTACTGGCATGATGCCTGTGTGGATGCTGAATTATCTGAATCAGTGCAAAGAGTCCTCCAGCAACAATCCCACAATGCCACTCTGGCAATGACTGCTCTGGTCAAATTTTGGACCTCTGCTGCTGAGAAGTCAGTGACCAGAAACCCATGTGTCCCTTCAAAAATCTGGGTGTTTTGGAAATGCCTCTCTTCCCACTAGCACCCAGGTATGGCTCCAAGTAAAGCTGCAGGTAAAACTTCAGCTGAATCTTGTGCTGCTGCTGCCTGTGCTTACCCAGGAAAAAAAGTCATGGCTTCTCTTGGCCTGGGGGAAAAGGAGCACTGCATGCCCAGATGCAGATTTTTAACAGCAAAAAAGATGTTTAATCACACATTCAAATAAGAGGCAGAAGCTGGAATACAATAGAAATGAGTTCCAGGGCCAGAAATGGGGAAAGAACTGAGGTAGTTTTACCAAAACGTAAAAGAGGGCAACTAAATGCTGGTGGTGTCCCCCAGAGCTAGTGCTACTAAGGCCAGGTAGATGCTGTACTGAGCAGGACCCCCAGAGCTAGGGGTGCTGAGGTGAGTTTGGTACACAACTGCAGGTGAAAGGTCTGAAGCCACTGTTGGTTATCCCAAGGTTGCATCATTATCTGATCCCACTACTCCTGTGCTTGTTTTCATGGGCCACTCCACCATATCCAGCTGGCCAGTGAATACCTGAAGTAACTGACCAGTTGAATTCACTGTCCACATCACTACTCCTCTGTTTTCCCATTTTCTGTATGGCACCACTGACTGCTTCAGTGGTAGATGTTTCACAAACTAATCAGTCGTTCTCTCTCTAAAATAGACAAGACAGCTCCCCTGATCTGTTCTTTATCTACATCATTGCAGAGAGATTGATAATGACACTAAACAGATTATGGGGTGGAACAGAGGGAACCGTGGCCCCATAGGGTAGCCAGGTCTCTGGTTTTTAACTGGAGCATCTGGTCAAAATGGACCCTGGCTGCTCCAGTCAGCACTGCTGTAAAAGTCCAGTGGCAGGGCTGGCAGGCTCCCTACTTGGCTCCATGCGGCTCACTGAAGCAGTGACATGTCCTTCTAGCTCCGAGGTGCACAGGTGGCCAGGGGGGCGCCACGCACTACTCACCTGCCCCCATCCTGTGTGCCAGCCCCACAGCTCCAATTGGCCAGGAACTGCACCCAATTGGAGATGCAGGGGCAGTGCCTGTGGGCGTAAGAGGCGCCTGCAGGCAGGGGCAGTGTACACTGCGCAGAGCCGCCTCGCCGCCCCTACATCTAGGAGCTGAGGGACATACTGCTGCTTCGGAGTTAAGGGCTACCTGGAGCCTGAACCCTCTCCTGCAGCCCAACCCCCTGCCCCAGCCCTGAGTCCCCTCCCACAGCTAAACTCCCTCCTGGAGCCTGCACTGCCCCTGCACCCCAATCCTCTGCCCCAACCCAGAGCCCCTTCCTACAGATGGAACCCCTCATTTCTGGCCCCACCCTAGAACCCGCACACCTAGCCAAGAGCCTGTATCACCTCCCACACCCCAACCCCCTGCCTCGGACCAGAGCCCCCTCTCACTCCAAACCCCTCAGCTCCATCCCCCAGCCTGGATCCCCCTCCTGCACCCCAAACCCCTCATACCCAGTCCCACCCCAGAGCCCACACCCCAACCACTGCTCCAGCCAGGAGTCCCGTTCCACACCCTGAACCTCTCATTTCTGGTCCCACCCGGAACCCGCACCTCCTCCTGCACCCCAACTCCCAGCCTGGTGAAAAGGAGTGAGTGAGTGAGGGTGGAGGAGAGTGAGCTACAGAGGGAGAGGGGATGGAGTGAACAGGGGCTGAGCCTCGTAGAAGGTGCTGGGCAGGGCCAGGGTGTTGGCAACCCTAACTGTGAGGTTTTCATAAACACTGTGGGAAAGAATATTATGAGATGGAAAATAGGAAATTGTGGGAACTTGACCTCCCCAACTCCCACAATTCCCTGAGATGAATACTAGTATCCCACAATGCACCACAAAAAGGCAGCACACCGGATGGTGGCAATAGGGACATTGTGATTCCCACACTCATGTCTTTTGCTGATACAACCTGGTGCTGTGACGCTGTGTTGCACCAGAACGGAAGCCAAAAGGTGAAAATTCTCTTCTAAAATAGCTGTGTTGGCAGCTGTTTGCCAGCAGAATTTGACCAGTTCAACTTTCTAGTGTAGACGTGCCCTTATCAAATAGACACACTGAATTTTATTTTATTTTTTTTACACTCTTAAGGTAGTAATATTATTGATATCCCTCATGCTAAGTATAAGGAGTACTTACTTATGTTTGTAATACCTTGCCAAAAAGCTAAAGGAAGGATTATTTTTTTTAAGGATCTCCTATTTACATTAGTTATACATGAGGCTTTACAAAACAGATAAGTACTGAGGCTGAGATTCTGCATTGAACCTCCTGGAGATACAGTACACAAAAAGACACAGCCCAAACAAAGTTGCGGACACAGACAGCAGATTAGCATCCATGCTTTACACTGTAGGCCAGAATGGAGTACTCAAGTCCAGCCCAATAAGGAATGTTATTGTACAGTGCCCCTTCTTTACAATCACGTCAGGTATAAAATAAATGATTTTTTTCAAAACTTCTGCTAGCTAAAATATTGACTAAGTTTTCTTAATCCACCCTTGTAGGTAAAACAGCTTCTATTAAAAATTTTATAATATACTACTAGAAAAAATAATTGAGTAAATGATAATACCAGAACTAAGCTTTGTTTCAGTAATTAAAGCTAGATTGAATCCACAGACAAGTGCAGTTGGTGAGAGCTGTAAATAGTACTTTTTATGTCTTAGAAAATATATTCTGCTGATTGTTGTTATGCTCAGCATTTACAGCTTTTTTGATTTCCCCCCTTTTTCTAACCACACTAGAATAAATAATTTGTTCCATACTGAAGATGCACAACTGATATTGCAACAACTTTTTAACTGCTGAAGAATTGAAACATCCCACCCTGTTGGTGGCCTAGATAACCAGATACTGCAGTAGCAATTCACTAATGAAAAATCATCCTTTATGACGATCCCGAGGTGAGACTTGCTTTGTGTCAGTCACTTGATCATTCCTCATTTACTGTGATCGGTACCATCAGCTCAGCACGTTTTAAACAACATAATCAAGAAACACTTTGCAAAAAATATTAGCAGCCATTACTCATAACTCAATCATCATAACATGGTGCTGCAACATACTGTTTTATATTAACAGAGATCACTTAGGGTCAGAAGCATTATAAATGTCACCTTAAACAGTGAATACATGACACTATGCTAAATGAAATTACATTTCCACTGGAGCTTCACGGATGACCACACTTCTGACAATAATTGGAATCTTCTAGGCCTTTTAAATATTTATTAGCTTCTGAATACGCCCAAGCTGGAGCTTGCAGTCAGGTGCTGCAGCTTGCAAACAGCAGTTTATTTCAGCTATTTCATACTAATAACCAAGCTCCAAAATTATTCAAACACAAATGGAATGCTGAACCATTAAGATTCTCCCCACAAGCCCATCTCTATCATTTTATTAAAGGCAAATGGGAAAACTCTTCCTGAATACTAACTCCAAATTATATTTGAAGAAAACAAATTAATGTAATAATTTTCTTTCTGAAATTAATTTAAATCTCTGTGGATGCTGCAACAAATTTAGTCTTTACTATGCATACAAAAAGTTATGAAAAGCCTTACTGCACTGCTTTAGGCAAAGATTCATTGTTTCACAATCAATGGGAATTGATTCCTCTCTAGCAGACTTGCTTTAAAATACACACATTTTTGCTTCTAAATTTATACAGGAAACTGAATATTGCTCTGCTGTTTTTGTTAGTCTGCCAATGGTATCATTTTCCACCCTATCAAATTAACTAGCATGAGTAAATCATACATCTTGAAGTTCTAGTTTCATACATTTTATGACCCTTTCCAATTTCCTACATTCAGGTTTTTTAAATTATGAAGTACCTGTTCCCTGCAAATATGGTGCAAATGTCACGGGGACCAGGCAATAGGCTAGAACCTTACACCTCCTCCATACCCGTGTACACCCTTTAGGGAGGGTGGACAAGGTATATCACTCTTAAAACTGACTGATCTCTTAAATCCAAACCAAACTGAGGCTATGGCTACACTTGCAGATGTAGAGTGCCGGGAGTTAAACCAGCCCTCAGAAACAGCAGCAGGGAAAGTGCTGCTGTGTGTTCACACTGTCAGCTGCAAGTGCAGTGGCATGGCCACATTAGCAGCTTTTGCAACACCACAGAGAGCTCACCTGGATCTGTGCTCTTTGTGGTAGTGTAGCTATCCCAGTGTACAAGTGGCTACAGCATACTTCTCAAATGTGGGAAGGGGTGTGTTGTGTGTGGAATGTGATGGAGTGTGTTGTGTGTATGTAGGGGTTGAGACAGTGTGTTTTGGGGGGCAGAGAGTGTGTCATCATGCTGTCTTGTAAGTTCAGACAGCGGCAGGGGGAAACCCAACATCAGCCCCCAGTCCCCCCCCACCCCTCTCTCTCTCTCTCACACACACACACACACCCCTCTTCAGCATGAGCATTCCACAGTAATGGTTTGCCTTGTCCAGAGCAGAAAGCATGCCAGCTGTCAGAAATGGAGCTTTGAAAGGGGATATCTGCATGCTTGCAGCCGAGTTCAAAACAATGAGCAGAGTGGCCACTCAACTTCAAGGGATTATGGGATTTTTCTGGAGGCCAATTACAGCGCACAAGGCCACCGATATCTGGTTCGGGCCCTGGTGAAAAAAATTTTTCGGGCCCCCCAGCAAGGGCAGATCAGCTAAACAGGGCCGATGAAGCCGGGGAAGCTGGGTCCCGGGATCCCTTTGGACCACCAGGCCCTGGTAATTTGTACTGGCTTCCCCCCTCTATCTTCGGCCCTATCAGTGCAGTAATGCAACACATCATCCACACTGACACCCCGACGTTTCAGCCAGGGCGCAGAAAGCTCTATACTTCTTATGTAGGTGGATTACCAGGGGCTCTCCAGCCACGGAGACCAGGTGCTCTAAGTGCCTTGCCAGTCTGGACACCTCAGAAGTTAGGGTGCCCGGGGCTGATTTAATGTGCTTTAACTTGCAAGTGTAGCCAAGCTCTGAGAGGGACCATGTTTAGCGAACAGAGTAAATGTTTGGAGTCAAGATAATTACTTCTCCATTCTAACTTTGGCTCTACCTCTGACTTGCTATAGGGCCTTTGGCAAGTCATTTATCCTCTCATCTATAGTCCCTATTTGTAAAATGGGGATTACAACATTTCTTTACTCATTTAACACAGATATTGTGGGAATTAATGGGTTTTTTTTTGTTTTTTTTTTTACAGAAATTGGAAAATTTAAAAGTGCTAATTAGTATTAGTGTTTAAAAGTCTGATCTTTTATGTCTGCTTTTTCAAAATGCTCAAGCATCAGTGTAAAAAAGTGTGAAGTGCAGACTAGGCATTCTCTATGAGGTCTTGTCAGTTTGGGGGGATATGAAGGGACACAGTAAGGGCTGGTGTTTGTGGGATATTGTTCGCGTTTAATTTTTCTTCTAATTGGTCATAGTGTAGTAGAGCAGGACTGGAAATGGTTCACCCATTCTGTGAAACTTCGATGTTTCAAAAATTTTCCTATTCTGCACCAGGATGAACACAAGACCTGAAGTTTTACACAAAGAAATCAGAGAGAGGGCCCTTACTTCTGAGACTAGCCAAGTGATCAGGACATTCACATGGGATGTGGGTGCCTGATTCAGACAAGGAATGTGAACCCAGGTCTCTCTCATCCCAGGTGACTGCCATAACCACTAGGCTTTGGAGTCTCTCTCTCTCCCCCTCCTTCCCTCCAATGAATATTTACTTATTTATGCAGAATGGAACAGCTCCAACAGGAAATATTGTCTTATTGTTGATGGAAAAAAGGAATGAACTCACTTCATGTGATGCCTTTGTTGGAGCCAAAACTAGAACTTTAATGCAAAGGATTTCCTCACAACCAGCCTTGAGCAAAGAGCACAGATCCAGGTGAGCAGAATTATATATATCTGTTCACTGTGGGAACAGTTCCGTAAAGCTGGTTTCAATGGTAGTCAAGGGTACTCAGCACCTTAGAAGAAAAAGCACTGTTTAATTAGTTGAGTATGTATTTTTTTCCTAACTAAAGCTGACTGATAGTGACTGCACATTTGTGGGGATAATTTTGCGCAAACAACCATAGCCATGAATAATAGTTTGTGCTTCCAACTAAAGCTGCTGTAACTTAGTATTGTATGTCCACTAGTATCTCTCTTTTAAAATAATTTTCTGCAGAGCAATAAATAATAAAAAGCTACTAAGCCACTGCTTATGCATGACCTACACTGCATTTCTAAATCATCCTTCAGCAAAGGGTACAAAATATTAAAAGGGAAATGGCACTCAAAAGATACCTAGTCTAGCCAGTGACTATCCTGAAACCACAGAGGTGACAATTAACAAGTCATCAAAATATTTAATGTGGTAGGAATGTAAAGATCGCAGGAGACTGAACTCCAGCATAGAGTATCTTGGAAGGAAAAAATGGTATAACCAATATCTTCTACTTTTCAGACAACTGCTGATTAACAAATGTATTAATTTGTATTTCTAGCACTAAATTTTATTTTCTACAAGCATAAAACTTTTAGAATGGGCCAAAATCTAAAAACTAGTTCCCCAAATTAGAGAACAATTTTGAATAGACAAATACAGCATGGAAATAATGCAAAAACCTATATGATTAAACTGAACATTCACAATGCTCTTAATATTTCATTAAGTATAAAAAGATTGCTGAAGATAGCTTTAGAGGTGATGAAGTCACACTTTTGTTAATATTAACACTAGCTGTTTTTTAAATTAGTCAAACCAAGCTTGCATGCTGACAGTCAGGCAGATGAAGAGAATGATAATATAAAGAGGGATAAAATAAGAAAATCACCTTTTGAAGATGGAGAGTTGCCTCTTTGAGGTGCATTAGGCTTACTTCAGTTTGTAAGTAGAAGAACATTGATAAAGATGGAAAAATAATAATGGGACCAAAACTGTCCCCTCGGAGATACTTTTACTCATTAGACTCCTGGGGGCAACCAAGAAGAGGTAATATTCCTGATAATCACTTCCAAAGTTATTGCTAAATATGGGGGGGGGGGAACAATTTGCAACTCTGTTTTTCATTCTAAGAACTATGTGGTTATTTCACAATGGATAAAGGGTATTCAAATTTAAAAAGACAGTTCAGAAACTTTAGAAGAGCTGCAGATGAAGCATAGTTGAAGAGGAACTTGTTGTTCAAGTCAATAGCCATTCATCTGTGAAGTACTTTTTTTTCTGAATTTTTTCTTCAGTTATCACTCTCAAAAGAGTAATACAATGCCATGAATTAGCCATGTTAATTTCTATTTTCTCTACATTGGTTACATTATATTAGTTTATTAGTCAATAATGCCAAAGGCACAATCAACTACGGTTAGTACTTTTCTCAGACTTTAATTAATTTTGACTAGAGAGAGGTGAAAATGACTGAGGAGTTCTGATAAATGACCTTCATTGAATGCACACAGTATAATTTATATCTTTGCTATGCTATGGTTTAACAAAAGGATAGAATGGGTTAAAAGACAAAAGGTACAGATATTCAGAGTAGTCCAAAATACCTGCTAGCACTGCTTTTAAAAATCAGGATGATTCTCTTGCTCTAAGTCAAAGTTCAAGTTGTGATTTGTACAAAACTCCTTATTTTGATAAATGAGATGGCTAAAATTGTGTTAAATACACTATAATAAATAATCATCTCTCCCTCTGCATTTCTTCTGTATGCGTAAGCTAGTACCGCAAATTTTGTGCACCCTAGAGAGACACTATAAATGATGTGGCAAACTGACAGTAAGAACATCTGTTTTTACTGAGAGTTAGGGCAAGCTAGCTCTCACAGCTCTACAAGTGATTACTCAAAGTAAATAGATAATCATCAGTTTGAAAAGATAATTAATCCTATACACAGTCTCAAATGTTAATCTTTTTGACCAGATGGAGTTGTCTCACCCTCCATAGACCTGTTTCTTAATGGACACAGTAAACAGACACAAGCATTTAAACTGACTTTAAAAAAAATCCAAGTTTTAGCAAGATTAGGATCAAGGCTCAGCCAGACAATTTATATCAGGTTTCCCTGAAATGACCACTTTTCACCTTGATTCAATGGTTTTTTATGCTTCCCTGTACCATAGGTGTCCAAACATGTAAATGTTTTCCACATTTAAAAAAAAGGGTTAACTATTAACTTTTATTAGCTCTGATGCACACTACAATCAAATTCTCATTAAGTCTCCCCTCAGCTAAAATAACTTTCTGATTTTGCCCTCCCCTCTCTATGGTATCACTGTGTTTGACTAGATGATACAGACTCAGCTCCATAGAGAGAAGTGTTATTACCTCCCTCTCATGGAGTTTTTATACAATATGCCTGCTGAATGGTGTGTCTCAGTTTAAGAGCTCACTTTTTATGCAGGTTTACAGCAGACCTTTATAAAATCAACTCTCTTTTCTGTTCACTGGGTGTTTTGCCATACTAGAATAAATACCTCAAGAACACATCACAGGTCAGGGCAACTGAACTTGAATTTCCTCTCAGTAGTCCACTCACTCTCTGACTTCCAGCTTCCCAGCCTTTGCATCTTTCCTCAGAGGAGACCCATGTTTCAGTGCATTCTGACAGGGGTATGGCCAATCTGCACAATTCCCTGCCTTCACTGTGTTAGTCCCAGCAGAGACAGGCTACCCAAGCACACCTGCTTGCTTTCTCTTCAAAGACCGTTAACAGTGTGACTGCCCACAGTTATAGATACTACACAGCTCTTTTTAATGCAAACCTATGGTATTCTTAAGGTAAAAGCACTACAGAGAAAACATTAAAAACAATAAAAGAATCTACATGCATGCTAATAAGCTTACCAGAAGTCTCCCCAACATAACATGGCCCCTGGCAAGAGCAGTCCTTCAACACCTCAACCAAGTGGTTTCAAGTTCAGCACAGCTCCCGTGCAGAACAGGCACAGCTTTCTGGAACCTCAGTAAGCCCAGTTCTTCCAACCCTTTCCTAAGAATTGGGACCCTCAGGGGTCCTATCAGTTTGCTGGATCAGAAAGAAGGCCTGAGCCTGTAAAATCAAGCTCCTTAATCAAAAATCTTCTCTTTGTTGGTCCCTGGAGAATTCAGCTTAAGGTAGTATATGAAACACCTCTCCAAGGGTGGATTCAAAGGGGCTGATAATTCCACAACAACATACACACAATTTGAATTTTAATGCGATGGTTGGCAAAGGTTCAGTAAAGTTTATCTTACTTCCTTTCTGTGACAGACTGACAATATCCTAGACAATCCACATGGTTTTCCTATAATGCACTGCTATTGCCTTTACTGACTACTGGTGTCTATCGGTGACAAGGATCAAACCCCCAGTAGAATCTTGTTTTAATGTCATTGTGGTATAGCATACATCATTTGAAAGTAAATTCCACATGTGAACATTTAACAATATTTACTTATTTAAGGTTAGATTGTAAGAATGTGATCTGCCTAAACAAGGGAAAGCACCTATCTGCAGAACAGGCACAAACCAAGGACCAAATTGTTCCTTAGTTATTCTGCCTCTCATTCTCTTCTTGATCCAAGAGAGGGGTAATATGTTCTAGCTGTTCACTGGGTATAGCATAGATCACTTCCATCTGTGTCAATTCAGTGGTGCTGGCTGGCACATTGGGGCTGGGAGAAGGCCTCACACATTCCTCATCTCCACACACACAATCCCAGCCCAGTTTAAGGGGACAGTAATGGCATTGAAGAGGCTGTTCTTAGAATCATAGAATCTCAGGGTTGGAAGGGACCTCAGGAGGTCATCTAGTCCAACCCCCTGCTCAAAGCAGGACCAAACCCAACTAAATCATCCCAGCCAGGGCTTTGTCAAGCCCGACCTTAAAGACCTCTAAGGAAGGTCTTCCCCTTGTAGTATGACATGCCATGGTAGTAGCCAATGCATGGAAATGAAAGAGTTTCCTATATTCTCTTATGCCCAAGCAAGGTACAAAGGATAAGCCATAATTTTCTCCCTCTCTGCATTTCCACCTATTTCAGTGGTGAGTCTGACATCCTGTGTTAGATTAAATCATACCCCATTGTGATATGATTACACATTGAAGAGATTTTTTTTACTATGTAAAAGTTTACAAATACGGCTTCTACACTGAATATACCTGCCCTGAGGTGAACAGAGCTACCGAGAATTTTTTCCATTTAAAATTTTCAGGTCTGGTCCTCAGTGATCCAAACCAGAGTAGAAAACTGATGGTATAAAATGTCATCACAAAAATCTACATACATGCACATACACCAGGGCTTCTTTCTGCTTAAACCCAGCCTTTTACACAATTGTAAAAGATATTTAGTAATATGCCCTAAATAGTCCTCTCAGCAAATTTCCAGGCATTATTTTTTGTTTAACTTTTATATAATAAAATAGATTTGTATCATTAAAGCTAATTGTCTGCTGATAGCCCTAGAGACCCAGGCAGATTCACTGAAAAATGTTAAAAGAATCACATGATTTTATCAGGTTTCAGAGTAGCAGCCGTGTTAGTCTGTATCCGCAAAAAAAAAAACAGGAGTACTTGTGGCACCTTAAAGACTAACAAATTTATTTTAGCATGAGCTTTCGTGAGCTAAAGCTCACTTCTTCGGATGCATAGAATGGAACACACAGACAGGAGATATTTATACATACAGAGAACATGAAAAGGTGGAAGTATGCATACCAACAGGCAGAGTCTAATCAATTGGGATGAGCTATCGTTAGCAGGAGGAAAAAAAACTTTTTGAAGTGATAATTAAGATGGCCCATAGAAGGTGTGAGGTGAACTTAACATAGGGAAATAGATTCAATTGGTGTAATGACCCAACCATTCCCAGTCTTTGTTTAGACCACAGTTAATAGTATCTAGTTTGCATATTAATTCAAGTTCAGCAGTTTCTCTTTGAAGTCTGTTTTTGAAGTTTTTTTGTTGCAAAATTGCCACCTTCAAGTCTGTCACTGAGTGGTTAGAGAGGTTGAAGTGTTCTCCCACTGGTTTTTGAATGTTATGATTCCTGATGTCAGATTTGTGTCCATTTATTCTTTTGCGTAGAGCTGGCATCGGGCTTTATTGCAAGGATAGGTTCCTGGGTTAGTGTTTATGTTGCATGGGTTAGTGTTTAGTGTTTATGTTGCATGGTGTGCGGTTGCTGGTGAGTATTTGCTTCAGGTTGGGAGGCTGTCTATAAGCTTATAGACAGTCTATAAGTCAATAAAGCCCGATGCCAGCTCTGTCCACATATCCATTCAAGTGACACCATCACAGGACCTAATCACATCAGACACACCATCAGGGGCTCGTACACCTGCACATCTACCAACGTGATATATGCCATCATGTGCCAGCAATGCCCCTCTGCCATGTACATTGGCCAAACCGGACAGTCTCTACGCAAAAGAATAAATGGACACAAATCTGACATCAGGAATCATAACATTCAAAAACCAGTGGGAGAACACTTCAACCTCTCTAACCACTCAGTGACAGACTTGAAGGTGGCAATTTTGCAACAAAAAAACTTCAAAAACAGACTTCAAAGAGAAACTGCTGAACTTGAATTAATATGCAAACTAGATACTATTAACTGTGGTCTAAACAAAGACTGGGAATGGTTGGGTCATTACACCAATTGAATCTATTTCCCTATGTTAAGTTCACCTCACACCTTCTATGGGCCATCTTAATTATCACTTCAAAAAGTTTTTTTTCCTCCTGCTAACGATAGCTCATCTCAATTGATTAGACTCTGCCTGTTGGTATGCATACTTCCACCTTTTCATGTTCTCTGTATGTATAAATATCTCCTGTCTGTGTGTTCCATTCTATGCATCCGAAGAAGTGAGCTTTAGCTCACGAAAGCTCATGCTAAAATAAATTTGTTAGTCTTTAAGGTGCCACGAGTACTCCTGTTTTTTTTATGATTTTATCAGGATGTTATCTTCCTTAAAAGCTACCAGCTGATTTCACACAAGTCTAATTTGCACAGCGAGAAGGACAGGCAGCCTATGGCTGCAAAATCAGCATTTGTCCTCTGGAAAACAGTTTGGGAAAGCCCTGTGGAGGCTGTACAGCTGAAGCTGCATAATTCCATTTGTTACTGGGTTGTTCCCCATTGTGATCAGTCAAAACTAGGAACTTGTTCACACACACACCTCAATGGAGTTTAAAGGGGATAAGACAGAAGAAATCTGCAATACAATTTTTCTCATTATGTATTTTCAAAAATTCATCACTCCCTCCTCCCCGCTCCCATATGTTCTCATAAGGGTTCACTTCTCACTTCCTTGCTACAGGGCATGTATCTTCATCAGGGAGCAGAATGTAAAAAGAGGAAAATAGCAGAGATGGCACAATTCCATTTCTACTTTAATAACAAAATTTTAAATCAAAGTAGTAGGAATGTTGCTTTACCTCAGCAAAGTAAATACGTATACAGCACTTATCCATTATCTCACTAGGTATACTAACACTATCTATACTATTCAGATTCAGTTATCTTTTCATACATATTTCAAAAGCGTTGACTATCTTAGTATCTAAACACTACACTTCTATGATTGTTGCATGAAGAGACCCCAATGGTACTGGGGACAAATATATACAAATCAGGACACAGTCCCTGCCCTGAAGATCTTAGAATGTAAAAGATTGATCCCACAAAGGTTTATTTCTACATGTAAAATTCTGTGATTTTAAAACCTGCCCAGATAAGGTTTACCAACATTTCATTTAGGCACACTTTATTTCCAATCAACCAGTTAAATGCAGTGAGAAAATATTTGAAAACTACTTGTATTGAAACTGACCTGATTTCTATTTTGCAAAACTTTTGCAAAATTTGAGAAATATTTCTGAAACTTAAGTGCTACTTGAAATTCTTATATCAATGTTGAGGAAAACTGAAAAGCCATTTTTGTTCTAATTTACAACTGTGTATTTTGAAAAAGGTACTTGAGTTGGTGGAGCACTTTAAAAGTTGCCTTGTCTAAGGGCTTGTCTATACAGGATCTTAGTGTGGAATAAACTAGTACAATTTGAAGTGGATTAAGCTAAGTGGCAAAAAGGAAATAGGCAATTTTATCATTTTTAACACGGTAAAATTAGGGGAAAAAAGTTGTCATTATAGAATCACCACGCTATCAACAAAGTAAAGCTATTGACTTCTGACCTTAATACTCATTTGGTACTTGCTCAGAGTTAAATACAATATCTTTACCATGTCAAGGATAGTTTAAATATTTAAGATAGAATACAGGTTTTTCCAATGTTAATTTTGGAAAAACATTTATTTTTGAAGAATGATGCTTAATGATTTGCAATCATACCATTGTCTGGCACAGTGTTTGGAACATTATAATAGCAGAACAGATGGTCGTAATTATTTAAGTAAAATGTAACAAAGCATTCAGAAGCAGTTCAGGATATTTCATCGCAAGCAAGATGCTATTTTCCCCCATACTATTTTCTGCATGACAAGTCCTTCCAGCTTGAAGTATATTGAAAAGAGTTGTCTTATGTGTTATGTATGAACAGATTGCAAAAATAATCTCTTAACCTTAGAGGATTCACTGTTGCAAAAATGTTCTGTTGTCTTGGGTGTCTCATGGGGGGGGGGGGGGGAAAGGACTACTGTTTAAACCAGCTCCATAGATAACCACTTTCCATTTTGGAATTGGCAGAATATGAAATCTCATTTCCGATTTTTTCAGAACAGATTCACCATGGCCTCCTAGATCCTGGATGGAAGCCAGAAACCCCCTTCCTCTTAATAGCACAACAGCAAACTCTATTACCTATAATTTATAGGCTATAAATGACAATATTAATTTGTCCCAGTTCATGCTGCATATTGGTTACAAGACTCATATATACCAAACTTGCTCTACTCACAAAAGCACTCCTGTATACCTTTTATTGGCGGCCTAAATTGCTCACTAAGGCTTTATAAATTTTTAATTAAAGTAAATGAACAGACTTACAATAACAGTTTATAATAGCATGCCAGAATGCTGCACTTAAGCAGTTTGACTTCTATTTTTTACATACATTTATCCCTGGCCTACAAAGCAGCATTTCTTAATATCTACTGCAGTGGGCAGATTATCAGTATGAGAAAGCCAGCATTATAACAGTGATTTGAAAGTGAAGACAACATAAAAAAATAGAATTTGAAGAACAATTTATTCATGTTTAAAGTATCTTAAATATGTTAAGATATAGGCAAAGGAGTCCAGGATTATTATGTACTAAAATATTAATAGTTCCTACTGACAATAATAAAAGAACAGTTTGAATCAGAATGGGATTCCTGCGGGGAAAACATGTTCGTTTGTTTTATGATTCTATTCTAAATAGTAGTATGGGGGATATGTACTACTTCAGAGGCTACTACTGCTCTCGAAACAATCTGTGCTACTCCTTAGTAATAAAAATATAATGTAGCCAATATTTTAAAGGGTATTCTAAATATTTTAATTATACATTTAAAGTTGTGTTAAGTGACTGACAAGATAATTGCTTAATAGCAGTCTTCTAATAAAGTCAGAACAGAATTCTACTTATAGCATTTGGGGATACCCTTGAACAGACTATATAGCCTTATAAATTAGACATCTGATTTGGAAATCTACTTTTTGTTCTGTTCAATATTTTAAAATATTGATGAAAGAACGCAATAGCAGTTTCATGGAGTCTTGGTTTAAACATTTATTTTATTTTAAAAATTGAATATATGGGACTTTTTAATATAACCATTAATTTTATATAACACTTAGTATTTTCTCCAAGGAGATTAAAATTCTTAAAACACTGTACATTTCTAAATTGCCATGTTCAATACATGTTCCATCACATCACTGTGTTAAATGTCTACATTATACACTATTTTTAAACCAAGTCTACATGCATCATGGGTGATAGGGCCTCTTGTGGCTGAGGCAGATTCTAGCTTGTTGTGAGAAGGGTTCTCACAGTGGCACATGAGATTGCCAGTGTCCATTATATTGTTTCTGGTGGAGAATGCTCAAAGGCCTTGCACTTTTAAATTTACAAACAGCCAACTCCAGAGAAAAAAAATCTAGTTCCTGTCCTTCTGTTTAGCAAAAGGTGAAATGCCATCAGCAAATGGTTCAGATGGAGTGGTAGCCAGTTGCATGGATATTTCATGATTGAATTTTTTGAGGTTTAAACCTACTTTTGACATTGAGATACATTTCGTAAATCGCAGGTGAAGTCCTAAACTTCATTTATAAACCATTATAGAACAAGTTTTAAAAGGTAACTCAAACAATAGTTTACTTTTAAAAGATTAGAAAATGATGTTGGACAAAAAAAACATCCTTTCACACATAAGAATTAAACCAATGTTGTTGAGATGGTTGATTACTAGGTCAGAGGATGATCAGTTTTAAAATACTACACAGTTTGAGGGGAATTAAAACGTTCCCCCAAAGAGTAAGGTTATAAAAATTCATTACACTCGATATGGAAAACAAAGATAAAGATGTCACAAACTGGGGTTAAAAATAGGAGCATACTAAGGCCCTGATCCTGCAAGTTGTTCTATGCTGGGAAGCGGGGAGCCATGCTGAAGTCAGTGGGGTGTCTGCCCACATGGAACAGCTTGCAGGATTGGTGCCTAAGACCTGTTCATTTATCTGCAAATCATCAAACTATTGATGCTGTGCAGCAGTTGCTACTTGCTCAGGTTAATATAATTTGTATGAAGGAAGAGATATTCATCTGGCACTGGACTTTCTCCAAAACAGATGAATTAATTTGAAATAAAATATAACTGGAAAACAACCTTATGTCTGGCACTTGCTTTATTAAAACTCTCCAAATAAACTCTATGCACAATGAAAAGTGAATTTCAGCCATAAGGGAGAGCTTGTGCACCTTTAGTGTGATGAAGATTCAAAAGGGTCACTAAATGGAGTCCTGTGGCCTCTGTTCTCTGGCACAGACAATCAAAAATCCAATATTCCTTTCTAACTCCCAGCAGCTGAACCTCCATGTGAACAAATCTGAAACTTAGCATGGGAAAAATTAGACACCAATGTTCATCTAGATTTCCATTGAATGTTTTCCGGACAAGCAGGTAGACCAATGTAGGAGCCAAAAGGTACAGCCAGCTATCCATGATATTATATAGGTTGGAGAGTACGTAATTGCTTTTCCATCACACTCTGCTGTTTTGTAGTTTAAATTTTTAACCAGTTATCTTCAGGGGTTAAGTAGTACAACAGATAGGGCAATTCATATATGGTACAAGCACACCAAGGACCCAAGAAATAAGTCCTCATTTAAAAATTCAAGTATTAATATAAGACTGTTTAGAAAGTTTGAAAGACTGTTAAACAATGAAATGGTTAATAAAACCTAACAATAATCCTACCAGTAAACAGACTTCATTTCAATACAACATACTGCAATGTATGGTTTGTTTTTTCCAATTTGCCTCTTTAAATATAAAAATTAAGTATTATCAAAAATTCCTGATTCATTTCTTCAGATCACTTATTCAATTTTGTCAATGTTCCTTATATGTAATACTTATTACAGTATTGTTATTTTATATGTTAATGACCAATTTTTTTTATTTCTATGTAGTTGGTTTCATGCAGGTCATGTTTCCAAGAAACAGAGGTGTCTGTGAAAAGAAGAGAGTCAGGCCCTAGTTTGCTTTAAAGGATGAGTAAATAAAACAGCATCATTAGAGGTTACAAGAACAAACTGGGTTTTCAAAAGTAAGAGTGTTTCAGCTAAAATTCAAAATATTTTAAAATTCTTAGAGAATTCTTTGATTCTTCTAGGTTAATGGCCATTTTCCTTTTCCCTCTGTGTGGGAGGGTTACATTTGAGGAGACTTTCTAAAATCCAATTGTTTCTTCCTCTTGAAGAATCTGGTGCGTGTGCCAGACCCATGGAATTTGATTTAAAATGTGAACGCAAGAGAAGATGTTAACACCAAGTATGAAAAGAGGTGAGAAGAACAAGCTGCTTCAAGCAAGGGTCAATATTACAGATCTATTTAATCATTTACTAGGAGCAGGGATATTCAAATGCTCAGTCACAGGACAGCCAAATTTATTATAATTTGGAATACCCATTGTGTTCAATAGATTAATCGGGTAGACATTTTGAAGTTTTTAAATTTTAGTACATTATTGTCATTATCCTGTTAAAATGTGAAAAGATCAAACAAACAAAAAAATCTACTTCTAATTAAGGAATTTTGATATTTACATAAAACAGCATCTCCATATCAAATCTGGTAATCAGCACTAAACAGTCATGTAGTGCTACTTAAAAGATTTTAAAATGACATTCAAGCTAATTAATCCAATAATAAATCCTATCAATCCTAGTCTATCACCGTCTGTGAATCTGGTCCTTTGTGTGCAGTTCTGGTGAACAGTATTATACAACAAGGGGCATACATATATTAAAAATGCAGAAAAAGAATCAAATTTTTTATGATTGAAAAGGCAATTTATGGACATGAGAAATGAAGACCCATGCCAGAGTAAGGCCAGGCCTCAGTTCTTGAAGTTGAGATTACATTAGAATCTCATCTTTCATTGAAAAGAAAACCAATTTTCTACTCTTCATGAATGCAAAGAAAAAACAAAACAAAACTTGAAAACATTAACAGAATGTTACCAATTCAGGGATGTTTTCCTGAGTCTGCAGACTACTTAGAACAATAGTTCCAGAAGGTGAACTGTCCTATTTAATCTCAATAGAATGCCAATTCCTAGATATATTTTTCTGGATAGCCTCAGCTAACACCACGTCAATAGAATGGCGTATGCAACCAGAGAAGGAGAGTGCAGCAGCTCTGGTGCCCCCTCCTAGACTGATACACCCTGGGGATCCCTGCTACTACCCCTCTGTGGGAGAAGGAGCCTCTGCTGCTACTACTAGGGAACAGAAGAGGGCCCCATGCCACTGTCTCTGCTATTCTGGGATTGGAAGGGAGACCCCTACCCCTGTCACTGACACTCCAAATGGAGAGTGGGTTGTGGAGGTGAAGTAGAGTGCGCCCCGTGTTCTGGTCTAAAGCCTTGGATTGCCTTAATCCAGTCCTTTCAAGAATAGCCTTTTAATGTAATTTGGGGGGGAAAAAGCAGAGAAAGTGGTTACTTTAACTGCTCCTTACCAGTCTACATGGAAATGAAGTGACTAATATCAATAGAGCAGTCAGTAACTGGTCCAAAACACAGCAGAGGGCATTCAGATTAGGGAATCAGTCATAAGCAAATGCCAAATGTCTTTATCTAAAGAATGATTTCAAATGGCATCATTGTGTTGTAACAGCAGCAGCATTATGCCCTGTCAGTTTCTGAAAAAAATTTACCCCTAGATTTGGGCCAGATCCTCAGCTAACATAATCAGCAAAGTGCCATTGAAAAAAAGGAAGTATGCCAATTTACACCAACTGAAGATCCCAGAGTGTTGAAACTGTGACATTTGTAAATAATATAAACACCATATTAAAAACTAAGAGAACTGATAGATGGAGGGAGAAATAACAGAGACAGACCTTTAATGCAGCTTTAGAAGCCACAGCTCTATGAGGAATAGAGGAATGTGAAGGGGAAATGCAGATGCTTGTCTGCCTCACTATTCCACAGAACATCTATTCAGGTGGTGAAGAACACATGGAAAAATACTCCACATGTTTTTGGAGGTGGCATGTGTGCATCTTTCAGCTCTGCTCCTTGAGGTGTGACAGTCTTGGACTGATAGCTATGACAGTTCCATCCTTCTACATTTCTCTCTGGGATTTCTACCCCTTTGGGTGGTACTAGGACACCTGGCACTCTATTACAGGCAAAAAGATTGAAGTAGGGTGTGTGTCTATGTGTGCGCGCACATTTTGAAATGGGAAGGGAAGATCTCTGCAGCAGCCCTTTATAGGCCAGAATAAAAGCATCCAAAATCTTTCCTTAAATGTTTATAGAAGTGCAAATATAGAGATATATAAAAATTGCTGTTAGTAAAGGATTAAATAGATCCTCATTCCTCATCCATTATTTATATTAATCTAATGTCTACTACCCATTGCCATGGTATTTGAGCTCATGCAAAGGGATGGATCAGATCCACTCTAAGATTTTATAGAATTTGCCCTCATATAGGTTGTGGTATCAGGGGACATTTTTGCAGCAAGTAATTGTCCTCAGCACGTCATATGCTCAGCACGAACAGCAGAGAGGCAAACAGAAGGAGTTTGCCTGGGATCCCTCTGAGCAGAGGTACGCTAAGTGCTGCAGTAGGGGGACTGCGCTGGTGAGTACCTGAGTGTCTGTTGGGGGGGCAGTTTGGCAGTTTGACTGTGTGCTTGATTGTTTGATTGCTTGTTTGACCAGTTTGATTTGGGAGTGCTTTGTTCCAGCTGGGCCTGACTGTTATAAAAAGGCAGTCAGCTGCGAACCAGCTGAGCAGCGAACAGCAGAGAGGCAAACAGAAGGAGTTCACCTGGAGAGAGCTCTTAGAAGAAAGAGACTATGGATGCTGAGCGATCTGCCGTTGTGACCTGCACAGGATGCGCCATGTTTGTCTTCCTTCCACAGGATAGAAGCGACTTTGTCTGTACAAAGTGCAAGCTGATCTCCATATTGGAGGAGAAGATTCAAGGTCTGGAGAAACGGATATCAACCCTGCGTTCCATAAAAGAAAATGAGGATTTCCTGGATAGATGTCAGGATCAGCTTCAGCGGGCACAATGTTCTGAAGATTCAGAGCAGGCTACGCAGCGGGGACAGAAAGCCAGCGAGGATAATTGGCGGCATGTGACATCCAGAAGAGGAAAGAGTACCAGAGACGTCCATGTACCAGAAACACAGATACAGGTGAGCAACTGTTTTCATGTTCTCTCCGCAGGTACTAGTGCAGAGAGTGGAGTGGATGATACACCTGAGGGAACAGAGCAGAAGGAGACTCCACTGATTGGAAGGCATGAGATACGCCGTCCTAGGGATGGGGGTTCCACGACCACCACTCCCAGGAGGAGGAGGAGGGTGGTGGTGGTCGGGGACTCTCTCCTCAGGGGGACTGAGTCATCTATCTGCCACCCTGACCGGGAAAACCGAGACGTGTGCTGCTTGCCAGGGGCTAGGATTCACGATGTGATGGAGAGACTGCCGAGACTCATCAAGCCCTCGGATTGCTACCCCTTCCTGCTTCTCCACGTGGGCACCAATGATACTGCCAAGAATGACCTTGAGCGTATCACTGCAGACTACGTGGCTCTGGGAAGAAGGATAAAGGAGTTTGAAGTGCAAGTGGTGTTCTCGTCTATCCTCCCTGTGGCAGGAAAAGGCCAGGGTAGAGACCGTCGAATCGTGGAAATCAATGAATGGCGACGCAGATGGTGTCGGAGAGAAGGGTTTGGATTCTTTGACCATGGGATGGTCTTCCAAGAAGAAGGATTGCTAGGCAGAGACGGGCTCCACCTCACGAAGACAGGGAAGAGCATCTTTGCAAGCAGGCTGGCTAACCTAGTGAGGAGGGCTTTAAACTAGGTTCACCAGGGGAAGGAGACCAAAGCCCTGAGGTAAGTGGGGAAGTGGGATACCGGGAGGAAGCACAAGCAGAAGACTGCAAGAGGGGAGGACTCCTGTCTCAGATCGAGAAAGCGGGACAATCAGCGAGTTATCTTAAGTGCCTATACACAAATGCAAGAAGCCTGGGGAACAAGCAGGAAGAACTAGAAGTCCTGGCACAGTCAGGGAATTATGATGTAGTTGGAATAACAGAGACTTGGTGGGATAACTCACATGACTGGAGTACTGTCATGGATGGATATAAACTGTTCAGGAAGGACAGGCAGGGCAGAAAAGGTGGGGGAGTTGTGTTGTATGTAAGAGAGCAGTATGACTGCTCAGAGCTCCAGTATGAAACTGCAGAAAAACCTGAGAGTCTCTGGATTAAATTTAGAAGTATGAGCAACAAGGGTAATGTCGTGGTGGGAGTCTGCTACAGACCACCAGACCAGGGGGATGAGGTGGACGAGGCTTTCTTCCAGCAACTAACAGAAGTTGCTAGTTGGTTCTCATGGGTGACTTTAATCACCCTGATATCTGCTGGGAGAACAATACAGCGGTGCACAGACAATCCAGGAAGTTTCTGGAAAGTGTAGGGGACAATTTCCTGGTGCAAGTGCTGGAGGAACCAACTAGGGGAAAAGCTCTTCTTGACCTGCTGCTCACAAACAGGGAAGAAATAGTAGAGGAAGCAATAGTGGATGGGAACCTGGGAGGCAGTGACCATGAGATGGTCGAGTTCAGGATCCTGACACAAGGAAAAAAGGAAAGCAGTAGAACAGAGACCCTGGACTTCAGAAAAGCAGACTTTGACTCCCTCAGGGAACTGAAGGGCAAGGTCCCCTGGGAGAATAACATGACGGGGAAAGCAGTCAAGGAAAGCTGGCTGTATTTTAAAGAAACCTTATTGAGGTTGCAGGAACAAACCATCCCGATGTGTAGGAAGAAAAGTAAATATGGCAGGTGACCAGCTTGGCTTAACAGTGAAATCCTTGCTAGTCTTAAGCACAAAAAAACAGCTTACAAGAAGTGGAAGACTGGACAAATAACCAGGGATGAGTATAAAAGTATTGCTCAGGCATGCAGGTGTGAAATTAGGAAGGCCAAATCACACTTGGAGTTGCAGCTAGCCAGAGATGTTAGGAGTAACAAGAAGGGTTTCTTTAGCTATGTTAGCAACAGGAAGAAAGTCAAGGAAAGTGTGGGCCCCTTGCTGAATGAGGGAGGGAACCTAGTGACGGAGGATGTGGAGAAAGCTAGTGTACTCAATGCTTTTTTTGCCTCTGTCTTCACAGACAAGTTCGACTCCCAGGCAGCTGCACTCTGCAGCACGGTATGGGGAGGAGGTGAGCAGCTCTCTGTGGAGAAAGAAGTAGTTCGGGACTGTTTAGGAAAGCTGGACGAGCACAAGTCCATGGCGCTGGATGCGCTGCATCCGAGGGTGCTAAAGGAGTTGGCTGATGAGATTGCAGAGCCATTGGCCATTATCTTTGAAAAATCATGGCGATCGGGGGAGGTCCCGGACAACTGGAAAAAAGCTAATGTAGTGCCCATCTTTAAAAAAGGGAAGAAGGAAGATCCAGGGAACTACAGGCCAGTCAGTCTCACCTCAGTCCCTGGAAAAATCATGGAACAGGTCCTCAAGGAATCAATCCTGAACCACGTAAGGAGGGGAAAGTGATCAGGAATAGTCAGCATGGATTCACCAAGGGCAAGTCATGCCTGACTAACCTAATTGCCTTCTATGATGAGATAACCAGCTCTGTGGATGAGGGGAAAGCAGTGGATGTGCTATTTCTGGACTTTAGCAAAGCTTTTGATACAGTCTCCCACAGTATTCTTGCCAGCAAGTTAAAGAAGTATGGGCTGGATGAATGGATGGTAAGGTGGATAGAAAACTGGCTAGATGGTCGGGCTCAACGGGTAGTGATCAATGGTTCCGTGTCTAGTTGGCAGCCGGTATCAAGTGGAGTGCCCCAAGGGTCGGTGCTGGGGCCGGTTTTATTCAATATCTTCATTAACGATCTGGAGGATGGTGTGGACTGCACCCTTAGCAAGTTTGCAGATGACACTAAACTGGGAGGAGTGGTTGATACGCTGGAGGGTAGAGATAGGATACAGAGGGACCTACACAAATAAGAGGATTGGGCCAAAAGAAATATGATGAGGTTCAACAAGGACAAGTGCAGAGTCCTGCACTTAGGATGGAAGAATCCCATGCACTGTTACAGACTAGGGACCGAATGGCTGGGCAGCAGTTCTGCAGAAAAGGACCTAGGGGTTACGGTGGACGAAAAGCTGAATATGAGTCAACAGTGTGCCCTTGTTGCCAAGAAGGCTAATGGCATTTTGGGTTGTATAAGTAGGGGCATTTCCAGCAGATCGAGGGATGTGATCATTCCCCTCTATTCAGCACTGGTGAGGCCTCATTTGGAGTACTGTGTCCAGTTTTGGGCCCCACACTACAAGAAGGATGTGGATAAATTGGAGAGAGTCCAGCGGAGGGCAACAAAAATGATTAGGGGGCTGGAGCACATGACTTATGAGGAGAGGCTGAGGGAACTGGGATTGTTTATTCTGCAGAAGAGAAGAATGAGGGGGGATTTGATAGCTGCTTTCAACTACCTGAAAGGGGGTTCCAAAGAGGATGGATCTAGACTGTTCTCAGTGGTAGAAGATGACAGAACAAGGAGTAATGGTCTCAAGTTGCAGAGGGGGAGGTTTAGGTTGGACATTAGGAAAAACTTTTTCACTAGTAGGGTGGTGAAGAACTGGAATGGGTTACCTAGGGAGGTAGTGGAATCTCCTTCCTTAGAGGTTTTTAAGGTCAGGCTGGGATGATTTAGTTGGGTTTGGTCCTGCTTTGAGCAGGGGATTGGACTAGATGACCTCCTGAGGTCCCTTCCAACCCTGAGATTCTATGATTCTATATGATAGTTGTGTGCTATATTACAATAGTAGTTCTGTTATTTGCCATAGTACTGTACAAAATACCAATTGCATGTTGCAGTGGGCATCATGCATGATTTTCTTTGTGATTTAATCTTTATTTAGTTGCTTTTACGAATATAAGAACTTTTGCATCCAACCTCAGTCCCCGTTAGAACAAGCCTCAAGTTCAAAGTTCAGTGTTTTTACAAACAACTCCACACTCGAACTTTGGTGAACATGGCCTGAGTTGCTTCAACAGCTGGGCAGCCCACAGACTAAGTCATCTTCCCTCACTCCCCCCATCAAGCCCCAGAAAAATCCCTTCAAAACCCAATTTCAGTGAGACCCAGGACTTGTCAAGGAAGGTAGTCAGTGAAACAGGTCAGAGAAGGGCTATTGTGTGTAGGGATTTCACCATGGAGATTCATATTCAAACAGTAATATCCAAATGTATCTTCAGGGGATTAGCCACCTCCAGATCATGTAGAGGAAATTTATGTGCTTAGATCATGGGTTCCTTTGCAAATGGAGAGTGGCATGGGTCCAGTAGTCCCCTGTGATACATGCATTCAATATAATGCACATGTTTATTCTACAGTTTGTAATAAATATATTTATACAGCAGGTTGTGCTATGCACAATGGTAGAAGCTAAATGTATTTGCACCTAAAAGATTCTCAGGTTGTCAGCTTGCCTGTCTACAATAGCATTAATTGTTACTTCTTCAGAAAGAATGCTCATATAAAAACTAAAAATCAACAATATGAAGAGAAGCTGCTAATTCCAAAACCAAAAAGCCCAAATACAGTCAGTCCTTCACAGAAAACATCTGTTGTCATCCAAAGTTGCTAAAGATACGATGCCACGCAAATCCCTTTAGTGCTATAATCAAACAGCACGTTGCGCATGCATAGCACTGCAGTATTGCCATCCAATGGTGAGAACGCCATATTAAATTTCAGAAAGAGTTTACTTAATTTCAGAAATATGCTTAATAGGATCTAAATTTCAGACTATTACTGCAACAACCTCTTAGTCTCCTCATTTCCCTTGTTACTCACTACTGGTACTTTGAGTCCAGTGTGTCTGAAATCAGGTTTCTTGTGTGCTACCTTCCAGCATCAGGGCCAAACTTGGAATTAAAATAAAACCATCTATTTATAGTCACTCTGTGGTATTCATTCTAATAATTTCTGAGGCCCTCACAAACATCAATATCTTTATCCTCAAATCCCTGTATCAAGAAAGAAAATATCATCCCCATTGTCCAGCTGGAGAACAGAGGCAAACAGAAATTAAGTGATTTTCCTAAGGTCAGATAGCTAAATTCCTATCTCTGCCAGAAACTTCCTCCTATTTCCTGAATCCCAGTCCAATGACTTAACTACACAATCAAGCTTCCTGTCCTTCCTTTCAAGGCTTTTGACAAGTCAGCCTCTCAACATATTGGTTCTAATTTCTTACAATCCCCTCCCCTTTGCCCTTCATCCTAACAGTGAATCCCACTTCATTTTTTCCTTCTCTCACTCTCAACTTCTTTTATGAGGTCTCCAATATTTGCAACTTGTTCTCTATGCTAATTGTGTGAAATGCATATTGAACATTTTCAAAACAACTGCTCAAAGCTCAGAAACACTAATCCATATCAATAGGACATCTGTCAACCCCTTGCCCCTGCTCCTAGACGTGCACTAATACAGAACTTCCCTCTGGGCTTCCCAATGCATGGTTGAAGTATTAGCTATTTGGACCATAAGCTTCCTAAGACTGGGACCATATGTTATCTTCTCTGTGTTGTGCAGTTAGTGCTTTAAATAAAACAACAAGGAGTCTGGTGGCATCTTGAAGACTAACATTTATTTGGACATAAGCTTTTGTGGGTAAAAAATAAAATAATCATTTTAACTTTGGAGTTCACTCCACACACTCCAGATTGCTATTTCCTCACTTAGAACCCTTTGTTTAATTTCTGAGTGACACTCACAATTAAAGAAGTCTCACCTTACACTCCTTGACCAGAAAAAAAAATGGCATAAGATGGTGCAGGAACGAGAAAATAGGATAACGAGAAAGTGGCTCAGCACCACAGAGGGAGGTGGTGCATATACAAAGATAAATACCACATCCTAAAAGGTAGAAAGCAAAAAATTCTTGCCATAACTAAGCATCCTCCAAAGAAACATTAAACACATTTGGAAGCTAAAACTCATACACAACTAACCACACACAATGTTCAACATGCCAGATGTGTTACCCTTTAAAGACAAGAGATACTGCATCTCCCCTTTGCTCTTAGAGGAACTCTGGATTTCCCATGCTGCAGTCAGAACACTGTTCACCTCTTGAGAACATTCCACTTACATTTATTTCTTTCATGCACTTCACTTCATGTAAGAAACATATATTCCTATACTCCTATTACCCAGTAATAGCATGCTGACTCCCCTCTTTTTTCTCCAAAGCACATGAAATCTACTCTCCTGTTAACTTTTTGGAATTGGCTTTATTAGCAGGAGATATTTTTAAGAATATGCAGATGCAGATTTCAAATCAAAACACGCTTTCTAAGCAGAAACCCCCAAAAGAAGGTGGTAATGAAACTTGAAAAAGTAATGCAACAAACAGAAGTTAACATTACCATGGTTTTTATTACATATTGGGAAAGTAAAATAGTCTGTGAGATGGGGCTCAGGCTGGAGGGACAGGGTTTATATACACCTTTTCCTAATGTGCAGAGGCTAATGGCTTTCTGAGGGCTAATGGCCCATCCATCCACTCAGTAGCCCAGCAATATATAGAAAAGTGAAGCAACCATTAATGACCTGATTTCCAGAAGCGCTGAGTACCCACAACTCCTATCACAGTCAATTGGAGCCACAGATGCTCAGCATCTTTGAAAGATCAGGTCCGATGTCCAGCACAAGTTTGCATAGAGCCTAGAATCAATTTTATTTTGCAAGAGAACATTTTAGCCAAGGAAATAGGATGCAAATGAAACAAGGATAGCTGAAATGCCTCTGCTTCTTTCTCTCTTTTGTTCCCTGTTTAACAAAAAAAGTGTTCAAATAAAGAATTCATATTCATATTCCTTAGCCACAGTTTTCCATAGAATAGCTTTTAATTTTCAGCCAATGGTTTTACCCATGCGGGTCTTAATACTAAAAGTAAACAGTGATTCTGATCACCATGAAATATTACGGCAATATTTCATACTGGAATCATTTCCACTGATGTTTTCACATTATTTTCTGTTTACTCAGCCTTAGCAGAGAATCCAATACTAACAATGTACAGGTGATGATTCAAGATTTCTTATAGACTGAAGAAATCATTTGCTGAGGTATCCAAGTGCACCGGACCATTTACTCTGAAAGAAACAATCATTTGCCCATAGGTTTCATAATTTGTGCAAGAAATGGCAATGCCATGTCATTATTACACTGGTATTGGAGCATGAGCTTTCGTGGGTGAATACCCACTTTGTCGGATGCAATGCCTCTTGCAACGACTTGGATGCCACAGGACTCTTTGCTGCTTTTACAGATCCAGACTAACACGGCTCTCCCTCCCCTTTTGTCTGTCTCATTCTCCTGGGGAGAGGTGGACAGGATAGCAGTTATGCTGTAAGAGCTTGGGCCAGGTATGAAAAAATCATCCATCTCATACCTAGAAATTAGTCATTTAAAACCTCAGATATGTAAGGAGATCAGGAAGTGTCTAGGAAGACGCAATTAGGTTTATTCCTTTTATTTCATTATGGCTTGTGGATTCCTCTGTGCTAAACCCAGGTGCTTCTGTTTTGCATGTAACCTTTAAGCTGGACCTCAAGAAAGCTATTCTTGATGCTTAATCCTTGTAGTTGCTCTTTTAAAATCTCACAATAGAATGAGTTCTCAGATGCGTATTTTTTTTTATTAATAGCATTTACCTTTTTTAGAACAGAATTGGATTTTTGTGTTTTAAGAGGTTTGTGTGCATGTTTAATTAGCGGGTGGCAACAGCTGTTTTTTTTTTTAATCCTCAGCTCTTCCCCGGAGGGCTTGAGGGTACCCCACAGGAAGAGCTTGAGGGTACCCCACAGGAAGGGCTTGAGGGTACCCCACAGGAAAGAATTCCCAAGTGCGCCTTTCAGGGCTCTCAAAGGGGTTCTGCACTTGGATTGGTAGATGCTGCCACCATCCAAGGTCAGAGAAAAACTGTAGCTTTGGGAGTTTAATATAAGCCTGGAGTGGCCAGTATTAATTTTTAGAATCCTTGCGCCCCCCCCCCCCACCTTCTGCTCTCAAAATGCAGGGCGGAGAATTAGCCTTGACAAATGTTTCTAGAATTTCAACATATTTATGATAAACATTCTAAATTCAAGAGGAACACACTCTTTTAAATCCTATATAAACTAGTTATGTCCTGGAAATCTGCATTCTATTTGCACAGAGAGCCCCTCTCCATGAAAATGCATACTAAACAGCATGTGAAAGCAGGGCTGCCCCAGGGGCGGGGAGGAGGCAAGTGGGGTAATTTGGCCTGGGCCCTGGGCCCCACGGGGGCCCCCACGAGAATACAGTATTCTATAGTATTGCAACTTTTTTTTATGGAAGGGACCCCCAAAATTGCTTTGCCTGAATGTCCTGGAGTTTTATGCCAAAAATTTGCAGGCCCCCTGAATCCTCTGGGCAGCCCTGTGTGAAAGAGGCATCATCTCCACAACCTCTGTTAAAGAAGGCTTATTGTAGATGCATCACACTCTGAGTTGTGAGGTTTTCAGTTTGGAATTCTTGCATAGTCAAAAGTTTGTTGTATGCAGTACCCCAGGTGTATCCTGCATCCTACATTGCTTGCTTCCTTTGGTGATGTGTGGTGTACATTCCTGTGTAGTCCCCTTAGCACGGTTATCAATAGCAGAGTAGACAGTGAAGCATGGCTTAGGTGAGTCGAATAAAGACATACCTGGAGGGTGTGGACATCAGTGCCACCCAGAGGATTCAGAGGGCCTGGGGCAAAGCGAGGGAGAGGACATAAAAAAAGGCGCCACCCCACTGTGGCGCTTTTACTCACCGGGCGGTGCTCCGAGTCTTCGGTGGTGGTGAGTCCTTCATTCACTCCACGTCTTTAGCAGCACTGAAGGACCCGCCGCCAAAAGACCCGGAGCAAGTGAAGGGCCCGCCGAAGTGCTGACAATGACCCGGACCGCCGCTAGGTGAGTAAAAATTAAAAAGGCGCCTCTAGCCATGGAAGGGATTCTCAGCCAGGGCTTGTGGGGCCCGGGGTCTGGGGCAAATTGCCCCACTTGCTCCCCCACCCCAGGTGGCCCTACACTATATGGCTCCTTATTTGCCCAAGCCAGGCCTCCCTGTCTACTATCTTGATGCACCCCTGCTGCTGGAGCCTTTTCCTGGGAAAGACTCTGGCAGAGGGGAAAGGCTCTGGCAGTGGGTAGGTAGCAAGGGAAGGCTCCAGCTTCCTGCTGCTGGAATGCTTCCCTACCACATTGATAGAGTCAAGAACTGGGGAAAGGCTCTGGCAGCTCCTGATTCCTGGGGAACCCTGTCCCTTTTCTAGGATGATTGGAATTTGAGGTAAAGCATACAGGAGTGCCAATTCCCAGTTCAGTTGAAAAGCATTATTAGGGAGCCAAAGCTGAGACCCTGTCAAGCACAAAACAGACAGCATGTCTTGTTATGTCTCATGCAAAAAGTTTGATTGTCAGAATTCTCCAAGCCGAAAAGATGGACTACAGAATGCTGAGCTTCAGAGACCACTCAAACTAGGAAGAAATTTCTGCTGGGGTGATATCATATAATCATAGAATCTCAGGGTTGGAAGGGACCTCAGGAGGTCATCTAGTCCAACCCCCTGCTCAAAGCAGGACCAAACCCAACTAAATCATCCCAGCCACCACCTCCCTAGGTAACCCATTCCAGTTCTTCACCACCCTACTAGTGAAAAAGTTTTTCCTAATGTCCAACCTAAACCTCCCCCTCTGCAACTTGAGACCATTACTCCTTGTTCTGTCATCTTCTACCACTGAGAACAGTCTAGATCCATCCTCTTTGGAACCCCCTTTCAGGTAGTTGAAAGCAGCTATCAAATCCCCCCTCATTCTTCTCTTCTGCAGACTAAACAATCCCAGTTCCCTCAGCCTCTCCTCGTAAGTCATGTGCTCCAGCCCCCTAATCATTTTTGTTGCCCTCCGCTGGACTCTCTCCAATTTATCCACATCCTTCTTGTAGTGTGGGGCCCAAAACTGGACACAGTACTCCAAATGAGGCCTCACCAGTGCTGAATAGAGGGGAATGATCACATCCCTCGATCTGCTGGAAATGCCCCTACTTATACAACCCAAAATGCCATTAGCCTTCTTGGCAACAAGGGCACACTGTTGACTCATATTCAGCTTTTCGTCCACCGTAACCCCTAGGTCCTTTTCTGCAGAACTGCTACCCAGCCATTCGGTCCCTAGTCTGTAACAGTGCATGGGATTCTTCCGTCCTAAGTGCAGGACTCTGCACTTGTCCTTGTCGAACCTCATCATATTTCTTTTGGCCCAATCCTCTTATTTGTCTAGGTCCCTCTGTATCCTATCCCTACCCTCCAGCGTATCAACCACTCCTCCCAGTTTAGTGTCATCTGCAAACTTGCTAAGGGTGCAGTCTACACCATCCTCCAGATCGTTAATGAAGATATTGAACAAAACCGGCCCCAGCACCGACCCTTGGGGCACTCCACTTGATACCGGCTGCCAACTAGACACGGAACCATTGATCACTACCCGTTGAGCCTGACCATCTAGCCAGTTTTCTATCCACCTTACCGTTCTGGATCCCAGGTAAATGACAGGCCATGGGGATAACAATTTCTCTGTTGCAAAACTGCCAGAGCCTTATCTCCTGACAGAGCATGTTGAAGTATGCTCCCCGCATCTGTTCACATGATACATGGTTACCAACCATACCACTACAATGTGCACAATATGTTGATATGATCTTGAAGACCTTGATAGGCATTGTAGAGGTCATAAAACTCCAGGACATTGATATGCAGAGAAGCTTCCTGTTCTGATCACAGGCCTTGAAATATCAGTGACCCCACATGCACCCCAACCTAGTAAAGAGGTATCGGTGACAACAGTCCTTGTCAGTGGGGACTGAGCAAAGAGAATGCCCTGGCACACATTGCCCTGAACTGCCCACCACCTTACAGAGTCTGGGATCAGTGGAAGAAGTCAGACCAGTCTGTACAAGGGATGACAAGTCAGATGATAGAATGACTTAGCCACATTTGAAGAGGATGAAGGAGCAATCTGGCAAACAGATCTACCTGTGTGCATGCAGCCATGTGACCTAGTAACCTCACATATACTTGGGCTGTGTTTGAGGGTTGAGCTTGCAGTTCCAGACATAGGTGAATTGCGTGGAAGCAGTCAGCTGGCAAAAATGATCTATCAGGGCCCCAACGAACTTGATTCTTTGGACCTGCCCCTCAGTTATCAATTGTCCAGATATGGGAAGATATGAATTCCCCTCTTCCTGATGCACACTCTCTCTACAATCACACATTTGGTAAAAAACCCTGATAGCAGGAGACAGACCAGAAGAAAGCATGGTGTATTGATAGTGCTGGTCCTCCATGACAAACTGGAGAAGCCTCCTATGGCTTGGGAGAATTGATATATGGAAATATCACCCTGAAGCTCTAAGGCAGAAAACCAATCATTGAGATCTAAGATGGGGAGGATAGCTGCTAGGGAGACCATTTGGAATTTCATGTATTTGTTAAGGTTGCACACACCATCACCATCACCCATCCCTTGAGTTCGAAAACCAGGAAATATTGGTTCCCTGTCCTCAGTGCGGCTGGAGAACCTCCTCTACAGCCCCCAAAGCCAGTACATACAACCTGCTCAAGGAGCAGTGTGTCAAAAGAAGGGTCCTCGAAGAAGGAGAGAGAGGAACTGTATGGTATAATCTGATCAAATAGTGCTGTCTGTGGTAAAAAAATGAGCCATCCTGTGCCCAAATGTGGGGAACAGAGATAGAGAGAGCACCACTGGATCACTGTCCTGGATACACAAGTTAAAATGGGTTCTTGTTGGATGCCAGGGAAGGAGAAGCCTGCTTGCTAAATTCAGAACCAGAGGGCCTCCACCTCTATGCCCTTTCCTGGGGTAGTTCCGCTGCCCTACAGGAAAGGAGGACTGTCCAAAGAAACTCAGAGGTATTGCTGTTGCTGCTGACGGCTACAGCAGCATCTCTGTACAGCAGAGTATAAACTCCTAAGGAATGCAAGTAGCTCAGGAATCCTTAAAAGAGTCCAGAGTCTCATCTGTCTTCTCTAAAAACAAAAACGGTCCATAAAAAGTTAAATCCTCAATAGTCTGCTGGACAATGGGCACAATGCCTGAATTCTGAAGCCATGATGACCTCCTCACAGCTGATTTCATAATCCAGGCAGAGGCATCCACCAAGTCCAGAGCAGACTAACGAAGCCTTGGCTATTGTACAACCATCTGCAATGAACTCCTTAAACTCTTCCCTGGAGGCTTTTGGCAACTTGTCCACAAACTTAGACATGGTCACCCAATTAACCAATTCATATCTAGAGAGCAACACCTGCTTGTTCATGATGCACATTTGCAGGGAAGAGAAGGTATAAATTTTCTTCCCCATCAAGTACATCAGTTTGGACTCTTTCTCCTCAGGCATAGATTTATACCTCCCCTGTCATGTCCTGTCATTGCTGCAGTTACCACAAAAAAGTTAGGAGCTGAATGGGAGTATAAACCCTCAAAACCCAGCATTGAGACAAAGTTCGACTTCTATGCATACTTTGTAATGGGAGGCAATCAAGTGGGAGTAGTTCAGAGGATCTTTGCAGGCTCCAGGACAGCCTCATTTATCATAAAAGGCTACTCCTCCTGGAGCTCATGATTGGAGAATATCTAGCAACTTATGAGTATTCTCCTGCAGAAATTCAGCCTGGATGCCTAAGGTAGTAGCCATACACCTAAGAAAGTCCTGTTATGCCTTTAAAGTCCTTGGGCACAGAGAGGAAAAGGAGGAGTCTGACATGGTAGAGTCATCTGGAAAGGATAAAGAAGTGGTTTGCTGGGCCAACAACAGATCCTGTTCTTGAATCATAGGATCTAGTCAGGAAAACTCTGGAAGCTCAGAAGGCACAGGCTCAGCTATTGCTTGTAGGTGCAAGGGTTCAGAACTGGGAGCCACCAATGGGACCAGTAATCTCACTCTGGAGTGGGACCTCAAAAGACAAAGGAGCATCCCAAGAATTCTAAGGAGGCCAATAGGCAAAAGGATATGGAATGGTGGCCAGTAAGGATGGGGGCCAAGAGCCCCCATTCCTACTGCGTGAATTATGCCAAATCTTGTGCCAATTGTAATTCAACAATGATCTCTGGTACCTATTGGGCAATGACAAGGGAAAAGATGACCCTGACCTGGATCCTGATGAGTCACATAGATTCTCCAGTGACAATGAAGGAGCCAAACCTCATGGGGGTGAACAAACAATTGGATTTATCTGTAGTCCAACATGAGGATGGTATTAGTGCCAAAGAGAAATAGGGAAATGACAGCAGCAGTACTGAGGAAGAAAGACTCCTCCCATCCCAAGTACCAGAGAAGGTGCCCGCACCAAGGCAGAGGATGGTACTGAGGTCAATGATACAATCTGCTGCAAGGGCAATGCTGAGGGGCACACCCATGTCAAGGAGGCCTGCAGTGCCAGAACATGTCAAGGAGGCTTTCAATACACAGCCTGAGACATGGGTGGTGCAAGCTGTAGTGCTAATGAACCTGGCAGCTCTGTGGCACTGCCAGAAGGTGCCAAGGGAAGAATGGAGGATGAAGTGGTAGAAATTATTGAACTGGAAAACTCCTGAACTAGTGCAGAGTCAGGGACTGAGAAGCAAAGCAGGTCTTAAGCCACCAGGTACATCACCAGCATGAAGACAGTAAAAGCCTGTGCCAATGTCATCAGTACCAGACTCAAGGGATGCCCATGGGAGGAACTAGAGTCAACAGTATGAATTATTGCTGATCTCGATGCAGTACAAGGGAGTGATTAGATCAATCTGCTGCATCCCACATGCCAGAAGTAGTATGGTGCCAGTTAGTACTCCTCTTAGGCCTGGTCTACACTAGGACTTTAAGTCGAATTTAGCAGCGTTAATTCGAACTGACCGCTCAACCGTCCACACCAGGAAGCCATTTAATTCGAACTAGAGGGCTCTTTAGTTCGAATTTGGTACTCCACCCCGACAGGTGGAGTCGCGCTAAATTCGACATGGCTAGCTCGAATTAGGCTAGGTGTGGATGCTAATCGAACTTAGTAGCTCCGGGAGCTATCCCACACTGCACCACTCTGTTGACACTCTGGACAGCAGTCCGAGCTTGGATGCTCTGACCAACCACACAGGAAACAACCCGGGAAAATTTGAATTCCTTTTCCTGTCTGGGCACTTTGAATCTGACGTCCTGGTTGGACATCGGGGCGAGCTCCGCAGCACTTGCAACGATGCAGAGCTCTCCAGCAGAGGAGTCCGGGCAATCCAAGAATAGAAAGAGGTCCCCAGCATGGACTGACCGGGAAGTCATGGATCTGATCACTGTGTGGGGCGAGGAGTCTGTGCTCTCGGAGCTGCGCTCCAACAAGCGGAATGCAAAGACCTTCGAGAAGGTCTCCAAAGCCATGATAGACAAAGGATACAGCCGGGATGCGATGCAGTGCCGCGTCAAAGTCAAGGACCTGAGACAAGGTTACCAAAAAGTCAGAGCGGCAAACGGACGCTCCGGAGCACAGCCCTAGACATGCCGCTTCTACGAGGCACTGCATGCCATTCTCGGTGGGTCCTGCACACACCCACCACCAGTGACCGACTGACGATGGCATAGTACCTGTGTACAGTTCCTCGCTCGGCAATGTTCGATGGGAATGAAGGGAAGGGGGGTGGAGGAGGCGGCGGGCGCAGCGCGAACACAACAACCACTTGCACCCAGAGCCAGAGATCATCTCTCACTCACCACCTCACAGAGATCCCTCCTCCTCCTCTCTCGCCCGTCCCAGAATCAGGGAAGGAGGGGGAAGAGTAAGTGCTACAAACAAACACATTTTTTTTTTTTAAAAATATAAAAAAAAAATATAAAAATATAAAAAAAAAATTTAAAAAACAAACTAAAAAAAAGTTACACCACACATAGGAATAATAATATATATCAATAATCCTCAAAAAAAAAAGCAGAAAAGCTCTCAGAGCAAAAAGGTCCCTGGGGGGAGAGGAGTGAGAGGGGTGGCTGCTTGCAGGGTGTTCCAGCACCAGGCCATCTCCAAATGCAATCGGAATCATCGCAAGCATGGAATCATGCATATGGTGGCAGCATGGCAGGGGGGTCTCTAGCATCCGCTTCTTCTCTTAGCATCCCTCTCTCTCAGGCAATGTCTGACTGGCAGCTGCGCAGCAATTAGCACACTTATGTAATGTTACTATTGTGAATGGTAGACTTTACTTTGCATAAGATACTTTGCTTTTTATGACAAATGAGAAAAGAGCCAACAGAAGAAAACTGGAGGGAAAAGAGGGAGGAAAAAAGGCTGGAGGCTTATGGGGAGCCGGCTTTTTGCAAGAGAGAAGCAGCTTAGCAGGAGGGCACAGCTATCCATTAACTGTTGCAGACTGCACTGCTAACTACTAAGACTGCTGGGGCTTACCAGGACTCCCTGCTGCTAGCATCTCTCTGCTGTCCCTCCTCTGCACATCCAACTGAAATAAACTCTCACACTTGTGACATGATCTGAGATCTTGAAATCTGTCTCTGTCTTGTCTTGTGAGACTGACTAGACTAGTGTGTCTGTTGTAGAAACAACTACTGTGACTGTGTGTTCACTGTTAAAATTCATCTCTTCACTCTTTCATCTTTTTTCACTCCCCATCACATCCCGGCTGCAGAGGCTGGGCTAACATTAGGCGCTAAAAAATGGCTAAGCTAAAAAAAGAAAAGGAAAAAAAAAAAAAAAGGAGACGAGGGAGCAGAGCAGAGCAGAGCAGCAGAGCAGGAGGAGCCAGAGCAGAGAGAGAAGCCAGGCAGAGGAGACCGAGGTGTCAGCAGCATCAGGCACCAGCAGGACGGGAGCACAGGCGGGCAGCGAGAGGGCGACGGCGACGCGCCCGCACGCGCAGGCAGGTGCGGGGGGAGGAGAGGGAGAGGCAGACAGGCCCCTGGAGGAGAGCCCTGCACTGTATCTGGCCAAAGCAGCCCTCCCCTGCCCCAACAAAATCCTCAGGAGGAAAGTCCTTAGGGGCTCTGCTGCAACACCACACCACAGCAGAGACTGCCACACAGGTACACCAGATACCACCAGAGACCTCTCTTCAGCCAGGATCTATAGAACCCTAATCCCCAAGTTCCCAGTTTCATAGATTTTGTTCCCACTTTGCCAGTTGCTGTTTTTCACTGTTTGCTTTTTTTTTTTTTTTTGTGTCAGCTTTTTCTTGTTTTGGACTTTTGATTTCATGTGGAGGGGAGGGGTGGGGGGGGGGGGTAGGGTCAGGGGCAGGGGCACTGCAGGAGGGGGCACACAAGGGGGCAGCACAGACACACAGCAGTCTGTGTGGTGTATGCTGCCCCGGTTCATTCGGTGATGTGTACGCTTGTCCAGGGTCCTAGCGCCTGCCATCCCCGAATGTTAAGGCAGGCTGCCCTTACCATGCACTTCCACCGTAGCCACGAGCCTCTCCGCTGCCCTGAGCCCCAACAAGAGCCCGCATCCACGGACAGATACTCACCCTTCCCCCACACCCCTCACCCCTTCCTACGCCCAAACCCACAGCCCACAGCCGTCATCCAAACCCCTATCCAAAGACGGCACCCCTCGCCCCTTCCTGCAAACCCACCCCTTCCTGCAAACCCATCCCTTCATGCACAACCACCTGCAACCGTCCCCCACCCCAGAGACCTATGTAGGAGCAGGAGGCTGTCATTCCTCTATTGTACAAGCGGTCTGTACATCAGTGCACACCGTACCCAGCACAGTATGCATCCATGTTTCAAACCCTGAACAGAAATGCAAAGTAAAAGAAAGATTTATTAACAATTACTGTTCCGTTTAATTTGTTTTAAAACGTGTTTTGGAAGTGGGGGAAACTTGGAGAACGGGGTATGTAACCGCAGATCTCACTCAACACATAGAGACACAGGCCCAGGATCAGCTTCTCTTAAAATCAAGTGGAGATTCATCGGTTACCCTGCTCTCCGAGGAAACTTGCTTTCAAAGCCTCCTGGATACACAGCGCTTCCCGCTGGGATATTCTTTCGGCACGGGTGTCTGGCTGAGCATAAACAGCAGCCAGGCGATTTGCCTCAACCTCCCATCCTGCCAAAAAGGTCTCGCCCTTGCTCTCACAGAGATTGTGGAGCACACAGCAAGCAGCAATAACTATGGGGATATTCTTTTCGCTGATGTCCGAGCGAGTCAGTAAGCTCCGCCATCTCCCCTTGAGACGTCCGAAAGCACACTCCACCACCATTCTGCACTTGCTCAGCCGGTAGTTGAAGAGTTCCTTCTCACTGTCCAAGGCGCCTGTATAGGGCTTCATGAGCCAGGGCATTAGCGGGTAGGCCGGGTCCCCGAGGATCACTGTAGGCATCTGCACACACCCAACCGTTATTTTGTGGTCCGGGAAGAAAGTTCCTGCCTGGAGGCGTCTAAACAGACCAGAGTTCCTGAACACACGCGCGTCATGAACCTTGCCCGCCCACCCAACGAAGATGTTGGTAAAACGTCCCCTATGGTCCACCAGTGCTTGCAGCACCATTGAAAAGTAGCCCTTTCGGTTAATATACTGGCTGGCCTGGTGGGCTGGTGCCAGGATAGGATGTGAGTCCCATCTATAGCCCCACCGCAGTTTGGGAATTGCGGCGAAGCCATCTATGACGACCTGGACGTTTCCGAGAGTCACTACCTTTGAGAGCAGTTGCTCAACGATTCCGTGGGCTACTTGAATCACAGCAACCCCCACGGTAGATTTGCCCACGCCAAAGTGGTTCGCTACTGACCGGTAGCTGTCTGGCGTGGCAAGTTTCCAGAGGGCTATGGCCACTCACTTCTGCACACTCAGGGCTGCTCGCATCTGTGTGTCCTGGCGCTTCAGGGCAGGGGCCAGCAAGTCACAGAGTTCAAGGAAAGTGCCCTTACGCATCCTGAAGTTTCGCAGCCACTCTGTTTCATCCCAGACCTGCAGCACTATGCGGTCCCACCAGTCCGTGCTTGTTTCCTGGGCCCAGAATCGCCGTTCCACACCATGAACTTGACCCATTGCCACCATGATCTCCACTGCGCGGCGTAGCCTGCTTTGTGAGAGGTCTGCGCCACTCTCCTCACCGCGCTGCCGGAGCCTCCTCGCCCGATTTCTCAGCAGCTGACTGTGGAAGAGGTGGACAATAAGGTGCGAGGAGTTGACAACGGCCATAAGTGCAGCGATGATCGCAGCGGGCTCCATGCTCGCAGTGCTGTGGCGTCCGCGCTGTAACCGACCAGAGAAGGGCGCGAACAGATTTCCCGCCGGCGCTTTCATGGAGGGAGGGCGTGATTGACGGTTCGATGACGACAGTTACCCAAAACCACCCTCGACACATTTTTTCCCCCAGCAGGCATTGGGAGCTCTACCCAGCATTCCAATGGGCAGCGGGGACTGCGGGAACTGTGGGATAGCTTCCCACAGTGCACCGCTTCGAAAGTCGACGCCGGCCCCGTTAATGTGGACTCAGAAATTCGAATTAGTGTATTTACTGTGGATACACAAATTCGACTTCATAAGGTCGAATCCACAAATTCGACTTAAGTAGATTCGAAATAGTCTTGTAGTGTAGACAAGGCCTTAGAAGATGAGGAAGAGCCTCCCTGAGCCCTGGAGCTGTCCTAATTAGTCTTATGGGACCTCTCCTTCACCACACCAGAGGAGGGATAATAACTCCTCTTCTTAAAAGAGACAGCAAGGTCCAAACGTGGAGCAACATTACTTATTGGTTCTGAAGGCAACCACTGATCAGAGGACACTGAAGTGGACCTCATGGCCTGCTCCAGAAGATGCTGCTTCAACAGTAAGTCTCACCATCTGAGTCCGCATTTTTAGGAACCTTTTGAGCACAGATGGAACACCATTACTTAATATGTTCCTCTGAGACACAACTAGCACCTTGAGACTCCAAGCTACAGAGAAAGAGGATGCAATTGTGGAGACATGTACAGAATGCCTCGAAGAACCGAAGTAACTAAGATAAATAACCATTCTCTCTTTGAGACTCTGAATATGCGGATACTTCTCATGGTGTTCAGCTAGCTGTTCGGTACTTTCAGGTGGTGGGAGATCATCTGAATAAAGACTACACTTGGCCATCTGATCTAGATGCTGTCACCAATGAATAATGGTTAGCAAATGTATGAATTGAGCACCCTGTAGCCAATCTGCAGATCTGTACTGTCAGGACTGTACTAAAATATGTTGCCAAGGAAGCTTGTGCCCTGATTGAGTAGGCTCTAATGTGAGCCAGGGAATCTAATTTATTGACATTAATGGATGTTCTGATAATTGCAATCAACTATGCACTTTAACAGCCTTTGAGCTGAAACTGATTTGCCTTTGGCAGTGCTACCAACTGAAACAAAGTCTCAGAGATCTGCAAAAAGGTCTTGTTCTGTGTAAAACAGTGCTCTTTTCACATTCACAGTATGAAATTTTGAGTCTCCAGCAGATGAACATGGCCTCAGGAAAAAAGCAGGTATGTGGACGTACTGATTGACATGGAAACTGAAACCACTTTTGGAATAAATCTGAGGTGAGGTCTCATCATCACCCGATCTGTAATAAAGAGAAATTGTCAAAGTCTTATATCTCAATTACTTTATATGAGAAAGTCACTGCCACAAAAAATGCAGTTTTCAATGATAAATGATGGAATGAGCAAGATGACAATGGCTCAAATGGTGGGTCCATTAAAGATCAAAGAACCAATTTCAAATCCATGAAGTATCTTCGTTACTGGCATGAAAAAATCATTTAAAAAAAACGCATGACAGTTTGATAGAAAAAAAATGGAGGTCCCTTGAACTGGTAGATGGCAAGTGAGTATTAACAGTGTAGTGACGAAATCTCCATATTGATGCAAAAATTATATAAATAAATGATAACATATGAATAAGTTATTACAAACTTGTTTGCACCGTTCCTGAATATTAACATAAAACTACAAGTATATATAGTCAGGATGAATGGAAACTATATTACCTGTGCATGTTTTTAGTTAGTTTCATTATAAAATGTTCAAGCTAGGCTAAGGAATTGCAGTAGGCTTCTACTCTCTGTCATCCAGAAACTGTCAGGAGAACACCTCTTTAGCCATAAAACTGTTCATTATACCCAACTGTGTTTACACAAATTCTAAAATGCAGCTTTTCTAACTTTACCTTTAAAAATATTAAAAAAATAGTGTATCATTTTTTCAAATGTTTTGAAAACTTGATGTAAACTTGGTTGTAGTGATTGGTTCTTTGTACAGAATATTTAATAGGAGTTTTTAATTGCATACTGCAACTGGTAAACACCAGTTGGTATAAAAGGCAATTAAAACAAAACAAAGTCTATCAAAATGAGGACACCTCTCCTTGTATAAGATACCAGTTTGGTATAGATATAATCTTTATCTCAAGAGAACACAGTTTTAAAGACAATGTTCTAAGACAGACATTGTTGTGTAAAAGAAGGTGAGGATATTCCTAAAGGAATGTAGAGATGTGTTATCAAAATGATTAATCTAGGTTGTAAAGCGGGCTGCCACCATTTGCAGTTGCAAGAAAAACCTCTAAGTAAATCCCTCCAAAGAGTTCTAGAAATATCCATGTTGAAATGAATTTCTTTTATAATGATCTACATCCTCATTGTGGACACTTTAGGAAAACATGTATAGATAAAAGTTTTTCTACAAAACAATCCTATTTCTGAAATGCCAAAATGGCAAGCCCTTGTAAGTAGTATGCTTGCAAATATTTTGTCTAAATACAAAGTTAATAGCATAATTTCCTAACGTTATTGTTATGTAAAGAGAAAATGCTTTATGTACCAATATGGATTCTAAAAACTTGCAAAACTGATTACTAATGTAAGAAGCCATTAAAATATAGAATATTTATATTAATTGGCAATTAGTTAGCAAGCAAGATTTGAACGACCCAACTCAGAAGACAAAAAGAACCACCTCTTCAAAACCTATTATGAAGAATCAAAACATTTATATAAAGAGTAAGTGTTTGGACAGAATTTCATTGCCTGTTAAACTCTCATGAAACTGAAGAACTCTATCAGAAAATGGACTGAGTAAAAAAAAATTAAAACCCTGAATTTAAATATTTTCAAAAAATCTCTCTACAAAGACAAAAGGAATACAATGGTCAAGAAAGAATTAAAAACCCTAATGAAAACATGCATTATAGACTCATTCAGGAGCTGAATGTGTCAAAAAAACCAGCCCCTGAAGGTGTGGGGCCAATAAAAGGAAGACAGCAGCCAATTTTGGGAACTAACAAATGGTGGAGAAGGAAGGCACACATCAGGCTGGATGACCAAGTCAGAAAGGATGTGCTGTGGAACTGAAAATCTTTACTACTTGAGAACAAAAAAATGGACTCCCCCCGCCCCCTTTTTTTGTGTGTGTGTTATATGTGGTTGCAGAAAGGCCCACTTGTGGAACTTCCCACTCTAGAAGAAACATGATTCAGGATGGAATCCAAATCCTTTGTCGTCCATTCATGTCAGAGTGAAGTCTCCCTGCTCAGATGATATGCTAACATCCTCACCTGGAAGATGCAAGGCTCTCTGACTGGATTTAGAATTCACCACTCCCATAACAGAATGGCATTATGGCGGGGGGGAGGGGCTTGATCTTGTGCTTCCCTATCTGTTTATATAGTTCAGTGCTATTGAACTGTAAGTTAGGACCTGCACTGTCATCCTCTTCAGAACTAGTAGCAATAACTTCTAGGCTAGTTGTATTGCTGAGAGTTTTAGGACATTTATGTGGTTTCTGGTGTCTGATTGCATTCAAATCCTGTGCATATGAGACTGACCTAGGTGTGCCCCCAACCATTTCTGGAGACAGAGGTGACCAGTATCTTAGTAGTGTTGGGAATTCCATTTGCCATCTCTGCCAGATATTGGTCAGATCCATCCACTGTTGAAGGGATGACAGAATCCATTTCAGTATTCTTATCCACAGGTTCATGTAGTGCAGGGGTAGGCAACCTATGGCACACGAGCTGATTTTCAGTGGCACTCACAGTGCCCGGGTCATGGCCACTGTTCGGCAGGGGGGGCGCTCTGCATTTTAATTAAATTTTAAATGAAGCTTCCTAAAACATTTTAAAAACCTTATTTACTTTACATACAATAGTTTAGTTATATATTAAAGACTTACAGAAAGAGACCTTCTAAAAACGTTAAAATGTATTACTGGCACGCAAAACCTTAAATTAGAGTGAATAAATGAAGATTCGGCACACCACTTCTGAAAGGTTGCTGACCCCGATGTAGTGAATCTTCAACAGATACACTGATTTGAGCCATGACTGTAGTGGTCTGAGGCAGAGACTGGTTAAGGGTGTTATGTAGGTGCCCATACAAAGAAGCACAAAGTAGTCTGCGACACACTTGCTAATGGGCAAGAGCAGGTCTGCAGTTCTGCTATCAGTTGAGAAAAGATTTAAAATCTCCTTTGAGATTTTAGGAAGGGAAGGCTCTTGCTTCCTTAGTCCAAGACTGCTCCTGTGAACTCAGTGGATTAAGACAGGACTAAGTTAGACTTGAGGTTGAGGTTGATTTTCAGCACCAAAAGCAGAAAATGATGGACTATCTAATAAACGATCCTAATGATTGTAGGGACACTGCAAGATGTTCTGATTCTCTGCCAGGGGATGGTCGTTGACTTTATGGAAGAATTGCACACTATCGGTGTGCAGACTGGGAGCTTGGAGATTTGGATTTTGTAACCAGTTCTATCCTTGGGACTCTGTATGACCATGCATGGGCAACTCCCTTCATGTCTCTAATTCAGCATCATCTATAGAATGGGGATAATACCTACTTACAATAGAGGAATAATTTGAGGCTTCATGAACTAATGCGTATAAAATACTTGAAGAGCCTTAGATGACACTATGGAAGTGCAAGATATTACTACTATTGGTTTAGTGCCCAGACTGGCAGAGCATAATACACAAAAAATAAAGACAAAGTGTGCTGAAGAGATAAACAGGGGATTCCCCATGCTGGGAATAATCCAGAGATGGGGCTCTTTTAGTGAGATTTTTTAGTGTGTTTTTAATATAAAATCACTTCTTTAGAGCCTTGTGATGGAAGCTGGCATTTAAAAGAGAGTCTCGAATAAGATAATGATCTAACCCTGAAATTTTTGCTCAGGTGAATCTGACTCTGATATGAGTTGTGGTCATATAGAGGCTGCAGCACCAGTAAGTGAAAATGTGGATACAATGCAACATGCTGATTTTTTAGAAAAAGATAAAAGGTCATTTTAGACCCAAAAGTAGGTTTTATTATATTTTTTTTAAGTGATGGAACTGGGAAATATTACAAAATTTCAGACACAAATGGTTTCTTGACTTTAAGCTTTTGATGCCAGCAGATCTGGGGACTTGGAACATTTCTTTGCAGAGAAACTCAAATACAACATTCTGCGCATGCACCATATCTGGAAAATGAAAATGACCAATCTAGTTTCACTGTCCAAGAATCTGGATGGAATGCAAATCACGTCAAAATAAGAAATGGTGCCTGCCTATTAAAGATTATAAAATAACCTGAAAGAATTTGGAATACAAACAGCTCTAAGAAAAAATGTTCTCCAAATCTTTATTTTAGGATTATCATCAACTGTTTTTCTAGAAGCATAGATTATCTTATTATACTTCACACCCTATGTATCCATGGTAAAATAACCTATTTCTTATTTAACCACCTTTCTCATTATTTTGAAGGTAATATTTTAGATCTGTGATTAGAATTAGTTTTTGATATTTTCATACTTTTTTCCCCCATCACAAATACTTTATGGGCATACAGAGACTAAGCAATTTCTCAATAGCTCATCTGCATAACTGTACTGTAGCTATTACAATTATAACTAGCATTATTATTTGAGCTGGTATTATCACTGTTCCAGCTCATCTGCTACGTACTGGAAAAACTCATATGTTGCTCCATTAGCAAACACTGCATTAAAAATAGGCAACTTTTCATCTTGGTGCTGTTTTTTCTCTGAGGAGCTTTTTAAAAAGCTCAGAACAAAAGAAACACACAGCTCTGATATCTGCATTTATGTCTGTATCAAGACTTTTATATCACCTATTAATGGGAGCTAAACCATTTAAATTCTGAAAGGAAAACGGCTTGCAATTGATGTACAGAGCAACAATGCATGGAAAGTGGTGTTCATTAAAAAGAATAAATTTCAATGAAGTTATGATTCTAACAGAATATTTTAATTTTGGTATCTCTAATTGTACAGGATTCTTCAACGGACTCCAAAGAGTAAGTTATGTTCATAAGTGAAGAGTTGCTTTTTTTATGCAGTGTTTACTGTGCCTATTTCCTTTTATTTAGTTTTAACAAACACCCCCTCACAACTTATTGTTATGGTCTCATATACAGAGGTGCTCAGTACATGCACATCTCATTGGTTCTGCAAGTGCTCAGAACCTCTAGAAGTCATGCTACAAAGCTTCAGTCTGAAATACTGACTTATAATACTATTCTAATTGGAAAGTAAGGTCCAACTCTAGCCACTAATATGAATTCTGAATACAGTTGACTAAAAGAAATATCATTGCCATCACCAACTAAAAACAGATCAGAAGAACGCCTTCCTTCAAACCTGGGATGGGACAGCCAACTCATTGCTTGCTCAGGACACCCAAATTTGGGAGAAAAAAATATTTGAGCACTTACTGTCACAGTGTTTCTGTCTGTTTTAGTCCATCATCTGCTGCTGCCTTTGCTATGCTTTCAGGATGCCTTAAGACTTCACGCTTTGAGGCTACGTCAAGACATCTTGATGCAGACTGGAAGTAGGATGCCTCAGGGCAGCCTTGAAGCAGAGCAAAGGCAGTCGCGGATAAATGAAACGAAACTAGACAAAAAAACTAATAGCAAATGAGTGGCTGGTTGCAAGAAGCAAGTGACTCTTAGTGATATCAGAAGTATAGCTTATGTGGATAGGGGCAGAAAATGGACTTTTCTATAGAAATATCTAATCTTAGGCCAACCTTAGCTCTCCAATGCTGTAAATAATATTTTCCTTCCAAAGCATGTAGTTGACTTCAATTTATAAGTCAGTCTATTACTGAAAATGTTTTCCATTATCCTTTTTATTATGCTTCCATCCCGTTTTCAGGCACTTTGATCTGCAACATCACAAATAAAGACTGTTACTAAGATTGCTACCATATCATCCCAAAACACACACACAAAGTTAGGAAATTAAATTTATGTAGTGAACACATTTTAGATGGGTACTTGAATAATATCAGTTATATATCTCAAAGTGAATCAGGAAACAGCCATATAAATACTCATTCCAATTAATATGACAGTAAATGAACAAAAGATTCTAATCAAATTAGACAACACGGAAGAAATACTCGTGGCATTAAGGGTAGCAATAATAAATGAATGGTTGACATGAAAGATATTCCAGATATTATATTAATTAGGATTTATTACACCAGATGAGTTAGATAAATGAAAAACGCCATCACAAAAAAAATGTGGCAAAAAAATTCTTCCTGAATATTGCAGCAAAGAGTCCTGTGGCACCTTATAAACTAACAGACGTATTGGAGCATGAGCTTTCGTGGGTGAATACCCACTTTGTCGGATGCATATTGGGACTAATGAGATAAATGAATGGATAAACAAACAGTTATTTCATTCATCAAAATATCATTAGCACAAAGATAAAAACAGGAATTACTCCTTGGAAAACCTTTGTAAATATTAAGTTAAACTTATGCATTCAATGTTGTGGCCGTGTTGGTCCTAGAATATTAGAGACACAAAGTGGGTGACATAATAACTTTTATTGAACCAATTTCTGTGCATCTCAAAAGCTTCTCTCTCTCACCAAACAGAAGTTGGTCCAATGAAATACATTACCTCATCCAAATTAAACTTAAATTTTTAAGCATAAAAAAAGTAAAGAAATTTTCAGTTAAGGTTTCTAAAATTAGTCCAGACGGTCTATCCTATGCATGGCAAATTTAAAGTGAAAACTAGATGTTCCAGAGAAAGCCTCATTCACAATATTATCTGCAGTATGGGACCACTTATACAACCATACATCTTAGATACCAGTTGAAATCCAGGCATAGCAAGGTAATCTTCAAAAGAAAGAAAGAATGCTTAACAAGAAAACATGTTGACTATGTGAAAAATTAACTTAGTGGTAATGAAGATATATGTCCATTTCAGGTATTCCAGGACAGGTTATTTCACTAAAGAAAGTCAAAGTAGGTTCACTAAATCTGAGAAACCATTTCCATTTCCACCACAAATGGAGCAATTAATCAAAGAATGCTTATTAAGAATGTACATGAACTAGTGTCATGGATCTACAGGACCTGTCCTATGCCCCAGTTTTTAAACATCCTCTTGGAGGAACCCCTTCACCACATTAGTCTGCCAAAGATACTAATTTTCCTTCAATGTAGGCCATGCTTCCTCACTACCTCCTAGACTGAGCTACTGGGTCCCCTCACTTCTGCTTCATACTGTAAGCTCTACTCAGTTAGGGCTTGGCTACACTTGCGAGTTACAGCACAATAAATGAGGCCCGGGCGTACTAGCTCACTACCTGTCCACACTGGCAAGGCATGTAGAGCGCTGCAGGTACTCCACTTCAGCGAGAAGAATAATGTTTGCTGTGCCTTGACTACAATGCACAGGTGTCAGTGTGAACAAGGTGTGGGGTTACTACACTCTGATCGGCCTCCGGAAACATCCCATAATCCCCTTAAGTCAAGTGGTCACTCTTGTCATTCTTTTGCACTCCTGTAGGAATGCAGAAATGCCCTTTCAAAGCTCCATTTCTGACAGCCACCATGCAAGCTCTTACTGTGGAATGCTGTGTGTGAGAGAGCGGGGCGGGAGGAAGGGGAGGTCTGCTGCTGTCTGAACTTACAAGGCAGCATGCTGACATGCTCTCAGCCCCCCAAGACCCCACTCTCTCCCCCCCACATACACACAAAACACTCCGTCACCCTACCCCCCCCCCCATTTGGGAAGCACATTGCAGTCACTTGCATGCTGGGATAGCTGTCCATAATGCATTGCTCCTAATGCCGCCTCAAGTGCCGCAAATGTGGCCACATCAGTGTGCTTGAAGCTGTCAGTGTGGATAGATTGCAGCGCTTTCCCTACTGTGCTCTCCGAAGGTGGGTTTAACTCACAGCGCTCCACATCTGTAAAGGTAGCCATGCCCTTAGTCCAACTGAGATACTCCTGGTAGAGACTTGACACTCTTCAGGGGCTAATGCAGCCCAGCCAGTATTTACAGTGACATCCCAAACAGCATTTTAAAAACCTAAAAGGATTAATTGGTCAAATAGAACACAGCATTGGAAGTTCTTATGTTAGCATAGAGAAATAAAAGATTAAAACATAGTCCATTTTGGTCAAGCCACAATTCACTAGTCAAGCTGTAGTGAACTCCATTTGCAGGCTGTCCCTCTGACTTCCTTCCTTAGTCAGTTCCCAGGTGAGAGCCCAAGCTTCTTCCATAGCCTACAGTTATCCCCTCACCTCAAACCTCCCAGTCCTTTGTTCTTGAGCTGGGGGGGCGGGGGTTGTCTCTGCTCAGCTCACTTGCTGAGAGGCAGGGAAATCCTCCTCCCTCTGGATCATTCATTGCTAGGTGTCCATGTCCTGGTGATTGGTTTCCCATTATCTTCTCAGATTTTCCACTGATACAGGTCAACCTTGGCTAGTCTTTTTAATGATCCATTCAGTCAGCTCAGACAGCTAGACCCCCCACACACACACACATACACACACACAGTTTCTTGGTCTGCCCTGAGAGTCAGCAATCATCCCCCCCCCCCACACCAGGTAGCAGTGCAAAGTATAGGGGGAAACTGAGAAACAAACACAGGACTCAAAAATATTACAACCAATTCTCACTTGATGATAACTAGTTATTCCAGATCTGAAGATCTGTTTGGGTGTGGAAATGCAAAACAATTCTTATTTGTTAAGATTGTAAGCTCTTCTAGGCAAGAACTTGCTCTTCATATTTGTTTGTGAAGTACGTAGTGTACTTTTGGTACTATACAAATACATTTTTAATACTTATTAATAATGGATTTATAATTTATTAAATAATTCATACTCAGACTGAAATATAGTATTTTACCCATGAGTATATGCAGAAAGTGATAGAACAAACTGTTGTAGCAATTGGAAAATTCTGCAAATAGGTCAGTTTATAGAAAAAGTATTTATTCATTGTAGACTATTATCATATTTTGAAAAAGCATGAATCCAGAACAATTTTTTTTGATCAATTGCAAAATGTCTTAACTAATCTGTTCTAAATCAATGTTTATGCTAACTATAAATAGGATCCAACTAGAAATCAGGGCCTAAATAAAAAGGCAATAAAACCAAAAGCTTCTTCACAAGACACCTGCAAAAGGCCTTCACAAAGGAGATATTTCTCTCTCTCTCTCTCTCTCTCTCTCTCTCTCACACACACACACACACACACACACCATTTTCTGAGACAGACAGAACAAAAATATCTAAGGGTAAAATACTGAAATGTAGCTAACAGTAGGAAATGCTACAAAAGTATCAAGATTTTGGAAATGTATCAGTCCTGATCCAAAGCCCACTGAAATCAACAGGAGACCTTCGGATCAGGTCCTTAAGTGAAGAATATCCTGCAAATGAATAGAGAGTCTAACATAAGTGTAACTAAATCAACATTACTGAATAAAACAGATACACTTAGATGGAAACAAAGAATCCTGTACTAGTAAAATACCATTAGAATTCAGAGGCTAAATTCACTGCTCTCAATGGCATTCTGTATTTTTATTCAAGTGGCGAGTTTGGCCCACAAAATGTCCAAGATAGCGAAGTATTCTGCACCTCAGCAATTATGCATACCAATCAACAGAAAAACACCCTTATCAGCTAGATGAATTCTGAAGTCTAACCCAAACTCCCCAGGTGAAAAAAAAATGCAATTTAATTTTCTTTATTCCAAACTGAGTGTTAAATGCTATTATGGTCTTAGGAGGTCTTATTAACTATCATAAAGGTGAAATAAAATTAATGCACATATTTGTTAGGGGACTATTTCACTTAGAGTATGAACTTAGGACTGCAAATGTAGTACCTGTAACTATATCTATATGTAAAGAAATTATTGTTTCAAAAGCCAGTTCCCCCGCACCAGCCTTAAAGAAGGGTCCTGCACTTGTGTAATAGTTTCTTTGCTGACTAATCAGGAATTACAAGGGGATGGCAGATAAAACAGTTAGCGGGAAGTCTTTGTGCTCTCATAAAATAATAAGCATTACATTGTCAAGGTTCCAGAAACATTATATTTTACTTGCTATATAATGGTCTTGGAAACCTGAAGATTTAACAATAAAATTTATATTCAACTTTCCCCTCAAGTCATTAAAAAAACAACAACCAAAAAAACAGTAAATATCTCAAGTTCAAACTCTTGCTACTTCCTTTTCTCTAAGATAAAGTGTGTGCGCGTGCACACACACACACACACACCCTTCCCCCATAAAAGAACCACCATCCTGACACTGATTTACAAATACATCTCTTTATAATCTTCAGCCTATTAGAGTTTTGTATTTTGTGGTCTCTATCTCAGCCTGTGTTCTCCTTCCTTATTACAGTACTTTCAAGTCATTATCTGGAGAAATTCCTGTAGGCCAAAACTTGATCCCATTGCACTCAATGGAAAAAATCTCTTAGTGACTTCAGCGGCATTAAATTTGGCCCAGTAAGCATAGAAAAGAGAAGATCAGCTTTTAAATGGAAACAACTTCTAATACAGAGAAAACCTTAACCAATGCAAAGGCTTAAAAGTAAAATTAGAATTTTAAGATGCCCAAAGTACCAATAATGTGTAGCACACTCAAAGGAAAACTATGCCAACCTGCATTCCATATCTTCAGATGTAGCCTCTGATCAGGAAGCATTTAAGTAAATACTGTGCCAAAATAAAGAACTTTATTCTACATTTTATTCTTTATTCACTCCTAACTGTGGTGACTGAACCTTCTCACTGAATGAGTGTTGTGTCACATCCTTTCAATCTGGATTACTTGGGTTAATTTAGGAAAGAGCAAAAAAAAGAAAAAAAATATATCAAGTCTCTGAGACAGCATAGTATGTATGAGACTTATTCTGAAAAAAGTAGGGTTTTTTTTGTTTTGTTTTGTTTTTTAAACAGGGAGTGCCACTGCAGGCAAGCAAGGGGACCCAGTTTACTCTTAAAGGCACACTATATAGAAAAGAGCCTGACCATTACATACACCACAACCTGACGCTAAGTTGTTAGCTAATACTGCACACTTTATCCTGCCCATTGTGAACTTCATGGGATCCCTAAAATACTCCCGCTTACATAGCAACTGTACTGTAATCAGGTATTAGGCTCATCTTGCTCAGTATCATGGACCATTGTGAATTTTCAAATATTTGAAGAAATTGTAAAATCAAGATAATGTTCAAATCTGCACTTATCTCTAGGTTCTTCAGGCAACCAAATGTCTTTTTTCCTTTACATTATCTATATAAGAAGATTCTAGGATTGTCACTCTGAAGCCTAGAACAGGGATCTCAAACTTAAATCACCATACAGGCCACATGAAGACTAGTACATTGGCTCGACGGCCACATCACTGAAACTTTTCATACAACAATACAAAAGTATAGTCAACAATGAAAAAAATGAAGCATAATATAGTATGCTTTTAAAAGTCAGTGTATTTACTTTTTAAAAACTGTAATGAGAAGAGGGGATTTAATAAAATATAAACACTTGTAACTAGTCCTTATGTGGTCAGTAACACTGATGATGATCTACACCAGGGGTCTCAAACATGCGGCCCGCGGAGCTCTTCCCTGCGGCCCACGGAGCTCCCCAGGGCCGCCCAGAGGGGGGGGACAAAGGGGGCAATTTGCCCTGGGCCCCGGGCTCCTCAGGGCCCCCCAAGAGAAAAGCGGAGGCTCCCGCCTCCGCCCCTCTCCTGGAGCCTCGGTGCATAGAGCGCCGAGTCTCCGTCCGAGCGCCTGAGCCCCGCCCCGATCCGAGACGCGTGGGGAGGGGGCGGGGCTGGGAGCTCTGGGCTGAGCGCTGCACTCGGCGTGGAGCTCACAGCCCCGCCTCACCACGCGGCTCTGAGCGGGACGACGCTCTGGCCGCGCCCGAGACGCGCTCGGGTATGGGGGGTGGGTAAGGGGGGGAGCGGGAGCCGCTGGGCCGGGCCGGGCCTGGGTGGGAAGCGGGACCCGCCGGGCCGGGCCGTGAGGGGGAAGGGAAGCGAGACCCACCGGGCCGGGCCGGGGGTGGGGAGGGAGCGGGACCGGCCGGGCCGGGTGGGAAGCGGACCGCCGGGTGGGGAAAAGAGGGACCTGCCGCCGCCGGCGCAGCCCGGTCTCGGCGTGGGGGGCCCTTCTGTTCCGGGACCCGCCACCTAAGTGCCTCACGCCAAGCCACCAAACAGCTGTTGGTGGCGCTAGCGCCCAGGAGGGAGGGGAGGAGCGGGGAGCCGCGCTTAGGGGAGGAGGTGGAGAAGAGACAGGGCAGGGGCGGGGCCTCATGGAAGGGGTGGATTGGGGGTGGGGCCAGGGGCAGCAAGGGGGCGTGTCAGTGATGCGGCCCTCGGGCCAATGCACTAGTCCTCATGCGGCCCTCGGGGTCATTTGAGTTTGAGACCCCTGATCTACACTAACAGTCTATGAACATAGCTGTAATTACAGGAACTTTTTAAAGTAACTCTTCATACAAAATATGTTGCCACTTCTAACAAACATTCTTCCCAACTACTCACAGCAAAGAATCATATATGCTGAATTTCATACCTCTGCTTGTCTAGTCCATGAGGCCCACATGATAATGATTAGCCATAAAAATGTTAACACTGATGCTCCGCCTGCCTCAATCAAGATAAAGCAAGAGAAGAGGGAGCAGTGGCTGGCTGTCCATCCACATGCTGTAGGCTCCTTTGGCACCACAGCTGCCATTCCCCTCCATGAAAACGGAGGGTGAGCTTTAGTGAGTTCCTAGGTGGATAAGTTGATCTATTCAGATTCTCAGTGCTTCAAGCTCCAATTGCTTATTGAAAGGGGGAAATAAATGATTATTTAAAAAATGATTTTTTTAAAATAAATGTATTTTAAATAACAAATAAAATAAAAAAAATCACTAGGGCTAACTATACATCCTACCAAACTAGTTAAGGGTTAAACTATACAATTCTCAAATTAAGGACAATAAAACAAGTTAAATCATCATCTTAGTCAAATCATCAACTTTATACAGCAGATAATCGGTTCTTCATTCTAAAACAGGAAGTTCAAAGAAGTTGCTGTTCATTTAGTTACAAGCCACTATCAGACAATTTTTACTCAGGGCAGTGAAAGCGTCCTTCAGGTGAGTGAACAGATGAAAATTAGAATCAAATTTGCATCTATACTGCAAAAGGTTTGTATCTGTATTGCAAAACCAGAAGCCAGTTGTTGCTTTCTTCCTTACGTGTCACAGTTAGATATAATGGCCAATTTATTTCCTCACTCTCTCATCCGCAGCATAAACACAAAATACAGACTTCACCTGGACTCTGGTAAGAAGTTGTTTTTTAGCAGCTTTCTCACTGAACACAGAGTTTCATTTCTATGTACTGCATCTGTTTTCTAGTTCTGTGAAGAACTAGAAAACAGATGCACATTAATAATTACAACACAAAGTTTATGGAATATCATTTGACACCTTTGTCCGTGGACTTAAGAGGATATCATACTCCTATAATCTATCTATCTATATAGTCACACCTCAAAATAGTCAAAAGCCAGAATATCTCCTGAAAAGTAAAAATGAAATATACTTAAGATGAAAAGGAGTTCTGCTTTGGAGTCATGTGGTATACAGAATTCTAACTGCATTCATGGACCAGATGCAGATGGTGGTTGCTGACACTTTGCCATTTTTGCCAGCAGGTGTCTTTGGGTACAAAAAAGAGTAGTCGATGCTAGGTAGTGAGTATTGATATCATGACTTCTTTTCCCTCTGGATAACCAATTCTAGAGTCTTGGAAATTGTCTTCTTGAGATGACTAGTGACCTAAAAGGCATGAGGTTCATCTGCATTTACCTTATAGTTAATGATTCTCCCTTAGCCAATTTGCAATATCTAGGGTGGCCAACTTCCTAATGTTTCAAAACTGGCCCCACCCTGTCCCACCTCTTTCCTCCAAGGCCCCGCCCCTGTCCTGCCACTTCTCCCAAAGCCCTGCCTCTGCCTTGCCCCACCTCTTCTCTCAAAGCCCCCCCCACTCCTTCCTCTCCTCTGCACCCTCCCCACATCACACTCTGGGGCTGATCATGCTGGAATTGAGGGGGAGAGCAGAGGCCTTGCAAACCCGATCTCCAGCAGGCTGCCTCATAGGGCATGTCAGAAGAGTGCTGCAGCTGCACGGGAGCAGCCAGGCAGCCTTGCTGACACACTAGGACATGGCCTGGCAGTCTCCTGCCTCCTTTTGTGCTGCCTGCCTGTTCAAGCCCTCCTGGCCCTAGAGCTGCCTGAGAGCGCAGCCAGGGGAAACACTGGCTGGCAGGGAAGTTCGTGTTCCTTCCCTCCTGGGGCATGTTCCAGGCCTGCTGGGAGCCCGTTAGCCTGCTTGCCATGAGCCCCCGCACTCTGTCCTGCAGCCCTGCAAACCATGCATCTCAAATGGGCTACATGTGGCCCAAGCCAGTGCATGCGGCCCGAGCCGCCACATCAGGGCTGGCCGACAGGCTGTCACTTCCCCCCAGCCCACGGTAACCAGACTTTTAGTGTCTGGTCAGTAGATTGGACCGGATGCTGCTAGATTCCCTTTTTGACCAGACTTTCTGGTCGAAAACCGGACACCTGGCAACCATAGCAATATCTCCTTCAGATCTGCGGGAGAACCAGGGCCCCAGTATGTCCAAGATACAAACATCATAATCCAGTCCCAACATAGTGATCAAAGTCCATCCTGTCGTTAGTCTGGAAAGTTCCCCTGTAGCAAGCTATTTCCTTTACAAGTCTATCGCTGCAACCACAGACAAGGTGGGCCTCAAAAAGCGAAAAACATGAGCCAAATCTTGGGAAGTGGTCCCAGCCTGCACATCTGGCATAATCTGGCCATTCCCACACAATGTCAGCATCCAGTGTAGACATCAATGAATCTGTAAAAGTAATTGATTGCCCACATAATACCATTGGGGAACCAGAGGATGCAAATTTTGATGCAATGATGTTCCAGTTGCTCAAAAGATACTAAAAGCAGAAGCTGGTAGAAATGTATGAAAAAAGGGGTTTTTTTTGTTATTTTTGTTGAAAACTGGCCATTTTTCAGACATCAGAAATTTCCACTTTTTTCATAGATTTTTTTTCTTGAAACAAAAAGAAAAAAATGCCTTGTTTTGTGTGTCTCAAATGACTGTTTTACCCTTTTCTTTTTCTCTCCTCCCCTCCACTCCCCCCCCCTTTGATCCTTCTCATCAGTGAAATGGAAAAAAAGAGATAAAAGAAGTAATGCAGCAAGGGGGAAAGGAGGTCGGGTAGGAAGAAAAAATGTTGAAAGTGAACATTTTTAAAATAGAAATATTTTCATAAAGAAAATAAAGAAGTCAAATACAAACAATTATTTTCAAATGCTGCTAAATGAAAATTACTTATTTTTTTCGTATTTTCAACCCCCTCCCCAGTTTTGACCAACTCTACAGAAAACTGGAGACAGGCAGAAATATTTGGAATTTGTGTCACATGGCCATGAATTTATATAAACACCACACTTAAACAAGGTAACCAAGAAGATAATCCAGGCTGGCGGCACAGCCTGTACAATGCAAAGCCTTTAAAATTGCCAACCACCTAAAACCAAACCCGCATTAGCCCATTTAATTCAAGGGCCTTCCTAGTCAAAAAATGCAGACATGCTACTACCCAGGGAATATCATAACCTTCAAAGAAGGGTTGGAAAGCCCTGTGAATCCCACTTTGCCCTCTTTGATGGGGAGTGGGGTGAGAGAGTGTGATGCCTAATTCACACAAAGAATGCTTGAGGCTTACTCTTCATCTGACACAGTATCCATCATTAGCCATGCTTAAATTCCACATGCCAGGACCTGCCACCCAAAGCTTCTATCCAGTGAAAAAATAAATGCAGGACAATGCCCACATTCCTGCACCCAGAAACTTACCATGATACAAGCCCACAACCTGACCTAATCTATGAATAAACACACAATATTCCAATATATGACTCTGAAGCCAGGTGACCAAACACACCCATACAATCAACTGAGAACAGCACAATCCCACCAGCACACACTAAAATAATCCAATGACTGACTAATTGAAATAATCCAAAATTCCAATAAACCTCAAAAAGACAATAGTCCAACCAAGCCACACCAAGCTATCTGCAAATCAAGAATATTAAACCATCACAAAAGCCACAGCATGAAATGGAGGCTGGGATTTCACAGTTATGCAAGATGAAATAGGGGGGAAAAAATCTGTTTCTGCTGCGTGAAATACCTTTATGGATGACATGAGCCTTGGATGAGCCAATCACAGAGCCAGTTAAAGGAGACAATAATTGGCCATTAAAGTCCCCTTGCCCCCATCATGCTCTGCATTCTGTCCAGAAAGCATTGCATCCATTGCTCCACTCTACAAAGATGGATCATCTATGACGAACAGTGCATTGTAACAAAGAAAAGAGAACATAGCATGGAAAATGTGGTATGTCACTCCAACACTCCTAGAAAATATGCTAAGCCCCCAAAAAGCTGAATACCATAAATTTCAGAAAGGTGAACTTTGCTTCTTTGAGCAAAGGCCAAGCAAAGCCAATAAGAGAAATAAAGAAGAGGGTCATGCCAAAGTAAGAGAGAAGGAAGAGGCCAAGCATAAAAAGTCAATGGAAAAAAAAGAGGAGGAAAAAGATGGAGCAAAAAAGGCAAAGAACAACTAACTACCATTTTTCTAGGTTACGTAGGCTAATCCCAACCTGGAGCCAAATTTTCTAGGTTCACTTGAAGATCATCTTCCTTCCACAACAGAAAGGTCATGGCACAGGGGAAGAAAGAAAAAAATCTTCACATATTGTGCGGATGGAAGGCGATGTCAAACATTTAATAGATGGCTGGATGAATGAGGCAGAATTATTTCAGCATGCTCAGATGTTCAAGAAGTCTACCTTGCCCTCCAGTTAAAGCGCTGAGTTGGAAGACATTTAACTTTTCAATATTAAAATACATTGCAAGCTGAGACTATTTAAAAAAAAAAGTATAAATACTTAACTCCAGTATTCCCAAATTATGTTTAAGTAGGAAGATGTGCTGGAAAGGATTTAACTGTAGTTAATACTGGAAGTAGTGTCGACTACCTTGGTCACTGCTAGGTAATTCCTAATAAAATGTTTATTTCCACTGCAACTGTAAGTTCCTCTATGTGCTCTTTCCTGCACTACAGTATGGTAGTTCCCTCTGATTAGCACTTAATGTTTAGTACTTATCCAGTTTTCACTCTGACAGAATATACAAATGTTCTAATCCTCCAGTTTGATGAAGGAAAGGTGGGGACAATCTTCAAGTTGAGCTGACAATTAAAATAGAGAGTTAAATTTTTTCATAGGATACTGCTCAAGAAAAAATATTTATTCTTAAGGGTAGAGATGGTCCCCTGTGTTCATGGTTCAATATCTGCATATAAATTGAGAAAAAATGTAAAACCCAATACCCAAGGGTAAGAAAAAAAAACTATTGAGAAGGCAAAACACTGATGTGGTTGCAGCAGATTCAGTCCAAATGAAGCATTAGCAAACATCAAAACCTATACATAATACTTGATCGGATCACACTCTTACAGCTTTAAGATAGGAGGTCAATTTTAGATGTATAAGAGAAAAACTAGGAAGTAAGTTGTTCGGAAAAGAGGATTCAACATTGTTAATAGTCGCAATATGGCTTACACAAAATGTGGGCTGGGGGCGGGGAAAGTGGGGGAGTGAGAATCACCTAAAGGGAATGGAGGTCACATCATTCACACTCACATTTCAAATGAGTAGAATGTACTTGGTCTCCCTCTCTCTCCAGGAAACAAGAGAGATTAAACAAATCATGGTTGAAAACTATCACACTCATCCAATTCCTTTAAAACATTCATTTATGCTTTGAAATGTTACATGTACAAGTGGGCATACCATGGCTTTTAACTGGCAGGAATAATGTGCCAGAAGCCTGGATTTTGACTGCATAAAGTGTTAAGTGACAGCCTCTTTAAAAAAAATGACATTAATGGTTGCTTCCTGGAAGGGAAATACTCCTAAATCTCTATATTCAGCAGTGTATCCTTCTGCGGATTAGAGCAGAGCTTGACTCCAGCTGTGAAGAAGTTTCTTCACTCACCTCTTTTGGGTTGTTTTAAAAAAAGAAATCTTTTATCCTTTAATCCTACATGTGTTCTAATTCTGCAGTTGCTAGTATGATGCTTCAGCAAGGGCGGCTCCAGGCCCCAGCACGCCAAGCGTGTGCTTGGGGCAGCAAGCCTGGGGGGGGCGCTCTGCCGGCGCCGCGAGGGCGGCAGGCAGGCTGCCCTCAGCAGCTTGCCTGCGGAGGGTCTGCTGGTCCCACACCTGCGGGAGGTCCGCCGAAGCCGCGGGACCAGCGGACCATACGCAGGCAAGCCGCAGAAGGCAGCCTGCCTGCCGTGCTTGGGGCGGCAAAATTCCTAGAGCCGCCCCTGTGCTTCAGAAACACTAAAAAAAAATTATATGAATGAGGTTTTACTTTACTCTCTTGTAGTAGTTTGATTCTTGGATTTGGCCTTCCCCTATTTGAAGCTAAGAACATTGATACATAAATTTTGATCCTTTGGGGTCCTAACTGTTTTCCCTGATAACCTGTCTGTTTTGGATAGACTATATAATTTATAGATAACTGTAGCAGGGCCATTACCCTGCTTCTGGGATAAAAGGATTGAGAGCAGCTGAGGGAGTGAGTCAGGAGCCGAGAGAGTCTCACTCCAGTCCTGCAGTGAGAAGGACCTGGGAAAGACAGGGTACCTTTGACAGAGCAGTGCTGGGGAATGGGCAGGCGGAGCTCAGACCTGGTGACCTTCCAGGCTGAGGCCTGACAGGAAGGCTTAAGGAGATACTGAGGCTGCAGGGAAAGGCAGCAGGTCCAACACACTTGCCAATGATGAGTGGCCATTACAGACTGCAGTTTGCCCCAGAGAAAGGGGGCTAGATGATGACTGGCAGTAGCCACTGAGGCAAGGTAGGCATAGGGGGAAAGGGTTCCCCTGGGAGTGTGGGGTCGCTGCTGTGGGGCAGCACCCCAAGAAAAGAGTGACCATGGGCTGGGAGGGATGTGGGGCCTGAAGTATAGCCAGGGGCGGCTCTAGGATTTATGCCGCCCCAAGCAGGGCGGCACGCCACGGGGGGTGCTCTGCCGGTCGCCGGTGGACCTCTCGCAGACATGCCTGCGGAGGGTCCACTGGTCCCGCGGCTCTGGTGAACCTTCCGCAGGCATGCCTGCGGATGCTCCACCGAAGCTGCGGGACCTGCGGCCCCTCCGCAGGCATGTCTGCGGGAGGTCCACCGGCGCCGCGGGACCAGCGGACCTTCCGCAGGCATGCCTGCGGGAGGTCCGCCGGAGTCGCCTGCCGCCCTCCCGCGGGACGCCGCCCCAAGCGCGCGCTTGGCGCGCTGGGGTCTGGAGCCAGCCCTGAGTATAGCGATGGAGACCAGGAAACAGTAGGGAGACAGTAGCCAGCAGGAGGCACTCCAAGGCTGGAAAGATATAATTCCCAGACTGACCAGCAGGAGGTGTAGCAGCAGTGAGGGCACACCTGTTACAATAACCTATTGAGTAAATTCTTCTTATACAATTATTTATTTATTTAAATAATTATTATTTATTTAAATTATTTTAATTTTTATATTTAAATATTTATTTATATTTTTATATTTAAATATTATTTTAAAATGCAAGATAAGCTTAATGTTCTTAACAGGATAGCTGATTAACAGACACCCTTTCAGTGGTACAAAAATTATTCTAGCCTCTGTAATCGCTCATGAAATAGGAAGTTTAACGAAGTCTGATGAAGTGGGTATTCACCCATGAAAGCTTATGTTCCAATACTTCTGTTAGTCTATAAAGTGCCACAGGACTCTGTCAAAGTTTAAGGATTTAGTTTTAGTATGAAAATTGTGATGAAGACCCAGTGTAGATGATCCTTTTAATGTTGATAACTCATAGATTTGTCTGTTTAAAGGGGGAAGGTTGGTATAAAATGTTTATGTATATTATTCTACGCAAGATATTCAATTTTTTAATCATAGACTATCAGGGTTGAAAGGGACCTCAGGAGGTCATCTAGTCCAACCCCCTGCTCAAAGCAGGACCAAACCCCAGACAGATTTTTGCCCCATATCCCTAAATGGTCCTCTCAAGGACTGAACTCACAACCCTGAGTTTAGCAGGCCAATGCTCAAACCACTGAGCTATCCCTCCCACCATGAATACATAATCTATACAAGCAGTATGTTTTCTAAAATATATTTTACTGGACTGTTATATTGGAACATCCCTTGAGATAAGAGCAAGTACATACTTTCAAAGAAATCCCAGGTATGAGGATTAAAAAGATAACTTGAAACTTCATTTCTCTTATCTTATCACATCTTTGCTTCCTCACAGGAGCAGAAATGATAAATGCCTTATAAAAGAATCCCACATGGCAGGCACAGAAATCAAGGCTGCATACTCTGAGATCGTGTGATGGAGATACGTGAAGGGTAATCTGCCGTTCCCTCACTTTCAGCAGCCACTATGGTTCTTGTACCCAAGAATTTTGTAGGGAAAGGCAGCATAGAGTATAGATATCTATTCAGGGTTCTGTGAAGGTGTCCAGTGGACATTTTTAAGGGGTGGAAGTGAACATACGAACATGCCAGAGAGGAAGGATCTTTGGATGTATTCTGCACCTGTAATGGAATCATTCTTTTATGTATTAATACTTTCCTTGATTTTTTTCAGTGCTTATTAGCTACAAATGTAGTCTATTAGATGTTTTTAGTAATGACATTATTTCAGCCATTCCAAATCTGTTGGATATAATGTCAGACTTTCATTATCTGAATATTATATGTCTATACTAAGAAATCAGTACCTTTTCCTAGGTGCTAAAAAGTCCAGTAACATAATTTTTGGAGAAGGGCATATCTTTATAGTCAGAACTGTGAAAAAGTATTTGAGTATGTGAAAGAAAGCATATGGTTTCATTTAAGATTACTATATTTGACTAACATACCATAGAATTTCTATGGATAGAAATTCCAAGCTTGAATAATAGGAGTAAAGCAGTAGGAATATACAACAGACCACCATAATTATGAAATGCTCAGAGAGATTAAAGAAAGGCTATAAAATAGAAAACTCGATAATGAGGGATTTCAACTGTCCCCATGTTGACTGGGTACATGTCACCTCAGGACAGGATGCAGAGATAAAATTTATAGACATCAATGACTGCTTCTTGGAGCGGCTAGTCCTAGAACCCATAAGAAGAGAGGCAATTCTTGATTTAATCCTAAATGGCACACAGGAACTTGTCTAAGAGGTGAACAGAACTGAACCACTTAGTGTCAGCAACCATAATGTGATTAAATTTAACATCCTTGTGGAGGGGAAAACCACAGACGTCTACCACAGTAGTATTTAACTTCAAAACAGGGAACTACACAAAAATGAGGAAGCCAGTTAAACAGAAACTAAAAGGAACAGCCACAAAGGTGAAACACCTGCAAGCTGCACAGAAACTTTTAAAAACCACCATAGATGCTCAAATTAAATGTATACCCAAAATAAAAAAAGACAGTAAGAGGACCAGAAAATGCCTCCATGGCTAGACAATAGCGTAAAAGAGGTGATTAGATGCAAAAAGGCATCCTTTCAAAATTGGAAGTCAAATCTTACAGAGGAAAATAGACAGGAGCATCAACTCTAGCAAGACATGTGTAAAAGTATAATTAGGAAGGCCAAAAAAGAGCGTACTAAGCTCTGAAGAGCAACTAGGAAAAGACAAAAATTAAAAGAAAAAAAAATCAGTGCATCAGAATTTGAAGTCTGCACAAAAAAAAGAAAAGAAAAAAAAATCAGTGGTGTCACTGGATGGGACAATCAAGATGCACTTAAGACATGGCTGTTGCAGAGAAGCTAAATGATTTCTTTGTATCAGCCTTCATTGCAAAAGATACGATGGAGTTTCCCGCACCTGAGCCACTCTTTAGGAGACAAATCTGAGGATCTGTCCCAGATCAAGATATCAGTAGAGGTGGTTGGGGAACAAATTGAAGAGTAATAAAACTCGCCAGGACCAGACTGTGGTCACTCAAAGTTCTGAAGGAACTCAAATATGAAATTGCAGAACTATTTAATCAGCCTCTGTACCAAATGACTGGAGTATAGCTAATGTAACGCCAATTTTTTTAGAAAGGGTCCAGAAGCTATTCTGGCAATTACGGGCCAGCAAGATTAACTTCAGTGTCGGACAAACATGTTTGAACCTACAGTAAAAACAGAATTATCAGAAACAAATGAACATGATTTGTTGAGAAAGAGTCAACAGGGCTTTGTAAGGGAAATCATGCCTCATCAAGCTCTTAAAATTCTTTGAGAGGGTCATGAAATATGTGGATAAGGGTGATCCAGTGGATATAATGTACTTAGATTTTTCAGAAAGCCTTCCTCAAGGTCCCTCACCAAAGGCTCATAAACAAAGTAAGCAGTCATGGAATAAGAGGGAAGGTCCTCTTATGGATCAGTAACTGGTTAAAAGACAGGAAACAAAGGGTAGAAATAAATGGTCAGTTTATATCCACTTTCCATTGATGAAGTGGTGAACTAATAAATAGCTCGTCTTGAGCCGTGTAAGACAGTATATCCCTGATACACACGGCTGGGCTCTGGGGATTTGTCTGGTGCCTTTCTCAGTGTGATTCATGAGTGGATCTGGGAGCATTCATGCAATCTAGCTGGGTGTGTGGCTCCACATGCAGTTGTGCTCAGTGATAACAGTGCCTGGAGGGGTTTGCTGCTTGTCACTAGCAAAGCTTTGTGAGAGACATCGCAGGCTGGAGAGATAAGGGAGCGCAGCGGTCCCACAGTCCCAGGCTGCACCCTGGGGATCCTGTCAAGTAGGGCCCTACTATGATCTGTACTGGAACCAATGCTGTTCAACATATTCATAAATAAGCTGGAAAAAGGGGTAAACAGTGATGTTGCAAAGTTTGCAGATGATACAAGATTACTCAAGGTAGTTAAGTCGAAAGCCAACTGCAATGAGTTATGAAGGGATCTTACGAAGGTGGGTGACTAGGCAACAACATGGCAGATAAAATTTAATGTTGTAGTAATGCACATTGGACATCATAATCCAAACTATATTTATAATATGATGGGGTCTAAATTGCTGTTATCACTCAAGAAAGATCTTGGGGTCACTGGAGAGATCTCTGAAGACATCTGCTCAATGTGCAGGAGCAGTCAAAAAAGGTAACAGAATGTTAGGGACCATTAGGAAAGGGATACATAATCTGACAGTAAATATCATAATGCCCCTGTCTAATTCCACACACACCTTAAATAATAAATGCAGATGTGGTTTCCCCATTTAAAATAAAAAGATGTATTGGAATTGGAAAGGTACAAAAAAGGGCAACAAAAATGAATAGGGGTATGGAACAGCTTCCATATGATGAGAGATGTATAAGATTGGGATGGTTCAGCTTGGAAAAGAGATGACTAAGGAAGGATATGATAGAGGTCTATAAAATCATGAATGGAGTGTAGAAAGTGAATAGGGAAGTGTTATTTACCCCTTCACAAAATACAAGGACCAAGGGCACCCAAATGAAATTAATAGGCAGCAGGTTTAAAACAAACAAAAGGAAGTACTACTTCACACAGCACACAGTCAACTTGTGGAACTCATTGCCATGGGATGTTGTGAAAGCCAAAAATATAACTGGGTTGAAAGATGTACTAGGTCCATCAACAGCTATTAACCAAGACAGTCGTGATGCAACCTCAAGCTCTGGGTGCCCCTATGCCTCTGACTTCCAGATGCTGGGACTGGGTGACAGGGGATGGATCATTTTAGTTACCCTGTTCTGTTCATTCCCTCTGAAGCCTTTGACAGTGGCCACTGTCAGAAGAGAGGATACTGGGCTAGATGGACCTTTCATCTGAATCAGTATGGCCGTTCTGATGTCATATTCTTAATATATTGAGCCAATGGTTTGGGGCTCAATTATGACACTTTACACATACTGAGAAAATAGCTCCTATGTGGGTTATTGCTCACCAATATGGGTAAGAAATTCACAGTTTGGCCCTTTGTAATTTGTGACAGGTTTCCTGATGATGATCAGCATCTTCAACACATAATGTGGTTAACTAAACCTTCTGCATGTGAAATTTCTAGTGATCAGGAAAATGTGTTGTTAAATGCAATTTCTGCCTGGACAATAGTTTTGGGGTCTCTATCTAGGATGTAAAAGCAGCAAAGAATCCTGTGGCACCTTATCTAGGATGTACCATTCTATTTCCTCAGGAACACCATCTAAGAACTGTTCCAGTCTTATCAGGAGTGACAGCTGTTCAAAATTGTGAGTTTTTGTTCCCGATAGCCATGTATTCCAATGTATTCCAATGTTTGTCAATGCAGTAGGCGTGGTTGAGGAATGACCCATCTGGTTTCCATTTTTGGGCTCTGAACCGCCGACGGGCATGTTCTGGTGTGAGCCCCATCCTGAATCTGGCCTTTGTTTGAAACAGTTGATAATTGTTCATGTCTTCCATAGGCATTTCAGCTGCCACTTCTGCTAAGGGTCTACTGAGCCGTGGCCTCGCCTCAGCTCGATCATGTACTGATCTTCAGGGATGTTGTACCCACGGCAGGTCCATACAAAATTTTCCAAGAAGGCCTCAGTGTCATCACCTGCCCTGAAGGTGGGAAATATCTTGGGGTGGAGAACAGTGCCTGGAGAAGGGTTGTTGGGTTGGGCTGGAACAGTTGGGTTAGCCCTTGCCAATTCCAGTTCTTTCTCTTTTAATTCCATTTGTCTCCTGTGGTCAGCCTCTTTGGCTTCCATCTCTCTCTTGTGGTTAGCGTCTTTGGCTAGTTGTTTCTCCATCTCACTCTTGTGGGCAGCTTCTTCCTTGGCCAATTTTGCTCTAACTAGGTCTATTTGCAACCTAGCAAGTTCCAGTTTGTCAACTGTGTCACTGCCACTCATGTTTGTGCCTTCTGGTGCTGGCCACACCCCTCTGCAGTCAGGGAATTGGGTTGCTTGCTTCCCAATTCCTACCCTGTCTACTCCCGACTGAATAGAAAGAAACAAAAGCTTTTGATTTGCAATTGTGTGATGCTTATGTTGCTTGTTCACAGTTACTCACTGTGCTTTTGACCAAGAGAAAAAAAATTTCCCCCTCCTGGCTCCCAAGAACTAGACAAACCGGTCTAGCAAGTGCCTCTTGCAAATTCTAAGTACCTCTCAGTAGGGGTCACTTCTAACAAAAGCCTTGTTAGAAAAACCTCATTCCCTCCAGCCAGCCTAGCTGAAAATTCCTTCTAACAATCCCTCATTAGAAAAACCTTGTCTGTTTGCCTTCAGGGTATCCCTCCCTTCTAGCCTGCATTCCTGGTTCTTAAAAATCCCTCACCTATGCTCATCATGTCATGTCTCCCCCACTTGGAGCTTTTGGGTTCCAAGATGGGGACCTGCATGGACTCCTCTAAACTAAAATTCTAGTTTAGATCTGGTTCTCGCTGCCACCAGTTAAGTTTAAAGTGGGTAACACACTGCCTGTTCCCCCAAAAACTTCCCCTGGAGAACACAGATTCAAACCCTTTCAATCTCACCAGAGAGAAACAGCCAGTTCCCCTCCCCCCAGCCTGCTCCGGAGAGATTACACACTGAGTCAAATCCTTGACTCAACACAAAGAGGGACTCACCTCCTCCTCCCCTTCTCCCTTCCCCTCCCCTTCCCTTAAAAATGCAAACAAGAGAAGAATCAATCAAGTCCTAAAAAGAAAAGAGTTTATTAAAGGAACAAAAGAAAGTACACTATCTCTGTAATACCAGTATGGAAAAATATTACAGGGTCTGACTTATACCCCCCTCCCTCCTCCTCAGAATAATCAAAGTAACAGCAAACAGGAATAAAGAATTTATCCAGCAAACACACAATTGCAAATGTAGAAATAAACTTATAATACTAGTACGCCTTTCTAATACTCACTAGACTAAATAGATGAAAAATACTGCAGAAACCTGGGAGGACTTGATTAAGATGTCTGGACTCTCTTAGCTCCAAAGAGAGACTCTCCTCAAAACAAAAACACAGAAAAAAAAACTTCCCTCCACAGAGATTTGAAATTATCTTGTCCCTGATTGGTCCTCTGGTCAGGTGTTCATCAGGTACTGCTTGTTAACCCTTTACAGGTAAAAGAGACCTTAACCCTTAACTAACTGTTTATGACAGTTGTTAAATGCAATTTCTGACTGTCATGTTAAATACAGACAGTATCTCCTCCCTAATATCCTTTGGCTATTTGAAAGGCATTTTATGTAATAAATATTTCAGTATGTTACTTGGTCAAGAATTAACAAGTCAGCTACCGAACTCCACCATGGGTAAAGATATAAACACAAAGGTGCATTAGCACCCAAGGAACAACTGGACAGTTTGTACTTGTTATTGATTACTCAACTCATAAGTTTTGAGTGACGTTTCCGTGAATAAAAACCTGACAAAAAGCCTCTCCAACTTTCTTTGGGAAAAAAAGAATTGGAAAACTAACATCCATTTATCCATTAAACTTGGAATAACAACTAGTATTATTTTTATAGCCAACCCTTCAGTTTATCTGAGAATGAGAGCAGTTAGGAAAAGGAGAGTACACTGTGAAGCCCATCAGTAATAATGTACTTCATAAGAGAAGGATGACACCTAGCTTTTCCCCTTAGAGAAGAATCCACATGCTACTGAGATATCATCAGACACCTAAGGGAATGTTATTGCTTGATGTATCATAGGCCTGGTTATGCAAACTCTCAATGGGAATTTTATCTGCATAAAGGGATATAGGACCCAGCTCTACAAGTGTTCTAAATAGAGGTGGGGAAATATTTCAGAAAGCTATTTTAAAGCCTCTATTCTAATAACAAGCTTGCTTGAACTATAACAGACTTCTCTTTCTGCAAGTTATGCAAGTGAACTTCCTTCCCCCCCAAACAAGCTGTTCAAGGAAGAGAAGACTAACATAAAAAAAAAATCTTGCAAATATATATTTGCCTGGGTATTCACACTTCCATTTTGTGTGGTTATCTGAACTGTTTTGTCAGTTTTGGCGTGAAGCAATCAAGGACTAGAAATAATATCTGAACTAGGTGACTAATCACAGCACAAATAAAATATAAAGAGTGTATAAGGGACGCTATAGTCTCAATTGTTTACAAACAAGCAATCCATATGACTGAAGTTTCTTTTACTAATAACTACCTATGTAAAAATCAAAGTCACTCACAGACAATCCCCCACAAAAAATAAGGTGCTAGGGTTCCGATCCATCAGATAATTATACTTAAACTTTCAATATGTGAATAGATCCCTTGAAATTAATAGAAGCTTGTTATGCACCTAATGTTAACCATGTATATAGATGTTTTCAGGATCAGAGCCTAAATTGGTTAAAAAAAAAGTCACTACAAATAGTTAACCGCCAATGCACTCAATATCAAACTGATCAGATATTTCCTTTTCTTTTTGTATCTTGTATTATTATTCATACAAATATATATATATTAGAAACTTAGAATTATTCATAGGCAGTGTATAAATTGGGGTCTGATTCAGGAAGGTACTTCACCATATGTCCAACTTTAAGCACATAAATAGTCCCATTGTGGTTAGGCATGTACTTTAGTATTTTAAGGGTTTCAATTTACACACTGTGTCTATGAATAAGCATTAAACATATATTTTATGAGTAATACTAGATACAAAACAAATATTTTGATTTTCATTTTGTTAATGTGAGGAAGAGTGAGTTAAAATAAAATGTGTATAAATATTGTGTACGTGTACACACACACACACATATATACTTATCCATTCATTTTAATGGGAGAGATTTTTGTGATTGGTTTTAAATAAAAAGATGAGTGCTTGCTAAGAAGGGCTGTCCAACCTTGCAGTGCCATGGGTTTGAGTTATATGTGTTTTATTTTGTTTTTAAATGTTAAACATCACAAATCTCTTGTGGGAAATAGAGTATATATTCCGAGTTACCAAATCAGTCTTGCTTAAATGCAAACATTTGCAAAAACACATGAAGTAGAGCAATGAAATTTAACTAGATTATATTCTTCTTTGGTCTTTAAATAAAAATTCTCTCTAAACTTACGAAGCCTTGTGCCAAGAATACTAAATCATATCAAAGAAAGAAAACAAAGCCAACTACATGTAGTGCTTATTTTAGTCTTCTGTTTTACACATATTATTTACCATCCTTCAGGTAATTATCCACTTTTTCTATATTCTAAGCATCTATTCACCACTCTAGAGAATTCTATTTGCATAAAGGAGCTCTCTGGGGAGGTCTGGGCCTATCTTAAAAATCATGATACATTTTTGTGTAATCCTGCTGGATATGAAATGAGATATGGCATACAGAGGAGTGTAAATGCAAGAGGCACCAAAGCGTGAAATAAAGTCACCTTGAAGATTTGATACTGGAGCTTATTTTGCTAGAGAGTTCTTGGCTTTGTTACACATGCATGCTTTACGTTCTTAAGAGCACACTGACCGTACCATATTCAAATACATTTTTAAACACAAGTTCAAATAAAAAGTAGAAAACACATCATGAAGGAATTCTTGTTCTTTCTTAATTGTTGTGCTACCTCAGTGCTAAACAACAAAAACAAAAAGGCAAAAACAAAGAAAAACAACAACAAGCAAAGAAATAAAGTTCCCAATTCCACTGAATAAATCCATTTGGAAAAGTAAAGCTGTGAAGAACAAGTTATGCAACTTTCTCAAATGCAGGCATGTTATTGCACTATACATGGGGTTAGCCAAGAGGACTATTATATAGCATTACATTTATATAAATCCTTTTTTGAAATCATTGTATACATTACATAAAGAGATGATTAAATGACTAACCATTCCATTCAGTGTATGCACTCTATTAAGTACAGCTGGATAGTACAGAATTTGCCTATTTACACCATTTCACCAGTTAAAAGTACAGAGGTCATATCTTTAGATTGGTACTAGCTACTTTATGTAACAGGAAACAATATTTTAATATATTTTAAAGTATTGTCTAATGTACTTGGATGTACTAATTGCAACTGTTATTCTAGACAAGTCTTTAGACATTAATTGGTAACAAATCAGAATATTTATTTTTGGGGCTGTAACAAGGCAAAAGGTCCCAGTGTAACTATTATGGCCCTCAGCCCATTTTAGCTGGATATTTTAGTTCCTCTGTGTGGAGCTGAGTGTCCCCAGGTGAAACATCAAACTGAAGGGATCAGATGAACAGGAAGGATCTTGTGACTATGGGCAGACCATATGAAGCAGCTCCAAGTTAGTCTTGTGGAAGTTCTGGTGTGCATCTCTGTACATAGACTGTCAAGTGGGATAATGGCCTGCTGTCATAACTATAAAGGGAAGGGAACAGCCTTCCTGTGTACAATACTATAAAATCCCTCCTGGCCAGAGACACCAAAATCCTTTTACCTGTAAAGGGTTAAGAAGCTCAGGTAACCTGGCTGACACCTGACGCAAAGGACCAATAAGGGGACAAGATACTTTCAAATCTTGGTGGAGGAAAGGCTTTTGTTTGTGCTCTTTGTTTTGAGGGTGGTTCGCTCTTGGGACTAAGAGGGACAGGACATCAATCCATGCTCTCCAAATCTTTCTGAACAAGTCTCTCATATTTCAAACTTGTAAGTAACAGCCAGGCAAGGCGTGTTAGGTTTAACTTTGTTTTCTCAACTTGTAAATCCTCTTAACAAAAAGGAACATTTACCTCTGTTTGCTGTAACTTTGAATCTAAGGCTAGAGGGGGTTCCTCTGGGCTCTATGAATCTGATTACCCTGTAAAGTTATTTTCCATCCTGATTTTGCAGAGATTATTTTTACCTTTCTTTCTTTAATTAAAAGCTTTCTTTTAAAGAACCTGATTGATTTTTCCTTGTTTTAAGATCCAAGGGGATTGGATCTGGACTCACCAGGAATTGGTGGGGGAAAGGAGGGGGGGTGGTTAAATTCTCTTTGTATTAAAATCCAAGGGGTTGGATCGGTGTTCACCAGGGACTTGGTGAAGAAGTCTCTCAAGACTATCCGGGAAAGGGAGTTAGTATTTGGGAGTGGTGGCAGCAAAACCAGATCTAAGCTGGTAGTTAAGCTTAGAGGTGTTCATGCAGGTTCCCACATCTGTACCCTAAAGTTAAGAGTGGGGAAGGAACCTTGACACCTGCCAAAGAATAATGGTGGCCAAGGGTGTGGAATAGGACTAGCAGAAGCCCCTGGAACCCACAGAAGAATCAGAAAACCCTTGGTAAGGATGAAAGGACTGTGAAGCCAAGTTGAACAGTCAAAATGGACAGTGACTGGGGAACCCTGGCAAACAGCTGAGAGAACTTGGGGAGCCTTGATACAAAAATGATGGGTTTGAACAGGTTTTGGTGTTTATTAATAAACTAGACCCCAGAAAGGGATAATTCAGTTTGACACAACATTTGTATGGCATGTGAGTGCCTGAGATACACAGAAGGAAAGGGAACTGAGGCAGAGACGGGCATCTAAATGGGGAAGATTTATTTGCATGCACATAGGCAACAGTAACTTTCAGTTATATGGTGGAGGTTAGAATTATTCTGTTAGTATTCTATAAATCTCAAGTACGCCCCTTTGGAGCTGGACCTAGAATCTTTGTTCTTCAATTTCAAAACACAACCTTCTACTATTTAAGATAAAGGGCGGTTACTGTAGCTGACAGTAGCATGTCTCTTATCTGCTCTGTGGGCTATTCACTACAAGGCAACACTGCACACATAAAACCATAAAACCAGTACATTACAAATTCTGGGGATAGTCTCTTTTCTCCAGTTACTGGATGAGAAAACTGGGGCAATAATAATAATTCAGGGTTTCCCTGGCTATGGAAACTTATCCCCAGGATCTCTCCTTCTAGTACTAATGCTCGTAGTTCTTAGTTGAGCACATTGAATGTTTCCAACTCATTTTCTCCCCTATCAGAAATTGCCCATTTGTCAAAACCTAAACATTTTGCAAGAAAGTGTCAATTTTGACAAAAAACAATTGTTTAAAAATGGAACAAAGCATTTGGATAAAGTTGAAATGAAAGGTTTTGATTTTCCATTTTGAAGTTGCTTTACATACAATTTTATAATGTAATATAAAAAAAATCAAAGTCAGCATAAAACATTTTGGTGTTGCTGAAATAAAGCCTTGAAGTCAATGTAAAAATTTTTTTCCAGAATTTTGTTGTGAGAATTTTTTGAAATTTGTTGTTTCGGTTCCAAAAAATTCGCAACTACAGAATTTCCCACAAAATGGGAAGTCTGGTTCCCATCCAGCTCTAGTACTTACAAAGGAGGACTGGGCATGCTACTCTCCTCTTATGAATATTATGATAATATAGCTCTGCCTACTGTGGAGACATAAGTGAAATGGAGCAAATTATGCAGGAAGTAGAAGACTATGAAATATGTAAAATGTTCCCTATGGAGGCCTGTGATGCAGATTGGATGGGGTGCAGCCACCCTTCTGTGAACTACAGTATCAGGGCCCAATACAAATACAAATTTGTTTGGTTTAATGTTAACTTTCTCTATTATTTTAGAGTTTATCAAAAGGGAAAAAATAATATCATGACAGTCTCTCAGATTATATTAAATTTCCTTGTACTACTATAATGCCTATAGAAAACTTCCAACTGATAATAGCTATGCAGATAGCCGGGAAGTGCTTCTGATATTTATCTACATCTTATACTTTAGAAAATAAAAAAAATATTCCCAATATTGTTGTGCACATATCTAGACTATATTCTTATAATTGTTTCCTTTGTCCTCGTCTCCTTTATCCCTTCTGAGAGTTTGTAATACTGATTTGTTGTGTCTTATCGTAATTAGATTGCAAGCTTTTCAGGAAAGGGAATGTTTTGTACAAAGCATATGATTCCCAGGTCCTGAGTTGAGTCTTTGGCAATCCCCTGTAATATAAATGAATGCATAGGATGAAATACTGGCCCCATTTAGTTTTGCCACAGACATCATTGGGGGCAGGACTCCATCCAGAGACTTCTTTATCACTTTTCACAAATTCTGAATTGAGTATTCCAGAGAGGATGGCCCTGTCTTGGAGAGGTTTAATGCTATCCGTCAGCAACATACAGAAAAGAGTAAAGGATGGGATTGTCTTAGATAAAGGAACAAAGTCTTTATATGATGTCATCTGAAAAACACAAGACACTTACCCACATAAACAGCTACTTAGAAATCCAAATTGGACAATCAAAAGATTCTCGGGCATTGCAACTCTTACTTATTACTATGGAGCCAAATCAGTAAATGAGAAAGAGAAAATGCAAGAAGAATTCTGGCTAATGTTTCATTGTGGATGGATGAAAACAGGTCAGGAGCAACGATCATTAGAAGCTTGAGGAAAATCAAAGAAGTTTCCAAAATGGTTTGCAAATCCCAGCTTTTTACACAGATATCTCTTTACATGTTTGGAGAATGTTTCCCCACCCCCACCACCTCAGTACTCAATAACAGGGTTCAGTTTAAAAATAAAATTAATCTTTTTCTCTAACACAGAACAGATTGTTTATTCTTAGCACAGAGGAAAGCAATCCTAGGATTTCAGAGCAATTTAGGTTCTCTGTCAAGCTAATTTGTACCAAAAAAATAATCACAATCATGTTAGTACAGTCAGTAAAATAGTGATTATGTTATTGCCAGGAATCTCATTCTCAATTCATATCATGGTGCTAATAAAAGCACCTGGATTAACAAACAGAGTCTGAGGCAGGGAATTTCTGAAGCTTGCCCACATGAAACAGAAGGATCATGAGGAGTACAGCTGTGTTTTTTCTCCTATGGAGAAAATAGGCATGATTATGCAATATCTTATTTTAAAACCTGCATAGAAACAAGCTTTTAGAAGCGTACCAATTGCATTCAGAGGACAACAACAACATTTGTGTGTATTTGTAGACACAAAGACCTTCCTACACCGACACTGAAGCCCACTAAGGCTTTTTAATACAGTCAAAAATTACTTACTAAATAGTTAATGACTAACCGATTGATTTGGTTCTTTAGGCAGGCGAGGAAGAGTTCACATGCCTAGCTTTAATTTATGATTCACCTACCTGACACAGAAAAGGTAGAACAGAAAATAAATAATCTATCTGTGTTTGCATCAACTGTTTGTGTCTTCTCCTGCTACAGAACTCAGTCTTCTCTCCAGTACCAGTGAATTCCATGCCATCATAAGAGGGACAATCAAAGAAAAAAGTAAATAATTTCTGTGCAAGTGCCAGCTTGTAGGCTAAGTCATCAGCATAAAACACAAGCCAGGCCAAGAGAATATTGCACTATCATGCAGGAGACCAGTACGCAGCAGTGATCTGGGATTTCTTCTTTTTGGTTCCACAGATGCTCAGAATGCCTATGAGAAATCCTCACTCTCTTAGGTGGAGAGATAAAGCTTTACACCATTGTTTTTTACAAAACATTAATGAGTGAAGAAGCATGTAGAAAGTGCCACAATTAGAAATGGGAAAAATGGGTCTGGTAGGAAAATGTTTTTTACTTTTCAGAATGCATATATAAGAATATTAAAAATTCAAAAATCAAAAGCACTGGTTTTCTCTACCAGAGTAGAAGCCCTTTGATTCAGGAGGCTGGTGAATAAAGGACCAGCTTGGCCATAGCTGCATAAGAATGAAAATCAGATCTCAAATGCAGAAATCAAACTCTGTTCAAGCAACGGGGGACAATGGAAAGTCTAGGAAATTAGATGAAAGTTCAGAAAGATCTAAATATAGCTGTTTTGAAAAATTAGAAATTGTATTAAAAATATTTTCAATGTAGTATATGTTTCCTTATTATTGCAGTTGTTAACATGCCCAAACAGATTTACAATGCATTAAAAAACAACCACCCCCAAACTATACCATAAGAATGACCCTGAACGTACAAAAAAATATTTCAGATACAAAAATGGGAAAACTAATTTCTCAGTGACGTGTTTTTAGTATACTTAAGTATTTGCAGAAAAGGGAAATTGGACGTATTGACCCAAACACAATGCGACCTACAGCAATTTTATTTTCACTTTCTTAAGTAGAGTAAGATTGTTGAATGTTTATGGGGTAATAAAACAGAACAAGATTATGAATATTCAATTTGCACGCATATTTATAATAAAGTACAAAGACTGAAATCTTCTGCTTTGTATAAAAGCACCTTTATGTACTAATCAAATAGATTGGAAACCATATTAAATAGGTTTTCAGTAACAAAGATAGAGATCTTAGTGTTTACATGTTTAAACACTTACTACAATTTTAATGCTTTCTTGACAAACAAGTGTGTTATTCTGTTATTTGTAAATATTGGTCTTGGTTTTTCAATGCTGCAGAGCACATATGGTTCTCGTTTAATTCAATGAGTGTTGTGGGTGCTTGGCAGTTCTAAAAATCAGGTGCATGAGGCCTAACCCTGCAAGAGTTAAAATAGCCATTTTTTCCCTCATCAGGCAGAAGAACATAATGGAATTTCTCTGCAGACTGCCTTCTTCCAAGTGCATTAGGTACAGAGGAGCAATCATTGAAGCAAAGTTTATCATGGTCATCTATCAACTGTTCAGAAAGCTAGGCCCTAGCAGATCCTGTGTCATTCTGATGGACTTCACTAGTTATGCATCAAGTTATTTCGGTGCATTAGGAAACGTCAACCTAATATCTGGATCCATTTGCAAAATGAGTGAGGATTGGAAACAGCACATGTATGATGCATCTCACGATAACAAACCATTTATTTTAATTTTATACTAAAAAAATTGGAATGCATAAAATCTCAAGTAATTTGCGTATGAAGTACTAAAGGCACAAAGGAAACTAGTATTTCAAACAGAAGATTTTAAAAAATACCTTCATTACGTTAACTTGAAAGGAAAAAAACTCACTGTGCTGGGTCACACAAAGGAAGAACAAAATAAATTTGTTTTTGTTTCAATTTTTTTAATGAACAAATGGCATTGTTTTTGTCTGTTATTTTAAAGACTAAGACATATTTTAGGAATAATTACTGAAGTTCTTTAACTATAGAAAACTGTCACTACCTAAATACTGAATTGTTTCAAGGGCCTCTTGGCCAGATAATGCTTTTACACTGGAACTGGTCTGTTAACACTGAATTATGCTAAGATTAGCTGGGAAAATGAATTAGAGGGTATGAGCCCATATGGACTGAAATAGAAGGAACAGTTTACATGAGTCCCTGACACGACAGCTGAAAGTTTGCTCAGTTTTAATTGTATGCCTATTTTATTGGGTGTGCAGCTATTATTTTACCAACTACAGCATGTGTACACTGTTTATCTGAAGTTAGTTTAACATGTCAGTCTAAAAATTGAAAAAAGTCCACACCCTTCTCAACCAAAAGCGGAAACTCATTTGTGTTTTGCCTCAATATAGCTCTGCGAAGGCTAGCAGAAATTTTTCACAACAAAATTATGTGAAAAATTTGTCCAATTCTTTTGACCAAAAATTTCAGTTCAAAATATTTTGGTCAGCTCAACTTATAACACTCCAGATGTTGATATAAAGGGCTAGATTTTGATTACTGGAACAAACATGCACAGGACAGTATCAGGGAGTTAAGCTCCTCACATGCTCCTGTAGGGCTGCTTGAATTGTTACAGGGAGTGGGAAAGAAAGCAAGGGTTGTGTGTTCAATACTCAACTGGGAGTGGCAAGTGGGCAGAGAGTGGGTTATAGGAACTAGACTGGCACAAAGTGGGAAGTCATCGATACCCTGAAAAGGGGTGAAATAATTTACATCCTTTCTGGAGCAGGCAGGGAATACAGGAAGAATTGTGACTGACACATTCTCTTTCCAGAGCTCACACTGGAGTGGCATAGCTGGGCAGGAGCCCTTACACAGCTAGCAGCTCAATCTAGACTCCAGAAATGGGGTGAATTCTCCTTGCGGTACATTTCTACAACTCCCATTGCCAGTTCTTACATTTTGCCAGTGATTATATGTGGATGATAGGCAGAGACTCCTTTATTTAAATCTTGCAGACTATCTTTGGTAAAGTCCAGATCACTGAAAATGAAGTACATCCAAACATATACAGAAAATAAACAGACTTGTTTGTAACCTAGGACTGCCAATGAGTTTAGGGATAGCTAAGCCCAACCAGGGCCACCCAGAGAGGGGGGCAAGTGGAGCATTTTGACCCAGGCTCCACATGGGGCCCCCCACGAGAATGGCTGAGGCTCCCTCCCCAGCCCCAGTTCGACCCCGCCTCCACTCCTCTCCCGGAGCCTCAGCGCATCCAGGAGCATCTCTGGACAGCACTACAGCGTGGTTCTGGCGGGGCCTGAGCTCCTCCCCAATCAGAGCCGCGTGGTAAGGGGGCGAGGCTGCGAGCTCCAGGCCAAGTGGAGGGAGCTCAGGCCCCGCTGGAGCTCACAGCCCCGCCCCCTTATCATGTGGGTCTGAGCAGAGAGGAGCTCAGTCCCCACCGGAGCCACGCTGCAGCGTTGTTCAGGGACGCTCCTGGATGCAGTGCGCTGAGGCTCCGGGTGAGGGGGGAGCCAGGGGTAAGGAGCTGGGGGACAGGAACAATAAGGGGACAGGGAGTCCCAGGGACAATAAGGGGACAGGGAGGGGAAGAGGTTGGGGGGTGGTCAGGGGACAGGAAATGGGGGGGTTGGATTGTGGGCATTCTAGGGGTCTGTCAGGACTCAGAGGGGGAATGGATAGGGGTCAAAGCAGTCTGGGGACAGGGAGCAAGGGTGGGGTCCCAAGGTGGTGGTTGGAAGAGGTCTCTGGGGGATGGTGAGGGGACAAGGAGCAGGATGGTCAGGGATTCTGAGGAGGGCAGGCAGTCAGGCGGCAGGAAGCGGGTGAGGGTCAGATAGGGGGTAGGGCCAGGCTGTTTGGGAGGCACAGCCTTCCCTACCCTAAAGCTCATTCAGCAGTTTGAGGCTTGCAGAAGAGCCAAGCTGTTAGCTTTTCCATTAGGGCTAACATCCCTTTCACTTCTCAAATGCCAAATTATAGTCTATATTTAATTTCAGTGCCATAGGGAGATTCATGTCAGGGGAGAGTAGCTTCATTTAAAATTAGCCACTGGGGGAGGGATCACATGAGAAGAGCAATATCCTACACCACCTACCTCCTTCACAACCCTACCAAGGGAGACTCCCCTCCCCTGCATTTCCTGAGGCTTCAAGAGGGGTTAATTCAGTGGTTCTCAAACTGTACTAGTGACCTCTTTCACATAGCAAATCTCTGCGTGCGAACCCCCCCCCCCACCTTATAAATTAAAAACACTTTTTTATATATTTAACACTATTATAAATTCTGGAGGCAAAGCGGGGTTTGAGGTGGAGGCTGACAGCTCACAACCCCCAGTAATAATCTCGTGACCCCCTGAGGGGTCCCGACCCCCAGTTTGAGAACCTCTGGGTTAATTTAATTTTAGCACCCTGTGTCCATTCACATGCATGTGCTATTTTGAGCATTTCAGTTTTCACAATATAGGCTCATCCCAGATTCTGGAACAAGCTCAAATGCTTATGTACACACTCCACGAACTGAGCTATTCTAAAGACAAACCCAAAATAACAGTCTCCAGTTTCTGAGGGACCCCAGGGAGCCAGTCTCTAGGAAACAGATAAAAGCATGGAGGTTAAGTCCATTAATGGCTATTAGCCAGGATGGGTGAGGAATGGTGTCCCTAGCCTGTTTGTCAGAGGGTGGAGATGGATGACAGGGGAGAGATCACTTGATCATTACCTGTTAGATTCACTCCCTCAGGGGCACTTGGTATTGGCCATTGTCGGTAGACAGGATACTGGGCTGGATGGACCTTTGGTTTGACCCAGTATGGCTTTCTTATGTTCTAACCTAAATGAACCCAAAGTTATGGAGACGGATATGAGTCAAGGAAGCCAGCAGAGTATCAGAAACCTGGAAAAATCTCTGACTGGATGGGCTCAGGCATTTGGTCACAAGCTGAGGTGGTTCAAAAGTTTTGGATTTTTTTTAAGTAAAACTTTTTTATGGTTTCTTTAAACAATCAAACACAGCAAGCAGCAAATATTTGGCCACACACTTCTGAAACCCCAAACCATATTCAGGTTTTGGCAGACTAATTTCAGCTTTTCAATTAACAAATTTTGAAGGAAAGCAGACATTGTCTGTGATTTTTTTCTGCTTTTTAAAAACCCCTAGTTTTCAATTCAAAAACGTTTTGATGGAAAATATTTGTCCAACCCTTTTAATGAGTTTTAGTGCCTTTTAGCACTAGTTGATGCTGAGAACCAGTGATATCTTGTAAAGAAGTTTTCTCAAAACTGGGTTTGTGCCGAGATGTGGAAGGTTTATTTTTCCCAGGGCCACCAGCGTGGGGGGAGCAAGTGGGGCAATTTGCCCCAGGCCCCACAGGGGCCCCCACAAGAATATAATATTGTATAATATTGCATTTTTTATGGACGGGGCCCCCAAAATTGCTTTCCCTCAGGCCCCCTGAATCCTCTGGGTGGCCCTGAGCCCAACTTTCAGTACTAACAACTCTATCATGCTAACAAGGAGGAAGCATATTTTTAATAATTATATACACCATAAAGCACATCTCTTTCCTATAAAATGGACATAAATATAAAATTAGAAGACATTTCATTTGTAGCATTTCTGGAAAGTAAGATTCAAATTACTTTTTGGCTATTTACAGAACATGTTTCTCTAAGAAATGAACATCAAGGAGAGGTGAAGTGATATGATCCATTATGAGATTCCGGTATGTAAGTTTCCATGATAAATATCTATCTGTTTAACGGATAATAAAATATGAATTCCGCACAAAAAACTTGAAATTGTTTGATCTATTTCTGAACAGTGTTAACTTGCATACTATCAGTTTTTTCAAAATGTCTTTTAATCATTTTATATGAATGACAATGGCTTTCAAGCTAGGAATAATTTTTCTGGTGATTTATTTTCTCTTTTGTCATTTCTCTTATGCATACTCGTGCAACATAATTACAGAGTGTTAAGTAAGGTTTTAGTGAACAAAAGTTCTTCAGGCTTTGAAGTGCAAAAATTATCAGATGAATATTCAACTAAATATTAGAGGATAACTTTATAATGTTTTCAATCCTGAAAATTTCAAGTCATATGCAGGGAGAATTTCTTTGAAAAACAAACAGTGAGCACGCTGGGAGGGGGGACACTCCCTTCTGAGGTGAAAGAATTTTAAGGCTACTCTGCTAAAATTACAGAGTAAGGGGTATTCTTGTATATATTAATGGGCATCCAACTGAGACTTTGGGCAAAACTTTGATCTCTTTACACTCCTGTAAATAGTCCCATTGGAGCTATAAGTTATGATATTATGAAGTTATTTAACTGCTAAGTAAAATATGCATGGAGGAAAGTCAGAACTGTATTACCAAAACAATTTAACTCTGATAACTAGAAAGTTACCTTCCCTCAGCAGAGTCTAGAGCAGCTATTTGGAATAAATATTGGACATTATAAATAATTTAACTAATTCAATGTAACTAGAAATTATTCAGAGTCTAAACCTAGAAGTCACAACTTTCTGAAATAAAATGATCTCATAACCCCAAAATCAGCAGAAATTATTGTAAGACACAGATGGGGATGGATCAGTGGTACATTCATACATATAGTACGGGGGAAATTGTTCAAACAGATATACCCAATATTTGAGACTAGTAGTTATTAGTGCTACTCACAAAAGGGTCAAATAACCCTGGGAGTTAAAACACAAGCATGACATATGTTTTTTGTTTCTTGTACCAAGCAATGCCTCCCAGGAGACCTACTTCCTATATGCCTTTCTCCAGGCTCCCTTCCTCCTCTCAGCCCCTGGGATCCCAACCTAGGGTGACCAGACAGCAAGTGTGAAAAATTGGGACAGGGACTGGGGGGTAATAGGCAACTATATAAGACAAAGCCCCAAATATCAGGACTGTCCCTATAAAATCAGGACATCAGGAACCCTATCCCAATCCCAGAGCTTCCCTCTTAATGTCTGGCTATTTTGTCAAGAATAACTGCAGGACATTACTTTATTCTTGTCTTTTCCCAGTGTTTCTCTCACCTTTTGCCAAAGCTCCTTTCTTGGGGAAGGTTGCCACTGCCGACTCCCTTCCTTCTGCTGCCCCAAATACCTATATTTTCCACCCCACACCTTTCAGCAAGGTTTCATATTTAATTCAACCACCCAGCACCTGAGCTGGGCCCAATCTTAAATTGGGTTGACCCTCCAGGTGCAATGAGATGCACCAATGGTTCTTGGACTGTATTAAATTCTGCCAGTGTTGGGTAAAGGCTCATTTCCTAAACTATGCACCACACACATATATATTATATTTTTAAAAATATATCATCATTACGCCATTATATGCCAGCAATGCCCCTCTGCTATGTACACTGGCCAAACTGGACAGTCCCTACGGAAAAGGATAAATGGACACAAATCAGATATTAGGAATGGCAATATACAAAAACCTGTAGGAGAACACTTCAATCTCCCTGGACACACAATAGCAGATTTAAAGGTAGCCATGCTGCAGCAAAAAACTTCAGGACCAGACTTCAACGAGAAACTGCTGCGCTCCAGTTCATCTGCAAATTTGACACCATCAGCTCAGGATTAAACACAGACTGTGAATGGCTAGCCAACTACAAAAGCAGTTTCTCGTCCCTTGGTTTTTACACCTCAACTGCTAGAAGAGGGCCTCATCCTCCCTGATTGAGTTAACCTCGTTATCTCTAGCCTGATTCTTGCTTGCATATATATACCTGCCCCTAGAAATTTCCACTACATGCATCCGACGAAGTGGGTATTCACCCACGAAAGCTCATGCTCCAATACGTCTGTTAGTCTATAAGGTGCCACAGGACTCTTTGCTGCTTTTATCATTCTAGATGTATATGGAACTCACTTACTTTCCAGATAAGGAGTGTAATATAACATACAGAGGTGGCAATCACACTTTTCAAACATGAGTGCTAAAGTTCATATCAAATTCAGTAATTTGGTAGCTAAGTAAATGGACTGATTTTTCAGAGGTGCTAAGCAGCTTCATCTCTGAAAGTAGTTTGCAATAAGTGTCTTCAAAAACATGACACTAAGAATACTTGGGAAACAAATTAGAGAGCAGGCTGGACTACAGCTTTCTTAAATGACTAATGCCAATTCAAATGACAAATTATATATTGTTAAATCAGTCATCTAGGACAGTGATGTTAACAGAATAAAGGAAGGTTCTTCAAAGACGACTGTCAAAAAAGAAAATGTGAAATTTAAAAGCCTTTTAAAAATGAGTTTCTTGCTGTTAGAATTTGCCACACTTAGCTAGGAAAACAATTACATTCTGTGACAGATTGCAGGAAAAATGGCAACATTATTCAAAGGGTCACTAAATTAGCAAATTTAACAGTTATTTTCCCTGTTCTTTCTTGAAAGTGTCTTTCTGCTGTTATGCCATTCTTTAGAATGAATGGCTGGCAGGTGCTCTCTGATTAGCACTGGACCATAATTGTACAGCACAAAGTGACTACAATGCAAAATGTTTCTCAGTAGTGAAATACCAACTCACATGCATAATAATTCAGCTGGTTTTAAAAAGTTATTGACATAACTGGTCAATAAAATGATTTTTTCTCCTACAATTTCCCCCTCGTTTTCACTGAAAATGTTTGATTTTTAGTTGGGGGAGGGAGAGGTGGCAACCATATACACACAAAAATGAGGTTTTGGATTTTTTGTTTTTCCATAAAAACATTTTTTCTGTAAAACACAAATACTTTGTGAAATTTTCAGTTCCCTCAAAAAAGCCACTTTCAATTGAAAAACAAAATCCTTTGATGGAGTTTGTTTTTTAACCAGTCCTAATTCTTGGGAGTAGAAATAGAATTCCACTGATGATACTGGTGATCTAAGTGTCTCCTACAAACTACTCATAGAATTCATTAAACACATTAACAAACGATATAAACAAATGTTTTCCTTCAGTTTCAGATAAAAGAACATAACCCTTAAAACACCAGGAATACAAGTATTCAATTATTTTCCCATCAACATGAGTTCCTTTAGTTGCCGACACAGAAAGGATCTGGTTTCCAAGAGCTCAGGTGTGCAACTGCGTGCATAAAAGGCATTGGATATGCCACATCCAGCTGTGCATGCAAACTAAGCGTTGTTCCTTGTATAAATTACAACTGTAGAAATTGGGCATCCTGAAAGAGGGAAAAATTCACTCTAGAAATAAAATACTTTATGAACTATGCTTAGATGCACAGTGAAGTACAGCACGGCATAAAAAAATTAGCATTTGTCATTTCACGATGATTATTATACTGATACCACAGGGCTGTTACGATCACTGGTGGTGTTGGATATTGAGTTCTTAACGGCTCCCATTGTCTCACAGGTTGCTATATATTAACAATAGTTTACCGTATTTCCAATTATGGCAAGTAACCCTAAGTACAGAGTGATCAGGACTAGCAAGGCAGAGGGCAAAGCCAGGCTTGTTGAGAAATGTGCCACTTCAGGGGATCTCCTTGTAGGGTTAGTTGGCAGAATGCCTACAAAGCCTGGACTAAGACTCAAAGGTGTTCTCCTCAAGGGAAGCAAGGATATCACTACCAGCCCTCCCCGGAGGTCAATCTACCCTATGGCATAGTTGTCACTATGGACCTGGAGGAGTGCAATTCATATGACACCCATGTCCCTTGTGGATGGATTGGGACAGTTTTATTCCATTAACAATACCTGTTTAAAGGGGATTAAGATTAGTTAAGGGTGATACCCCCAACACAAACCCACAAAAGCAAGGAAATACCAAGTTATGGTACCATTATCTTTCCCTAATGCCCATATAGCAGTGACTGTGAGACTGCAGATCACCACAAAAAGCTTTCTTCTACTTGCAAAGATAAACAACATATGACACATAGCACTTTACTTTCGCTCACAGTACAACTACATCATCATTTGGAAGGAATTTTTTTTGTACAATTCTTCATTTCCCCTTTGGGGTGTGTGGTGGTGGTGGTGGAAAATCTCACTCGAATTTTTCACCCAGGAAGCATGTTTTCCTCACTTGAAACTAAACAAGGCTTTTGAAATTTTGTGTTTTTAAGTTGTGTCGCGAAGATGAAAAATGTTGAATGAAAATGGGTTTTTAATTCATTCTTTCATGCAATACTTAGGGCTTTTCCCCCCTAGCTCTACTCATAGCTTCTCTACACTGGAAACTATGGGCTACTGCTCCTCTACTGAGCAGAGGTTTCCAACAGGCTACCTCCTCACAGCTTGCTAACTATAGATCATAGGGAGTAGCCCTATTCTCTGAGGCCAGTATGTGGCTTCAATCACGCAATAGAAAAAGTAAAAGGAGAAGCCTCACCACTCCCACATCAAGCAGAGCTCTCAAGTGTGCTGCCATATTTTAAGCTGACTCAGATCCCCAATTCATGGAGGAAAGAGAGAGATCCACATTAACATACCCTTAGTTTATTGCAAGTGCACCAAACTGGGAGTAAATGAAGTAACAGCCAAGTTACACAAGGTCATTTCTAGCACACCTGGAAACAGAATCCAGTCTTATTGGCATTGCATCTCCTAATCTGCCAGTTTTTTGAGGTTGCCTATGAGGTCTGTAACCACTGCTCTACCCACCCAATAACACAACCTTCCCACAGCCAATAAGAAAACCCAGAATTCCTGACTCTCAATCCCCTTCCCTCCTTTGCCATTCATACCACTGAACTATGCATTCCCTCCCCCTCTCCTCCCAGCTGAGAATAGAACCCCGGAATCCTGATGGCCAGCTTTCTACTACTATACAACCCATTCTCAAAATGTGTATGTCATTTCTCCCTCTAATTGCCGCTCCACAGGAAGAATTGCTGTCCCTGCATCTCAAGTGATGGAGCTCTAAGCTGGGAATCTGAAAGTATAGGGTTTAAGCCCTACTGATCATCCATACGAGATGGGTCTTCATTTTTGCGTGTGACAGAATTCCTGTGTTTCTAGGGTTTTTTTAAGAATTCACCGCCTGAGGAAAATAAATTTTAAAACTCATTTAATAGTGAAAAACTATTAGAGTCTGTCAACTACAGTGGATCAAGCAACAAAACAGGTGGCTTCACATTTTGTTCATTTTCTAAATATTTGGGTAGCTTGCATCACATGTTTGGAGGTTTGACATTTGAGAAGTATGATATAGGTTTTAATAAAAATGGGGGTCCATATTCTCTGAGAGCAGCCTGAGGTTTCAGTCCTATTGGAAGCAATAGGAAAAAGTGGCCATCTTTGCTTGCATCCAGGGGCGGCTCCAGGCACCAGCACGCCAAGCGTGTGCCTGGGGCAGCAAGCCGCGGGGGGAGGGGCACCCTGCTGGTTGCTGTGAGGGGGGCAGGCAGGCTGCCTGCGGTGGCTTGCCTGCAGGAGGTTCACCGGTCTGCGGTTTCGGCGGTGGGTATGCTGAAGCTGTGGAACTGGAGGACCTCTTGCAGGCATGCCCCTGAAAGCAGCCTGCCTGACGTGCTTGGGGTGGCAAAATACCTAGAGCCGCCTCTGCTTGCATCCCACAAATAATGAAACAACAGCCTTATTTAGTGCATAAGTAGGTTTCAATCCCACTGAGTAGCTTCAGTCACATTGTAAGGGTTAGAAATGGTAATCATTTGTGAGTAAGGGAAAACTGACTATAATGGCACAAATAGAAAAAAACCCAAGCACATTTGCTTATATCTGACAACTGGCAATAAGTTTTAATTGTATGGAAAGAGAGAATGATAAAAGAAAAGGCATGTTTAAAATAAAAGGGCTCTGAAGAGATTCACATGCTGAAATTTCATAAAGCTTCCCATTTTAAATTGATTTTAGTTTGTAAACTAAGTAGCAGGCACAGTTGAAAATAGCCAGAAAACAATCTTTACTCACAGATTTTCAACTGTAAATATGGAAATGAAATGTTTTCCATATAAAACAGAGGTTTAATTCCTGCATTACACAAAACTCTAGAACTAGCTTCAGCATGAGCTGCTTCCCCGCCTCTCCAATGTGTTTTAATGCCAAACCAACTTTTCTTTTTATGTACCAAATAAAAGTTCCTGAATTTTTACAGGTATTAAAACTTGCTACGATTGACAGGTTTCTGAGTAGCAGCCGTGTTAGTCTGTATCCGCAAAAAGAACAGGAGTACTTGTGGCACCTTAGAGACTAACAAATTTATTTTAGCATGAGCTTTCATGAGCTACAGCTCACTTCTTCGGATGCATAGAATAGAACACACAGACAGGAGATATTTATACATACAGAGAACATGAAAAGGTGGAAGTATGCATACCAACAGGAAAAGTCTAATCAATTGAGATGAGCTATCATCAGCAGGAGGAAAAAAAACCTTTTGAAGTGATAATTAAGAAGACCCGTAGAAGGTGTGAGGAGAACTTAACATAGGGAAATAGATTCAATTAGTGTAATGACCCAACCATTCCCAGTCTCTGTTTAGGCCACAGTTAATTGTTTGCATATTAATTCGAGTTCAGCAGTTTCTCTTTGGAGTCTGTTTTTGAAGTTTTTTTGTTGCAAAATTGCCACCTTCAAGTCTGTCACTGAGTGGTTAGAGAGGTTGAAGTGTTCTACCACTGGTTTTTGAACGTTATGATTCCTGATGTCAGATTTGTGTCCATTTATTCTTTTGCGTAGAGACTGTCCGGTTTGGCCAATGTACATGGCAGAGGGGCATTGCTGGCACATGATGGCATATATCACGTTGGTAGATATGCAGGTGTATGAGCCCCTGATGGAGTGTCTGATGTGATTAGGTCCTATGATGGTGTCACTTGAATAGATATGTGGACAGAGCTGGCATCGGGCTTTGTTGCAAGGATAGGTTCCTGGGTTAGTGTTTATGTTGTATGGTGTGTGGTTGCTGGTGAGTATTTGCTTCAGGTTGGGAGGCTGTCTATAAGCGAGGACTGGCCTGTCTCCCAAGATCTGTGAGAGTGAGGGATCATCTTTAAGGATAGGTTATAGATCTTTGATGATGCACTGTTTTAGTTGGGGGGTGTAGGTGATGGCTAGTGGCGTTCTGTTATTTTCTTTGTTAGGCCTGTCCTGTAGTAGGTGGCTTCTGGATACTCTTCTGGCTCTGTCAATCTGTTTTTTCACTTCAGCAGGTGGTTATTGTAGTTTTAAGAATGCTTGATAGAGATCTTGTAGGTGTTTATCTCTGTCTGAGGGATTGGAGCAAATACGGTTGTATCTTAGAGCTTGGCTGTAGACAATGGATCGTGTGGTGTGTCTGGGATGGAAGCTGGAGGCATGTAGGTAAGTATAGCGGTCAGTGGGTTTCCGGAATAGGGTGGTGTTTATGTGACCATCGCTTATTAGCACAGTAGTGTCTAGGAAATGGACCACTTGTGTGGATTGGTCTAGGCTGAGGTTGATGGTGGGATGGAAATTGTTAAAATCACGGTGGAATTCCTCGAGGGCTTCTTTTCCATGAGTCCAGATGATGAAGATGTCATCAATGTAGCGCAAGTAGAGTAGGGGCATTAGGGAACGAGAGCTAAGGAAGCGTTGTTCTAAGTCAGCCATAAATATGTTGGCCATGCGGGTACCCATAGCAGTGCCACTGACTTGAAGATATATATTGTCCCCAAATGTAAAATAGTTGTGGGTGAGGACAAAGTCACAAAGTTCAGTCACCAGGTTAGCCGTGATATTATTGGGGATACTATTCCTGATGGCTTGTAGTCCATCTTTGTGTGGAATGTTGGTGTAGAGGGCTTCCACATCCATAGTGGCCAGGATGGTGTTTTCTGGAAGATCACCGATGGATTGTAGTTTCCTCAGGAAGTCAGTGGTGTCTCGAAGATAGCTGGGAGTGCTGGTAGCATAGGGCCTGAGGAGAGAGTCCACATAGCCAGACAATCCTGCTGTTAAGGTGCCAATGCTTGAGATGATGGGGCGTCCAGGATTTCCAGGTTTATGGATCTTGGGTAGCAAATAGAATACACCTGGTCGGGGTTCTAGGCGATGTTGTCTGTGAAGTAGGAGGTTGTGGTCTACATCCCACATCTCTTTAATGAATAGGCAGCAGCAGCAAGGCTGGCACTATACAGAATACCTTTTTGTAGGCATCGAACAAATCATTCCTGTTTTCATTGATGCCTGCAGTAATAGATACCATCGTAAATGTTATTACATTTGTCAAAATATTCAAGAGATATTCAACTACTAAACTGTGACTTTCTGGGTCAGTGATGACATCAAAGTATTATTTACCTTACTTCAGGCATCATTGAAAACCTGGGCAATTGATAATGTTCAGACCAGTATTTCATTGCTCAAAGTGTTTGAGAGACACCAAACCATTACATTAGAAAGTTTCTGAATCAGTGACTATACAAACCACTACAATCCACACATGCTTTCATGAATGTCTATAAATATACCATATTACATATTACAGAAACACTTATCCACCAAAAATAGGAGGCAAATTCACAAATCTTTCATTCATTCTACAGTAAGAAAATTTAATAGAAAGACATCCCACCTGAATGAGTTTGGTTTAAATCCATGAAGTCACTTAAAAATAAACCTAAGCAGTTTAAGTAAAGAATAAAATACAAGGCCAGATTCTCCACTAGTGTAAATTAGCCTACATTTTATATAATATGACCTCAAGAGAACTACAAAAAGTAACACCAGCTGAGGACCTGACCCAGAGCTTTCAATGTAATTATAGAACCACAGTATATACAAATAAATTAAAATATCTTATTCTGACAGTATGTTGAGACAATACTGAAAGTTTGCAGAAACATCAGTGGGGAGAAGAAGTAAAGACTTACTACTGGTAGTTTCCAAACAACTACTCTCTGCTAACTTCCTATTTTTATAGACAATTATTAGATAAAACAAATAGTTACAGGCTCATAAGAGGGTCCCATTAATTGGCTAACACTGTATAGAAATTCCAGGAAGGAGGCAGCAGCGCCTGTACTTGAGGAAACAAATAAATGAGGTCCTTGAAAAATCTAGCAACTGTAGAATGGGAAATACTGCAAAACCCTGGATAGGATGATGATGTGCAGATACTCCTGCTAAACGTACCCATGGAGCTGGTAGATCACTCTGAATGCTTTATGATAGCTGTTTACCCAGTAAAGTAGGAATTGGGGCTTCCAAAGGAGAGAGGTGGTTTTGTGCTGCCCAAATAGAGATATTTTTTTTAACTGCAAAAGTCAATCTAGTAGAGTCCTTCCAACTAGGTAAATATATATTCTGGATTTCAGCTGAACAGTTTCTTTCAGTAATAGCTAACCAGCCAGTATCCAGATACAAAGATGCTGGGTCTAGATACAGGATCTGACCTTTGTTCTGGGCAATCACATGGGATAAGGCAGCTTATCACAGGCTAAGATGACAGGTTCATTGCGTCAGAATACCAAAACTGCCTCAGATCATGCTGGGGCTACCATTACAGTAACTGCTGAATCCTGTCTACATTTTCTTAGGATCCTCAGTATTAACAGAATTAGTATTCATTATTTGAACTGGATAGGTATATGCTATTGGCAAAGTCCATGAGATGAAGAAAGCTTCTGAGAGGAAACATGGGTTAAGAAACCCCTCGACACACACACCTCCTTAAGTAGAATGTTTGGCATTTCTTCTGTTGATCTGAAGGAGTATCCCCACTTGTGAAAGATTGCTTTGCAGGATTGAGTCCTTGACAGTCCATTCATGGTCATCTCTGAGCTGGTCCGTGAGGACATTTTGTAAGCCTGATAGATAAAAAAGCTACTGATAAGTTTTGGTGAGAATGTACCATTTTCAGTTAAAACAGCTTCTTGGCAAAGAGGGGAGGGTAGTTCCTCAATATCTGTTGCATAATTCATTTCTATTGGATACCATTGTGAGCATTGTCCATGAAATCCCATGGGTCTATGCTTACAGGGGTAACTCCTGTCAGACTAGTTGGGGCCACTTGAAAGGGAACAAGGGAAATAGGTGGGGGATACCTTCTTGAAGTCCACTTGAGTCTCCACCACTACCACAGCTGAAGAGCTGGCTGGATCCATAGAAGTACTGATGGAGTGCCTTTTATCTTGGTACAGTCTAGCAGCTGAGAATTGGTGACTCAGGTTGCATGGTCAATGAAAGATCACTCAGTATTGAAAATAAACTTCAGGGCCATGAAAGTCTGTGCTTGGAGCACCTGAACAACAGGGGTTGTCAACGAAGTTGTGGCTGCTGGGATCAAAGTCAGTACCGAGAGGTTAGTATTGGAGGAAGTGCAGGCTGCTGTCTCAGGCAATACCATATGTACTCAGTGACTGGATTTTGCCAAAAAGTGAGAGAGAGGAACTTTATTTGGGCTGTGAACTGCCTTTTGGCTGAGTAGTCAATGCCTCCTTCTACTAGGTCCCAGACAGGGAAATTTAGGATTGTGCTTGCTGTGGTAATGCCATTCCTTTCTATCTAAATTGTGATGGGTTGGATCACAGAAACCTCCTTGGGAGCTGCCACCTGATGTGCCAAGACTACTTGTACCCTTGCTTTCCCTGCCAGCTCAGGACTCCAGCACCCTGTCTTGCTGAACCAGACACTCCCGTCTGCTCCAACACAGACCCAGGGTCTGAATTACTTGCCCCAAAGCTGCAGGTTTACCTGAAAGCAGCTAACAGAAGTGTTCCTGTTCTTAACACTCAGATGCCCAAATCCCAATGGGGTCTAAACCCAAATAAATCCATTTTACCCAGTATAAAGCTTATACAGGGCAAACTCATAAATGTTCACCCTATATAACACTGATAGAGAGATATGCATAGTTGTTTGCTCCCCAAAGTATTAATACATACTCTGAGTTAATTAATAAGTAAAAAGTGATTTTATTAAATGCAGAAAGTAGGATTTAAGTGATTCCAAGTAGTAACAGACAGAAGAAAGTAAGTCCCCAAGCAAAATAAAATAAAATGCACAAATCTGTGTCTAATCAAACTGAATACAGATAATCTCATCCTTAGAGATGCTTCAGTAAGTTTTTTCCTCAGATTGGACCCCTTCCAGGCCTGGGCACAATTCTTTCCAATGGTACAGCTCTTGTTCCAGCTCAGGTGGTAGCTAGGGGATTCTTCATGATGGCTCCTCTCCTCTTTGTTCTGTTCCACCCCTTTATATATCTTTTGCATAAGGCAGAAATCCTTTGTCCCACTCCCTCCTTCTCAATGGAAAGGCACCAGGTTAAAGATGGATTCCAGTTCAGGCGACATGATCACATGTCACTGCAAGATTTCATTGCCCACTTGCCAGCACACACGTATACAGGAAGACTTACAGGTAAAAAACCCATCTGCAGACAATTGTCCTGGTTAATGGGAGTCATCAAGATTCCAAACCACCATTAATGGCCCACACTTTGCATAATTACAATAGGCCCTCAGTTATATTTCATATTTCTTGTTTCAGATACAAGAGTGGCACATTTATACAAATAGAATGATTACACTCAGTAAATTATAAGCTTTGTAATGATACCTTACAAGAGACCTTTTGCATGAAGCATATTCCAGTTACATTATATTCACTCATTAGCATATTTTTATAAAATCATAAAGACCTCAGCGACACATAAATATATGGTACCTTGAATGCCTGTCAAAGAGAACTGCTACATCGCAGAAGGGGAAGATTTTGACTTTTCAGCTGCAGCATCTAAATCCCAGTACCAGAGAAGTCCCTAACACTAATGAGGGTTTTTTTGGGGCGGGAACAAGGCAGTTAATATATAGCCAGTGGTCAGAAATATTACTTGACTAAAAATATATCTGAATAACAAAGTCACAAAGAGGGAAGCCGACACAACAAGGGTTCTGTCCCACTGCTTTGGATGGTAAGAAAAAAACTGAAGGGTGGTTGGGTCTGCTCTGCCACTTGTGTCCTCAGGTGAGGGGCTCAAGGACACAAGTGGCACAAATGCAGCCCAACAGACACTGCCGGTCAAAAGGATCTGATTTTGTACATGTGAGCTGCAAGCACACCAGAAGTGGAATCTGATGCCTGTGTGAGAGAATTATACATTATTTTTAACAATGTATGAATAAGAATATGCCAGGAATTAATAGTAAAAGTTAAAATAAAACAGCAGCAGTCCAGTGGTCCAAGCCAGATGGATCTTTAGTGATCTGCACTTAATCACACAGGGCACAAATTAACAATTGTGCAACCTTGTGATTCCTGGAATATATGGTATGTGGAGTTTTACCATGGCAGTGCAGCTATGCTGCTGGAATTATTTGGGAGGAACTGCAGATGCACTAGGTGAGAGAAGATCTAAGGTAATAATGGACTTTTTGTTAATGTTGCTGCTGAAATATGTTACTTTTCACTGGAATTTCTATGACAAGTATGTGATATCTGTAGCTCAGTTTCTCACATAAGCTTAGTGCTATAATGTAATAACATTTGTAATCAAGGAAAGTATTTGTGACAATTTATTGTGTGTCAGATATCTGAGATATAGTTTCAAGAAGTGCTGGTTAAATGATTCTCTCTTACTTTCAGTTAAAGCAAAAAAGTGTAATACATTGTGCCTCGCTGTATTAGGACGTATTTTTATAAGCCTCACCTATTTCTTTTTTAATGACTATAAATGAATACAAATTGCATACATCATTTGCATTTGTTTTATTCAGTGAAATCAGCAGAAATTATTGATCCATTTTGATAAAATTATTAAACCATTGTGGGATATCACTAATCCAGATTTTATTGAATCCAACGGAATGGATTACAACCTCCATTATATGTGGCTAAACGCTTGAAAATTCAACCACTGAATGTTTCCTATAAATTGAATGATGCATTTACCCTATACATGGCATATATTTTAAAAGCATGTTTCTGGACTTGTTTTATGAACAGATTGGATTGTATGCAGAAGGAGAAACTATTCCCTATCTGAGACAAGGTGTACTTAGACAGTGCACTAATTTTTTTCAACAATAATTTTCTGCCTAAGGGCAAGTACAGACAGAGGAGCCTTCAAGTAATTCTGTGCTATTGTAATTTTGAAATTCACAGCATTTAGCAGCCAATGTCTCAAAGGGAAAAAAAGTACTTTCATTTTTGCCTTCTGCAGCCATTCCAACAGGGAGAGGTCTGGTCTCTGAAAATGCAGCTCATTAAAATGAAGAAGTTTTCAAACTTTGATGTCTGCAGTTCACTAGGGACCTACTACCTGTTCACTGAGCTATTATGTTTAATAGGAGTAGTAGCTGCACATCACACTACACGCTGTGATTAAACTGCTTTAATCAAATTCATTATGTCCCTAATATTTATAAAATACAGCAGGATATATACTGTTTAGATTATAAGTAATTTCACAATTACAAAATTCTTTCTTCCCTTAGCTGATTTTATGCAATAATCGTAGAGCATTTTTATCAACTTCATGAGTATCTTATCAAGAAGAAAGCACTCTGGGTAGCTTTAAGTTACAAACTACTTGGTCCTCTGCTATTTGGTTAGGCTATTTTTTGAGGCTACATCCATTGAACTTTAATTAGTTACCCTTTTAAAATACATTGAATCTAGTAGTTGCAGAATAATAGAATTTATTTTTTTTTAAACCAATTAAGTCTGCATTTGATGCATCATGTATCTATCTGTATTGTTGGAGATATCTGATGCCTTCAACTTTACTGATCCTTCTCTTTTCTAATTTCTCTCATAACTAGGGTTCTGTGACTCTGTGCTCTCTTGGTTCTGAGTTCTCATTTAGTGCACCCAATGGCTTTTCATTTTCTCCTTAACACTTTCCTGTTGTTGTCCCCTTGTTTCCTCTCCCCACACTTTACTTTTTTTGGCAACTTTATTTGATATTAGGTCTCAACTACTATGCCAACCATGACAGGTTACCCGCCAATCTGAGGGTACCACTGAGCCAGCCTGTTCCACCAGCCTGCACTCCCTCACCCTGCCCTGCTGAGCCAGGCCCTCAAGCCTCCTTGAGCACACTCACAGGTAGGGACACACCCAGCTGCAGAAAGAGAGACAGACACTGAGATCAGCTCTGCATGGGAAGACCCAGCTCGAGAATTGCCCAACACTCAAGTGCACACCCGCTCTGGAGTATAAACCCAAAATTGTATTGTCTTGTGCTGCACAGAAATCTGTACAAGGTAAGCTCATGAAAATTATCCCCTCCCTCAATGTGGAGGAAGATACACTTTTATAATTGATACATAGTCAATATTCCTAACCGTAGATACAGAAATGGTACATGCATACAAATAGAATAATCATAGTCAGTACCTCAAACTTTCAAATGATACCTCACATGACCCATCTTGCATAAAACATTGGTTATGCCATATTCATATCATAACAATATTCCTAGGAAGAAGATAGGGTGTAGTGTCACACCAATAATACCCAAGTCTACTTCCCAACCTTTTCCCCTCTGTCCACTCTCCCTTCTCAGGCTACTCCCATTACATGACTTTATTTTGCTGCCATCATTCAAGATTGATCTATCACAGTCTGAATTTCTCTCCTCTTCTCTATTTCCATTCACAGCTCCTGCATCTTTCCTATATTCTAGACCTGGAACCCAATTATAATCTTTGATTTTTTTATTTCCTTCTCTCTACCCAGTCTCACCGTTATACAATTTAAAAATATCACCAAAATCCATATTTTCATTGTGCCTGCTGTAAAAATCGTGGCTATGCATCCGAGCACTTTCATCTTGATTAATGTAACCTTGTCCTATCTGTCCTTCCTGCCTCCCACTTCTTTCCCCCTCCAGCCTGGAGCACAGCAACATATTTGACATCTCTCTCTCTCTCCCCGCGAAAGACTGCCATATCACTCCATTCCTTGAACCCTTTAATTGGCCTTCTGTCTCTTACCATATCGAATTTAAGATCCTTCTCCTCAAAAAGGCCTAACAATATTTTTCTTCCATCAGCATTTCCGCTCTGACTTCCTTACTTGCACCCTTTCTGCTCTCTTGATCTCTTCTGCCACTATTGGTTTTCCATTTCCTATGCTGTCCTGTGTAGGCTGCGTTAACAGTATAGTAAGGAGTGCAGCCTAGGGTCCATCAATTAAGGTGTCTGCTGTGTGACCTTTGTGGAGCTGCACATGTGCAGAAGGGACTCCTGGCCTGAGGAGCCTGGATCTCAAAGCTTTGTTATGGTAAGGATTCCTGTGAAGGGTACTTGTAAGGCAGATTCAGGACCTATGATCTCTGCACCCTGATGATTAAGTCAGCCTACTAACAAAATAGTTTTCACCCATGTATACAATAACAATCATCTCAAGTAGCTGTTTCCTGACCGAAGCTCTTGCCATGCCAACATATATTTGCCTTGTCACTAAGGCCAACCAATGAACTTCCAGGGGAACTGTCTTCCCATGTGTGTGTTGAATGCCCACAGGTCCAAATAATGGTCCCCATGGCCCACTGCCTTGCTGCTTATCTGGGCATGAGCAAGTGCTCTATTGGGCAGGACTCGGCATATTATATATCCTTCCCCCTGGTGCACAGGGAACGAATGGCTTATGTGATGCCCTTGCATCCCCATTCCCAACCTGAAGTGGGGGAGCCCTTAAAGGAGCCACAACGACTTTCTTTCTGCTTGATCAGACAAAAATCCCTTCCCTTCGCCTTTGACAGAACAGAGAATGCATTTATTTAAATGCTGGAAAAAGTAGAATAATCCTGATGGAAAGACCTGGTGATACTATAATATCACAGTTAAAATCCAGGAAACCAACATAATCATTACTCTAAATCAATTCTTTCCTCTCCTGTCTCAACTTTCTGAAAAACATGGCTTATATAAACAAACCAGGAAAATGGAGTGACAATTTTCCCTTACATCAGTCCCATTAAAGCTGTTTCAATGTACAGAAAATTCTTAATCTTTTAAAAAAACTTTAAAAATGGTTCCATAGTGTATGGAGTAATAAGGAAGCCCATCCTAGCATTATGAGATCAGATTTGATTTTAAAACTTGATGCAGATGACATTTAAAGCACTTTTTCATCTTTATTGTTCATCCAGGTAAGAATTCAGAATGCAATCTCCATCTGAAATATACAGTAAAAGCATTGCAAGAAAATAGTTTAAAGACTATTTAAGATAAGTGAAAGTACCTTGAAAATAAATTGGGAGTACCTGTGGGAAAAAAGTATAAAAAATTACATCTTTAAAAGCTAGAAAATGTATTGTATAGTAAAGCCAAAAGGAGAAAAATCCATGCTGCATAAGATGTGGTGATTAATGCACAGCTAGGTTATTAATACATTACATTTTTAAAAGAATGAAAATGTAAGATGTAATAAAAGTCCCACTGATATGAGGGTATACAATTGCTCTAACATTTCTTCTCTAGGGCAATCTTAATATAAAGGGTAGTTCAAAAAAGATGTAGGCTGTTGAACTGGAAATTTTTGGGAGGAAGTCTTTGTAAAAAAAAAAGCGTTGAGAGTGGCAATACTGTGATTTCTTTTTGTTGAAGAACTGTATTTTATCAAACTTCTCTAAACTAGTTCACAGAACACATATGGTTAAGAAGCCACATTGGGCTATTTTAATACAGATGTAACAGAGAATAGGAATAGATTTATAGATTCTAAGGCCAAAAAGGACCAGGTAATCATCATATCTGACCACCTGCATAACACAGGCCACAGGACTTTCCTGAATTAATTCATCTTTGAACTAGAGTGTATCTATTAAAAAAAATATCCCACAATCATGGAAAATACACCACAACGAACGTGTTAAATTGTTCCAATGATTAATTAACCTCACTTAAAAGTTAAATCATGTTCCTAATTGTAGTAAACAGTCTTCATGCCTCTGAAAAGAATATTTGGGTGAATAAACCTTTAAGAGTAATATTAAAAAAATAAACAAAACAAACAATTAGCAAGCTTAACTGCTTTGCAACCACAGTAATCTTCCATCCCACCCTCAACACAAAGGTAACTTCTAGTATGTACCCTCTTCTCTCCAAGCAGAAACCTTAACATTAGCAAACACCATAAACTGTACACTGCAACCTAAAGGTTGTGGTCTGAATGAATGAGGGGTCCTACATTAAAGAATAGTATGTGATCATGTAATTAAATACTGTTTCAAAATGCATATGGCATGTTTGCCTATAGAGTCCCAAGCTCTGTCACATATTCTTGAGTTCTCTTGTGTAGATGCCTCTGGCCCAAACAGACATGAAAAATTAGGAGGGATTGTAATGGAGTTTCCTTTTTAATTTAAAGGGACAGGCATATTTTCAATACAATTCATTTAATCGCAAGTACTTAACAAAACTACAGTTTCTTGGTCAAAATGCCTTGAAAAGAATAGTGTACATGTTGTTGCACACACAGAAAGAGAATGGATAGTGGGAGAAGGCATTAAGTAAACAAGTTATTATTATGGCAGGTCTCTAGATGGTGCTGTTACACAAAAACATAAGAATGGCCATACCGGGTCAGACCAATGATCCATCTAGCCCAGTATCCTGTCCTCTGCCAGCAGCCAATGACAGGTGCTTCAGAGGGAATGAACAGAGCAGGAAATCATCAAAAGACCCACTCTCAGCTTCTGGCAAACAAATGCTTCAGATGCTTCAGACCATTGCATCCCCTGCTCATCCTAGCTAATGTCTAATGACCTGTCCGCCATGAAGTTATCAGGGTTATTTTTTTTTAACCCTGTTATAATTTTGGCCTTAACATCTCCTGCCAAATAGTTTCACAGGTTGACTGTGTGTTGTGTGAAGAAATATTTCCTTTTGTTTGCTTTTAACCTTCTGCCTATTTCAACCTTAATTTCATTGGATGACTCCTGGTTTCTCGAGTTATGTGAACAAATAATTTCCTTATTCACTTTCTCTACACCAGTCACCATTTTATAGACCTCTATCATATCCCTTCTTATCTCTCTTTTCCAAGTTGAAAAGTCCCAATCTTTTTTAATCTCTCCTTATACAGAAGTGGTTCCATACTCTAATTATTTTAATTGCCCTTCTCTGTACCTTTTCCGATTCCAATACATCTTTGTTGAAATGGGGTGATCAGATCCACACACAGTATTCAAGATGTTGGAATATCATGGATTTATATAGAGGCATTATGATATTTTCTGTCTTGTTCTCTGCCCTTTTCTAAATGGTTCCTATCATTGTTAGCTTTTTTGATTACTGCTGCACATTGAGCAGATTCTTTCAGAGGACTATCTACAATGATTCCAAGGTCTCTTTCTTGAGTGGTAACTCAGTTTAGACCCCATCATTTTATATGTATAGTTGGGATTACAGTGTGCATTACTTTGCATTTATCAACATTGAATTTTGTCTGCCATTTTGTTGCCTAGTCATCCAGTTTTGTGAGATCCCTTTGTAACACTTTGCAGTCTGCTTTGGACTTAACTGTCTTGAGTAATTTTGTACCATCTGCAAATTTTGCCACCTCCCTGTTTACTTCTTTTTCCAGATCATTTATGAATATGTTGAACATCCCTCCTCCCAGTACAGATGCTGGGGGGACACCACTGTTTACCTGTTTCCATTCTGAAAACAGACCATGTATTTTTACCCTTTGATTCCTATATTTTAACCAGTTACTGATCCATGAGAGGACCTTCCCTCTTATCCCATGACAGCCATATTTTCCTAAGAGCCTTGGATGAGTCACAGAGTCCTAAAAGTCCCTGTATGAAAAAGTGTGTGTGAAAAAGTTTATAGTCTGGGAAGAAAATTATGTATTGGTTTTCTGATGCACTTTCTTTGTGTGAGCTATGGCAAGCAGAAGGGAGTTAGCCCACTGCATTTATTTTCCTAACCAGTCAATTGTTGCAGAGTTACTCACTGGGAACCAGGTGTTGGTGTTTGGGCTAAGACACCTGAAAGAGAGGTTGACACCATAATGTTTATGGCCCTCTCTGTTCCAGGACTAGCATATATGGGTAAAGAAATCAAGTTTATACTTACAATATACTCTAACGCTACATCACTGATGTCTCTTCTAGGACAAAGCTGCCATACAAATTTTGATATCTGCTACTGCTCAAGAGAGGAATAATTATTAGGGCTGTTGGTTAATTGCAGTTAACTCGTACAATTAACTCAAAAAATTAATAGAATACCAATTGAAATTAATATTTTGGATATTTTCCTACATATTCAAATATATTGATTTCTATTACAGAGAATACAAAGTGTACAGTGCTCACTCTATTTATTATTTTTCAATTCCCCTCATACAAGTACAGTAGTGAAATCTATTGTGAAAGTGTAATTTACAAATGTACATTTTTTGTTACATAACTGCACTCAAAATAAAAATGTAAAATTTTAGAGCCTACAAGTCCAGTCAGTCCTACTTCTTATTCAGGCAAATTGCTAAGACAAACAAGTTTGTTTACATTTACAGGAGATGCTGCTGCCTACTTCTTATTTACACTTCAGGGGGAACACCCTGCTCCCCCACGTTCATCCTTATAATACGATTGTGTGGTATCCAACAAAGTTTTTCATGTTGGGTGTCTTTGGAAAGCTCATGCTGTACTGTGTATTGTTGTTATAGTAATGTTATCGGTTGTAATTTCATGTATATAGTTATGAGGCTGAGAATGTGTCCTCATGGCTTAAAACAAGTCCAGGCAAAACTCTCCAGGAGCAGAGGGGCAGTTCACACCTCATCAGAGCATGTATGGGACAAACCCATCCCAGCCTCACAGGAACAAAGGATACTGGCCTAGGCAGCAACAAAGGATCGACTGGACTCTTGAGTGAGTCACCCCCCTTCCCTTGGTCAGTCAGGGACTATGATAAGATAATGCTCACCTGACTCTGAAGGGGGAGGGGCAAAGCCAAGAGGGAAGAAAGAACATGATAAAAGGGAGAGACGTTTGTCATGCTCTCTCTCTTCCACCTCCATCTACAGACACCACCAGCAAGTGACTGAAGCGCTGATCAAAGGGGAGAGCCTGGCTGAAGGGCAACCAGCCAGCCTGTGGTGAGAAGTATCTAAGTTTGTAAGGGCACTGAACATGTTAAGACCAGCTTAGAAAGCAAGGAATGCAGAGAAGAACAGAAACTCTCGCTCAAGAGAGTTTCTATCTTTGTTCATACTACATACTGTATTTATTTCACAGTCTCTCAGCTACAAAACTGCATTCCAGCACCACCTGCTGACATGTAGTAAAATAACAAATCAAGTTGATTTCATGTACCGGTACTTGGATGTATTAATTGCCTTGTACTTTCTCCTGAAGAGGCCAGGATAATTAGACAGAAATTTCTGTGTCTTGTGTATTGCTGATGGAACTTAGAATCCTACCATGGATACTTACATATATGGAGTCTAAGATAAAAATAAACCAATAGACTTATTTGGCTTGTAATCAAGGCACAGGCTTCCTCTCCTTCTGAAAGAAGGTAGAATTGAGGAGGTATATATACTGCATTGGGACCACATGGCAGTTGGATGCAGAGTAGTGGTGCAATCTTGGAGGAATCCGGCTGCAAGTACATAGGATTAATGAAGCAATAACAATCTTCTTTTGAGGTGGAGAACTGAATTCAAAAGAGGGAAAAATGACAGAATGTAGGCTCTGAATCAGCAAAGTACTTATAAATTAACCATGAATAAAAATGTGTACTCTGTAAAACAGTGTTTGTTTTATGAACAGTTGCCTGTCAAACATCTTCTAATTTTGTGGGGGTTCTTTCTCTCCTGGATAAATAATAGTCATATTTTCCTTACTGCAGATGTGCTTATCTGTAGAACATATTATAAAACAAGAAAAATAAATGAAATCCAAACACATTCTCATCCCACAACATGTTGGGAGTTTTGTATTAAAGTTAACTAGCGGATACTTCCAAACCTCAAGATGAGATTATGCTTCTAAGAACTAAACAAAAAGTTAGATTTGTGGAAGAAGAAACTTACATCTGCAAAAAGGTGAAATCTTCATAAATACACAACTAAGGCTTAATGTCTTCACTCAAAACACCACACACATTGGTATTGCTTACCTTAATGATCTGCTAAGAAAAGACCAAATTATTTTATTGTACAATGCAGCGTTTTTTAACCTTTTCTGCAGCTATTCATTCTTCTACTACATAAGCCTGGCTACACACAGTAGTTTAAAACTAATGGGGGCTTTTAGGGAAAAAAACCCATTTTTTAAGCTACTAAGAAGACCTAAATGAAAATTACGTTTTCTCTTCATTTAACGTCTAATGTTTGCCTGATGTTCTTATGCCTGAGGGTTCATCAAATTGGAAGCTGTTATGTAAGATGTATGAACAAAAATATGTGCACCTAATTAACAGTAATAATAGAACATGGCTTAATACTTGAAACAGTTTGCCTTGATCAAATTGCTCATTCTTTATTTTTTCTGTTAGGCTGTATCAATGAAACTTATTTAAGCTGGAATTGAATTATATGCATTACAGAACTGAATAGAAAATTTAGCTAAATCTCTCAGGAATTACCTATCACATACTGCAGTTTGCCTCAGTACAGAGAGCCTGAATTATTTTGAAACAATATTTTCACTTGTCTCTGATAAGTCTAACATTAATATTTGAAAAATAATTTATAAATAACATTTTTAAAATGTTATGATCAATGTAATAGATCTGAAAAACTATTCATTAGACTCTATATGATATACCCCAAATGAGAAAAAAAGAATATCCACACACTTTCTGGGAGCCATCGGAAAGACAACAGTTCTCCATAGACACTGCAACACAAATGAGAATCCCTTGAACAAATATTTAGGATGAACATCTTGAAAAATGTGTGAAAGTGAAAGGTAATTTCAAAGCTAGTTGCAATAATAAATAAGAGGATGCCAGTCTATCTTACCTATGATGTATTTGTGTTCTATCAAACAAAGTGAAACATCTGATCAATTCTGTTTCTTAAACTTCAAAGTGACTACTAAGCATGGGAGAAGAAAAAATGGAGGTATATCAAATGTTTTGGGCAAAGAAGAGGAGCTTGATCTTGAATTCATGTCGCAAGAAAGGTAACATCAATTTATAGCCTAATGAAGGAAAATAGGTATTTCTTTGGGGACTTATTCCTTACTTTTTAAACTTAATCCTTATCACCTGAAATTCATTCTTAACAAGTAATGGAAGAATTTACACTTTAAGCAATTTAAATCCAGCTGTATAAATATTAAAATAAGGACTTTTCACATTTATGGTACTTTAAGCATTTAATGAAAATGGGTTTTGAACTCATCAAGTTAGGGGAAGTTTTAAAATTTTCAATGAGTATTTTCATTAAAAATATTCCCCATGATTGTGAAACCAATATTTTCTCTCTCTCAAACTCAAGGGCTCAAAATATTGCCAATTTTTTTCCCATAGGAGTAAACAAATTCTACTTCTACCTTGAAACTGCATGATTGAAGGAAATTGGACCCTGATCCTTAAACTGATAGTGTAAGCAGACAGCTATGTCTGCAGAGAGCCAAGCTAACTTCCGTAACAGTGGCTTATACTTCAGCGGAAATCCCCATATGCACAGCAGCCCACCCGTGCACTAAAAGCTGTAGGATTAGAAACTGGGAATTTTGCACAAAAAGTATCGGGTAGCCTTTTTGTTAAAAGTCCATACGTAGGAGTTTTGAAAAAAGAGCATTAGCTGAGAGACAGGCAGCCCAAGGTTTTATTTCCAGAAGTTAAGATCTTGTAAATTATCATCACGTGCTTACCTTTGTAGAATCACGGAATTGTAGGACTAGAAGGAAACTTGACAGGTCTTTAGCCAGTCCCCTGCACTCAAGGCTTAACTACCCTGACTGGTAGGAAGTTTTTCCTATTGTCCAACCTAAACCGCTCTTACTGCAGTTTAAACTCATTGTTTCTTGTCGATACTCAGAGGTTAAAGAGAACAACTTCTCTCTTCTCCTTGTAACAACCTTTTATGTACTTGAAAACGTATGTCCCCTCTCAGTCTCGTCTTCTCCAGAATAAACAAACCCAATATTTTCAATCTTCCGTCATAGGTCGTGTTTTCTAGACCTTCATTTTTGTCGCTCTTCTCTGGACTCTCTCCAGTTTATCCACATCTATCCTGAAATGTGGCACCCAGAACTGCACATAATACTCCTGTTGAGGCCTCATCAGCATAGAGTAGAGTGGAAGAATTATTTCTTGCATCTTGCTTACAACATGCCTGTTAACACAGCCCAGAATGATAAGGGTTTTTTTGTTTTTGTTTTTTAAAAAAACAGTGTTGTACTGTTGACTCATTTAGTTTGTGATCCACAATGACCCCCAGATAGCTCTCTGCAGTATTCCTTCCTATGCAGTCGTTTCCCATTTTGTATTGACTTCAACTAATGGTTGCACTGAAGTCAGTGGACTCCATGGAGACAAAGGGGTCTATCCAAATAATACATCTTTCAAGATCAGGGCCTCAAAGATAGCCATATGTACACAGGTAGGTAATTAAGTTATTTTCTCAAGGTCACATAAGTGAAGTGCAGAGTGAGGAATATATTTTCTGACATTCCCTAATGTAAAAATTAGAACATAGTGGCATGGCGTAGAGGTCATCTGCTATGAAGGAGTTGCATAAGTAAAAATAGGAGATGGAAGGAAAGTTCCTAAGACATATCTTGGAATGGAAAAAGCAACAAAAAGATTTAGCTGCACTATTGACAAAGGATACGTGTATCAGATAATTTATACTTCATCTCAGAGATTTTTTTAAGATAAAACATTGTTTGACAGTAGTAGTTTGTACATATTTTATCTACAAACTAGACGGAGAAAGAAAAGGACAAGGACTAGTTATATTTCTGTGTCTCAATTTCCACATTAGGATTTTGTTTCCCAATGCCCTTGCTGTATTCTTTTTGCTAATCCAACTACATGTATACATTTTGACAATGTAAGTCAATCACATTTTTGTTACTCTAATTTCATTTACTGTTAGGCAGCAAATTAGCTGGAAAGCTTTTCTGTCTCACTACCAGAAATTGGTCCAATAAAAGATATTACCTCACCTACCTTGTCCTTCTAATATCCTGGGACCAACATGGCTACACCACCCCTGCATGCATAGTGTTGATCAGTTAGCCCTCTGTTACTATTAATTGTTCAGGCAACACAATCATTCTTACCATAGCAAATTGTATACCACATTATATTCTGGACTGCCATCAGTGAATTAGGATTTTTTGCCCCTCACTGCACGTGAGTAATCTCTACTCATGTTCTATACATACAGCAAGCAATGGCTGATTTACTTGGGACTCTATGCAAAAGCAACTTATAAGGGAAATACTTGGGTACTACTAAAAAAAACCAACAGCTAATTCAACAGCAGCAACAAAAACACTTTTCAATTATATTAATTCACCAACATTGCTTTTCGAGGAGAAAGTATGTCTAGCTTCTTAGATAAGAATTAATGCCTCATTAATTTTAAACATATCAGCCTGAAAACACTACTGTTTTGGATAGAATAATGAGCAAAATTAGAGAGAACACATTCACCAATTAGTTACTTTGCATAATTACGTACACCCTTATTACAGTGCGAGAAATTAAGAAACCAATGAGACAGACACAGGCAAATGCTTAAACATGAATGTTTATATATTAACCATTCATAATGGGTCCTTACACACAAAGCAGTTCAAACAAGGATATTCTCATTGCAGTCAATGGCAGTTTTTTGCCTGAAAAAGGAGTACAGATTCAGACAAACCTGATGGGAAGCTACAGTAGTCTCACTTATATTTTACATAGATAGTAAGTGAAATATTTCTACTACAAACTCATTCATACACTGCTATACAGCATAGCTTCTTGGAGATGGTATCATTAAGTGGAAAGCTGTATATAGGGACAACTGATGGGTATATTTCAATTCTGAGGAGATATACTCAGTAAGTCAGATGATGATGTTTTACTCTTCTATGAGGTGGCACCAGACATGATCATCCTTTTTAATTACATAGAAAATACCATAGTTTAAACTATCAAACTCTTTTTTGGTTGGTTACTCAACACTATCTAGTAGCATTAGTTAGGGATCCACGCTTCTCACAATTTCATACATGTTTTTGTGTATCAGAGATTGTACTTGTGAATGTAAGGGTGCTGGATCAGGAAATGATAATAATAATGCCTAGCTCCTATGTTGTGCTTTTCATTTGTAGATCTCAAAAAACACTGTACTAAGGAGATCAGTATGATTATCTCGGTGAACAATATTTACACTTCCCCATAGCTGGGTGATCTGATATTATTTAATGTAAATCTTTTCCAGTAAACTTTGCTCATATATACTGTACCACATCATTATATATAAAAGCCAAGCATTTTCGGAATGCATAAAGGTAGCAGGGAGGATGTAATGAACCTTTCCTTCTTGATAGCCCCATGCATGAGCAAGACATGATCAAAATACTTACGCTCCAGTGAGTAAATGGAATGTTCACTCTTAGCATCTTCAGGGATATAAGCCGCCCCAAAGGAATTAAGGAAACATGCTGCACTATTCTAAGTGAACATTCAGTTCTCTCAGATCTATTTCTAAAGCAAGTGTATATTATAATTTCTAAATTAGGTCATTCCCCACTCCCGACTTTGAATAAATGCTAACTTGAAAAAAATATGGAGAATTCGTTGTTTCAATTAAAGGCACACCAGTTTCTAATATGCCCACAACTGTAGTACCTAGGTCTCATACACACAATTAATGTAAGCAAAACTTACTCTCTTCCATATCTCCACTACTTTTAAGGTTAAAGTGGGGTTTTCTGGCCTGTTTGCAGAAGAAATATGTCACGGACTATTCCATGACCATTATTATTGGAAAAGGAATAGTGCAACCAGATAGGTCTTCACTGCTTTTCTGCAGAAGTAAGTCCTAGTTTAACACCCCTCTGGAAGTCCAGAGCACCCACAGGGTGGGTGGAGCTTGGGGGTTCAGGAGTGATTACGTGCTTAAGTGGTCTAAGATGCTGATTTCAGGGTGTTAGGCAGCTAGACTGAGGAATCTCACTTCCCAAGGGAGGGCTCAGGCAAGAAGTCTGAGCCAGGGATTGTGGCCCAGACCTAGGACTAGTCTTCTGCCTAGAACCAGTTGGCTAAAATAACTATCACCATTCAAGAAAAAAGTCCTGGGTGTCATTGAAAACATCTGCCAATAGCGATCAAAAAAAGCTAACAAAATGTTAGGGGAGAAAATGGGATGGAAAATAATGCTGAAATTATAATAATACCATGCGTAAGTTATACACCCTCATCTGCAATACTCTGTTCAGTTTTGGTTTATAATTCACAACAGATGAGTTACAGTCTCAATGTTAAATGTGTATATTCTCTCATTTCAAGAACTAGTAGAGAACTCTATATTCATATGATCCTTCTAAATCCCCATGTTGCTTCTCCATTTCATTTTCAACTGCTGTATAATATCAACAAAAATATGCATACAAAGGACTGTTCCTCCTAATGTTCTCTACTGCATAATATAAAATTTATTTTTGCCACCACAGCAGCACATTTTATGCTAATAAGATGGTAATCCAAGTGGTAAAACACAATACAGCAATCAAAATAAGTGCAAATAATTAGAGCCACCTCCATCATGTGGAAAATAACCCACTTGGTACCACTGAGCATTTTGAGTTCATTCACATTTAGATATAATCTTCTCAAAAACTAATCCCTTAATCAGTCAAATCACCACTGCTGTGAAATATATCTAATGGAGGAGAAGTTAACATAAAAGTTATGTGTTTTTATTAATTTTACATGAACGATAAAGTACTATGCAAAATACGTGAAAGCCATGAGGAAAGATGTTAGAAAATAGCTTAGATTTAGAATTATTCAAGGATGTAGAAGAACAGACACCGAGAAACTGAACTGCTGTTAGAGCAATGTGGGTAGAAAAGATAAATATTGCCTTGCCCATATACAATAAATAAATAAGTCAGACCATATGTAACAATAGTTGTGGTTTAGGGTCCTATCGTGCTAGTGGCTGAGCATCTCCTATTCAAGTTGACAGGAGAGGCTCTGCACATTGGAGTATCTATTTAAAGAAAATATGGACACTTTTCCCTAGATATGTTGTATTGCAGAAGTTCTTGGTCTGGACCAATCTGCCATTTTTGGGGGGGGAATCAGACAGTCAGGAAGGAATTCTTTGGTCCCATTGGTGCCAAACTGGCAGAGACATGGTGGGGTTTTTCCACCTTCCTCACAGCATCTCGGAGGCAGAGTTAAATTTATCAGAAGGACTTACTAACTAGCAGTAGTACTTGGTAGGGATCTTAATTCATTGCAAGTTGCAGCCAGCGCCTAGTGCAGTTAAAAGGCTAAAATGGCTCGTGTCCAAAAATAAAAGACCTGGGATTCTGTGGATGGCCTTGTGACTATGGTCGTAGTGGGCTGAGATCCTCCCTTTTTTGCTACCCTCTGTCCCCTTTGCAAAAGAATTTAGAAGAGTGACAAGTCATAGGGCTAAGCTAAGGGGAGTCCACCTTGATTTATATAGCATATGGTGCTAGTGTTACAACCCCTGCACTGGAACCACTTAAAACATCTGGTAGGTGGGAGTATAGATGACAGGACTGGTAGTGCCCCTCCTATCTCAAATTTAATAAAGTTGTGGCCTGCTGCTTAAAATCCATCCTTGGGGGTGGCCCCAATTCACCACCATGTCCAGATCAAGGAAGTAGTACTTAATTTTCCCAACTCCATAAGGCTGACAAAGCCACCTTGTTCCTGTTTTAGAATGATCCAGCTAAATTCTTTTAAACAAATGGATTGTTTTAAAAAAATTGACATAAAGCCCATAGCAATCTCTTATGGACATATAGACATATGCTATGCAGCCACTTGCAATACTCAGTATTACTGGAGCACCCAAATACATGCTACATGACTCATGAACAAGCACATATTCTTTGCTGTAATATAAATATAAGATGACAAAACAAGTTAGAGGAGCAAATAATGCCTGTATGCGTTGGGGAAAAGAGAAGAGGAAAAGCAGCACAGGACCACATGAAGTTAAACGTAGACATTATAGTTTTATTGAAGTTCTTACTGATTTAAACCAGCGTGAAAGGTGAATCAGGCCCATAAGATTTTAAAGTTAACAGTTTGAGTTCATGTCCTCGGGCTATTTAACACTGATTTTTTGTGTTTGTGCAATATTTTATCCTTTAATCAATTTTCTTTATAGAATTGTGGTTAAAAGATACACTGGACAAAGTATGAAATCTTGTCTGTGAATATTGTTTCATAATCTGTCAAAAACTTTCAAATCTTTCTTAATTTAAATGAAAGCCCCTCCTCCACCATGAACTCAAATAGATGGCCATATTTTTAAATGCAAGATTTAGATTCCACAATTCAGTTTGCTCCGTATTTAATTAATTGAACAACTGAGAAAAATCATGTTGCTTTCTAATAAACATTGCTACCTGGGGGCACAGAGTGGATGGAGGATTTAGCAAGAATGGTTTTTGTTTTTTGTTTTTTAAACTAATCTAGAGGATTTTCTTTAAATGTATGCACCAAGAATGTTACAGTTTCATTTGCTTTCTAAATTTTATACAAATATCATGAGACTACTTAAAATTTCTTGACAGTACATTTTCAGACTAGTTTTATAAGCTTCTTCTTGGCTTTACTCTGTAGAGCAATACATTTCCTTGATGCATGCTTCTATTTTTATATATTCTCTCTCTCTCTCTCTCTCACACACACACACACACACACACACACACACACACACACACACACACACACACACAACCTGCTTATAGCAAAGTTACAGAACAATTTCACTAGATGCAGCAGTTCACTATAACTCCAAATTGTCACATTATAATGCACTGACAAGATTCAGGACTTTCATTCTATTTCTCTATAAATCGATCCACGTTTACTATCAATGCTTTAACTATAGCCTCTGGATAGCATTTACCCAATACCAAGATAAGAATATGGACCCTGAACCTTCAGTGAAGTCTGCATGAATCCATGGGAATCCATGTGGTTGCAGTGGTCCATTTATGCCAAAATCAGCTACAATTCCCATTCAGTAAACAGTCTGGGAATATAACTGATCAAGAGCAATGTAAAATAATTTAGTTGCTTATTTATATATATATATAAAAGGGTTAAAGCCGTTTTATTGTGTTAATTACCTCTGCATACAACATGCACTCCTATGAACTATTTAAGGTCAATGACTATATAATTTATATTGATCTATTTAGCAGAATGCACTTGTATGTCTGAGTGTGTAATTGCCATTAGCAAACAAATTCTGGTGTCAGGATGTGGTGATTTTAAAAGAAAGTTACCCAGCCGTCTTTGTTTCTTTCAGTATTCTGAATAATACTGGCATACCAAAATCCCCCAAACACTCAGCTTGATCTTGACATACAGAAAAAAGAATATGTATATTTGCCATAAGGACTAGGATTACACTGCAACATCAGGGTGACAGGTTCCAAATATGCTGTATTGTGTCTCCTTTTTAATGTTTTTCATTTAAAAATACCCTTCTTTCCACTCACTTGATCATCAGGAAATGCATTTACTGACTTTCCAGGAATGGGGGCTGAGGAGCCTTATTCGGCTCTCCTTTTCCCAGTTGCGTTTCCCAGAAGTAAGGGACAGGACACAGCGATCCAATATAGAAACTTCCAAAACTAGCACAAGGCAATTGTGCAAGCAATAGGGTAGCCCAAAATGTAATAGAATCATAGAATCTCAGGGTTGGAAGGGACCTCAGGAGGTCATCTAGTCCAACCCCCTGCTCAAAGCAGGACCAAACCCAACTAAATCATCCCAGCCAGGGCTTTGTCAAGCCTGACCTTAAAAACCTCTAAGGAAGGAGATTCCACCACCTTCCTAGGTAACCCATTCCAGTTCTTCACCACCCTACTAGTGAAAAAGTTTTTCCTAATGTCCAACCTAAACCTCCCCCTCTGCAACTTGAGACCATTACTCCTTGTTCTGTCATCTTCTACCACTGAGAACAGTCTAGATCCATCCTCTTTGGAACCCCCTTTCAGGTAGTTGAAAGCAGCTATCAAATCCCCCCTCATTCTTCTCTTCTGCAGACTAAACAATCCCAGTTCCCTCAGCCTCTCCTCATAAGTCATGTGCTCCAGCCCCCTAATCATTTTTGTTGCCCTCCGCTGGACTCTCTCCAATTTATCCACATCCTTCTTGTAGTGTGGGGCCCAAAACTGGACACAGTACTCCAAATGAGGCCTCACCAGTGCTGAGTAGAGGGGAATTATCACATCCCTCGATCTGCTGGAAATGCCCCTACTTATACAACCCAAAATGCCATTAGCCTTCTTGGCAACAAGGGCACACTGTTGACTCATATTCAGCTTTTCATCCACCGTAACCCCTAGGTCCTTTTCTGCAGAACTGCTGCCCAGCCATTCGGTCCCTAGTCTGTAACAGTGCATGGGATTCTTCCATCCTAAATGCAGGACTCTGCACTTGTCCTTGTTGAACCTCATCATATTTCTTTTGGCCCAATCCTCTAATTTGTCTAGGTCCCTCTGTATCCTATCCCTACCCTCCAGCGTATCAACCACTCCTCCCAGTTTAGTGTCATCTGCAAACTTGCTAAGGGTGCAGTCCACACCATCCTCCAGATCGTTAATGAAGATATTGAACAAAACCGGCCCCAGCACCGACCCTTGGGGCACTCCACTTGATACCGGCTGCTAACTAAACATGGAACCATTGATCACTACCCGTTGAGCCCGACCATCTAGCCAGTTTTCTATCCACCTTACCATCCATTCATCCAGCCCATTCTTCTTTAACTTGCTGGCAAGAATACTGTGGGAGACTGTATCAAAAGCTTTGCTAAAGTCCAGAAATAGCACATCCACTGCTTTCCCCTCATCCACAGAGCTGGTTATCTCATCATAGAAGCCAATTAGGTTAGTCAGGCATGACTTGCCCTTGGTGAATCCATGCTGACTGTTCCTGATCACTTTCCCCTCCTTTAAGTGGTTCAGGATTGATTCCTTGAGGACCTGTTCCATGATTTTTCCAGGGACTGAGGTGAGACTGACTGGCCTGTAGTTCCCTGGATCTTCCTTCTTCCCTTTTTTAAAGATGGGCACTACATTAGCTTTTTTCCAGTTGTCCGGGACCTCCCCCGATCGCCATGATTTTTCAAAGATAATGGCCAATGGCTCTGCAATCTCATCGGCCAACTCCTTTAGCACCCTCGGATGCAGCGCATCCGGCCCCATGGACTTGTGCTCGTCCAGCTTTCCTAAATAGTCCCGAACTACTTCTTTCTCCACAGAGAGCTGCTCACCTCCTCCCCATACCGTGCTGCAGAGTGCAGCTGTCTGGGAGCTGACCTTGTCTGTGAAGACAGAGGCAAAAAAAGCATTGAGTACACTAGTTTTCTCCACATCCTCCGTCACTAGGTTCCCTCCCTCATTCAGCAAGGGGCCCACACTTTCCTTGACTTTCTTCCTGTTGCTAACATACCTAAAGAAACCCTTCTTGTTACTCCTAACATCTCTGGCTAGCTGCAACTCCAAGTGTGATTTGGCCTTCCTAATTTCACACCTGCATGCCTGGGCAATACTTTTATACTCCTCCCTGGTTATTTGTCCAATCTTCCACTTCTTGTAAGCTGTTCTTGTAAGAGGGTATACTAGCCCCAGAAGACAGTCTTTTGTCTGATTATTGGTAGAAAGTGTAGGCATGCATTGCAAACTGCATGTAATTCTAGGAAGTTGATGTGCAACATGGATTCTGATGGGGACGACTTGCCCTGTACCATGTTGGTCTGTAGATTTGCTCCGCAACCGAGCAGGGAGACAGCAGTCGTAAGTATCAAGGACATTAGTGGTTGGAGGAAGGGAACCCCCATGCAGACATTCTGGGGTTCTGTCCACCAGTCTAATGACTCCTTGAACTTGAGTGGTATCAAGAGCAGTTTGTCCAGGCTGTGTATGTGAGGTACCTACACCACTTGTAGCCTTCCCTGGAGGCAATGCACATGTAATCTGGTATATGAATGTGGTCACCACCATATGACCAAGCTCTGGTGGAGATCTGTGGGCCAGTCCACATGGTGGAAATGAGACTGACTGTGAGCTGGGAGGAAGACTGGCCTCTATAGCATCTAGTTGGGCCCCAATAAACTCTAATTGTATTGATGTCAGTATTGATTTTTGTATGTTTATATAGAGGCTGAGTTTTGAGAAAAGGTCCATTTTTTTTATTAGGGCTTACAGTGCGTCAACTCTGGCCGGAGCCTTGATGAGGCAATCTTCTAGGTATGGGAATATTATAACCTCTTGTTTGCAGAGGTGTGCTTCCACTAATGCCATGACTTTGGAAAATACTCTGGATGCTTTAAAGAGGCCAAAGGGTAGTATGTTGTCTTGATAATGGTTGGACAGAAGAACAAATCTGAGGCAACTCCTGTTGGACGGGTGTATGGTAATGTGGAAGTACACATCTTTGGAGGTCAAGGGCTGAAAACCAGTCTCCCTGTTCCAGTGCTGGGATTATTTTTGATAGCATGGCCATCTCGAACTGTTGTAGTTTGATGAACTTGATGTTCCTCAAGTCTAAGATAGATCTCCACCCACCAGACTTCTTTTGGATTAGAAAATAGTGGGAGTAAAAGCCTTTCCTTTTCTGTTGGAATGGCACCAGTTCTATGGCTCCCAGTTGCAGTAAATGGTTTATTTCTTTTTCTAGAAGGTGCTCACTAGAAAGGATTGGGTGGGGGAGGAGGGTGGGTAGGAGAGAGGGGAATGGAATACCCATTCCTGATGATTTACAGGATTTACTTGTAGGAAGTGATTTGCCACCATATCTGGCAGAATGAGGTTAAATGTTTGGCAAACTGATGGAATAATGTGGGTGGTTGCAGCATCTGGACCAGAGGAAAGCATCTCGGGGCCTCAACCAAATTTTCAGAATTGTTTGAAGGCATACGAGTAGAGCGTAGTCACCTGTGTTGATGGCTGTCTGTATTTTGGAGGAGGTCTCTGTCACCTATATTGCGGATCATAATTCCTTTGAGGGGTGAAATGTTGATATCTACCCTGTCTTCTCTTTAATGCTGGTTTACAGATGCCAAGTGGAAGATCTCCCTTTCTGTGGAAGATCTCCCTTTTGTAGTCTGCACCTCCCTGTGGAACCTAGAGGAGGTGAAGCCATGAGGCTCATCTCATTACCACAGAAGTCTCAATGGACCAGCCAGCCATATCCGCTGCTTCCAGAGATGCTGGTAGTGACATGCGTGCTAGGAGTTGTACACACACACACACACACCCTGCACCCCTCAGCCCCATCCCCAGCCCATGAATTTTGTTATGTGCACCAATATGGAGATGGTGTGTCACACATCACCTCCATATTGGTTCACATAACATTAATTCCACACATGCATGAGAAAAAGAGGGCCCACCGGTCACAACAAGCTCTCCATTAGTAGAAGTTTTAGTCTCAATCCATGATCCTTTCTGGACCGTGCCTTCAATTTAAGGGATTGGGTGCACTTCTGTGATATGTGCCCCTCACACAAATAGAATATGCACTGTGAGTGGCCATCGCTTACAGGGATGGCCTCATGACAGGAGAGGCCCTACCTCTTAAATCTGGGGGATGCAGGCATAACCCTGAGTAGGAAGAATTTCCCACTCCTATGGAAACCTATGCCAATCGAAAGAGGAACAGAGAAAAAAGAGGAAAGGTTGTTTTTTTTTTTTAAAGGAAAGAGAAGGGGGAAAAAAATAAAGGAAACACTATTACTACTCAAGGCACTACAGGTGAATGAAGGGCTCTGCTAGGGATGTCCGAGGTGCAGGGATGCTACTGCATCTACAGTGGAGCACCTATAGGGACACTATTTGAAGAAGAACTAGGAAATAACCAATGACAAATAGTAAATGCTCAACAGTGAACAATGCAATTTCTGGTACCAATTTTTTCTTTAAACAAATATTCACTCATACTTAAATCTATGGAACATTCAGGTTTAAAAAATATTTTCACAAATACCCAGAAATTCTTCACATCTTGTGTTTAATGATTAATATGATCCCATGAATAGCAGCAAAGACGACTTGATTTTATTAGCAACAATTTTCTTCAGTTTTTTTAAGTTAGTCAGCTCTACTCAGGTCCATGCTACTCATGTCTGATGAAGACAGCCTCTTCTGATTAAGATGTATTCCCTATTCTTATTTCATGGTAGCTACAACATGTTCAATATGCATGTATGCTTTTGTATCCTACCACATTTAAACAGAGTGTGCTCATATATCTAAGGGCAATGTGCAGACTGGAAAAAAGTTACTCCCTTTCTTGTTTTTTTTTCCCAAGTGTATTGTCTTCTATGTGTCTACTCAGACTTTTCATGGAAAAGACTGTCTCTTTCTGTGTATTATACAGCACTAAACACACTTAATAGATAAGTACAGTTATGTTCTCCCAAGATGTATTTGATTTTCAGTTATTTTATATTATTCCAGCATGTTCAGGTTGTTAGGCAGTAGCTCACTTAAAAATATAGAAATCAACTATGCCATGCAGACACTATAGAAAGCTATTTAAGAGCTCCTATTATCTGGGGAAGAACTAATGCACTGAGCCTTAATTGTACCTGCTGGGTGATCAGTCACAACTGGCTAAAGTATTCAGACTCACACAGAAAAGCAAGGCAGTAAAAGACATTTTCTCAGCAAGAAAGGTTGCAGAACCCCTTTGATGAATGACCCAAAGCAAGTTAAGTTATAATAGAAGGGCTTTTTGAACATGCTCAGTAATTTGATTATAACTAACCATAAAGTACATCACAGGAGCATTCTTAATTAGCGCCTACTTTTCCATTAGAATCTAATTATGGATTGGATAGACGCATCGCCCATCCCCCACTCAATCTCTCAGCAAACATAAGCGAACATTGAAAATGTTCTCATGTCTTGAGTTGTACTTTCAAGAAGGTGTTGGTACAGAAGTTAAGTTTACACATACAGAAGACTGTTCAACCATCTGTGGTCTATCACTAATGTGATGAAATGTGTGTCACACACAAAAATTACATTAAACTCTAGGTAAATTTGGGTTACTGAAAATGTATATTTACAAACCACCACTTACATTTCTGATTTTTATACATATTTACACACACACACACACACACCCCGTATATATTCTGGCCAAGGGAGTATTTAATGCCTGATCCAAATTATTTCAACTGATGTCAATAGGCTTTTGATCAGCCACTGCACAGCAGGGCCCGAAAGGCAAACTGTAGGCCTGATCCTACTCCCATTAAAATCAATGGCAGAACTCATATTGACTTCGGTGGGAGCAGATTTTGTCTTCATGTGGGAAAGGAGATTCAGTCATATGAAAGTTGGAACCAAAAGCCCTATAAAATGCCGAAGTCCCAGATTCAGTTTATGTGGAAGGGGATATGAATATGACCCAGGCTTGACTGTTAGGAAACATGCACCAGTGTAATAAAAAATGAGCTCGATGTGCCCAACATATATACAACTAAATGATTTGTCATAGAATCACAGAAATGTAAGGGTGGAAGGGATCTCAAGAGATCATCAAGTCCATCCCCCCTGTGCTCTGGCAGGATTAGGTATATCTAGACCATTCCTGACAGATGTTTGTGTAACCTTTCCTTAAAAAAAAAATACACACACAATAAATGAGGATCTCTCAACTTCCCAAAGTAAGTTCAACCTCCGACTTTACAGCCAGAAGGAACCATTGTAATCATCTAGTCTAACCTCCTGCACTGCACATATCACAGAACCTCACCCACCGATTCCTGCAATAAACCCCTAACCTCTGGCTAAATTACTGAAGTCCTCAAATCATGATTTAAAAGACATTCAGTTAGAGAATACACCATTTACTCTAGTTTAAACCAGCAACTGGCCCATGCCACAGGCTGCAGAGGAAGGCAAAAATACCCTCAGTGCTTAACTATTATTAGGGTTAGAAAGTTTTTCCTAATATCTAACCTAAACCTCTCTTGCTGCAAATTAAGTCATTAGTTCTTAGTCTAACCTCAGAGGACAGGGAGAACAACTGATCACCATTTGCTTCATAGCAACCATTTACATATTTGAAGACTTATCACATGCTCCCTCAGTCTTTCCTTCTCTAAATTAAAGATGCAAAACTCTTGCAGGCTTTCTTCATAGGTCAGGTATTCTAAACTTCTTCTCTGGACTCTCCCTCTAATTTGTCCACATTTTCCTTAAAGTGTGGTGTCCAGAAATGGACACAGTACTCCAGCAGAGGCCTCACCACTGCTATGTAGAGTGGAAAAATAACCTCTATAACTTAGATAAAACACTCCTGTTAATACATTTTAAAATGATATTTGCCTTTTTTGGAACAGCATCACCTTTCATATTTAATGGGTTGTAGTGGATCATACTTCTTTGCATTACTGCTGCCTAGCCTTTCATAGCATAGTACTTTGCACTTATCTGTCCTGAATTTAATCTTATTGATTTCAGACCAATGCTCCAGTTTACCAAAATCATTTTGAATTTGGTCTTCCAAAGTGCTTGCAACCCTCCCAGCTTGATGTCCTCTGCAAAATTTTATCAGTGCATAAACAGATTGAGATAAACTGGTTTAAGAGCAATTCAAACCACTTTAAGTGGGTCAACAGGTGTTTGTACCAATGCAACTAGCTCAATTTTAAGATACACGAGTGCAAGTTATCACAATACAGACAAGGCCCTAGGAAAGAAGAAAAGGAAATAATGGACCCTAAAGTGGAAAAGGAGGAGGAAGAGGTGGGAAAATGGCCAGATGATAGGGGGTAGGAGAATAGTGAGGGAAGTGAGGTTAGGCAGTGTGTTTTGAGTCAGGAGGTGTAATTATACACAAGATAGGTACCAGTGTTATGTATGGGTCAGAGAAACAAGAGCATCCTCAGGAGAAAGATAGAAACAGAATCAGGAGAGGAGAGAGCTAATTTGGGAGGGATGATCCAGAGGACTATCATATCCAGAACTGGTAATAGGAAGAGGACACGAAGCTGGAAACAGCAAAGAGAAGACTCCAGGAGGAATTGTAGCGGTGCTGTATGTAAATGTAGCTCACAGTCCCAACATATGCGGATAGCTCTACTAACACTGGCATTTAAGTTGTCAGATTTTGGCATTACCATCACACTGAGATGAACTACAGGAGAGGTCATACCTCTACCATCTGACATTTCAGACTGTGTGCAGACTCAGTAAGGCAACAATATATCTGGTATGTACATTTTTGGGGGAACAAAGTTTGTAAGAAGGCCTTCAAAAGATATGCAGCCAGCGTATGTTGTTCCCATCTGATTACTCCAGTACAACTGTCTGTATTCGGCTAGAAACATTGTTTTTGTTGATATGTTCATCCTATGTTATTTTAACCTTCTGTTCTTCCTGCTATATCTTTTAGACTGCTTTCCAGGGCTTTTACTGCTGATATCGCCTATTGTGCTGTGCCATCTCCTCTCCTGTTATGTGCCACTTTGTCCTGTAATCCATCAATGGAAGATACTAGACGTACTTAATTTTTTCAATAGGTGAACTGGACAGTGATATGCAGTTAATACTATTGGTTGCATGACCTCTGCTTGGCACCAGATACTGCAGCAGTCTGTGGAAGGTCACCAAAAATGCTACCTGCCTGTACTAGGAAACTATAGATTGTTGTCAGACTATATCCTAGGTGCTGCTGCTGCTGAATCCCAGTGTTGCCCTCACATGCCTGCTGTTCATAATTCTGATTTTATTCCAATTATTTTCATTATATTCTCCCCAAAATACCTGAATAGAATGTCCAACTCTAACTACCATCTAAACATGAACAACATCAGAAACAATATTTTCAGTAAGAGCAGTTCCACAATGTAGCATTTTTGCCATAACAATTCCCGGTGATAAGGAGGATTGTGAGGGACAAAAGTAAATTTTGGACTAAAACAAAAGCTGGAATGCATCCACTATACAGAGACTTCAAACAACCAGAAAAACAAAAAACACACACCTCTGAAATGTCCAGGCGTGTGAAAAGTTTTTCCTCCCTCGTTTATGGAAATATTTTTATTTATATGAAAGTGAGCGGTATAAAATATACAGTAAGAAGGAATCTAACATTTGGCTGTTTATAAGGATTATATTTCCACTTCTCTGGAGCCATTAGAGATGATATTAGTAATGAAAATAAAATACTTATAGGGATTTTTTTCTACACTTCTGAAAGGTCCTGAGAGCAGGAATGGCTTTTATTTACATAAAGTAATGTACTATTCTGGGAAACATTAAGCATCTTCAAAAATAAACGGAGACAAATTTCCATACAAATTACATGTATAAGCTCCATGCCTAATAACCATCCAGAATTTTTCATACATTTCTTCTTTCATCATTATGCTTGCAAGGCTTTAGTGTATCTGTATGTGGTTTCAATAAATAAAAAAGAAATTTCACCTGATAAGTATAAAAATAAACGTGTGTTTGTGTAACTGTCTTTCCAAACTTTATTGAAAGGGTATGGTGAGACACTTGAGTTGCATTCATTATGTGCTCCATTTCAGACCTTCACGTTTGCTCCCTTTACTCTGTAAAAATATACTTTGTGCCATTCTCAGTTCAAGATCCATATAGTTTGGGGGGAAAAAAACAAATTTTCAAATGCAATTCACAATACTCAGATAACACCAGACAAATTTTGGCCCATTTTGATGGTTAGTTATAACTATAGCTAATACAAAGAAAATACTTTTGAAAGTATTGTATACCCTCTGGGAGCTTGTGTGCAAATATTTTAGAAGAAATTACATTTATAATTGTAGTTATAGTTTGCTAAGTAAGTGGCCTAATTATTTCCTCTTTAAACACTTTAATAAGCATCTGTAGATAATCATTTAAAAATAACTGGTTTGCACCATGGACGTATTTCACATATAGGCATTAGGACTTTATGTGGGTTAGTTATTTATGCCAGGATTTAGTAATTTTTATATATATTTACATTTTTGGAGGGAAAAACAGCTCTTCCTCTTCAGCTATAATGAATTGCTAGGAACAGTTAGTTCCAACAACTTGTGAAAAATATAGAAAGGCATGAAAGTCTTACTAATAAGCATGTTACCAATTAAAGTTAGGAAAGAAATTAAAATGAACTATGATTCTTTTTTGTGAAGGTAAATAATTAGTATAGACCCCTACTCCCGGTCTAAGCAGAAACTTCTACAGCTTTAGCGTTTTAATCTAAACTATCTCCCCAGCAGGGACCACACTGGGAACAGTGAGCCATACTGACTCAAAAGGAAGAAAGCAGAAAAAATGCAAAAATGTATCCCACTCTGTAAGTAAGGGATATGCATAAACAGGTATTATAATCACACAGCTTCTGAGGATAAATCAAATACCCCCCCATAGCTATTAATTATAATCAAGACTCACTCTTGGGAACTAAAAAGCTCTGCAGATGTCTCTGTGAAAGGCTTCCAGGACACCTACTACAAGTTTGCTACACCCCTGCTTAGGCCATCAATCTCTAAGCAAAAGTGTTTAGAAGAACCACAGTGAAAAGAAAAGAGCTAACTTTACCACAGTTGGAAGCAAAGTGTGGTAGGAGCACAAGTTCCATGACTTGTGCTTTTAAAACACTTAGGCATTTCTGGAAATCCTACTGTAGATCCATTTTTGATACACCAAAGTCTGAGAAAATAGCCTTCCTAGGACTGAATGAACTAACTGCTTTCATAAATTCTACTGCATTCTTGGAATTATATGTTGAAAAAAGACCAATTTTACCAAAACCATTTTTTTAAATTTCCCATGAACCAGCGAGTCCAAACAAATTCATTTTGGAAACACCAAAACATGGAGATCCCAAACAAAATATGCTCCCCAGATCCCTGGCAGCTGCTTAGTAAACCTTTAATGGTTAGTTGCACTGCTGCTATTCAGCCTCATCAGCAGAGAAACTGACGAGTGATCTGAAGAGCTCTGTGTAAGCTTAAAAGCTTGTCTCACTCAACAGAAGTTGGTCTAATAACAGATATTACCTCACCCACCTTGTCTCTCTAATATCCTTGGACCAACACAGCTACAACAACACTTTACGTATCACATCAGCAGTCGCAGGCACTCCTGGTGTCCACCCTCTCCAGGACAGCCCGATCACTCAGCTGGAATGACCTGGATACCCCCTAAGTTCCAAACTGTCCAGCACCTGCAGCCCAAGGAACCAGCTGCCCTAAGAGGTGGGGAGCCAGCTGCAAGCCTCAACCTCCAGCTCAACACTGGCTTCCGGACTTGCTGCTGCTGGAGCTGAAAGCATGTAGCCCTGGGAGCCCCTGCTCAACCCAGGGCTGCCAAGCTCCCAGCTCTGGGGCACACTGCAAGGAAGACACCAATGAGTTAGGAGCTAGGGATTTGAACTCCCAGATCCATGGCAGGGAGCCTGGACGCACGAGAGCTGCAGACCCTGGAAGCCCAAGCTCCCTAGATGAGTTGGCAGGAACCAGGCAGGTTTCCAGCTGAATCCTGCATTAGATTCAATGAAAATTCTCAAAACTGAAAATGTTTTTGCAAAGTATTTCCAGTTTGACAATGGGCATTTTCCAACCAGGTTTAATTCGTATAGTTTCTTAATTAGTTAATATTTCAGCACAATCAATCTACTAGCTCTAGTTCTTGATGATATATTTTGCTTTTCTTCCTATTTGTGGGAGGGTTACCTTACCCTGATCCAGCATCTGGATATCCACACTTCCGTTTTCCTCTTTGTTGGTGGTATAGATTAGGCAGGTGTGACCCAGGGACATTGATGCCAACTTGCAAAGGGGTCAGAGTTTTACAGGGATCCCCTGAGTTGGATATATGCATAGCAATTGACTGAGGGGTGGCATGTGAGATATTTATCAAGAGCCAGTAGCCCACTGGTCATCATAGTTGCTGCAAAATGTATGTATGAATAATATTTGATATGTATTTATACTGAAAGTTATGTTCTTAAGATATGGATATTAAGGCAAGTCACCAGTAGGTAACATACTTCAGAGGGGTTCTTTTCACATAAGATGTAGTAGATGCTCATCTGTCTGGTCATGGCATATTGTGCATTGTATATCTTAAAATGGATGCCTAATCAGATATTAGGCGTAAGACTGCAAAATCTACAAGACAGAAAACCTACAAAAAAATTATCAGGGGGGGTATCCTGTTAATGAAAAATATCAAAGGATTAGTCTGGAACATCAGGTAATGCAAGACAACACACAGCTTCTTCTAAAGAGGGGGCATGCTGACAGAATGACTTGTCTCGTGAACATAAGATCACAGCCAACCTGGCTGTAAATAATTGCAAGGACTGTGTGGGAACATTCCTCTAGAAGACAAAAATATCTAGTTAAATAAATCTAGGTTCTAGAACATGTATTATTGATTTTATTTCATAGCAACCATATGTTTCCAATACTTCTACTTCCTATTACTAGAACATCTATCTTATGTTAAATAAACACACTCATTTTCACTATAAACATAAGTGCTATGTGTTAAATGGAATGGTGATCTAAGCTATAAGTGGTAAGCTGGGATGGCCTCTACCTTTGGTAGTAGCAGATTTGTGAATTTTGAGCGTGTCCAGTGGAGCAGTAGCTGAACAGAGGAGGTTGTAGTGTTTGGGGGAGTGCTTGCTAACCTGCAAATCGCAGAGCCTTCATAGGCTAAGGGGGGGGTGGTGTTTGTGTTGCCATGGGGTGATGGAGTTGGGGAGCTGACCCCAAGCAGGCACAGATAAGGCTTCCTCTCACTAAGAGCATGTGGGAGTGAGGTACCTTTCAGCTCTGGGTAGCCCCAGGAACCATAAAAGTTCTCCTCAGACAAATAAAAGTCCTCCCCCTTCCTGCGCACATGTCCAATCAGAAATTCTAAACAAATAAATAGTTTTATGACCTTCTGGGCTCAGCTAGGCCTTTACTCCCTTCCTTAGCTGAGCCCTCTGGAAAGTAGTAGGAAGGCCCCACCTATAAGAATGTGGGCAGACCTTCACAAGGATAGGAACAAAATATACATTCCTGACACAAAGGCCAACCCCGTGCCAAATTTCAAGCCCCCTGTTCCAAATCATGGGGATGCTAATTGCCAGTTTCTTTGTTGGTTTTAATATGGGCAAAAAATATTTTTTCCTGAGCCTTATTCTCAGAAATGGATGAACTGATCTGGCTGAAATATTCTAAACTATTCAATCAGGGGCAGACATCCAGCATGGAAAATTTCAGCCCAAACCATTCAAGTCTGACAAAGTTATAAGCAACTGAAAACTGTGTCTGAAAGTGGTAAGTGTTGAGCACCACCTATTATTAACAGTCAATCTAAAATCAAGTGCTTGAAAGAATTACATTACAAACACTACAAAATATATAGGTATAAATGAAGATTGTAATTTGGTCATGATTCAGTTAAAGCTTGAACCAAAGCTTCCTGAAGTCAATGGAAAGACTCCCATTGACTTTAATGTGCTTTGAATCAGGGCCTTACTGATTTGTCATGAAATATTTTGCATATTTTGTAAATATTTAAGTCACTGCAGGTCAACAGTAAGTTTTTGAGTGGGTTATCAGAAAACACATCAACAAAAATATCTCCATTAAAAAGGGTCATGTGCCCTCTTCTTGATAGAGATCCAAATTCCACAACTTTTACTCATCTTAAGTGGTATTGCCTTATTCAAGTACCGCCATTATTATATTAGAATATTACATGTAAAACATTTAATGGGAGACTATTTATAGTGCAGCAGAATTGTCCGACTATACTGAGAGGACGACAGGGGACATGTGATATGTCTAGGACTACCCAGCAGATAAAAGGTGTACAGTGCAAGTTACTCCATGATCATTCAATACCTACTCAGGGGCTTCTGCCAGCCCCCCTCTTTTTTTTCCCCCATCTAGGTCCCTGAGCCAAACCAGAGCTTGGACTTTAACCCTCGTTCAGGGTGGGAGGTGGTAAGGTGGGCTATAAGAAAGGGCGGTTGGCTCCCTGCAATACCAGTCATAGGAGCCCCAAATCACCCCACTCTCCCATTTCTGTTTCTTTAACCAACACCTCTTTTTTAAGTCCTTTACCAAGCCATTTATCCGGTCACTGTGTCCTTTCTCTATGAAGTAACTGCACTGAACATCCGCCCCACACTTACATCATAACCTAACAATCTTCCCTACTCACTTTAACAGAGCCCCAACCCCAACTCGCTGTGAGGAAGCTCTGCTCCAGCTCCAGGCAAAAACCTGCTGCTCCAAAGCCCTGGTGGGGAAGGTGAAAAACCCCACTCCACCTAAGCCAATCTGGTGGTGAGGGGAAATTCCTTCCAAACCCCTGCTAGAATGGAGCAACTAGTGTGATGTCCACATCAGGTCCTGACAAAACCTGGTATTTTGCAATCTCAAGGAGAGGGAGGGCAAGTCTGCTCCACCTGGTTTGGAGAAAAGAGGCTTCTCCTGCCAGGCTGGCCCCTTTTGAATTCTCTTCCAGTCCCTGGGGATGAGTTGCAATGTTGCTGATCCACTCTCTCTTTTGCAGCAACCTCTGAGTTCCCTCTCCCCCCAACTAAGAGTTTTTAACCTTTATTTTGAAGAAATCTCACTTAAATGGCAGAATCCAAAATGTATTTTTCATGGTGGTTTGATGAAAAGTGAATTGACACAGAATAAGAAGTCATTAGCAACTACACTAAAGCTTATGTGCTTATGTTTCATGTATCAGAAATAGAGACACCACATACATACTGTGATAAAGTTCCTCCTCTGCCTTGGTGGGTCCTGTACTTATTGGCGGATTTTGCTAGCCTCAGAGATCTTCCTATGATAGATCAAGAGTTGGGAGGTTTTGGGAGGAACCTGGGCCCGCCCTCTACGCCAGGTTCCAGCACAGGGCCCTGTGGACTGCAGCTGTCTAGACTGCCTTCTGGAACAGCTACACGACAGCTACAATTCCCTGGGCTACTTCCCCATGGCCTCCTCCCAACACCTTTTTTGTCCTCACCACAGGACCTTCCTCCTTATGTCTGTTAACGCTTGTACTTCTCAGTCCTCCAGCAGCACATCCTCTCACTCGAGCTCCTTATGAACACCTCACTAACTGGAGTGAGAGCCTTTTTAAACCAAGTGCCCTGATTGGCCTTAATTAAGTCTAGTAACTTCCCAATTGGCTACAGGTGTCCTAATTAGCCTGCCTGCCTTAATTAGTTCTAGAAAGTTCTTGAGTGTTCTGGAATAGTCCCTGTTATCTTAACCAGGGAAAAGGGACCTGCTTAACCTGGAGCTAATGTATCTACCTTGTCCACTCTCTTGTAGCCATCTGGCCTGACCCTGTCACAATACACATTGTCATTTCCTTCTACTCACAACAAAAGGCACTGAAACTCAGAGGCTTTTTTTAAAAACACATTTACCACTTAAACTGAGCACAGAGAAGGCAAAAAACCCACAAAGCTTTAATGAATCTAGCCATATATTTTAAATTCTGTACATTGTAATGCCATTTTCATATTTACTATCAATTACTTTAAGGTACTTTTAATATATGGATAACATTACAGTTTATTTATGTTTGGCTCACATTAGAGCAAATACAAATTCTTGTGAAAATTACAAGTTTATGAAGAGAACTTAACTTTTTTTCAAAAAAGTGTTCAAAAAAGAACTTGATACATTCATGGAGAATAGGTCCAGTAGCTATTAGCCAGGATGGGTGGAGATGGTGTCCCTAGGCTCTGTTTGCCAGAAGCTGGGAATGGGCAACAGGGATGGATCATTTGATGATTACCTGTTCTGTTAATTCTCTCTGGGAATTCTCTCTCAGCACCTGGCACTGGCTACTGTTGGAAGACAGGATCCTGGGCTAGATGGACCTTTGGTCTGACCCAGTATGGCCATACTTATGGTTTTTCCTCACAAATGTCTTCACTTATTACAGAAGAAAGTATCTAACATTTTATATTAAATATCAACCATATATAAATTGTGCCCCACTGCAACCATTGAGATGCTCAGAATTCTCTATGTAGACCTTTAAAAAAAAATTCTGAATGAAGAATAAACTAAAATTCTGTAAAATAGCATTTCTGTTGCAAAATGTATCAAAAAAAGACTGGTAATCATGTAATGCATCAATCGTTTTAAAATTATCGCTTGTAGCAATATCACAGTACAGTCTACATAACATAAAATACCACTATTTATTATGCAATATAACGAACAGATCAAAATTTGTACAAACGAATTAGTGTATATTAAGCAACTGTAAAATCGAAAAATAATTGAGATAATTATCTCCACGGTACTTTACTAAATTCTATTCCACAGTTATTTTTAATATAATTTAATTGTAAAAGATGACAAGTTTCCCCGCCCCTTAACTCTAATATTAGAGGTGGTTTTTTTTTAATTCCTCTAGAAAAGACCCCAGTCTTGAACATACATGGTAGTATGCTTATATATGGAAAAATAAAGAAAGGAGCTGGGTCTTTAAAAAAAATCTATTCAATTGATGTTAAAAGAGCACATGTTTTAGACAGCAAAGTAACAAACTCTTGTTGGTATTCCAATTTAAGTGACCCAGTTGCACCTATTTTTTAAACATTTTAAATTTTAGCAAGATTTAGCCAACAAGTAGATTGATATTTTAATGACTGAATGTAGTTAAATTGTTGATAAATTTCTTCCACAGAGTCCTGAAAAATTGCTTTCTGCCAGTGTACATTCGCTGAAATCAGCACTATGCATTGGTTTTTAGATGAATGCATAGAGTGGAATTGCGTTCTTTGATTTCCCTGTTGGGGGCAATATCACTCCACTTGTCTTCAGTGAACAGCCAGAAATTATACAGAAAGAGGTCTAAAAACTCAAAGCATTAGGTTTGAGTCAGTAATGTAAAATGGGGGCATTAAACACCAAATATGCCTTAATGAAGCATATCAGCTACTGTAAATGTAGGAAGTCACTTAACATGAGGGGGTTTTAAGGTTATTTTTTACTGCTTACACTACAGAACAAAAGGAATTAAAAATATTGCTATCAAACCAATGCAGTCAATAGATATGTTTAAAACCTTACGCTGTTCATAAAATAATTGTGCAAATAGCTGTGAAACTAATTCATTTATGTCCCCCCCCCAACTCATTTATAGAACAAAAATGCTTTGTTTTTGTGTGTGGTTAGCTTACAATATTTTTTTCCCCCCTCTGCTGAGTTCTTCACAAGTGTAGGGAAAAATAATATCAAATAAAGAAAGATGCAGAGTACACAAAAACTCACTAGCTGTATTGAATGGGAAATGCCATACCAAAGAAGAAATTCACTATTTTTAAGGTAAGATAGTAACTGAACGAGGCTTGAAAACATTTTCTGTTTTTTAAAACAGTATTACATCTGTTTACTTCTCATAAAAAAGGAATGGTCCTGTTTATTTAATAAGAAGAAAGTTGCCATAAATAAGAATGTTATCTGCTGGAAAACATTAGCAAATAGGTGACCACAAAGTCCATTACACCGTGGTGATAAGATATATATATATAAAATTTTAAATTTCAGATCCATTTACAGCATTTTACTTTTTGCTTATGACTATAGAAATATCTGCACTTATGGCAGTATGTACAGTACAGACACTGCACACCCAGCTAGCCTGGGTATAAATAGCAGTTCAGATAGCGAGGCACTGCTTAGGCAAGTAGAGTAGAAATGTGCCAGAACTCTCGAGCATGTACATGGCCAAGCAGTGCCTCCCACATTTACACTGCTAATTTTAGCAACATAACGTCCTGCTGCTGGAGCCTTTCCGACTGCCTCTCCGCTACTGAAGCTTTCCTCACCCTAGTGAAAGGTTCTGAAAGTGGGCAACAAGGTAGCGACACATACCCTACAGAATGCTGCAAGTGTAGACAAAGCCTTAGTTTCATGTGTATTGATTTACACACAGATTTTGGTGTTAATGCATGCATGTAAACTCAATATTACAGGCAGAGTTGGGTGTATGACATCTAGAGTTAAGTTTACCTAAATCTTCCCATTATAAGATCCTGTTTTCAGTTGCATATACTAGGTTCTGTGCTTTTAAAGGTTTATTAATTTCATTGGGAAGATTTTTTTTAAAGCAATATTTGAGTTTTACGCACATGTCCAAAAACTGTTTTTTGTTGTCTTTGATACACTGTAATGAGTACTCTAATATTCCATAGTGTGCCTTTACATAGTACTGTTTCAAACAGCACTATATAAAATCACTAGAGAACTTTTAGTGCACACCAGCGGGGTCTACACAAACAAACTAACATGCAACATGCTCGTATGTTTTAGAAATCACATCCTCTATAGTTGCATTACTGCTCTGTATCTGGGGTTTATTAGATAAAAAAAGTAGAGAGGGAGAAAATGGTATTTTTTGGGGGTGGGGGGAACACAAGGTATTGAGAGTGTTTTAACACTGTTTATCGATTTTTGGTTGTAATTAAGAGCTGTACTTATCACTTGAACCATTTAGGCTGAAGTTTTCCGTCCCAGGTGTCTGCCTCAGGTCAAATCAATTTTTTTGTGTGGAAAAGTTCAGTAAAAATGTTTTAACCATTTTCAAGAAAATGTTAAGGGAAAGAAGTTGTTGATCATATTAAAATAGACTTAAAACCATTTCATTGAAAAGCTCTAGTGCCTGCATGTTTTTGAGCAGGGACATGGAATTGGCAGGGGGTAGTCTGAAAACAGAGACAAATGTCTGTACATACTCAAGTTTATCTGAGTTTTAAGCCTCTGAGAATTGCCAATTGCATATGCTCAGCAGAGGGTTGATAGAAGCGGACAACTAAATTCTCTAAAAGTTCTATCCATTCTGCAACCCAGGATTATAAGGGCCAAGTAGGACTTTTCCTGTAATTATATTCCCCTCTGATTAGGATTTTGTGGCACTAGAACTGACAGCAGACTATGTGAAGGAAGGAGGAAGCTGCCTGACTGACAGAGGCAAGACCACCCAAGGAGATGACACAAGTGGAAATGATAGGGTTAGAAGAGAACACAGATGGGGTGGAACAGAGTGGTAAATGGACAGAAGAGAAGAGGCTGAGGGTGGGGCAGTCAGGTTGGTGGAAGATTGCATGGTGACAGAAGCCAAATAATCTGTAACCTCTAGAGTAGGGCTTCTGAAACAGCGGTACATGTACCATGAGCAGTACATGAGTCACAACCCAATCCAGGAGTTAATGTGGTTCCACCTGCAGAATCTCTGTTTGGTTCATGTTGCTTTTTAATTTTTTTTGGAAATTATGTTAAGATAGTTTAAAAACAACATGAAGGTTATCAAGACAAGCTCTTAGAAGCTAGGAAATGCCAGAATCAAGGTTGTCTATACAGCATTTATTTGGCCCTCTCATGCATATGCATAAGACACAGTCTTAACGACAGTAAATAACTGATTACTGGACTTTGCATGCTTAATGTTCTTATAATATCTTTTTTGTATATAATATATAGAAAGCTCAACTGAGACATTTAAGGTTGCCATACATACATGTGCGCGCGCACCCCCCCCCCCAACTATACGAGATACAAAACTACAAAAGCAAGGAGGGTGGAGAAGAGGGGAACTGAACTGCCTCTACTCATCCAACCACATAAAATTTACTATGATCACAAGTACTATGTTCTGTTATACAGATGACAACCATAAACTTACCCTTTTAGAGATCCCAACTTTCAATCCCCTTACCAAAGCTATCCCCTCCAAACATAGCACACTACCCCCAATCTTATTATTTATGGAAATTTGGTGCAGGAATTTGGTGCATTCAGGGTGAGTTCATTTGTTGCCCTCCATTCCACGGCAAGCCGGCTCCACAGGCCAATGTGGTAGGAAGACTGCAGAAACATGGTGATTTGCACCATCAGGTTACTAGGGAGGAAGAAGTCTCTGTGACACTTTCTCACAGAGACTGCAGTTGTACTTGGCCCTTTTGGAAGGCTTACTCTTGAAAGACTCATGGTTCCTCACCCCACACTTAGCATTTATATAGTGAATTCCAGCAGAAAAATTTAAAGCTCTTTACAAACATGAATAAAGCCATACAATGCCTATGAGACAAGTAGTATATCCATTTTATGGAAACACATACCACGCCCCCCGCCGCCCCCGGAATAGAACAAATATAGGAATCCTCACTCCCTCCAAAGATCAATATTTTTGTTTAGCTTCACTGCTGCAGCTCCAGAAACAAGTAGGAAGTGTGTTGTCTGAAATACCTGCATTTACTGATGTGTTAGTATTTCAAATGGCTTACACGAGGTAAAGTTGGAAGTGGTAGTGCATTGTCTCTCACAAACTTGATGTTCTCTTAGATAAAGCTACACTTCATGGGAAAAAAAGTTAAATAACTCAGTTCATACCTAGAATGCTAAGTTTCAATCCAGAAGACACTTATTACGGACTTATAAGCCTCTAAATAATGTTCCATGTTCAGGATATTGTCAATGAAATCCACTGAGTAAGTTAAAGACTTTTGAATTAGGGTTAATACCTGTGGGGTACATTGTATTAGAAATACTAATATGTGTATGTACTATTGTGAGATTGCATGGAACCTCTTTAGCAGGAAGACATTGATGCAGTCTCTGGAAGGCATGAAGAAGTTCAAAGGTCTTTTTGGAATGATGTGTGTGCAAAGTGGATTTCCTAGGCAGTACCTTGAAGGGAGTGTAATGCAAATTCTTCCCTGTGATCCAACCCTTCGAAGATAAGTCTTGGGAGAGAGAAGCCCATTGTCTGTAATTACCTGCTGTATGAAGAGGTAGACTAAGCTTGTCATGGGTGTGCTTGTTCTCAACTGAATCCATGAAGAACTCATAATCACAAGGGAACCCCTAGGGTGCGATACAGAAAGACTGCTTCTTGTCACTGACCATGTTAGAATCGGGATTAACTCTGATAAGCTTATTAGCATGCATGTAAATTCTTTTATATGCTTTCTCTGTAATGCTTTTTACCTTCAGAATCAAGCTTAGGGGGAATTGTGTGGTAACATCTGTACAATCACTCAGTTAGTCTCTGAAAAGAAAACAAGCAGGTCTGGCTAGGCAGACAGTCTTTGCTGGGAGTAACATAATGAAGGCATAAAACTGTTTTGGACCTATCCTGGTCAGCAGGGAGTGAGATTCAGGTTTCCACCCAAGAGAGGAAATGGCTGGGAGGTGGAAGCCTGAGAGTGGGTGCACTGGCTGGAACACTGAGGAAAAATATACAGTTGCAGCTGCCTAGAAATGTGACAAGGTTCATTGGAAAATTGAATGCCAAGACACTCAATATATTATAGATACCGAGAACCACCCTTATAATTTCCATGCCAATAAAATCAAATCCAATTTTCAAAAGCTTACTGTAAAGACAACACTAAGATTTGAGACAAATACCTCTATGTTAATAAATTTCATTTGACATATAATTTTGTCTTTGCCAAATGACAAAGACATTGCAGGGTTTTCTGTTAAAAGAATAATACCTTGGTGAGAGTCCAGTAGGAAGCTAAAAGAACTGGCTAACTCAAAAGGCATTTATCCAAATACCTCTCACCTGCCTCACAAAGTTACATAACTTCAGATTAAGAAATACCTTTGAAATGACCAAATAGTTCCAAGCAAAAGGCAATTAAAAGGCTGAACTCAATTAAATAGGTTGTAAAACAGATACATCTGTAAGAGTGGGTTATAGGTATATTGGAGTGATGTCTTAAGCCCCAATTGAGCAAGGTACTAAAGAAAATGACTAATTTTAAACTCAATCTCAATGACTTCAAACAGGACTATTCATATGCTTTAAATTAGGCATGTGCTTAAGTACCTTGCTGAAGAGGGGCCATAACAAGGAATTTTAACACCTCCACTCAAAGGTGATATAAACATATTCAAACTGAGGGAGAGTGGAAGGACAGACTCATTAATGTTTAGCAAAATTCACTGGCATTCTGAAACTAAGATACTGTGTTAGGCTATTAGGCATAAAGATGAGATGGGCAAAGTTTGTGAGCCCTCTGCTGAGAAAGCCAGAACATAATATGCAATGGATATTTAAGACTATCATCTTTACCTTTGATATTTAACTTCCCTAGTGTGGCTTTTCACAACAAGTGACCAGATGAAGTGATGTTTAAAAGGTTTTATTTTTTTTTCTTCAAGTTTCTTCTCTCAATATTTTGTGTAGATGCAATAATTTGAATTTGACTGCTAGTGCTGGGAAACAAGCTGAGTGAAAAAGACAAGAAAAATCTCTGCACAGTTGAGTGTTCACAAGCCACAGGAGGTACCCAAGAGAAGGGCGTTACTTTGCCAGTTTACATTCCACATGAATTAAAGGTTTAGAGTGAGGTTCCATAGTCTGAATTAACTGGGCAGCCAGAGGATCCTCTTCCCCCATAATATTACAGTCAGTGGCAAGACTATTAGCATCCATAATTAGTTTGGGGGTTTTTGTATAGGCCTAACAACCACTTGTTTTAGTGCTCTCTTGAAAACATCTATCTCCTCTAATAACTGACCCAGTGTTACAACATTAGCTTGCCTAATCAAAACACGGGTCCCAAAAAGTTAGAGCCTATTGTGAACTAAGTTCTAGCACTTGAGTTAGGGTGGTCAGACATCCAGGTAATATCGGGATCACATGAGGAGCTTTGTCCTAAGTCCTGATCAGATGTCATTTGTCCCAATTGTTACAGGTAATGTTGAAAAACAGTGTCAGATGGGAAGTTTTGACTTTCTTGTTGGGAAATTCTGTATGTGGTGCTGCTGCACTGTTTTGTGCTGTAAAAGAATACCGTACTTGTTTTGGGCATGTTGTTTGCATTACCATGGCATTTACTATCCAAATCATATTAACCTCAGTCATATGATACAGGATGTGGCATGTCTGTCAGTGCATGTGTGCATACATGTGCTTCCACACGGTTTTACTGGTGAAGACTTCATCACAAATTGTCATGGTAGCTAGTGTTGCTGATGAACAGTCACTAAAAAAGCTAAAAAGACAGTGCAAGTACCGAATGGAGTGGCAAAAAAAAAGTTACAACTCTATTAGCCAATCATATTGTTACAAAGGCATTTTGTAAACTGTGTAAAAAATTTCAGCATCAAATCATGATGGTGAGTCAGATGTGAAGCATCATGCCAGTGGGAAACAACATGTGCAAATCTGCCAAATTGCAAACAGAATACCCTTGTCTCAAAGTTCTTCAGCAAGCACAATGAAATGTTGGATACCCATGTTGTTGTTGCAGAGCTTACCCAAGTGTATCACACAGTAATGCACCAACAGTCCTATTCATCCTGTGATTGTACCTACATTGTATCCAGATTCAATGATTTTGAAAAAATATTAGTTGTGGCTGTGCAAAAGCCTAAGCCCTGATTAAAAATCGACTATCACTGCTCTCAGTGGAGTTGGTGGATATTCTTCTCACTCAAGAAGGATCCTACTTCTCAATAGCCACAGATTCAAAGGTAATGTAAATACCTCTCTCTTCTCCCTGAGGTACTGGACACCTGAACTAGGAATACAAAATAAAACTATTAGACTTTTATGGAGTAAGTGGGGAGACTGCAGCGTCAATAACCAACATGTCCTTCAAAGACTCGCAACTCACAAACTAGACTAAAAAGTCTCTTCCTTTTGCACTGAGAATGCAAATGTTAATTACTGCAAGCAGACATCTGTATACCAGAACCTGAAAAAGGAGAATGAAAATATTTTACCTGCCAACTGCCCAGATCACATCATGCACAATGCAGTGAAACATGGAAGTAACGCTCTAATAGTGGATATTGAGTCACCGGTGATTAAGACATTTAATCACTTCAGCAGTTCTACTAAGAGTGGCCACACTAAAGGATTTTGATTTTGTAGACATTGAATATGCTGCTTTGCTATGTCATGTCCCAACATGTTGGTTGAGTCTTTTCCCAGCTGTGAACAGATTAACACTTAGCAAGCTGTCAAGAGCTACTTTGTATCTCTAGGAAGTGAGATGTCCAGGGAGTTTATGGCTTCTGTTTGCTAGCATGAGCACGGCATAGTACTTCAGGAAAGCAGCAGTGTCTAAGTACATTCTGTAGAACATAGAGGTGAACTTCAAGTGTTCAGCGAAACTGTGCTCTTCCTGGAGAATGCTAGTGTCACTGCGTGTGAAGTGTATGCCATGATGAACAGTCTCCATGAAGCTACAGCAACAACAAAAAATTACCAATTCTTCAGCACTAAAGTCATGAATGTGTTCATTGGAATAACCCCTGTATTTACAGAAGCCCTTCACAAAAACTTTACCAAATTTTATAATGTTTCTCTTGGATATCTGGAGAAATGGTTTTGACTTTTCCACTAGCAGCTGTTTGTACAACATTCAGTGCTTTAATATCAGCAGAGAAGGAGTTGGAGTTCAAGGATCTGTCTGCAGCTGTAGCAACAACAAATCTCCAGAGTACTGTGGACTGAGAAATCATCAATAACTTGGAGCTGGGGTGGGAGGGAAAGCTGTTGGGGAACTCTGGGATCAGGCGGTCAGTAGTAAGAGAAGAGTGCTAATCTTCCTAACATGTAAAAACTGGTTTCATTTCTGCTCAGTATATCAGTCTTCAATGCTTATATAGAATGTGTATTTTCAATTATGAAAAGGTATGTGGACTGACCTGAGGAATCAAAGCAGTATTGAGGAGGTGAGGTTCAAACTACAAGTAAAAATGAATTTCAACATGAGCTGCAAGGATTTCTACACTTATGTAAACCTGCAGAAAGGATGTTATATACATGGCCAAGTCAACCAAGAAGTACAAGAGTGCTGGTGTTAAAATTGAGAGCTGTCTGATATACAGTACAAGGTAGGACTATGTGCACTTCTATTTTAAATACCACTCTCCTCCCCCCACCAAAAAAAGGGTCCTGATTTTTCACACTTGCTATCTGGTGACCCTAACTTGAGTGTATCTTAATTGTGGTGATGTACCAGCCATACAGAACAGACATGGTTTTCCATTTGCAGTGTTGGAAGTTAGAAAAAAAGTAAAACTCACTTTATTGTCTCTCATTGACACCCTATCTAATTTACTCAACTGACAAGTAAATATATACCACCACAACTGCCTTATTTGAAACATCCTCCCTCCCCCCCCCACACACACATACTTTTCAGGATATATTTAAAGGCCAGTATCTGAAGGGATCACTGAGTTTGTGTGTGAAATGTCAGATTCTGAATCCACATTTAAAAAAGATTATTGGATTATAAAATAAAAAAGGCAATCCAAAAAGAAAGTGGATAACGTTGAGGAGGGAATTTGAGAGGTAAAAGAGGATGAGTAGCTTGGCTTCTTTCCTGCTTTTTATATGATTTATGTTCTTTTCTTCCTCTTCATTTTATTGCTTGCATAATTTGTGTGTTCAGTTTTGGGTTGAGTCCAGTCATAGAAAGGATGTCATTTAGAGACATACAGAATCATGCATGGAGGTAGGAATAACCTGTGATTAGTGTACAATTAACTGGATAGTTTCATTGTGAAGTTTGGAGAATCTATCAAGAACAAACACTAAACTAAAAGTGATTTAATATCTGTGTTATGGAAAGCCCAGATTATGTACATTAAAATATGCATTTACTTTGGTAAGTCTGTATTTGTTATGTCTAACGATAAAAATACTGACATGTTCACATCCATGTATAGGATATTACATTTTAAATATTTAATCCAAAAGAGAGTTATGTATAGTTTCTATGAATTATCTGAATGTTGTTCTTATATTAATTGACTATGATGGAAGCATCTCACTAATGGAAACAACTGTACGTCAAAGCTGAAGTTCTGTGAAGGGACAGTTGAGTCATGAGGATAAAGTATGGACATGGGAGGCCTGACTGAAGACACAGGGGCCTCTGGGCAGATTCAAGGGGTCTAATAGCACAGAGCTCATTGCAGGATTGAGGCCTGTGTTGCTACTCTTTCCCCCCTCCCTCCAAAAAAAGCATTTAAAACAGCTTGTATTTTAAAACAGTAGTGCAAATACTAGTAAGTGTCCAATTCAATAAAACTCTGGGATATTTTAATTTTTTTAAATAAGTGTATTTATACATAAAACCAGGTTTCTTCTGTCTCAGAACAGTGCAAAACAGACAAGGTTTACTGTAGTCTCAAAGATGTAAGGATCTTACAGGTGTGACCCTCAAGGATACTAAACGTTACAGTATTGTATTAAAGCTGGCCAAGATATTTCACATATCCTTATGATGACAGAAGGATTAACACACTGTGCCATCAAAGCTGGGCAAGAATGATTATTAATACTTTCGAGTGCACAAGCTGAGAAAAGGTGCCATACTGAATGTTTCCCTATAAAAAGGGAGAAAGTGGTCATGAAATCCAGGTATACTAAGTCAGGAGATTTGTTGTTGGGTTGGTTGTTTTTGTTTAAAAAGCCTCGCAGAGCATTAAGGTTACAAAAACTTACTAGAACTTGTCCAAAAGACAAAAACCAAGGACATGACTCAAACATACTAAAAATGTTATAGTGCCGAGACCAATCGTAACGTGGGAGAAAAAGAAAACTAACACTGATATCAATTCATCTGGTATCCATTTTGTGACAATCAATCAGACACCCCCCGAGGGAGAACAGGGGTCCAAACACAGAAGAATTACCAATTGGATCAACATTGTATTGTGCTATAAAAGTTTGAGTAAGGTCTTTTATGAAAGCTGGTGACATGTTGGTCCAAATTGTTTTCAAGCTAAAACTTGTTAACTGGGTGGGGGGAGACACCACACACACCTGAAGTGTTAAAAATGCTATATTTTGAATGTAGGTAATGTAATATACTACAAAGCTGTAGGATTCATTGTAATGATGTAACAAACATCACTTGATCTTTTGCAGCACTGTGCATCAATCCATTATGTCAAATCATTTTGTCTGTTCCTTATTTTTAAATAATTTGAAGTGAGCTTGTTGGGTTTGAGTGAGGACAAACTTCCAATTGGATTACATTCATGAGCAACATTTATTCGAGTAATGTTGTAATATTGACCCTTTAAGTGGCAAAAAAGAGACACTATAATCCTATATTAATTGTGAATACTGTCATCGACAGCCATAGGAAAGCAAATTTCCAAAATTTTAAAAAATGTGAAGACTAATTTCAGCCCTAAGATTAGGTTTGACAGAACTTTTTTGTGTGCATATATTACACAATTTAGACTGAGAATATTGATGTTTGGATTTAAGCTTTTTATGATTTTATCAGTGTAAATGTTCACAGTTGCAGGAAATTATGAGGGGGTCTGAAAATTATTTAATGAAAGCAGAAATTGAGATCTTAAAAGTTAAAGCTTTATTTAATGCTTAAAAGAAATTGCCATTACATGTCAAAATAAACAAAGGAAAATTCTTCAGTCAAACTCTACTAAGCAGCATTTCTTACTTTGCCTGCCTATAAATTTCAATCATCAATGGAAATATTTTATATCAGTGTCTGTGTATATGGTGAAGTCAATGTTTACTAACATTTACCAGTAAAAATCTAATCTTTCCACACCTACCTAAAATCCATACTGTACATCTTTGAAGTGAGAGGAAAGATAAGTACTGGAAGGAGACAAAGGATAAATGCTTAAATTACAATCAATCAGATTGTATTTCTGCCATTCTCCAAACCTATTTAGGTCTATAAAGCTTCAGGGTTTTCTAATTTTGTGACAATGGATCCCCAAAAAACATAGTATGAATTTGCAAAGCTGATGGATGTAGCCCAAAATCTGAATTACTTTATGGCATGTACTAGGGTGATCACAGGTTAGTGTAAGAAGTGTAAATTACAAATTACTTTGAAAGGTGTGCCACATTAACAGGGTTAAATGTGAGTAATGGACTAGCATTTCAATTGGTCTAGAAGAATGGCTAACATATCCAGCCTTTCCACAGCCCAGTGAAAAGTCAGTGAACAGAAGAAAAAGCCCTTCCCCACAGGATTTTTAAGTAAGAGCTAAGAGGCTTCCTTTCAGCCTGGTTCATCAAATTGCTCCAAGAACTTTGCGATGCCATAATTTCAGTCTGGCCAAAAGAGGACTTTAGTAGTCAATTATTAGGGCCAGGTCTACACTATATATCAGTATAACTAAGTCACTGAGGGTATGTCTACACTACAAGACTATTTCGAATCAACTTAAGTTGAATTTGTGGAATCAACCTTACGAAGTCGAATTTGTGTATCCACAGTAAGGACACTAATTCGACTTTGTGAGTCCACATTAATGGGGCAAGCGTCAACTTTGGAAGCGGTGCACTGTGGGAAGCTATCCCACAGTCCCCGCACTCCCCGCTGCCCATTGGAATTCTGGGTATAGCCCCCAATGCCTGCTGGGGGGAAAACTGTGTCGAGGGTGGTCCTTGGTAATTGTCAGCATTCAACCGTCACTCCCGCCGGCGGGAAATCAGTTCGCGCACTTTTCCTGTTATAAGTGACAGCGCGGACACCACAGCACTCCACTGCGATCATGGAGCCCGCTGCGATCATCGCTGCACTTATGGCCGTTGTCAACTCCTCGCACCTTATCGTACACCTCTTCTACAGTCAGATGCTGAGAAATCGGGCGAGGAGGCATGAAGTCTCAGACTGGCACAGACCTCTCAGAAAGCACGGTACGCCGCGCCGTGGAGATCATGGTGGCACTGGGTCAAGTTCATGCTATGGGACGGTGATTCTCGGCCCGGGAAACAAGCACGGACTGGTGGGACCGCATAGTGCTGCAGGTCTGGGATGAATCACAGTGGCTACGAAACTTCAGGATGCGTAAGGGCACTTTCCTTGAACTGTGTGACTTGCTGTCCCCTGCCCTGAAGCACAAGGACACCCGGATGCGAGCAGACCTGACATTGCAGAAGCGAGTGGCCATAGCCCTCTGGAAACTTGCCACGCCAGACAGCTACCGGTCAGTAGCGAACCACTTTGGCATGGGCAAATCTACCATGGGGTTGCTGTGATGCAAGTAGCTAACGCAATCATTGAACTCCTGCTCTCGAAGGTAGTGACCCTGGGAAACGTCCAGGTCATCATAGCCGCGATGGGATTCCCAAACTGCGGTGGGGCTATAGATGGGACTCACAGCCCTATCCTGGGACCGGACCACCAGGCCAGCCAGTACATTAACCGAAAGGGCTACTTTTCAATGGTGCTGCAAGCACTGGTGGACCATAGGGGACGCTTTACCAACATCAACGTCGGGTGGCCGGGCAAGGTTCATGACGCGCGTGTTCAGGAACTCTGGTCTGTTTAAATGCCTCCAGACAGGTAGTTTCTTCCCGGACCACAAAATAACTGTTGGGGATGTGCAGATGGCTACAATGATCCTCGGGGACCCAGCCTACCTGCTAATGGGGGGGGGAGACGACACGCCGGGGGAGGGGTGGCAGGTGGGCGCTGGGACCTGCTCCAGGCAGGGAATTGACGGGGCGGGGGGAGACCCCCGTGGGCCAGGGCCCGATCCAGGCAGGGCCAGGGGAGAGACCCACCTCCAAGTATACCTGGAGCAGGGCACCTGCCGCCTATGAACAGAACATTAAAAACATTAAAAACACCTCACAGACTGACCAGGGTGCCTAGTGACTGCACTCAGTGAGTAACCTGCTGTTGATCCTGTCCCCATGTCTGTACCCTGTTCATGGTGAATGTCTTATGCAATTACCAAACCCCTCTCCCCACTTCACAGAAAGTCTTCAGCAAACAAACATGACAAACAGTAATTAACAGCAAACTACTTTTTAATACTTGACAACACAGTACAGGTAAGAACTTTTCAAAATCTAGGGACTGAGAACTTTTGGGTAATTTAGCAGTCTGCTGTGGTGCAGTGACAGTTTTCACGGCCCTTGGTACCCCTCCTTCTTGTTATTCTGGGTGAGGTGGGTATTGGAGTGTGTGGCGGGGGAGGGCGGTTGCAGACACAGTGCAGGGGGGCTCTGTCCTCCTGCCTGCGGTCCTGCAGAACATCGACAAGGCACCTGAGTGTGTCCGTTTGCTCCCTCAGTAGTCCAAGCAGTGTTTGAGTCGCCTGCTGGTCCTCCTGAAGCCATCTGTCCTCCCGTTCGCTGTGTGAGTGCTGCTGCTGTGTGAGGTTCTCCCTCCACTGGTTCTGCTGGTCTGCCTCTGCTCTGGAGCAGCCCATAAGTTCAGCAAACATCTCATCCCGTGTCCTTTTCTTACGCCGCCTAATCTGCGCCAGCCTCTGTGAGGGGCATGGTGGAGCAGGTTGGGATACTGTTGCAGCTGTGTGATGGGGAAAAGGGAGTGAATTGCTTACAAAGATACATTTTCTCAAAAATGAAACATAGTCTACTCATTGTCTGTGAACCAGACCATGGACGGCACCTATCTCATGCGCTCTCACTCAGGGAAAGTTCGATTTCTCTGCATTCGCTTTCATTGCCTGGGGTATTGCACTGCAGACCAGACAAGCGGGGCAGGAAAGCTGAATCCGTGGAGCAGCCAGGCATGGTAAGCCAAAGGCTTTTGGCTGCTTAAAAGTCAATGTCCAGCTCTGTCCTCTTGCTGCAGGCAATCCTGAAAGCATAAACTCTGCCCCTGTTCCACCCCCTCGCGGTTTTCCCTTGGAAAAGATCCCTGTATGCTGCCACTCTGTAGCTTCCAGCACGTGGCTCTAAAGTGACGCTTCTTGTTATGCAAAGGAACAGTGAAGCACTACCAATACTAATAGTACACAAATTACTCTACTTACATGCAGGAGTCTGTGCCCGAGATCACCCTGAGGAGGGTGTCTCAGAGAGAGAGAGAAAGCGCATGCTGAATGAAAGCCAGCACAAGCCAGGGCCCTATGCTGCGATGCTCGTCAAGGCACTGGTCCCAGAGTACCAGCTGAGAGCGTGGCGTGGAAAAGTGTGTTACCTCGGAGCACCCAATAAGCCAGCTCTCCCCAGGAACCTCCTCCATAGGCTTTTCGACTACTTCCAGGAGAGCTTCCTGGAGATCTCCGCGGAAGATGCCTGTTCCATTCCCCTGTATATAGACCTTCTGTTCGCCTAGTCTATTTTCCTGTTCTTTTAAGAAATAAATGTTAACATGGTTAAAGCACTTACCCACTGATCCTTCCCCTGATTCAGGGTCCGTGGTAACGGCTGCGGAGGGTTGGTAGGGGATCTCAGTGAGGGTGATGAAGAGATCCTGACTGTCGGAGAAATCAGCGTTGTAAGCGCTGTCGACTGCTTCCCCCTCCTCATCTCCTTCCTCATCTTCCCCATCTGCAAACATCGACGAGGAACTGGCCGTCGACACTATCCCTTCGTCAGAGTCCACGCACACTGGTGGGGCGGTGGTGGCAGACCCACCGAGAATGGCATGCAGTGCCTCGTAGAAGCGGCATGTCTGGGGCTGGGCTCCGGAGCGTCCGTTTGCCGCTTTGATTTTATGGTAGCCTTGTCTCAGCTCCTTGACTTTCACGCGGCACTGCATTGCATCCCGGCTGTATCCTCTGTCTGTCATGGCTTTGGAGACCTTCTCGTAGGTCTTCGCATTCCGTTTGTTGGAGCGCAGCTCCGAAAGCACAGACTCATCGCCCCACACACCAATCAGATCCATGACTTCCCGGTCAGTCCATGCTGGGGACCTCTTTCTATTCTGGGATTGCCTGTACTCCTCTGCTGGAGAGCTCTGCATCGTTGCCGGTGCTGCTGAGCTCGCTCCGATGTCCAACCAGGACATGAGATTCAAAGTGCCCAGACAGGAAAAGGAATTCAAATTTTCCCGGGTCGTTTCCTGTGTGGCTGGTCAGAGCATCCAAACGGACTGCTGTCCAGAGCGTCAACAGAGTGGTGCACTGTGGGATAGCTCCCGGAGCTACTAAGTTCGATTTGCATCCACACCTAGCCTAATTCGACATAGCCATGTCGAATTTAGCGCTATTCCCCTCGTCAGGGAGGAGTACAGAATTCGAACTAAAGAGCCCTCTATGTCGAATTAAATGGCTTCATGGTGTGGACGGGTGCGCGGTTAATTCGAATTAACGCTGCTAAATTCGAATTAAAGTCCTAGTGTAGACCAGGCCTCAGAGATGTGAAAAATCCATACCCCAAGTGATGTAGTTATAACTGCCTAGCACTGTCAATACCTGGGAGTATGTCAATGGGAGAACTTCTTCCATTAATATAGCTAATCTACATCCATGACAGATGGTAGCTATGTCAACAGGAGAACAACTCCTGTTGGTGTAGTAGCGTCTTCACTGAAATGCTACAGTGGCACCGCTGCAGTGTTAAGTGTAAACTGGCCCCAGGTTTGGTTCCTAAGGCCAACACCAATCCCCAAGAACATGGCTATCTAATTGCATTCCAATAATTACTTGATTTTAGTAAGAGTGGCCAATTACTTGACATGTTTGCATTTAACTCTTTATTTTAGTGAAAAAAAGCATACTAGTTCTCTCTTTGCCAGTGTTTGGATGGGGTCTGTACACTCCATCACTGAAGGATTAACTAACTCAAATCTTTTCAGATGTTGCCTGTCTCATTCACTACACAGCTTCCAGCTGCTGCAACAAACAAAGATGATATCTTATAGACAATTACCTCGCTTACTACACGGGCCTCATTCATTCCCTGAGCACTGTGCATCCTGTGCACTGGATAAGGAAAGGGTCCACTGGAAACAAATGTGGGATTGTGTAACTAACTACTACGTGTGAAATTTTCAAAACATCCAAATGACTTAGACACTTAAGGTTAGATTTTAGATGGTTTTTAGGCACCTAAAGATGCAGATGGGCACAGAGGGATTTTCAAAAGCAGCTAGGCATCCAACTCCAACTTATTTCAACCTACTGGGGGTTTCTTGTATCCCCCTCTGAAGCCTCAGCTGCTGGCCAGTGTTAGAGACAGGATATTGGACTAGACAGACCACAGGACAACTCCAGTCTGACAATTCTCGTGTTCCTATTTTTGTATTGCCTTAAGATGGTTATCTTCCAACTCAGTAAGTACTAAGGTGCAGGAGACCATTACTAGTTTTTTTGTTTTGTTTTTAAAAACATGCCAGAATGTGCTTTTAAGGCAATACCTTGTACTAGAAGGATTGGGGAACTACACAACACTGTTCGTTCCCTATTTCATTCCAAGTTGGTTGGTATGGTAGAATAGTGGAGCCAAAACTAGCGTTGCTACAGGTACTAAGAGAGGACAATCCCTGCACTCACAGCAAAAACAGGGACTGTTCTTATGCTGACTCTCAGGTAAAGGCTTTTCTACTTTCCCTTATTGACTGCACCTGCCTAAGCCCCAGAGCAATCCCATAGTAAATAAGAGGCAAAGCTTCAGTAAGGCCAATCTCTAGCCTAAGAACTTACATTTTTAAAATATATTGCATAAAGAATGATAATTGAATAATTTTCCAGAAGGAGATGTCTATTTAAAACCTATATCTAATGGCCTCTTAATGGTCTGGCAGTGGACAATTACTTCATTTTTTGTACAATGAAAAATGATTTTGGAGACTATAATGAGCATTCATTAGACAGAGTTTAAAATGCTGTTAATAAGCAATTAAAGTATCTTGGTATTCAGAAGCTAGTTCATTTGCAGAGTGTACATCCGTCTTAATGCTTCAGAGGGTGCATTATATCTGCTTCATTCTGATTCTAGGAACTATTCCAAAAATTCTTTCTGAGGGCAGGGAAAACCAAAACCACACCACATACACAAAACACAAGTGTGAATAACATTTGCTGAGTTACAAATAATTAAAGAAAATATATGGGAAAACTTCATAATCTTAAACGATTCAGAAATCAGCCTGCAGTCTAATTGTATTCACAAGTACTTCATAAACAATGATATTTTTATTGACATAGCACAGAAAAACAAATGTTCTCTTCATATATAAATATATTAGAATTACAGGATCAACAAACAGACTACATTTCCTTAAAAGGAGGGGATAAGCAACTGAGAAGTGCTCCTGAGAATATTTTTAATTAAACAAATGATGTTCTGCTCACTCAGTGGCCATTAGTGCAGCACCAAGCAGGAAACTTAAATCCTGATCTTGGACTCTCCTCTTCCATCCTGCCAACTGATGAGAGAGCAAGAGCCTTCAATATCATCTCCTGCCAGCTTATCTAAAAGCTGCATTGATCAACTTAAAATAAAATAGATCTGTTCATCATTGCTGACCAAAAGAAAAAGTATTTTCACGGTGAAACTAAAAGAGGCAGGAAGCTTGTCAAAGAATGTGACAGACCCAGTGATATTGAACTCTGGTTAATTAGAGGGGCAGTAATGCACCCCCCTGCTCTCCATGTCAAAAATCTCTATTTTACTTATTTGACTGTTTCAGATTTCCCCAAAATAATTGGCCAAACAGATTTTGGCAATGTCTGTCTTTAAATTGCAGGTATTCCACTGGATCCCCTATCCCTCCATAGCCCACAACTCTCTAGATAGTAGCGTCCGGGTAGGTTGGCGTCTCCTGGAGAAATGAGTAAGCCAGGGTGGGTATACAAACACAAGCTAAATGAGGATGGCCAGACAACGATTCCAAAAGAACCATTTCCATATTGATTACAGTAGCACTCTGACCATGTCCTTTCCAATTCCCAGCAAGCTGCTTACACTGTGAGAACTCAGCCATGCCAGGATAATACTCAGCTGGTCAGACATCATGGTATTCCAACCTTTTGTGCACTGCCAGAGAAGCCAAAAGGACCAGGAACAATGAGAGAATATGGCAATGGTACTTTATCATATTTAATGTTCTGTCGTAAGCATTTCTAATGCATCCATTATAGCAACATCTAGATGCCAAGTACCACAGTGGGTCCCAGTATCATTGCAGTTTTCCAATGATATATCTTTCAAACCAGATTAAAATTATCAGCTGCTACAATTAAAAGACAAAGAGAAAAAGAACAAATTTCAATTTTGCTTTTAAAATAAGTATTTTTCCATCCAGGATTAAATGAAAAATTTATTCATTTTGCGATGATGAAGCAAGATTTAGGGTTTTTATTGTTTTTTTTTTTAAAGAGACAGTCTATGACAGAGAAAGAAAATAAGATCAACACAAAATTTAGTAACCAGGAAGTGGCTAGTAGGCCTGCTTCATTTAGGACAATTCTTCATAGCCTGTTGAGCAATACAGATGCAGAGACCAATAACTTGCCAGTGCCTCATATATAATATGTAGTGACAGGGCCTGTGACTGGAGCAAAACTCATCCTCATTCTCGTCTGAGACACTGAGCAACAATAAGTATTGGTCCCACAATACTCGGGATGGATGCTTCATCTTCTTGAGCCCCATCTACTGGCATCCTAACTATTTATATATATACACACACACAGAGGTAGGGAAAATTCCCCTGCCCCAGAGCCTGATCCCAGAGACCACCCACTCTTTCCTATAGGTCTTCATCTGGGCTAAAAGTCCAGCATCTAGATCTGGTGAATCTAGGTACACAGCTTTCTTTGGCAGCATGGTGAATGGTTAGGACTCAAATGGCTAGAAAAATCTTAATATAGATCAAGCCCCAGGCACCTGGTGGAGAACCCCCTCTTTGGATAATGGCAGGAGCCACATAGCCAAATTAGCAGGCACAGCGGGGCAGACTCAGCAGCCTCCAGCTGTCAACCCTTGGCTCTCCATTGGGTAAAGGTTTCAGTGTCCCAGAGAGTGCATCCTGCTATTACTCACTGCAGGTTGCATGTTTAACTATTCTGCATGGACAATCTACTGGTACCAACAGTTTCTACCCTCCCACTACCTCACCATCATAATTCAAGGCTCATGGCGTGAGTTTCCTAGGTGGTACTGACAGGCCTGAGAAGCTGGAAGCTGGTAGCCAGTGGTCTGCACATGAGTGGCCTAGATGTAATGGTAACAGGACATTTGCTCAATGACAGAAACATGAGTCCTACTTAGCCAGCCAGGCAGCCCTATTCAGGGAGGCCCCACCTGCCTCAATCTGAGTTGACCCCTATAAAAGTAGAGGTAAAAAAGGCTCGCCTCTTACTGACTCCTGGCTGGTTTCCCACAATCAGAGGGATCTCCATTTTAAGTGGGAGAAAAAAAAATCACAGAAAAGGTCAGGAACTGTCACACTTAGGCTGGGACATTTGCACACTACTAGACTCAAAAGAAAATCGAACCGGCAGATCTGCATTAGTAATGAAAGCACTAAATAGGTATCAAATAGATATCTCTGCCTTATTTGAGACTAGACTACATGATAGCAGTATACTTCGAAAAAATAATACACTTTCTATTGGTAAGGTTACAAGGCAGATCAAAACACAAGCCTACGTGGGGTAGGTCTTACAATAGCAAACTCCATCACTAATAGACTAGCGCAGCAACTTTTGTCAATATCCAAGCACTTCAGATTTTTCAGATGCTACAGTCCCACAACACTTTTTTGAAAGTAAGCATCTACACCACAACACTACTTGCTCCCAAATAAAGTTCTATAGCCAGTTGAGTGATACTCTAAGAAACATACCCAACAATGACAAAATCTTATTAATGGCTTACTCCAGTGCTCGCACTGGAGATGATTACACCACTTGGAACAGAGTCATGGGGAAAATTGAACATGGATCTATAAATACAAATTACTCATAACACTCTGCACAGAGTTTGACCTTGCTGTTACAAACACCTTTTTCAACATGCCAGAAAAGTGGTTCTATTCTTGACAGAACCCTTGGTCAAAACGATGGCACTTTTTCGACTAGGTCATCGCTTGTTGTAATGACCTGAGGGATGTTTACATTACCAGAGCTATGCGAGGTACAGAATACTTTATGGCTTATCATCTTATCTGTACTAATATTCACAGCCATAGATTGAAATCTGCCCCAAAACCAAACCAACATGCTGATGTCTCAAAACTTTGAATGGAAAAGGGAAGAACTCAGTTAGTAACTTCCACTCATGCTGCACTATTAAGTTATGTCAATAGAAGAGTAAGCAGAACTATCAATGAAAGGTGGCACATCTTTTGAACTGCAGTGCAATCAACAGCTAAAGGCAGCCTTGATGTCCCAACTTGACAAAGTGTGGACTGGTTTGATGAGAATGACAATGAAATTCAAGCACTCTGTGACCCAATGAGCCACGCAGAAAGTTAAACTGAACAACCTCTCCTCTCTTGAGGCTGCAGAAGTCTTCAGTAAATCAAAAGCTGAAAAGCAGAAAAAGTGGTGGGACAGTTGGTGGAGAAACAAAGCAACAGAACTACAAACTCCTGCTGATTCTAACACCTTCCGAGGTTTTTTCCAGGAGTTAAAGTCCATTTACGGACCATGAAGAGCCCTTAACTGTCCAATCCTATCCACTGACCTCATCACCCTCCTGACTGAGCACAATATGATACTATAAAGATGGAAAGAACCTTTTGCAACTCTCTTTAATCATGAGTCGAGCACAAGTGATCAAATAGTAGACTCAATCAAGCAAAGACCAGTTTGGTTTGAACTAGAAGATCGACTATTTTTGGAGGAGACTAAGAATGCGCTTATGGAAATGGCAAACAAAGGCAGCTGGAGCTAATGAAATCCCAGATGAAGTGCTAAAACACGGTGGTCCTACACTTCAAAGATTTGCTAAAACTACTTACTTTCCTGCTGCAAAAATTATATTTTACTCCAGAATTTCAAAGATGCCAAAATCATAACAATCTATAAGCACAAAGGGGACAGACATATGGCATTTCACTCCTCTCCATCTGTGATAATATCCATGGTGACATGTTGACGAAAAGTCTTCAAGTTATTGCAGATTATGTACTCCCCGTATCCCAGTGTGGTTTTTGTTCATCATGCAGCACTGCCTACGTGATATTTATCCTATGCCAGTTACAGGAGAAAGCTGCTAAACAACAAATGCTCCTTTACATTGCTTTTGTCAACCTTAGTAAGGCTTTTGACTGACGGATGCTCTGCTCTCTGGTGCCTTCTTGAAAAGTTTGGCTGCCCAAACAAACTAATCAATCTTATACACTGCTTCCACAACAACATTCAGGCCCATGCAGACTCATCTGATCCCTTTCATATAGCCCATGGGGTTAAACAGGGTTGAGTGCTTGCTCCTACATTAGTTACTTTGTTCTTGGCTGAAGTGCTAGAAGTTGCTGCACGTAGTCCACTATATCTATCACTCTACCACCACCAGTCAATGGCAGACTTTTAAACCTCTACCAATTCAAGGCCAAAAGCAAATCCAAGCAAAGTGAAGTAAAGGATCTACTTCTGCATGCTGATGACTCGACATTTGTCACCCTGAGAATGACCTGCAATATTTGTTGATTCCTTTGCCCATGCTGCATCTCTTTTTGGTCCTTGTATTAATGTAAAGAAAACAGAAATCCCGTATCAACCACCTTCTGGCAGAAACCCATCACCTCTATCACCACCAGAAATAAAACTGAATGGTTGCCAGTTGAACAACGTCAAGTTCTTCTGCTACCTAGGTAGCATAGTTACCAATGACACCAGCATTGACAAAGAACTTTCAGCACGCTAAAAGTCAGTTGCTTCAGCTTTCAGGTCATCTACAAAAAAAGGACTATGGACAAGACCAAGGGGCGTCAGTGTCAACAAAATGCCAAGTTTAGAGAGAAGTAGTGCTCCCTTGTCTTCTATACTTGTTAGAGACCCAATCTCCTTTATCATCTCCATATCCAAAAACTTAATTGCCTGCAACAACGCTACCTACAGAATATAATGGAAATCAAACAGTCTGGCAATAATCACCAAGAATGTAATATTTCAGCTGGCAGCCACGCTAATGGTAGAAGCCATGCTAGCACAGAGAAAAATGACCTGGGTCAGCCACATCATACTTATGGATAACAATCAACTGCCTAAGAGAGTTCTGTACAACAAATTTGAAAAAAAGACAATAGGAAGGTTGTTTCTCTCAAATTTCGCTACAAGGATTGCATAAAGTGGCATGTAGAGTCTGCCAGGCTAGACTTAATGAGCTTGACACTCCTTTATGAAGGAAGCGGAAGAAGCAACAGAATATTGTCCTACCATCTTGGCAGACATCAAGAGGGAACATAGATACTAACTTTACTGGCACGTTTTCTGAACCTACATGTGGAAACTGATTTTCAGTAATATTCATACTCTAATACAAGTGACAGTCATCATTATACATATATGCAGATGTCTTTTACAGAAAATTCTTGTAACAGCTCCCACCCTTCTATCTGACCTTTATTCCTTTTTGCAATCATCTCCCCCCCACACTTGTGGGGTCATTGGAGTGCTGTGCTCACCCACCTTTGGTAGAACACCAAATGTATAAGTATTCAGGGAAGTTTTTGAAGTGCTTCAACTGACGGACCTCAAGGTGCTACCAGTTAGTAGGTTCTAATATGCACTCCTCCAAAAACCTTCAACTATCCCACTGCCCTGGCACCCAGCCTCCATGACCCACTCCTCACTACCCATTCTCCCAACTGCCCAAGACCCTTCCCCTCCTGGCTGAGCTATCATCCTTCAGTGCAGATGGAAAGCAGTAAATTCACCTTAGACTCTCCACACTGCCTTCCACTGAGCTGTAAATAACTGCTCAGTACATTTTTCTTTCTGTCTCCTCTAACTTTTTTTTTTTAATTTTGGTAATTTCTTGACTAGTACTAATATTTTGGAGTTTTGGCCACACCAGTCTAATAAATTGCTATTTAAAGTGTTGCCAATAATCTATTTTTACAAGTGCACCATCCAGGTGCATTAGCTCGTGATTACACACATATACCTGGGGTGATCTGAGGGATAATGCAAACACATCTTTGCTAAAGTAGAGTATTGATGTTATGCTAAAATCCTATATTTTTAATAGGAGCAGGAAGTGTTTGTCAAAGTTTGTATAATAAGTCTCCTGGTATAGTCTATATTCTTCCTATGCAATAGTTTTAGTGTTAAAGTTGTTTGAGAATGTTCTCAAATATTGTTTAAAATATTTCTTCTTCTTTGTATTAAAGGTAAAATAAAATCTGTTTACTAAGCAATTGTGTGGTATTATCTCTTCAAACATAACTGGAAGCTGTTACAAACTTTTGTATAATATAGCCTCATCTTTGAATCTCTGAGCAGCATAGTGTGTATAAACATGACATTTCAAAAGCACTGAGTGACTTAAACTGAAAATTGGACTTCGGTTGCTAAGTCATTTCTGTGTTTTTCAAAGTTTTACCCTTTGTGTAGTGCTTTCCAGTAAGACTTGAAAAGAGAACTGTAGCAAAGAGGTAAGATGATGAACTAATGCTTTTGACATATGTTTTCTCCCTTCCCATGTTACAATCTTGTAAGAAGTGTACTATTATTGTATAAATCATATAAACATTTTGCTTACATTGTATTCTACTGAGATATTGATACTGCACACATCACTATGATAGCACAGGATCTTTTAGTGCTAGGTAGCCCTAATTTGTTTGGCTACACAAGCAAGCAAATCAACAGCATTTTAACAGAGGAGTCACTTAAACAAGATTTTCTACAGTGGGATGCAAATGAAAGGCAACAATGAGAAGAAAAATGAGAATAGTACCTGCTGTACAATCCTGATTATTTAGAAACTAGTAAAATTAATCTCTGTAGTTTCTTTCTGCAACACATTTCTCCAATTTCCAGGGATAGACTTGGTGAGCTCTTGCTTGCAAGGGAAGAAATCTGTAAAAATTGCTATTAATTCTAACTATGCTACAAACAGGGAAAATAACTTCAAACTGGCAAGAGTGAAACAAGAATCCTAAGAGGAGAAAATTTCCATGCAGTGGTTCTAGAGAACAGAGGAAGAGCAAAGCATTCACACTATTCACAAAAGGACAAGCTTTCTGCTTTTTACATAGGATATATTGACAGATGGGGTGAATAGAGTTGTTATAATTAAAACTTTGCTCTGAGAAGATCTTGTAGAACAATTATGGTGTTGTCCTGCAAGTTTCTGTAGGGTCCAATGTTATGAAGGATTATCCAGAGCAAAGCTTTAGCTGGCCTTTCTGAATGCTCTGTATTGAAAATGAAGAATAGCAATATTGTCTCTTACAAAGTTGCCTTGAGAAAGTTAGTTCTATAAAAAACAAATAAAATGTAAGTAAAAACTAGCCCCAGATAGTATATTTACTTTTCAATGTTAGTTCTGACCATTTATTTTCTTCCCTTTAATATATATATATATATACACACACACACACACACACACTCTCTCTCTCTCTCCTTTTCAGACAACAACAAAAAAAACAGTTAACGTGTTGCATACAGTTCTGATGTCCATATTTCTAAAAGAATGTTGAAAAATGAAAGAGGATGCAGAAAAGAGCCATCAAAATTATTCAAGAGCTGGAGAAAATGCCTCACAGTTAGGGCAGGGTCTACACGATCACGGGAATCAACGCTCTAAGATTGATCCACCGGTGGTCGATTTAGCGGGTCTAAAAGACCTGCCAAATCAACTGCAAATCGCTCTCCAGTTGATCCCTGTATTCTACCCCTGACGAGAACAGTAAGGTAAGTCGATGGGAGATTTTTTTTCCCCTGTCAACTCCCCACGGTAACTCGTCCTAAGGTATGGCGACTCCAGCTACGTTATACACTACACTACTCCAGCTATGTGAAGGTTGGCTTACCGCAGTAGTGTAGACATAGCCAGAAAGAGATCAACTTGCTTAGTATATCAAACAGAAGATTGAGAGGTGATTTGATTAGTGTTTAAGTAACTTCACAGAGAGAAAGCAATGGATTCATTAATGTAGTGGAGAAAGATACAACATGAACCAATGGCTGGAAGGTAAAGATCAAAGGTTCATATTGGAAACAAGGCACTTGCTAGCTTTCTTAAAAATGCAGTGAAAGTGATTAACCACTGGCACAAATGTGATGGATTCTCCATCTCTTGAAGTCTTCAAATCAAGACTGGATGCCTTTCTGGAATATTTGCTTTAGCCAACAATTTATTGGGCTCAATACAGGATTAACTGGGTGAAACTGAATAACCTTTGATATACAGGTCAGAAAAATAGTCCTTTCTGGCCTTAAGCTCTAAGAATAATGTAAATCAGACCAGCACAGTGTATAGAACATGAAATTATACATAAAGTGGAGTCTTGCAGACATTTTCAGTGGATGTCAAAGTTTGGAAGCAATCCGATATATTATTGGACAGCTTGATATATTAGCAAATAGTAGTTGGCCTTAAGTGAGGTCAGAACCACAATTTAACTCTTAGTAGTGGGCAATTTGCAGTACAATTATATGACTAATTTTTATTAATGAAATTATTTCAAACATTTAAAAAGTCTAGGGATACTATGGGTTATGGAAATGTTTGGACAGTGTACGAACATATGGGCAAAGTGGACACCTTCAAATACTACAGCTAGATTTCATAATAGCAATTACCATCTAATAATTTTCTACTTCAACAGTTTAAAGCTATTGATTCACTAAATGCAGGGGATATGCTTAAGATTCATTTGTAAAAATTAAGTTAAACAGTTTTACATTCCACCACAAGAAAGCAATAAAATGCAAACAGAGATAACTTATATTAGCTGAAACTTAATTCAATTAGATTAAATGTTTTATGTTAAATTGGTTATAATAGCAGAGATCATCATTCATTACTGGTGGAAACAAGGCTAATCAAGGGCACTAAAATGTAAAAGAATGACTACATTAATTTGCATAGCAGCAAAGTATCCAACCCTCTGCCATTATTCCTGTTTCCAAATAGATCCACTTTGATAGATTATTTTAAAGAAAAATTAGTAAGCCAGTAAGTGCAACTGAATTTTATAATTTAATAACCTGAAAGAAAGTGCAGGTAAGGTAATGACAAATACATTATGATTATTTACTACAAATAGATTAAGGTTGTCAAAATGGTTCAGATGATAGCAGTCCTACTTAGGATCCCAGCTTCTAAAAGTTCCAACCTAATGCTGACACTGCAGTAAAGACCATTTATGAGGGCTATCTTTTCATTCATTGCTAACAGAGAATAAATAATATATTAGAATTACAAAGTGCCTTTGATCACAAAGCATCCCAAACTGCTTTACATATTAAGACCTTCATCATGCATGCACCATATGGGCAGACCCTTTTGCTCATGTGGAACTCCACTGACTTCAGTGGGACACAACCTGGGCACAAAATCCACCTGCATGGATCCGATCACCGGATCAGAGCATGAATGCAGAGTAACATAGCCTCTTCTGAGATCAACAGTGGTAACCATCTGGCATAAGGCAGAGCACAGCAGAGGAACAGGATAACAGAGGAAACTCCTACTCTTACAAAAATGCAATGGGGTCTTTAATCCACACCAATCAGACAGTCCTTGGTTTCTAAGGTCCTTCCAAAAGACATTCAAATGGCATGTAAATTAAAACAATGTATCTACCATGGAAGAAATAATCAAAAAAGATAATTTGATCCTGCTGGGATTGAAATATGTGGTCCCACTGAATTAGGCATGAGGCTGAGAGATCATTACCACAAACTCTTCAGGAAGGACATTTGAACAAAGTACAAAAAGCTTGGTTATTACAGGTGTTTAAGTAGAACTCAAGAGAACAATGGGTAGTAGGGATGATGGTTTTACCCGTGTTGTATCTAACAGTTAATTTCATCACTACATTAATAGCAATAATCCGCATACACAGAAATTCTGGAAGCACAAAAGGCATGATACTACTTGAGAAGAATCTGACCTTTGACCTACAATAGCTGCATGTTTACTACGGCAGACTTACAGTTCAATATTCCATTGCTTTGAGATACTGAATGTAAAAATCCTTCATTCTTTAAATCCCAATATAATAAAGAAACAAAAGGTACAATCACAGTGCAAACCAATGTCTAGATGGTACAGTTACCTCAAATAGTCACTGGGTCAATAATTCTTAAATAACTAAAAATAAGACATATATATCTCAAGTGTTTGTGAAACAGAGGGCTTGAACTAAGAAAGTAGACAGATAACAGTAAAGGTAGGCTGCAAAATAAACGGATTAGTATATGGGTGCAGTCATGCTTACAAGACCATAAGACTATTTAAATTATGATTTTTGCCATTATTAATGATGCTATATAAGAATGTGCATTATATTTGTAAATGCTTGATTGTATTGAGTAGTGCTGCAACGCAGTAGTACGCAAAATTTCAAACCATTACCATACAAGACCAGAGCCTATTCATTTCTCAAACTCAAATACACACAAAATATTTAGATGGTATAATGTTATCTGTTTACAGATTCAGTAACCCTCTATTATATGTTTAATGACTGTTTAAATAAACCAGGTATGCAGAAATGGGTTCATAAAACATCTGTCTTCTTTAGCACAAAACAGTGAATTGCAGGGTAACAGAGAATTTAATACAGGGAAACTGTTATGAGTGTTCAAACTGTTAGAAAAATAGGCAAAATAAAGCCAAGGATGAACATTTGTTATGTTAACACTGCACAGCAAGAAAGTGCTATGAACTTCATACCTAAAATATATTAGGTTTTGATTCAGAGTGTGAGAATGCCACATGGTTTTTAAAGCATTTCTGTAGGAGTTAGAATGATAATTCTATTTAGCGCCATTAGGCATTTATACTGCTACATGTATTATCAATCCACTGGAATGGTGTAAGAAGTTCCATTCACTGTGGTTGCTCCCCCAGGCATCAGGTTTGTTTTTCAGGGGTCTCTGCCTCTAGCATCACCTTTTGACCACCAGGCTGGGCCTGTAATGGCCTGTCTCTGTCCTCTTGTGGTCTAGACCTCTATCCTGGTCACTTTTGAAGTTTAGGACTTTTCTAGTCTAAGAAAAGTCCAACTCTAAAACCAAATAAATTTCCAAATCAAGTAATTTGTCTTCCCCTCTTGGGCTACAATGAAGCTCTTTGCCCCTAGTCCAGTGCCCTGCAAAGGTCTTCTATGTTGCTTTTTCCCAGCAGGTTTCCCTATTGTATCCCCACCCCATGGACATCCCTTCTTCTTACAGGCCCTATCTCAAGGCCCCCCACAGGAGCCTAACTTGCTTCCTTTAGTTTTCTCCAGTCTGTCTTCACTAGGCCCTTCCCAAAGAGCAGGGGAACTCCCCTTGTTTTTCCCTCATGGGTCACCCTCCCTCTTTCTATATTCTTACCTTATCCTTTCACAGCTGGGGTCTTTATAATTAAATTGCCAGATCAGGACCAGCTGAAGGATTGTTATTAGGTCACAGGCAAAGCTGAGTCCAATTCTCCTTAAAAGGCCAGCCAGCCTGTGACAGACTGCTGTATGAGTTCCTGTTCTTAAAAGTATTAATGCTTATACTTAAGGGGGTCCCACTGAAGTCAGTGAAAGTTCTCTCATTGATTCCAACCAGAACAGAATTTGGTCACAAGCTTATGATTTAATGCCATCATTTAAATGTTACATTTTTCCTCTTCATATTGCATTTGAACACTCATTTTTGGACTGGAGAAAAAAATATTGTACATATTCCACTATATGCACAGCTAAATCAGTTGTTACTATACTTTGGAACCCATTCATACTGTGCCCATAGCCTTTTGGAAGGCCATAGATGACACTTTTTTCCCTAAATAGTCAGCCACAAAAATGGCTTGTTTTAATTAAAAAAACCCTAAACTACATAGAACCTTTTCCTGTACCTAATGCTAGGTGTTGGCCTCTTGCCCCTGTAAAAGCTGTGGAGTCAGAGAAGTCCTACAGTTTTAGGGCTGGGGGCGGGTGGGGGGAGAACAAAAAAACATCTCTGGATGTGTGTTCTCCTAGTTTCCGTTATCATCCCACTGGAGTTAACCAACTCCTTCCCAATTTCTGGATGAACAGGGCAGAAGAATCTTTTGCCACCGTAATGGAATTATGCTGCTTGGAGAACCTGTTCTGCTACTGAAGGAAGGAGAGCTTCCACCTCCCATGGTCACTATTTTATGTCCTGACCACTCATTTTTTAAATTTATATATGCTCTTGTATAGGGATGGGGTTATCTTTTAATTATCTTGTCACCAGGGGCGGCTCTAGGCACCAGCAAATCAAGCTGTTGCCTGGGGCGGCCAAATCTAGGGGGCGGCAGGCTGGGTCGGTGGACCTGCCGCAGTCATGCCTGCGGGAGGTCCACCGGAGCCGCGGACGACCGGACCTGCCGCAGGCATGACTGCGGAGGGGGGCTCGTCCCGCGGCTCGGCTGGACCTCCCGCAGGCATGACTGCGGCAGCTCAAGCGGAGCCGCCGGACCCGCGAACCGTCCGCAGCCGTGACCGCGGGAGGTTCGCTGTTCCCGCGGCTTCAGTGGAGCTCCCGCAGTCATGCCTGCGGCAGGTCCGCTCCTCCCGGGGCTCCGGTGGACCTGCCGCGGGAGCTCAACCGGAGCCGTGGGAAGAGGGGACCCGCCGCGGGACCGAGGAAGGGCGGCGCAGCACACCGCGCTGCCTGGGGCAGCGTCATTTCTAGAGCCGCCCCTGCTTGTCACATGGACATTCTTGATCTGGATTACAGATTGCTACATTTCAGAGCTCAGCTGTACCATTCTGATTCTGGCTGCAGTACTTTTTACAGTTCACAATCGGATATATTCTTTCCTCCTACTCCTCTTTCCTCTACCCATCATGACCTGTAGAATGTCAGGGTGACTTCATGAACACGTGGAGTTTCACCAATGCTATTTATATGAATCAATAGCCATGCAGAGTTTAACTCTTGTATGTTCCATTAGTATGATCCTTAGTCATCTAGCTTCCTAAGCACTCTTTTGGCTACTGTTACATCAGCTAAATAAAGGAAAACAGAAGTAAAAATATTTCCTTAGCAAAAAATGGTTAGATCACAATGACTGTACAAAACACATACTTCTAATATGCATTTCTGTAACACATTAAACCATAGCTTAATACAGCAGTTATGTAACAAGTTTTTGAAGCACTGAACCTTTACATTTCTAAAGCACCTTCATCCCAGCTATCTGCTGGAAGAGCCTCCACTGTGGATAGTAGTTTCAGTTCAATTAGGTTACTCTTACAGAATCAAAAAAGTTTTCCGTTTGCTCTTTTTGTTTTGTTTTGTTGTTTTCCTTAATCTAGAAACAAAAAGATGTTCATATTACAATTATGATGTTTCTGTTTGTACAATGAAAACATAAGAATCAAGATGTTTATGACTGGAAGAGGTTAGGATTTTGAAAGATCCACTCAATATTATTCTGTGATGGGTATTTTAAACGTTTCCACTGCCTCAAATTAGTGTGAGACATTTTATACAGAGACAATTTTAAGAGTAAGAGTCACTGATTGCCTTTTTACACTATATTCATTAAAATGAATTCCTCATCTTTACAGATTATCTTTGTTTTTCCTAATATAAAGTTTCATAAACCCAGAGTTTCTCAAACAGGGGGTCGCCGCTTGTGTAGGGAAAGCCCCTCGTGGGCTGGGCCGGTGTGTTTACCTGCCCCGTCCGCAGGTCCAGCCGATCGCGTGTCCCACTGGCTGCGGATCGCTGCTCCGGGCCAACAGGAGCTGCTGGAAGCGGTGCGGGCCAAGGGACTTATTGGCCGCCGCTTCTAGCAGCTCCCATTGGCCCAGAGCAGCAATCAACGGCCAGTGGGAGCCACAATAGGCCAGACCTGTGGACGGGGCAAGTAAACACACTGGCCCAGCCCGCCAGGGGCTTTCCCTACACAAGCGGCGACCCCTGTTTGAGAAGCCCTGCATTAACCTGTCTATAAATAAGAACTCTGCAAAATTTTGATAAATGGTTTGCAAAGTTGTTTAGATTTAGAGTGACCAGACAGCAAGTGTGAAAAATCGGGATGGGGGTATAGCAAGAGGTGCCTATATAAGACAAAGCCCCAAATATCAGGACTGCCCCTATAAAATTGGGACATCTGGTCACCCTGCTGCGATTCAAGAAACATCCTACATTTTTAAATATAACCAGTCATGTTTAGTGACTTATTTGTTTGCCCAAATTGAGACATTAAAGAGATCTAATTTTTAGGGAGCTCTGAGCACCTGCCTGCTGAAAAAAAAATAATCAAGCCTTCTTATGGTGTTTCAAGTTGGCCACCCTGAACAGAGGCACCAAAAACATAATTCACTTTTGAAAGTTTAGGTCAGGATCTCTAAATAACTTTTTAATAAAGGATGTTCTGATGTCCTGTCCCTTTAAATGTTGAACACTTCTCCCTCCCCACTGCCAACCTTACTTCCCTCTTAGTTTCGATTTTGCTATCAGGTCAATAAAGCTAGAAACACTGCTGTCTGCTGTGGTGTTATCAGCTCCCTGTGTCCAAAGATATCAGATACAAAAGTTACCTCCCCACTTTCCTTAGAAGTATTCCACACTCTAAACTCAAAGTTCTTTGCAACACCCACAGCAAAAACACAGTAGATGACAGCGTTTTCCTCTTTCCCTAGCTGTAAAAGAGACGCTTCAATAACAACTGTTCTAACAAATGGCACATATATATAAAAACCTGTTAATACAGTTGGTCTTACACTTGAAGTGCAAGACTAAAATAATCAAGCCACTGACTTCATGTGGAGTTTTACTAAAAACACACCCTAATGTCACAATTAGAGTAATTTTGTCTCCAGCGTGGAAAATATATGCAAAAACAGCAGCAAAATTGATATACCAGCTTTTAATCACATTTTGAAGTTTGTCACTGTCAGAAACTATATTTGCTTCATTTTCTGCAAGAAACCCTAGAACATAAAAAAAAAAAGTACCTGTCTTGTAGAGATAACTAACAAAAGGGAAAAATAAACTCAAATATGTTACAAGATGTGTATCTCTTCTTAATACATACAATAATTCTTGTTTAATTTTTTCAGTCTCACACTATAGGCGATAAATCAGCTGTACAAAATTAATCAAGCCAAGAGAAAAATCTAATCAAGTTTCAACAAAACCTATAAAAGGCTTCTGTTTTATGCTTCATAATAAACCACATACCACGAAATTTGGATGCATTTATGTTCCAAGGTTAGGTCATGCAGTCCTAATTATGGAAATGATATGGAATCCTCAGAGTTCTTGCTTTGCAAAATAAATACATAAGGGAAATAATGTTATGTAAAAATGTTAGCCTTTCACCCCTGAATTAAAATGCAATTAGATTCTATGAACCTAAAATGAAAAAGTAAACCATTATTAACAATAGGATGACCAGACAGCAAGTGTGAAAAATCGGGACAGGGAGTGGGGACAACTGGTGCCTTATAAGACAAAGCTCCAAATATCGGGACTGTCCCTATAAAACCGGGACATCTGGTCACCCTAATTAACAAGCACGTTGTTTACCCTTCCTCTTACTAGTTAGTTTTTCTGGATCAGTTTTATGTTTTTTCTCAGATACATGGAGCTGTTAATGTTTTCAGTTTCACTTGTAAAAAATATCTATATATCTATATCTATCTATTTATATATAGATTCCCCCTTTTCTCGCACAACATTACCAAATCCTGTGCAATGTGAGGATACCGCTACATACAGGACCTGCCTATGAAATTTTTGGAAGTGTCTTATGAGATGACAACTTGAGAAACACCTAAATGTAACAGATTTATTTTATATATTATATATCTATATAAAATGTTGAATGGGGTGAAGGAGGAATGGAGATCATTAGAGTCCTCCCAATTTCATATTGTAGAAATGGCATCCTTCTGCTTGTGTTGTGGTTCACACAGTTGCCAACATAAAAAAAAAATAGAAAAAAAGAACATTTTCAAAACATATGTTCAAATAACATAGGGATCTGGGAGCATCTGATGAGAATTGTGTGTGGTTTTGCATTGTTGCAGACATTACAAACATTAAATAAATCAATTACTTTTAATTATTCCTGTATCAAAGATGGAGAAACTGAGGATGGAAATTTAGGATGAAAACAAATGGCTTAAAGAAGCTTTGAGTTGTTAATGTCCATCACTAAAAACAATGCTGATCACAGCTAGAGCTGGGAGGAAATTTTTCAGCCAGGCTTGTCTGTGCAAAAGATATAGATTCACCACCACCAAAAGATTTCATGAATTGGTGGCTGGTTTGCGGAATTGTTTGTGGCAGAAAGAACTCCACCCTTTCAAAATTCCAAAAAAGTCAAATGTTTCAAAATTTTCTTCCATTTTATTTTAAAGGCGGGGAAGGAAAGGGGTCAATAAACTGTCAACACTTCACATATTCAGAACTATCTTTACAAATAAATTTATTTTATTTAAAAAAATAAAAAACTGAAATCATAATCATAGGCGACCCATGACCATCGGCCTTCCGAATCCTAAAGGTTAGCTGTGTGAGATCTGCGCATTATTTATGAACATTTTTTTTTGGTTATAGAAACATTTGTTACAAACTGATAACTTTTCATAGGAGAAGACATCTAAATTACAAATATTTAAAAAAACCCTTACCTTTAAGTACTTATTTCAAGGAAATTATATCCTTATTTAAAAAAAATCTTGAGATTTTGGTTAAATATAAAACATTTTACTAAATCGTTTTCATTTTAAATCATGAAAAGTGTAATGATTAGTTTCTTCACATACAAATTTTCCAATAAAAAGTTCCATTTCTCTCATCTCATAACTAAAATTGGACTCTAAATTCAATCACTATAGAAGAAGAAAGGTAACTAGACTCTTACAGTTTGATTCATTATTCAAATGTTCAGCAATTTGTGCTGCAGATATTTTAAATGGAGTCAGACTGATATACTGTGTACTGATCCACCCATTCAAAAATAAAAATGTCTGCATTATGCAACTGTTAAGGGATGCAGGTAAATGTATTTCCATACAGAATATGAATATGAGAAGGGGAATTTTTTTTCTCTTGAGGGCTAATCACATGCTCACAGCTGGAATTGTTAGTAATTTTCTATTCTGCCATATGGTAAATTCTCAAAACAAGACCCAAGTGGCAGTAAAAATACCAGCCATATCACACAAGACATGGTTGTGATTTGAAAAATACCATTTCCCATTGCTTCGTTAAGAATACAGATTCCTAAATATTTTTAGCTCTCTATTAATTTCTAAATTTCATATTAAAAAGGACCCTGTATGGTAAGTGAGAATGAGATTAAAAGTTATGTAAACTTAAAAGGCAACAATGCTATTTGTGTGTGACTATGCATATGCGCCATAACAAATATTTATATGCATATTTATTATGAACATCTGATGGTCTAGGATGGTATGCAGCATTTAATCAGTATGGTTGCAAAACCACTGGTTAGTTATGCAAGTAAAACCAAACAAGTACTGATAAAATCATTGTACCACACTTTCACCTATTCTTTACATGGCACATATCTTAAAACAGTAAACCTGTTTTACCACTACATTAGAGCTTAAAAACGTATTCGGTTTATAACTTGTATCTCTCTACCAATAGAGCTATGTGCCATAATTGCCATGAGTTCTGCTGTGCAAGACTCATGGGGAGAGGAAAATTAAAGCCAATAACTATTTATCACCTCCAAAAATGGCCTACAATAGCCTCTCTACACACACACACACACACACACACACACAGACACACACTGAACATTTCAGAAATGATAGCTATTTTGTCCCTGAAAATCCAACCATCTGATAGTGATAAAACCACCAGACAAAGGGGGCACAATTGCAGTCCTCTAACTTGATATCTATATCAATGAAGCCAAACAACAACTCTCAGATAGTGCTGAGTGTAAAGAACTCAAAGAAAATCCCACATCACAGTTCACACAGGAACATAAGGGCATCATCAAATATTTCCCCAAATAATTCCAACAGAAAAAACCTCTACAACCCTCATCCCTCATGGGCATTCTGCATTTATCCCAAGATACAAAAACAAGGGAAGCCAGGCAGACCTCTCATATCTGGCCATGACACACTCACTTGAGGAATATCTGGACTCAGAAACCATCCACTAACCACACATCATGCAAAAGGTCCAACTTCCTCCAAGACACTACCTACTTCCTCTAGAAACTCCCCCACTTTCACAACTTCCTCAAGAATAAATATCCTAGCCACCATGAATGTCACATTCCCTTACCACAACAGCATCCCTGCCTACCTCAGATATCTTCAAGACACTGGACAACACTCAGCTATCCATCCCAAACATCGTCAAACATCCATTTAATCCTCACCCATAATAATTTTACATTCAACTGTGATAAATGAAGGAGGGGGAACCTCCCTTTTACGGACACCCAAACACCAGTTAGCTAGCTATAAAATTCCTCTGGGTCGCTGTTCTCTTCTTGCTTTACCTGTAAATAGTTGAAAAGACTGACTGCATGCACAGGTAAAAGGAAGTGAGTGGGCACCTGGCCAAAAGAGCCAATGGGAAAGCTAGACCTTGTTAAAAACTGAAACAAGACTCCTCTTTTGTCTGTGTGCTCTGAAGAGAAGGGACAGAGCAGGACGGGGCTGGAACTATGCTGTAAAAAGCTTTAAGCCGGGTATGAAAAAAAAATCATTAAATCATACCTAGAACTGAGTTATGTGAAACCCCAGACATGTAAGTAAATCAGGAAATGTCTAGGAAGACGCAATTAGGTTTCTCTCATTTCTTTATGGCTTGTGAACTCCTATGTATTAATCCCCAAATGCTTTTGTTTTGCTTGTAGCCTTTAAGCTGGACCTCAAGAAAACCATTCTTGATACTTAATTATATTTTCTCTTTTTAAATCTAGCAATAGCCTAAGTTCCAGAATTATTTTCTTTTTGTGTTTAATAAAATTTACCTTTTTAAAGAACAGAATGTGTGTGTGTGTGTCCGTCCGTCCCCTAAGAGGTTTGTGCATATGTTTTTTTAATTAGCTGGTGGCAACAGCTGATGTCCATTGTTTTCTTTCTCAGCTCTTCCCCAGAGGGGGGACTGAAAGGACTTGAGGGTACCCCACAGGCAGGAATTCCCAAGGGTGCCTTCCTGGGTCTAAGGGGGTTTTTTTGCACTTGGGTGATGGCAGTATCTACCCATCCAAGGTCAGAGAGAAGTTGTAACCTTGGGAGTTTAATACCAGCCTGGAGTGGCCAATTTTTTTTTTAGAAACCTTGTGGGCCCCCACACCTTCTGCACTCAAAGTGCCAGAGTGAGGAATCAGCCTTGACAACATGTGTATTTGTTGTTGTCCAAACCATGGGAACAGCCTGCCAATCTCTTTATGGGCCACCTCAAGGAAGAATTTCTGGAAGAATGCCTCACAAAATACCTGAGATACAGCAATGGTATTTTCATACTCTGGACAAATGACCTAAACTCACTCAGATTTTGACTACAACCTCAACAATCATCCAACCATAAAACTCTCTAGAACAGTCACACCAGCATTAACTTGCTGGTCATGAGTATCAGCTTCAACAATGGAACTCTACGAACAACTATATACAAGAAACCCATGGATCACCACATCTCCAGTAATCACCTCAGATGTAGCAAAGAAATCTGTTATCAATAGCTTTGCATCATCATATAATGTGTTCCAAGAAGAAAATCCAGCACACATATCTTAACATATTTAAAACCACCTTCACCAAACCAGGACACTCGACCAGAGAAGTGAATTGCACCAGGGAACAGGCCATCCAGATACCGTGAAAGAACCGGGCCATCCAGATACTGTGCTTTATTACGGAACCCATGTCTGCCTGCCGCAAACTGTATAAACCTACTTATCACCTACTACACCACACGGGAACCAGCAGGGGTATCAAACAGTTACAACTCATACTTGATGGGGATCATAATCCTGAAAGTTACATTTTCTGACCCTCCTCTTCCAGACTTCATACAACACCATCATCAGAAGCAAGCTGCCCACAGCCTAGGACACCAGCTCAAGGTAGCAGACAATAATCAACACCTTCCACAACAGACCTTTCAAGATCCATGGGTCTTACACATAGAATCATAGAAGATTAAGATTGGAAGAGACATCAGGAGGTCATCTGGTCCAACCACCTGCTCAAAGCAGGACCAACCCCAACTAAATCATCCCAGCCAGGGCTTTGTCAAGCCCAGGCCTTAAAAACCTCTAAGGATGGAGATTCCATCATCTCCTAGGTAATCCATTCCAGTGCTTCACACCTTCCTAGCGAAATAGTTTCCCCTTCCCGCCCCCCAATATCCAACCTAGACCTCCCCAACTACAACTTGAGGTCATTGCTTCTTGTTCTGTTATCTGCCACCACTAAGAACAGCTGAGCTCCATCCCCTTTGGAACTCCCCTTCAGGTAGTTGAAGGCTATCAAATCCCCTCTCACTCTTCTCTTCTGCAGACTAAATAACCCCAGTTCCCTCAGCCTCTCCTCATAATCCATGTGCCCCAGCACCCTAATCATTTTTGTTGCCCTCCGCTGGACTCTTTCCAGTTTTCCCTACATCCTTTTTGTAGTGGGGGCCCCAAAACTGGACACAATACTCCAGATGTGGCCTCATCAGTGCCGAATAGAGGGGAATAATCACTTTCCTCCATCTGCTGGCAATGCTCCTACTAATGCAACCCAATATGCCGTTAGCTTTCTTGGCAAGAAAGGCACACTGTTGACTCATATCCAGTTTCTTGTCCACTGTAATCCCCAGATCCTTTTCTGCAGTACTTCTGTTTAGCCAGTCGGTCTCCAGCCTGTAGTGGTGCATGGGATTTTTCCATCCTCAGTGCAGGACTCTGTACTTGTTGAACCTCAGAGGTCTTTTGGCCACTCCTCCAATTTGTCTAAGTCATTTTGGACCCTATCCCTACCCTTCATCATACCTACCTCTCCCCACAGCTTAGTGTCATCTGAAAACTTTCTAAGGGTGCAATTAATCTGATCAGCCAGATCATTCATGAAGATGTTGTACAAAACTGGACCCAGGACTCTCCCCTGGGACACTCCACTTGATACCGGCTGCCAACTCAACATCGAGCCATTGATCACTATCCATTGATCCCAACAATCTAGCCAGCTTTCTATCCACCTTATAGACCATTCATCCAGTCCATACTTTTTTAACTTGCTGGCAAGAATACTATGGGAGACTGTATCAAAAGCTTTGCTAAAGTCAAGATATATCACATCCATCGCTTTCCCTATATCCATAGAGTTGTAGAAGGAAATCAGGTTGGTCAGGCATGACTTGCCCTTGGTGAATCCATGTTGACTGTTCCTGATCACCTTCCTCTCCTCCAAGTGCTTCAAAATGGATTCCTTGAGGACCTGCTTCAGGTATTTCCAGGGACTGAGGTGAAGCTGACCAGTCTGTAGTTCACCGGATTCTCCTTCTTCCCTTTTTTAAAGATGGGCTCTATATTTGCCTTTTTCCAATTGTCCTGGACATCCCTCGACCACCAACAGTTTTCCAAGATAATGGCCAATGACTCTGAAATCACGTCAACTCCCTCAGTACCCTCAGATGCATTAGATCTGGACCCATGTCCACATTTTCTAAATAGTGGTAAAAGAACAGGTTAAGGACTAAGGGCTGCTCACCTCCTCCCATCCTGTGCTGCCCAGTGCAGCAGTCTGGGAGCTGACCTTGCCTGTGAAGACAGAGGCAAAATAAAAAAAAACTGAGTACTTCAGCTTTTTTTCACATTAGCTGTTAGTAGGTTGCCTCCCCCATTCAGCCACATTGTCACACCTTCTCTGACCGTCTTCTTGTTGCTAAAATACCTGTAGGAACCCTTCTTGTTATTCTTCACATCCCTTGCTAGCTGCAACTCCAGTTGTGCTTTGGCCTTCCTGATTACACCCCATGTATGCTCGAGCAATGTTTTTTATATTCCTCTCTTGTCATCTGTCCAAGTTTCCACTTCTTGTAAGCTTCCTTTTTGTGTTTAAGCTCACTGAAGATTTCTCTTCATGGCTTCTCAACAGTGGCATGCTCATCCAGTGCACTAAATGCTCCAATAACTAGGTAGGTGAAGCTAGATAATCACTAAACTCTTGAATGAAGTCTCACATAAAAAGACAAAAAACAACCTATCACCCAGGGGTGAACACTTTTCTCAAAAGCAATCACTCCATATCTGACCTCTCACCCTCATTCTCAAAGGAAACCTGCACAACACAATGTCACCTTCAAAATACAAGCCTTGGATCTTAAAAGCAGAATTCTACTAGATACTAAAAGTCATGGATTCAACAGCGACACTGGTTTTATGGCCCAGTACAAAATTTTCAACACACCCTGCTGCCTACTAACCCTCTATTGTCCTATGACTGTGCTAGAAATTGCCACTTTTTAAGTGGCCTATTCCTACATCTATCCCACCTTGTATTTAGCTTGGACACTAGCTGCCTCCTCCAGACCAGAAGAAGAGCTCTGAGAGAGACTCAAAAACGTATCCCTTTCACCAAAAGAATAAGTTGGTCCAATAAAATATATTACCACACTCTTTCCCTTGTCTCAGGTCCTTCTAAGACAAAGAAGTTTGTGCTGGATCCCATTAGGAAACTCAGAATCTTCCCTCTTAGGCTGGTATGAGATTCTAATTCCAGTCCTGAAAGAACCTGTCATACCAAGCTTTAAAATGTTACAGCTTCATATATAAAGCTGCCTCTGGTCTAGGATTTGAAATTATTTTTTTATTTTGTTTATGCTTATGTTTATGATGTCCATTGTGTTATAAAAGCACCATCAGATTATAGCACTACAATTTAAAAGTCCAACACTTTTCCCAGTGGGAGGGAGCATGAGAACACATCAGCCCCTTGAGACACTTCATTTGCACTCCAGCTCTTTGTATTCCTTTTAAACCTTTTAATAAAAGCCAATCAAAAAAATTAAGACAATACTCGGTCCACGATGCCAGACTCTTATTACCACTAACTTATAAGGTACTCATTTATCAAAAGACTATGCTGCTTATTTTTTAAAAGTCAAAATAAATAAGCCATCTGAAAACAAACTTGGATTAAGAGAAAGTAGATGCAAATATCAAAAGTCAAGATTGGTCTTTACTACCTTTTTCTGGGCTTGAATGATTTTCTGTTTCACTGTATTGATTATTTTAATAGATACAAATAAGAAATAAAAGCAGCAAAGAATCCTGTGGCACCTTATAGACTAACAGACGTTTTGCAGCATGAGCTTTCGTGGGTGAATAGCCACTTCATCGGATGCCATCCGATGAAGTGGGTATTCACCCACGAAAGCTCATGCTGCAAAATGTCTGTTAGTCTATAAGGTGCCACAGGATTCTTTGCTGCTTTTACAGATCCAGACTAACACGGCTACCCCTCTGATAAATAAGAAATAGTTACTTACTGTAGTTAGAGATGTGATGCAGACATATATTCTCCTTAGGTGTGTGCACTCCCTGGATAATTTTGCCTAGCAGTACCAGTAGGAGGGTGAGGTGGCACTTGCGACCACAACCCATCCCCTGGCTATATAAGGTATTGCTGCTCCAACCTCCCTCAGTTGCTTCACACCAAATGCTCAGAGACTAGAGTCCACTGCAGAGGGGATGGAGGGTGAATTGTGGAATGCATATCTCCATCACATCTCCAAACACTACAGTTACAGTAAATCATTTCTTCTTTGAGAAGATGCAGTTGTGTACTCCAGCTAGGTGACTCACAAGCAGCAACGACAGGAGATGGGGCTCAGAGTCTATTTAAACAGGGACAGCAGGACAGCCTTCACATAGTTTGCATTGCCCTGGACACTGCACTAATGGCATAATGGTTCATAAATATATGCACCGATGACCAAGTGGCAGCCGTGCAATTGAACAATATTGAAACATGACTAAAAACTACCATTCATATACTTGCCCTCTCATAGAATGGGCTCTCACCCATAGAGGAGGTTAAGCCAAAGTTGTTTCATATGCAGTCTTGATGCAGGAAGTTACCAGCTTAGCAATCATCTGTGAGGAGACTGCCTGTTCCTTCATATGGTCTACATACAACACAAAACAGATGAGGCAAAGCCCAATTTAGTCCTGTCCAGGCAGAAGGCTAGATATCATATGACATTTAATGTATGAAAGTGCTGCTTCTTCAAAGAGGATTGCTCTCTAGATATGGTCAAAGTGTTGGATGTGATATATCTTGACTTTAGCAAAGCTTTTGATAAATCTCCCATGACCTCATAAAACAAACTAGGTAAATACAACTCAGATGGTGATACTATAAGGTAGGTACATGCTGGTTGGAAAACTATTCCCAGAGTGTAGTTATCAGTAGTTCACAGGGATCAGTTCTGGATCCAGTCCCGTTCAATGAATGATTTAGATAGTGGCATAGAGAGTACACAAAGTTTGCAGATGATAACCAGCTGAGAGGGGGGAGGGGGTGTAAGTGCTTTGGACAAACTGGAGAAATGATCTGAAGTAAATAGGATGAAACTCAATAAGGACAAGTGCAAAGTACTCCACTTAGGAATGAACAATCAGTTCCACAAAAAAGGGAATAGACTGCCTAGGAAGGAGTACTGCAGAAAGGAATCTGGGGTCATAGTGGATCACAAGCTAAATGAGTGAACAGTGTAACCCTATTGCAAAAAAAAAGCAAATCATTCTGGGCTATATTAACAGGAAAGTTGTAAGCAAGACATGCGTAGTATTTTTTCCACTCTACTCTGTGCTGAGACCTTAACTGGAGTATTGTGTCCAGTTCTGGGTGCCACATTTCAGGAAAGATTTGGACAATCTGGAGAGAGTCCAGAGAAGAGCAACAAAAATGAGTAGAGGTCTAGAAAACATGGCCTATGAGGAAGGATTGAAAACATTGGGTTTGTTGACTCTGGAGAAGAGAAGACAGAGGGGACATAACTGTTTTCAAGTACACAAAAGGTTGTTAAAAGGATAAGGGTGAAAATTTATCATCTTTAACGTCTGAGGATAGGACAAGAAATAATGGGATTAAATTGCAGCAAAGGCGATTTAGATTGGATGTTAGGAAAAACTTCCAAACTGTCATGGTGTTTAAGCAATGGAATAAATTGTCTAGAGAAGTTGTGGAAACTCCATCACTGAAGATTTTTTAAGAGCAAGTTAGACAGACACCTGTCAGGGATGGTCTAGATCAGGGGTGGGCAAACTTTTTGGGGCGCGGGCCACATCTGGGTGAGGAAATTGTATGCAGGGCCAGGACATGGGGGGTGGAGTGCGGGATGTGGAGGAAGGGGCTCAGGACAAGGGATAGGGGCAGAGAAGGGGTGCAGAGTGTAAGAGGGGGCTCAGGGAAGGGGGTTGGGGTACAGGAGGGATGCAGAGTGCAGGACGGGGCTCAGGGCAGGGAGTTGGGGTGCATGGAGTGCAGGGTGCAGCAGGGAGCTCAGGGCAGGTGGTTGGAATGCACAGGAGTGAAGAAAGGGGCTCAGGGCAGGGAGTTGGGTGCAGGAGGGGTGCGAAGTACAGGCAGAGGGCTTAGGGCAGGAAGTTGGGGGGCGGGGGGCAGGAGGGGTTTGAGCTCCAGCCCGGTGCCGCTTACCTAAAGTGGCTCCGGGGTGGCAGTGGCGCACACCAAGGCCAAGGCAGGCTCCCTGCATGCCTGCCCTGTCCCCACGCCACTCCAGGAAGTGCTGCGGCCCCTTGGGGGGGGGGGACAGAGGGCTCTGCGTGCGCACATGGAGCCCTTTGCCTCCCGGCCCGGGGGCTGCTTCTGAGAGCAGCGCCGGGCCCGCAGCACCACCAGGGGTAATTCCGCAGGCCGGATCCAAAGCCCTAAAGGGCTGGATCTGGCCCACGGGCCATAGTTTGCCCATCCCTGGTCTAGATAATACTTAGTCTTGCCATGTGTGCAGGGGACTGGGCTAGAGGACTTCTTGAAGTCCCTTCGAGTCCTACACTTCCATGATTCAAGTGTGGAAAACTCTCAGTAACTGAGAACTGAAGATGTGTGAATAACTGTCCCCCTCCCCGTTTGCGAGCCAAACCCCCCCCAAAAAACAAAAACAAACCAAAACAGTTCAGTATTGACCTGAAACAAAAAAAGTTTCCAGTTCTCAGTAAAACGTACACATGCACAGTGTTGAGTTGATTCATTGGGCCATTATGCAGGAATGGCAACTAGATAATTTGAATAGTCCCTTCTGGCCTTAAAATCTATGAGCCTATATAAAGTTAATGTCAGACATAGCAATATTAGGTCTGACCTACTAAACTTGGGAGAATCTGGTCAGAGTGTGTAAGTCACTTAAATGTGGAAGTCTGAGAAGATAGTTGAAAACAAATACTTTCCATTTCCCAGTATGTAGCTTCCCCTTCCACAGAAGGATTTCAGAAATGAAGCACAAAGAGATGAAGTTATATTGTATGTCAAGCAGAAAACTTCTGATAGATGTCAGAAATAGCAGTAGCCCTAATGACTTCCAGTGATTTGCTTTAGTCAAAGACTAATCCTTCCTCTCATACTACATTCTAACTGATCAGCACATTCCTAGACAGAAATATATAGTAGTTGTCAGAGCATAAATGCAGAGAGGAGCAGACATAGCAGCAGCGAAAGATTCCTTGACAATTCCATGACTGCTCATGGAATCCTTCCAAAATGTAAAACTTCAAGGAAAAAAATTAAAATTTCTACTTTCATGCTGGAAAAAAAAATACAACCAATAAATCATACAAAGGAATTTATAGGATCTTCAATTCTGTGTACAAAACTAACCCCTTTCAGGAGCTATCACTAATCCTAATCTATTTCACAAATGAAGAACCAGACGTTAAATTTATTGCCACTATCAAAATCCACTCTTCTATCCCAGTTTCTGTTTTCCCTATTGTGAATAGAACCCAGAGTGTTTTGCTTATTAGTAAGGGCTGTTTTCCCTACTCAAACTTTTAAAGCCTGTTTTTTTGTTTTGGTTTGGGGGGGGGTTGGGTTTTTTTGCGGGGGGGGCAGAGGGAGCATTAAAGTTTTGCTAAATCATTTAGTCTTGTCTAACAACTCATCCTGCAGTGTCAGGACTTTAGTATAATAAATCAAGTGCCTCTTCACTGGTCCTTATTTTACCTGGTTGTCCTAAAAAACACATTACTTCTATATAAACAAAAAGTCTTCTGTCTGGGAGAATAGAACTCAGATTGTAGCCCTACCTTGCATTATCTCAACACAGATAAGCAAACCCCAGGGGGCTGCCTCTTCTCTTGCCTAGTTAATTATGTAATAATTTCAAGATCTGGTACTAGGAGGAATAGTGTGCATATAGTCTAACAGCTGGAGTTCCCAAAGGCCTCATATTGGACTCATAAGAAGTTATATTGAATCTTGTATAAACAAAGGCAAAGTAGTGTCTAAAGTGCTACCTTCCATTCATAGAGAAATAATTGGGGTTTGATCTTCAATTAAACATATTACCTTTGATTTTAAGAACACAGTCTATTTAAGGAACAAAGTGATACATTAATGCATATCAGAACACATATCTAGGAAATATCTATACTGCATGTGTCTCCTAACCTTTATCATACTTATCTAAACAATCTTTGCATCTAAGTGAAAGACTCCACCTTTCTTTTATTATAGGAAGAAGTTGTCCTCACAGGAAGCCTGATTCTGCAAATTCTACTTGATCAATGAACTGGTTAACTTCTATTAAATTGCACCATTACCTTAAATGTGCTTAGCAATTTTTTTAAGTCAGGCAACTTATTTGAGTACCTCTATTTATTTAGTGAAATAGCCAAAGTGCAAAGCATCTGTTTTTTGTTTGTTTTTTTGTATTTTGTATTGAGACATTAACTTCTATCTACAATTTAATATTAGGAAGAGAATCTTTTGTGATTTTTTTCTTCATTTTTGAAAGTTTAAAATATGCATAATATTAAAAAGTCTATTGTATTTAAGGGAATTATTAACTGCATAAAATAAGTATGCTGATCTACATCACCTGGAGTATGCAAGTACAAATGGAATTTAAATCAGTGGTGCTGCACCCATCATCAATCCCATATCTGACTCACTACGTTTTATGGGAATCTTAGAGCTCACTTCAGAACCTCACTCCAATCCATTTACACCAGTTCTACAGCCTAAAGGCCTAGGAAGCACTAGGATCTTCTCAGCTAGGGTTAGCTCAAACAAAGGTGAAACTGCCCTACTGGATCAGATCCATGGTCTGGCTAGTCCCGTTCTCAACCCACGGTAATCAGCACAGAGCTGTGGCCCATGTGACATCCTGCTTTAAAGAAAATTAAAGATTGCTGTGCAATTTGTTCAGTGTCACATCACGGTTGTGCCAGCAGTTGAGTACGGCACACGAGAGAAAATGGATCGCTTTATGGTTTACAGAGAGACACACAATCACTGGTAGCTTCAGAAACCAATGAAAGAAAAAGGAACATGAAGGAAAGAAGCACTGCCAGAAATCGAGTCTTCATATGGAGATATACTGTTACACACAGAAGTAAGATGACTAAATCTAGTTAAGGTTCTTCAAAGATTTCTTCCATTACTTCCAGAAGTTGTATGGTTTCTTTCTGAATTCAGAAAGGAGGATAAATATCTTGAATTAAAAGAGGACAGCTGGAAGAAAGACTGGCATTCCTTGCTAATTTCACTGGGCATCAAGCTGAAAGTACAAATACAGACTAAAGGAAATGTAAGGCATATTCTCAGACACGTGGTGGATTAAGTTCTGATATTGTGCATGCTTGACTGATGGAAACCTTCATGCCTAGCTGCAACGTGCTGTCACCCACTTCAACCTGATTGTGAAGCAATTACTGCTTCGAACAAAGGAAGTTGCCAGACCTCCCACTAAAGTAAGTGTTAGACCAAATCAATTATAACAGTTAATGTTTTGACGCATTTTGCTAATTTAAAATGCTCTTGGTAGACATTTGCCAGTGTTGAAATGAAAAGGTACTGTATTGATTTGAGTCACAGTGCTGCCAAATACTAAACCTTATAGATTGAGAAGATGCTTATAGTATTATCATGGACGCTGTGCTAGGCACCTCAGACCTGGATCCTTTTCAGTGGGGTTTGCATCCATGCATGGGCTCTACTGTGCATCTTGCCTTGGCTCACCCATGATAGACCTCCGACATCCCACTTGGCTTTGTTAGATTCCTTGAGCTTGGTTCTCCCATTAAGGGTCTTGGAATCCTCCCCTCTGAACTCCATTCTTCTCCTTTGCTTGTTGGTGCATGTGGATGTGGAGAAATAGTGATGGTACTCAATTTTTGACACCAAAATTACATGTTTCTGACAGTAGACAATGCATATTTTCATAATATGGTCATTTCTCTCTCCTAAACTTTCATGCTCTGATCAGCACTGAAATAGTCAATATTGGTATTTCAGTCATAATAGGACATCTGTATTAATAAAAAAAAAGAATTCTCAATATGGGAGAGGGGGCACAAATTCTGCTCTCAGATATATTTCTGAATTTAATAGCTGAAGGAAGGATTTGTCTCTCTGACTGAGAGAACTAATCATGGCTTCCATCTGGTCATGACCAAAATGTACTAACGTTTTAATTTAACTACTTTATCTTACTTATTTCCATGTTCAAACACTTTGGTTTTTAGATTCTCACTCAGGTACAATTATAAAATAGTACAAATATATGGTATGTGCATAGATCTATTTGTTGGTGTTTCTCATTTGCATTGATGATGTTTCCTTTTATGTGGTTCAAACAAAAGTATAATTTTAAGACTAATGAAAAAGGGCAACTGTCGTATTGCAATCTTGTAAGGGAAATGATTTATACTGTGTGCTTTATTCTGTTCTTGTTACAATTTTTCCTTCACAAGAATGAGGTGTCAAACTTTTATTGTCTGATATATTTTGTGCATTAGAATTGTATTGTAATTGTATCATATGCACCTATGACCTTTATCCACATGCTGCTTTTTGACTGGGTAGCGGTTCTGTTTTACCCACCTCTTTATAGCCTTACTAAACCATGGGAAAGAGGTGATGTTGCCTACCATCCATCATACAAAAAACTGAAAGGTCAAGGCAGTAAGACAGACTACTGTATTTCACAGATTATATGAAGCATTGCAATGCTTCCTCATTCTCATGAGGAGATTGTAACATGAACAGAAAACAGCACAACATGAATCTATTCTCATGAATAGAGACTACCAGAAATGATGCAGATTTAACCTCTTCTATATTCTGTTGCAATTTTGAAGGTTTTCTTCAAAATGTTCAACTGTTGAAAAAGTTAAAGGTCCTGATGTCAGTTTTCATTATCATTCAGCGACAGAGTCCTGTGGCACCTTATAGACTAACAGACATATTGGAGCATAAGCTTTTGTGGGTGAATAACCATTTCATCAGACGTATTTTACAGATCCAGACTAACACAGCTACCCCTCTGATGATCATCATTCAGGTGACATGTAAACGCATTTGTATAATAAGCCTGGTACGTTAAAAAAAAAAAAAAGCCTATTGCAGGTCTGTCATCTCATTGGGTTGATACCAAAATCACAGACTGATTACAACTTTCTCCAGATGTTTATTAACAGAGGTTATGTTGATTTGCTCTTGATAATATGACCAAAAAAAAACAACCCCCACACACAACAAAACAAAACAACCAACTCTGCAGTCTATTATGCTTTACAGTTGTCTTCAACAGATTGTAACAATATACTGCATGGAAATATGTATTGGATAAATTATTCATCTTTCATTTGATGTTCCCTTTTGCAACTTCTAAAGAGACTATTTGAAAATTTAGCAAGAGCCATTAATGTCACCCTTTTTGGAGAGAACGCTAAGACAGACACGTACCATATGAGTTTGGGAATCAGGAACTCTGAGTTATAATCCTGGTATGACAAAGGCTCAGTATGTGGTGGTGGGTCGGTTGCATTATTTCACTTGTTTTCCTCCCTTTCCAGTCTGTAAAATACTTCCTTACCTATCTCCCGTGTGCTTTGACCCTAGTGGGGATGTGTCTAAACAAGAACCTGTTTAAATTAAGGAGAGGATTTTGAGATTCAAATCTGCCCTTACGGTTTTGCTTCTGCACTGAGACCAAAAGCGGAAGGAGACGACTTTCCATTTCTGGTTCAGAACTGAACAAGATATTACATTAACAGACGTTTTCATGAAACTTCAGCACTAGATGGTGAAAATATGGAGAGAGATCTTATGAGCAATATTGAATGTAAAAACAAATCCAAGTCCTGATTGTGTTTTGAATCAAAACCATCACCTACTCCGGATCATCATCTCCTCTGCAATATTAGAGCTAAATGGTGTAATACTATTACTTTATTAGTTAAAATTAGGGCTCCTGTTGATTCATTAGCGCTAATAACTCAAATAACCTATAATTTAACTAAAACACATTTAATGGGACTAAACATGATACTTTAATGCCAGTTAAGCAACAGTGACGAGGATTAAAAATTTAAAGTTGTACTTTTAACATAACAAAATATTTGAATATTCATAGAGTCCCAGTAATTCAGTGAATGTTAATTTCTGTGTATACCATGTTTTAACTGACTATTTGAGTGCAATTATCTAGGTTTCCCTGGAACTATTCTATTGAAAGAGAGAGGTGTCCAAATTCATACCTCAGAGCAAGTAGGTACAACTCAGGTATAAGCATCACACTCATCACCATTCTATCTAAGGGTACGTCTACACTACGGGACTATTCCGAATTTGCATAAACCGGTTTTGTAAAACAGATTTTATAAAATCGAGTGCGCGCGGCCACACTAAACACATTAAATCGGTGTTGTGCGTCCATGGTCCGAGGCTAGCGTCGATTTCTGGAGCGTTTCACTGTGGGTAGCTATCCTGTAGCTATCCCATAGTTCCCGCAGCCTCCCCCGCCCCTTGGCATTTCCGGGTTGAGATCCCAGTGCCTGATGGGGCAAAAATCATTTTCACGGGTGGTTCTGGGTACAGCCTCACCCCTCCCTCCCTCCCTCCCTCCCTGAAAGCGGCAGACAACCGTTTCACGCCTTTTTTGCTTGGTGAACCGTGCAGACGCCATAGCACAGCAAGCATGGACCCTGCTCAGCTCCATACCGCAATCGTGGATGTTTTAAACACCTCGCGCACTCTCGTGCAGTATATGCTGAACCAGGACCTTCGAACCGAGGCGAGTAAGAGGCGGATACGGCAGCGCGGCGATGACAGTGATGAGGACGTAGACACAGAATTCTCTCAAACCGCGGGCCCCGGGGCTTTGGAGATCCTGATGGTAATGGGGCAGATTCTATCCATTGAACGCCGATTTTGGGCCCGGGAAACAAGCACTGACTGGTGGGACCGCACTGTGTTGCAGGTGTGGGACGATTCCCAGTGGCTGCGAAACTTTCGCATGCGTAAGGGCACTTTCATGGAACTTTGTGACTTGCTTGCCCCTGCTCTGAAACACCATAATACCAAGATGAGAGCAGCCCTCACAGTAGAGAAGCGAGTGGCGATAGCCCTGTGGAAGCTTGCAACGCCAGACAGCTACCGGTCAGTCGGGAATCAATTTGGAGTTGGAAAATCTACTGTGGGGGCTGCTGTGATGCAAGTAGCCAAAGCAATCACTAAGCTGCTGCTACGAAAGGTTGTGACTCTGGGAAACGTGCAGGCCATAGTGGATGGCTTTGCTGCAATGGGATTCCCTAACTGTGGGGGGGCGATAGATGGAACCCATATCCCTATCTTGGCACCGCAGCACCAGGGCACCCAGTACGTAAACCGGAAGGGGTACTTTTCAATGGTGCTGCAAGCACTGGTGGATCACAAGGGACGTTTCACAAACATCCACGTGGGATGGCCAGGGAGGTTCATGGCGCCGCGTATTCAGAAGCACTACTCTGTTTAAACAGCTGCAGCAAGGAATTACTTCCCAGACCAGAAAATAACAGTTGGGGATGTTGAAATGCCTGTCGTTATCCTGGGGACCCAGCCTACCCCTTGATGCCATGGCTCATGAAGCCATACACAGGCAGCCTGGACAGTGGTCAGGATCTGGTCAATTACAGGCTGAGCAAGTGCAGAATGGTGGTGGAATGTGCATTTGGCCGTTTAAAGCGCGCTGGCGCACATTACTGACTCGCTCAGACCTCAGCCAAACCAATGTCCCCTATGTTATTGCTGCTTGCTGTATTCTCCACAATCTCTGTGAGAGTAAGGGGAGACCTTTACGGCGGGGTGGGAGGCTGAGGCAAATCACCTGGCCGCTGATTACGCGCAGCCAGACACCAGGGAGATTAGAAGAGCACACCAGGAAGCGGTGCGCATCAGAGAAGCTTTGAAAACGAGCTTCATCAATGGCCAGGGTACAGTGTGACTGCTGTGTTTGTTGATGAACACCCAACCCCTTGATTGACTCAGTCCCTGTAAGCAACTCCCCCTTCGAGTACAGCTTACTTATGCAAATAAAGTCACTCTCATTTAAAAAGCATGAATTCTTTATTGATTCATTATAAAAAGAGGGAGAGAAGTAAGGGTGTGCTTTGGGAGGAGGAAAGGAGGGATGGAGAAGGCCATTAAAAAAAAATTCAGAGTAACGACATCCTTCTGGTTGGGCTGTCCACGGGGGTGGAGTGGGCGGGTGCACGGAGCCTCCCCCCACGCGTTCTTACACGTCTGGGTGAGGAGGCTAAGGAACATGGTGAGGGGGGAGGGTGGTTATACAGGGGCTGCAGCGGCACTCTGTGATCCTGCTGCCATTCCTGAAGCTCCACAAGACGCCGGAGCATGTCAGTTTGATCACGCAGCAGCCCCAGAGTTGCATCCCGCCACCGCTGATCTTCCTGCCGCAACCGCTGATTTTCCTGCCGGTCTTCCTGCCGCCACCTCTCATCTCGGTTGTCCCTCCTGTCCTCACGTTCACTGGCCTCTTTCCTGTAATTTGAAACCACGTCCTTCCACTCATTCAGATGAGCTCTTTCATTGCGTGTAACTTCCATAATATCCGAGAACATCTCATCTTGCGTCTTCTTTTTCCTCCGCCTTATCTGTGCTAGCCTTTGGGATGGAGGAGGGATGGTTGAAAAATTTGCAGCTGCATGAGGGAGATAAATATTTAGAAAGATACATTTTACAGAACAATGGTTATACTGTTTCACAGTGAACATCACTATTCACCTAGCACATGTGATTTCCCTACAAGGTCGCATTTTTCATCTTAATAGTGACTGCTTGCAGCTCTGGGGTTACAGATCTCACAGACACATCAGGTCCAGGCATCAGAATTCAGCTTGCATGCGGCCATGGTAAGCCACTGTCTCAGTGATTTCCCCCTCCCCCCCAACGCATGGCTAATACCACACTAGCTCCCTGCTAATCAACAACCTTCCCCCTCCCCCCCACCCACTGCTTGTCCGGTAGCTTACGGAAGATCGCCTCGCCGGTGACCAAACAGAAAAGATCATCGGCATTTCACTCCTCCCCTCCCCCCGCGTCGCTACGTGCAGGAAAGTGTTTTTTTTAAGCTGCTGCATTCCACGAACCCAGTAGAAAAATGGCCACCCCCCTTACTTAAATTCCTGATTTTTAACCAGGTTATCCTGAACGATATCACTTTGCTGAGGATAACAGAACAAGATAAAGAGCGGATGCTTCTTGAATGCCAGCAGTCACCGGGACCATACGCTGCTATGCTTTGCCACGCAATGATCCCTGATTACTTGCTACATGCATGGCATGGTAAAGTGTCCTACCATGGTGGGCGGAACAAGGATGCCTTGCCCAGAAACCTTCTGCAAAGGCTTCTGGAGTACCTACAGGAGCGCTTCATCGAGATGTCCCTGGAGGATTTCCTCTCAATCCCCGGACATGTTAACAAACTTTTCTAAGTAACTATACTGTCTGCGAATGCATCCCAAGTCCTCAGGGCAAATCAATCATTAAAAAAGGCTTGCTTAAAAAACACTGTTTGCTATTTGCAAAGGTACACTCACCAGAGCTCCCTTCCATGGCGTCATTCTCTGGAATAGTTGCTTGTGAGGGCTGGGAGCAGGGTAATTCCGTCAGGGTGATAAAAAGCTCCTGGCTGCTGGGGGTCACGGAGTGCTGTGTGCTCTCTGCTAGGTCTTCCTCTTCTTCTTCCTCTTCATCTTCCCCATCTGCATAATCCTCAGACATGGCAGAGATTACAACCCCCACCTCGGAATCCATGGTCAGGGGTGGGGTACTTGTGGCACAGCCCCCTAAAATTGCATGCAGCTCAGCATAGAAGCGGCATGTTTTTCGACCTGCCCCGGACCTTCCGTTTGCTTCTTTGGTTTTCTGGTAGGCTTGTCTGAGCTCCTTAACTTTCACTCTGCACTGCACGGAGTCCCTGCTGTGGCCTTTATCCGTCATAGCCTTAGAAATTCTTTCAAATACTTTTTCATTTCGTCTTTTGGAACGCAGTTCTGTTTGCACTGAATCCTCTCCCCATATAGCGATCAGATCCATTACCTCCCGAGCGGTCCATGCTGGGGCTCTTTTTCGATTCTCAGGAGACTGCATTGTTAACTGTGCTGATGAGCTGTGCGTGGTCACCTGTGATGATGAGCTCTCCACGCTGGGGAAGCAGGAAATGAATTTCAAAAGTTCGCGGGGCTTTTCCTGTCTACCTGGCCAGTGCATCCGAGTTGAGAATGCTGTCCAGAGCGGTCAGTGGTGCACTGTGGGATACCGCCCGGAGGCCAATACCGTCGATTGCGGCCACACTAACCCTATTCCGATATGTTAATACCGATATTAGCGCTACTCCTCTCGTCGGGCAGGAGTACAGAAACCGATTTAAAGAGCCATTAAAATCGATATAAGGTGCCTCCTAGTGTGGACGGTTGTGGCGTTAAATCGGTTTTACGCTCCTAAAACCGATTTAAACGCTTAGTGTAGACCAGGCTTAAGTACATTAAAGATGTGATACATCACACAAATGCAAACCAAGTGGCACATATAGTTTCACCAAGTCTGAATTTTGCCCCAATACTTTTATCTTTAACATCCCATACTCCGTACAAAGATTTAACGACTGTAGCTCTCTTCTTCGTATATGAAGGAGAACTAAAATATCCATGTTTTCTAGAACCTTATTAATCTTTTTTTTCTACATATTGAACTTTGTTATCAATAGGAACAGCATTATTGAACCAAAGTCTTTTTGTAATTGTTGTTTTTTTTCACTTTTATATGAATTGCTTAAGTTCTATTTTCCTCTATTGTGTGGCAATATTAAATAGCTACTACTAGCAAGCTTTTAATGAAGCTAAACATTTACAAATGTACAATGTCACAATATCAATTTAACTGGTAACAAACAATTCTAATTCAGTTTATATTTCTGATTCACTAAAATGACCTGAACATATTTAACATACAAGTGACAACAAAAATGTTAGCACATATGGTAAGAACTGTGGTATTCAATAGGGGAAAATAGAATGGTAGCACCATTAATTTTCATGTGAGCTTAATTTTCATTTGGGTGAGCACTAGTATGGGAGTAATTTTGTCATTATTAAAGTTTGACTATTTAATAACTACCTTGACATATAACATGTTACATCTGATTGTACACTCTAAAAATACATTTGTAAATGCTTCAATTCAATTAAAGCAAATGTAAAATAAGGCTGCTGCACATTTAGCACTCTCCTCCAGACAGCAACAACAGGTATCCAGCTTAAGAAACCACTCAGAACTGGAAACTTGACATGGTTGCAGCTGACTAATATTTCATTGCTCTCCACTGAGGCTTAGTTGCACACCTACCAATGCATCAAATTGAAACTCTAGCATGCAGGTTTCTTGTTTTCAAAATGATAGAACAGTAATGGCAAACAGATAGCACCTGCAACCCAAGAGTCTCAAAAGCACTTTATAAGCACAGAAGAATTAAACCACAAAACCCCTAAGAATAAAGAAAATATCACCCTGATTACTATCTGAGGTTCTCAGAAGTTAAGGAAAAAGTGTTCAGAAGAATCCACAAAATTTTACTGCTACAATTTCAGTACCCAACTTTGAAAGACTTAAGTGCCTCCAAGTTGTCCATCCAAAACCTGAGGTATCCAAAACCTTTGAAAATTGAGCCTTTGAGACTCACCCAAGGTAGCATAGTAAGTCAGTGGCAGAACTAGAAATAGAACACAACTCTCAGTCCTAGAGGGGTTCCAGGGTTCAGTACTGTACTTATTTCCATTTCATACAGACGAGAGGTGTCATTTTACTTAATTAACCCCCTAACTTTGAGAAGTATTTTTACAACATTCATTCTCATTGGAGCAAAGAGCACACATTTAAAATATGTGCAGGTTAATGAATGTTTGGGGTTTTTTTTAAATGTGATTAAGCAGCTTGTGCTACACCTGTGAATTCTTCTCTCAGGTACAATAATAAAAATCTACAGTCTTGAGAAAAGATCAACCATGAAAATATTTTAAAATTAAATTGAGATACAAATGTTACTTGTAAAACCACGAGAGATACAAACAAACAATCTAGACACAAAATGTTAGGGTAGACAGCAAACCTATCCTAAATAAGACAATATCAATAGATTGATGGGCTACCATGCTTGAAATACAAATTAACAGCTTTAAAAATAGTAATAGCAAAGAAAAACAGCAAGGAAGATATGCTGCTTTGTGTTCAACTCCTATCATATTAATTTCTCCTAGGACTCTCAGAGTCAAACACTGCACTCAAAGGGCAGGACTGGTGCTGTTTAGATTCTTGCAGCTGGTGTTCACATTAACTTTTGTTGCTACCAGTATTAATACTGTGCTAATATGCACTGTCCTGTAGAACAACTGTCAGTGCTGGACAATGATCCAGCACCATTCAGCAGCTCAATAGTGTAAGGTCATTCTAATTACCTTCCCTACTTTTTCCTCTCCCAGTCAGTGCCCTAGTAATCATAAAGGCTCTTAGATATGCTGATGTAGCACTATATTGATTTATTTTGAAATATGCTATCTACAATACTGGTATTGCAAGCACTGTACGTGGGATAACTGTTGAGGCTGTGTTTAAAGTTTTGTTATCTACTCTGCACAAGGTGATTTCACATATTTGAATGCTGCCCAAGAAGCAGCATTTTACATTGTTGCCTATGTAAGAACACTACAGAAGGCTTATGGTTATTTGTTGTTGTGGTTGGATTTACTTTCCTTCAACTTAAACCCAATTTATTTCTGAGACTCACTTATCCTGGACCTCTGTGCCTTCATGCAGTGCCATTTAAGTTAGTGGGTCTCAGTACAGCCATAAAGATCAACGCTAGAAGCATTCTGCTGAACCATGGTCAAAGTAACTATTCTTAGCTACACATGAGATGGTGTCTGATTAAAATATAATTATGCAAACCATTGCTGCTACCACTGCCATATAATTGCAGCAAATCTTATACAAAATATAACTCATGTCCAGAAAGGGTTAAGCAGTTTGCAGGCTGAATCACCCAGCCCACCTTTAAAGTCATGTTAGAAAGGTATGAGAATGGTAATTAGTGTCATTCATGGTAAATAAGCTAGAATTTTGAAATGTGAACCTATGTTGTTAGAAGTTAGAGGCAATCCTTGATGCTAGTCATTTAAACGGAGAATTCCTGGCTGTCACTATAACTATTAATTCAGAGATCAAAAGAACATCCTCACATTTAAATTAATTGTAAACAAGGGCTATCTCTGTATTCCTCTCTTTGACATGTATAGCAACTCATCAGTGAATGGTGGAAGAACAAGAGATTGTCTTATGTAAATTTGTATAGCTAAGCACTGATGACAGACCCACTTCAAAGATGCCCTGATTACCTATTGTTGCCCAAGGGATTCCAACTTGTCAAAGAGGACCTGAAATTGTATAAGAGATCCTTGGGTCCTGATCCTTTTTAAGCTCAGATCTGCTTCAGGTTTCATGCAGGCGAAGCCTAAGCCACAAGGACTGAGATCTGTGTTCTGACTGAACCGCCCTGATATATAAATATTGGACTATAACCTATGGAATATTTCTGAAAGAACTCTTTGCAACAACAAAGCTCACCATCTCTGCTATGAATCTGAACCTCAAAAACTGAACTGATGTCTGTATGTATACTGATCTTTTAACCATACTCTCTCTCTTTAATACATGTTAGTTTAGTTAATTAAAACTAGCTATAAGTGTATTTGGGAAAGATCTGGAATATTCAATAACCTGGGAGGTAATGTGTTTCATTCTTTGGGATTAGAACCTTTTCTTTTATATGATAAAATAAGATTTTCAGAAATCTTCATATTTGACTTGGGTACGAGGATGGAGGCCTGAGGTTACTTCAAGGGAACTGTGTTGTTCGTTTCTGGGCAACCAGTGAGGTAATAAATAAGCTGTTTTATGCTGGCTTGGTAAATCTAAGTATTGAAACTATCTGCCATCTTTGGGGATTATCTGCCCCATTCTTTGCAGTTCACCCTATTTGAGTGAACTCAGCTGGCCCCCACTGGGACCCCAGTCACAACATATGTAACATCTTACTAGGGTTTCCACCTCTCCAGTTTCCACCCCCGAGAGTGTACCTTTTTTGAGGTAGCTGTCCTGGGAAATCTGTACTGTGCTGCCAGCTATCCCATTTTATGGGTTCAAGATGATCCCAACACTGTGGTCTGACATTTCCAGCAACTTTACTGAACAGATAAGATATTAAAGGGCAGAGACGGTCTTGATTTGTGTGTAGTGTATGGAACTGAGCAGGTTGTTGCTACTTAAACAATAAAAATGGATCAAATTTAGCACAGTGGTGCTCCCTTATGCCCCTGCACCAGCTACCACAGCACTGGTAGTAGCAGGTGAAGCAGGCTCTGCAGAGCTTCCATATCTGCTCCTCATGATAAGGGGTAGGAAGGGAAGGTGGGAAGAGGAATGGGTAGAGCCAATTTTCTTCCACATGGCCAGTAGTGTAGCTGTGTAGCAGATGGTGGAATGTATGTTGCATCAGATATAGACCTATCTCACAGTGTATTCCCTTCCTGGAGCAGCATGGAAACTGATGAGAAACTGATTTGGAGAGTCGGTCTTCCTCTGAGGCTGCTCCAGAAGCAGCACTGGCCAATACTTGGGACAGATTGTGAACTCACAATATAGCCCAATATTGGGACATAAAGGAGACAAATCTGAGACTGATGCTACAGCATCTGCTAGTGACCATTTCTGATGCTGTAGCATCATTCCCATACCTGATACTTTATAATGGCAATCTTCCAGGAGGGGAGTAATGAGAACAAACGTATTTACATCAGAAAATCCTGCATTTCTGTTCTGCGGTGACATTCTTCACCTCAGGCTTATTAGTGTAAAGTTTAATTTGAGCCAACCAGCATGAGGAAGGAAGATATGTGAAATGAATGTTAATTTCATAGAAAATACAAAGAGTTTGATGTGCACGCGACATAGCAATGATTCAACATAAGTAAAAGACTGCTGCTCAGTCAGTGCTTTGTGTTGTATCATAATGTGTTCATTTATACTTAAGAAACATGTTTAACATAAGTTAGGGAATGGCAAAATTCGAAACTTAAATCTACTATTTATCTACATACCCAGTTCAAAGGAGATAGCTATTTTCTCTTCTGCAACATCCCACTAAAGTTGTAGTAACTGACCAGGACCAAAACACCTGGATAATGAAGGGGAATTAAGTTCAATTCCATATTTCTTCATCAGATCCAGAAACAGTGCCACATGATCACTACTTCCCATTATTTCTATATTTAGTCTATCTTGCCACTGTTGGACTCATACTTCTGATAATTAGAAGGAGATTTGATTGTCTACAGGTGATTGCAAACCACTTCCCTTCCTATCTCTCACATTAGCTTGAATATCACCTCAGGGATAGTAGTTTATCAGAATATCGGTGTTTGGAAAAATGCAGATTTTTTTCCTCCCAGGAAGTTATTTCTGGAGCTATCATATTCCAAAGTCATTCCATGAGTGACTCAATACAGTCCCTGCTGTTGGGCTTACAGCATCTAAGCCAGATATTTGGATTGAACAAGCCAGGAGAACTAGCCAAGAATTTTAGCCCTATTAGAACCTGAACTTCAGTTAAGCTACCTAAGCTGAACATACATTTTATTGTGGAAACAGTGAACAGATTTTATCTTTCCGGGGGGTGGGGGGTAAAGCACAAGCATTGTATCCCATTAGATACCAAAAATATCAAGCCAGCAACCTCTTAGAGGAAATAGACACCACTGGTTACAATAATCAAGGTAATGATACAAAAAATAAGACATTACTAAAATTCAGATATTTATGAAAAGTGATACTTTAAGAGTATTCTTTCCTACTTCCATTTCCTACTTTATCTGCCCCCAAAGGCTTTTTGGCTGTTCTTGCAGTTTAATGGGTACTCTGGTAGCTGGAGAGATTTAAGTTATGACCCTCATTTGTACAAGTTACCCTTGAAATTATGGATCCCAGACCATTATAACCACTTTTAGTCCGTGTTAACAATGATGCTTTTTAGCAAAGAAATGAATCAATTATTACACAGCTTAGACAAGTTTTTGTACTCACTTGGTCGATTCCTAGGATACAAATGGTCTTTATTTCATTTACTACTGCACATACATTTCTCTTATCTATGTGAATGAGACTATATACATTTATTAATTATTATTATTTGAATTCTTAGCACTGAGGAATGGTAGGCCTGGACCAGGACCCCATTACACTAAGCACAGTATAAACAGAACAAAATGACGGTTTCCACCCCAAAGAGCTTACAGTCTAGACAAGAGATGAAAGACAGATGGGGAAGTGCAAGTAAAAAACAGAAGCACTATTAATCAGCATAATGGGCAGTGGTCTCACTCACCAGCAGTCTTGCCCATTGTCAAGTTTTCTGTTGGCAAAGGAGAGTTTTAAAAGTGCATAATGAGGTTGCTTTGCAGACCTTTGTGGGAAGCAACTTTCAAGTGCATAGGGCAGAATGGTAGAAAGGTGCTTGTTCAAAAATGTAACAAGTGAGTATTGGAGGTTGGCATCTTGGGCTAGTCAGAGCTGAATGCTGAGATAGCAAATGAGAGCTGATAGTTACTAGTTTTATTGTAGGTTACCACAGTTTTACGTTTATTCTTCTCATTAATACTCTGGCTTCTTAGGTTTTAGACCTAGAAAAAACATCATCAACAGTAGATCCTAGTTCTGTGGAAGATTAAGCCCTGATGTAGGAAAAAGCACCTGCTACAGAAGCCCACAAATTATACAGATATCCAGCACAGAGCCAACCATGAGGAAGCATGATCACATTAATGTCTAGATCTATAGAAACACTAATTCCTTTCTAGTTATTCACCTTTAATCTACAGATCTCAAAGACATTAAAAACACGAAGGAATTACATCCATATCTGTGACAGATATTTTTCCCAGTTTACAGATGAGGAAACAAAGGTTACCAAATACCCTGTCCTCCCCCACCAAAAAAAAAAAAAATCACCATGCAGCAAGTCAGTGGAGAAGCCAATAAAAACTTCTCAATCCCGTACACTACCTCTTTCAGTGTATGTGCATTATTCCCAGCCATTTGATAGCATGATCGTCAGCCAGGTGAAGAGCTGGTAGCCCACTGTCAAAGTCAGTCAGTGGGCACTTTTCAAGGATATGCAACATAGGGTATGGCTACACTGGCGAGTTGCAGCGCTGGAAAGCCTCCACCAGCGCTGCAATTAGTAAGTGGCCACACCTGCAGGGCACTTCCAGCGCTGCAACTCCCTGGCTGCAGCGCTGGCCGTACACCTCACTCAGCATGGGGAATAAGGATTCCAGCGCTGGTGCTGCAGAGCTGGTCATCAAGTGTGGCCACACACCAGCGCTGTGATTGGCCTCCAGGGTATAAGGATGTATCCCAGAATGCTTTTATAAATTATTCTCTTTGTTTTGTTATGCAGCCTCTCTTTGTTTTGTTATGAATGAGCTCCGCGCGGAGCTCCGTTGCCACTGCTGCTTATCTAAAAAACAAACAGAGCTCCTGTTTGCTGTGATCATCTGTACCTGGCTGTAAACAATCAAATGAGAGGCAGGCAGGGAGTGAATGAAACAGCGGGGAGTCGTGTTGGCTGCAGGCTGTTTGCAATTAAGAGTTAAGACTAAGGGGTCGGAAACATGTTCTGATTTTTCAAGGCAGGAAGCTAAACACACAGTGTTGGCTCCAAAAATCCCCTCTCTCTCTCCCCCCGCTCCCTGTCACACTAGACCCCACTCCACCCGCCTCTTTTGAAAAGCATGTTGCGGCCACTTGAACGCTGGGATAGCTGCCCATAATGCATCACTCCCAACAGCGCTGCAAATGTGGCCACACACCAGCGCTGGTAGCTGTGAGTGTAGCCACACACCAGCGCTGGCCCTGCACAGCTGGATGACCAGCGCTGCAAACTACCAGCGCTGCAAACCGTAAGTGTAGCCATACCCATAGTCTGAAGTTGACTGCATCTACATCACAGGTCATTAGAGAAACCCCATTTGAAGTGACTGGCCGCAAAATTGCTCTGTACTGTTCAAAACCAGTTCAGGGATGACATTTGCTCAATGCATTTTAAATCAAAACAGTGAATAGAAATTACAGTCTTAATTTTGGATTTATTTGATCCTAATCACTAAGTGACCTTCAGTTGACCCACTACAATTCCAAAGACAATAAAAAAAAAAAAAAAAACCTCTTTCTGCAGAGTTACAAGATTGGCCATAGCAAGATAGTCTTTTAGAATGCACTTTTTAGTAAATATTAACTCTTTATAACTTTTTGTGGAAAATTAAATTAATTTACATATTAAATATTCCTACAGAATCCTTATGAGGATATTAGCCATAAATGTGTTAGAATTCTAAGGACCAGAGCGTTGATTCTTAACCTCCAAGTGACCTGTACTCAGCATATCCATGTCTGTGGGACTCCAGGTATCCAAGGAAAAGATCCCATCAAAGTACTAAAAGTTTCTACAGAAGCATGTTATAAACAAAACAATGTTTGATAAGGGATACCTGTTATGGCAGATGTTGTCTTTGTCTCACACCCTTTAAAAGACAGGAGGGCTTGAAAGTTAGGTCAGAGAGTGCAAACTGCTGACATCCCAACAGCTATAGAGGAGAGACAGACAGGCCAGCTGTTCACCTTACACAAAAGGTGGTCATACTTTTTATATTCTGTATATTGCTGTACTAATCTCAGAGTGATCACCTTTGATTAGATAATTCCACTTAAGCCTGTTATTCGGCAAGCTATAATCATTAAGTTCAATAAACACCACATTTATAGAATAATGGAATCTCAACCAGTGAAATCACATCTTTTTTTTTTAAAGTTATAAAATAAACACTTACTGTTATTTCCTTGCAGCAGATACTATATTCATGATAGCTTCAAGTTACTGCCTGTTAAAAAGTCACAAAAACACAAATATGTTAATTTAAAATACAATAAAGGTTGAATTGCAACAGCTAATAAGAATCTTCTCATACCCATAAATAAGAAATATAACACCATAATGTCCCCATTTTACTTTCTTTCCATGAATCAAGAACCACAAGTGCATGGCAAATGAAAATTATGTTTTAATACAGACATTGCCTTAGAAAGAGCTAAAATGTGCCACTTAGGGATCATGGGAAAAAAATCAGTTACTGTCCAAATAAAAACCAAATAAAATGAAAAACAAAACCTTAACCCTTTCAAGCAGCATTAGATAGAAAACACTGCCTCTAACAGTGTTGACAAACATCTTCTTATCCACAGTATTGGGGGGGAGGTCGGGGGACAACAAAACACACACACAAACACACACACCTCAGTCTAGGGCCAAAGCCTCAGCTGATATAAATAGGTGCAGGGCCACTGATTTATTGATACAAACTGCTGAGGAGCTACTCATCTCTTTAATCCACAAAAACGGGGCAGAGATTTTGTGAAAGCACATATTTTAATGTTCACATTTCCAAGACTGGCAAGTAAACATGAAAACAGATTTTCTCTTATTACTTCAGCTGTCCATTTTTGGCATAAAAGGGCTTGAGTGTGAAAGAAAAATAAATATTTCATAGCTTAATAAAATATTTTATTTATTTATATTCTTTAAAAAAATGCACAAGACTTTATGTTGGGAACGGGGAGGGTTTTTCCATTTATTCTTAGCCCCCAGATTACACACCCTTCTACCAAGTTCTTCACTGACTAGGTTAAACAGTAGTGAGAAATACTTCTATTATTAGATATTTTCAAAATCAGGCCATTAGGCCCCAGTTCCACAAAGCAGTTAAGCACATGGTTAATTTCAAGAACATGAGCCCTGCTGAAGACAATGGGACCTCTCTCATGCTTAAAGTTAGGTTTGTGAAGTAGCACGCTAAATCCAGGACTGAGTGCTTTGATGGATTAGGGGTTTAATCAAAATTTAAAAAAAAAGTTATTCAAAAGTAAATTGTTTTAGTGGGCTAAAATAATCTTTAATTTGTAAATATGTATTTATATTACCTGTTCAGACCTTTGACACTTTTCCATTTAAATTACTGTTCTAGGTCTCTTCATATTAGGGTGACTAGATGTGCCAATTTTATAGGGACAGTCCCGATATTTGGGGCTTTTTTATATGGGCTCCTATTACCCCCCACACCCGCCCCGATTTTTCAGACTTGCTATCTGATCACCCTACTTCATATAGAAGTTTCTAGTATCCTTTTAATGCCACTTAATTGTGAACACCAATTCTTGCCAATATTCCATGCTTCATACACCACAAAGGTTCATGTTTAGAACAAAATCATAGGAGTTAATAATAAAGGGGTTTTGGTAACAAGCAAGTTTTTTAACCTCTAAAAAGGTTTCAAAGATAATTAGAATTATATACTATTGCTTTTTGAAACTACAACTACAAACAGTAACACTGATTTTAATTCTATCTTGTGTTAGAATGCGTTTCTATAGCATTGATATTTCATCTTAACAGCATCTAATAACTAAAGATCCATAAGAAATTAGGACAAATTCTATTCATTTGTCCCTGATGCTGCAAAGACAGACATGTGCTTAATTTTATGCACATGCAGTCCCAACAACTTCACTGGGACTACTCAAACCTATAAAGTTAAGTACATGCATAAATCTTGGAAGAATAAGTACCTTAGCTACACCTGTGCAATCCAACTGACCTCAATGGGATGCTGAATGAGCAAAACAATCCTCACAAGGGGCTCCCATTGCAGGAAACGGCACTAGTGTTGCACTGGTACAACCAAGAATTATTTGGCTCATTATTAGTGTAAACACATGGCCTCCTCCCTGGCACCCCCTCTCGGCAGCCATGCAAGTTGTTCCATACCTCAGTTTCCTTTTTGATTCCCCAGTAACATCACGCAAGCTTATCCTCTAGTCCATCAACATGGTTTATTAACAAAACAGTTTAAATGATTCATAAAAAAAACCCCAAAACATAGGTCTATGCACCCGGGATGATATATAGTCCTTAAAACCCAGCTTTGTTCTCACCAGACCCCAGCATCTTCTATCACACTCCATCCTTTTGCCAGGGCAACCACCCCAGTCCTTCCAGCTAGACTGCAACCTGCTCATCCCAGTGGGGAACTTCCCTCTTGCAGTTTCTCACAGCTCCAGCCCTCTCAGTGTTCCTTGGTGTCCAATGCTCCAGCAAGGAGACATCGGGGGTAAGCCCCCCACTATTTCCCCTTCCTTCAGCCCTCTCTGGCCCTTGGCTGTGGCTCAGAGTCAGCATTCATCTCCCTCTGCTGCTGCTCCTCCTGCCCTCTGGCCCTGGGCTTGGCGATGCCAGCCACCAAACCCCTCTTGCTGTTCTCCTGCCTTCACCTTCTGTCTCAGCTCTCATCTACTACCCTCCTCCTGTGAGACTCCTGATTGACTGTTTATAGCCTCCAGGTTCTACCCTGCCCTCTCAACTGGCCAAACTGTGAGCACCTGAACTGAACTGGGTTCAGCTCTCCAGTTCCATTTAGTGGGCCAGCTACCCTGTTACAATCAACATCATAATTTGGGATTACAGTTGAACGTTTGGTTGAGTATTCAGTAGTCATTAGAACTTAATTCTTGGTGCTTCTGCAATACAAATAAGCCCTATTAATCAAAGAAAAAGGCCCAATTGTGCTATGCACTGTACACACATGTAGCAAAAGACAGACTATACCCCAAAGAGCCAATATGATCAAATACAAAACATGAAGAGAACAAACAAGGAAGTGCAGGAGGCAGTAGTGTCAGGGTAACAATAGTTAGTACTATTAGCAACAGTTGCAGGACACATTGCACATTGCCATTGTAGGAATGACAGCAGAAGTGATTTTTAAAGAGGGATTTGAAGGAAGAAAATTTAATGGCTTTACAGATAAAAAAAAAACACCCAATAACAGATCCTGATATGCATAAGAGATGTCATAGGATAAAGTGCAAAGCCAGGCAAGTTAGCTGGTAGCATATTTTAAGTTTTGTTGGCTCAAGCATCTTTCCCCGAGGCTTCACTTCATTTATTCCCCATTTTACATGGTCTTTCATTGAAGATCATTGATTTTAGTTTAGTGTTTAGCATAAGGAATAAAGAGGCGGGGGGAAATCAGAAAACAGGGTATTTTAACTTCCAATGCACCTGTGAAGAGTCTGTCAGATTCATAGCTGTTGCTGACCTAACTGGAATGCCTTCCTATTTAAATACTTTTGGTTTAGGCAAGGCTGCCAAGTGTAATCAATTTAACAGATCTACATTTCCAGGTCTCAGCAGGATTCTCACCCATCCAGCAGGCAGCTGGCATTTGTATGCAGTTCCACTTTTTGGCTATTTGGGGTGATTCTAGTGCCTGCTGAACAGGCAGCCATGCATTTCCTCTCTTGCTGCTCCCGCCGCTGGATCTCATCCACGAAGGTGGTGTGTGGGGCGGGACTTTGGCAGCATAAGGTCAGGCCCCATACACCTCTGTACCCACCCCAACACCTCTGTAACTCCATCCCTTCAGCAGTGATAGCACTCACCCACACTCATACAATCCAGCCCCCGCAAAGAGCCAAAAGGCTGCCTCCCAGCTAGCCCAGGAATGCCACCTACACCAGCAAACAACTCCAGCTACCCTAATGCCTCAGGTGCCCCAGCAACTATTCATCTAGATACCCCTCATTTCCCATTCAGACACCCCTACCCACCCCACTATATACCAGATAGGCATCTACCACAGATGCCAGCACCCTGTTCCCCCACCACCCAACACCCTCCAGCATCCACCCATCCCATTCTCCCTACCATGCTCTAGTACTCACCTCTCTAGCCAACCAACATGCCTTCCAGCAGCCAGCCAGCCAACCACACCAGAACTGCAAATTTTGTGCAGCTGAATGTCTCACTGTCACTGCTTAAGGCAGGGCATGATGATCATAAAGTTGAAGTTGATGGTTATATGCACTTTTTTGCAATTATGTAGATTACATGGAATGGCAGACATGGAGCTGCACAAAACTTGGCAGCTATGCTTGGAAAAGATTTAGTTTGCAGGGCAATAATTGATGAACTGCAGGGGGCTTGTGGGAAGCTTCAGCCTGGATCTCTTCCCAGTTCTGAATTTGAAGAGCTGATAATGGCAAGGAGACTGAAGCCATCACTAGGGTGGAGGGTTGACTGATTGGGAAGAAGGGAGGGGAAATGAATGATCGAACAGATGCACTTTCTTTTTAAGAAGGCAGCTGGTTATTTTGTCAAGGGAATGTCACATTTAGGGCCTATCAACATTCAAATTGTGCCTGCCCCTGGGAGAAAGGAGAGAGAATAATGATGGTATCACACTATACAGCAACAGGCTATTGGATCAGAAATGACAGTAACGACAAATGGGCATTCGGTATCAAATTCCCAAACACAGCAAGGAACAATATCGTGGGTGGGTCATTCCTGCCACTGACATGTTTCCTTGCACTTCAGCAACAAATTATATAGATTGTCAAGCCAATAAAACCTTAGTGAATTGAATTGATTCTGCTATCCTTATTCACACTAAATAGTACTTGACTTTGCCACCTTTCCATATCTTAACTACTTAATCTGCAAGGTATCCCAGAAACATCAATGGGACTGTTTTGCAGGGTGGAGCCCTAACTGAGGAGGAAAGCTTTTGGTGGAAGACTTGAAACTTTAGCGAGCAGCCCTCACTTCTATGTAATTTTATCCTCCCCACCCCCATCTCATTTGCGACAAAAACAGAATTCTCCAGGTATCATTGCTAATAAGTTAATAACCATGTTATATGCCTAGAGTTGTGTGTCGATAATCTAAGTTGAGTTCATTCAGCTTCTACATCACAATGTTGATTATGGTTAGGTATACAGAACCTTACATATGCCAAATCTATGCATATGCATTACCTACCAAAAAGGTATACAAACTATTTCCTATCTTTCTGGGGAAGATTATATTAAAACTAGTGAAATTTTACACTGAATAATTTAAAGATACCCAGGAACTATTTATTTTAGATGTTAAAAGTCTCCTTTTAAATAGATATTTTAATTATAAAATATAAAATATAATTTTAGTAGATGTATTCTTCTCTTGAGCATGCTATGAATCTTCCAGTGTTGGAAGAAAATCAAAGGAAGAATTCAAGTGGATTGCACACCCTAAACAAATTCAGAAGGGGAAGAATAATATAAAAAAAATGTCAGTCTGGAAATACAAAGCAAACGCTGCAATTTGCCACAAAGTAATCAGAGTTCTCAAGTATAATTGTATGGGTAAAATTATGCCATTATCATTTAGTTCAAAATAAGGAGGTCGTGGCAAAATCTAAGATCATGTCATTTCAAGCCATTTATTTCTAATGATAATATGCATGCTTCAAAACAGAAGACAGCCTAATGTGCCCTAGATAACTATTAAAACACACATACACTAGCAACTTTGAAAGCTTGATGGCTCAATATTAAAGTCAGGAAATTCCAATCGTGAAGATTTTTCCAACAATATTGATTTAGTCACATTAATAATGTATGAAAGTTTACATCAAAGTAAATAGAAAATTCTAACAAGGTCTTTGAAAAGGTTACAGAAATCTTAATTTGTTGGTCTGTCATTTGAGTTCTGGATCTCACAACCATAAGTTAATATTAAATTAACACTTCTGCAGATTGTTTCCTTCAGGTTTTTAAGGAATTAAGGCTATATCAGGAGGTTTTTTTGGCTTGCAGCGAATTCATATTCTGCAAAAATTTGTGCTAATCTCCTTAGCCCAGAGCTATTGGTAAGTAGCTTGTTGCTCTTACAAAATCCACCATTTCTTGTTGTGATTACATTAAGCTTCTTGAACTTAGCATATCCTTCTGTTTCATCAGCTGATTTTTTCAAATCCTATAAAGGAAAGGCATTTGCATCTACCTTCAAGAATAGACATATATCTATAACTGGTACTGATGTAACAATATTTTCTAGTGAGCATGTTCAGGCCTTAGTTTTCAAATATTCACCACCTTCTCATTGAAAACAATTTGGTGATGTGTGACCTTAGTAAAAATAAGTCTAAGTTTTTTATAAGTGTCATTTGTTTTCTATTCATCTATAAAGTATGTAGTGAGAAATATGCAATGGCAAAAAAGTTCATTCATTAGAACACACAGGTCAATGAAAGATGGAAAAGGGATGGAATTAAGCTGCCACTTCATTAATTCAACATCGACCCTCTCTCACATACCAGGCATTTAACTGGGTACAGAGCAGGGATACAGGGCTCACATCATATAACCAATAATTAAGGCTGAAATGGGTCTATGCCAACCCCCAGGACTCATCTCACTTGTGAATTCTGTCTCCCTCTCTTGTGAATACTAAGAAATACCTCAGTCTGCGAGAGCTTCAGGTCTCCCCTCCTCCTCAGAGCAAGAAATCCACCAACCATATCTTGGGTCTCATTTACCTGTAGGAACTGGCCCTTTAAGCCTTTATCTGCACTGGACGCTAGCTGTAAGTTGAGACAAACATTCCTATCCTTCCCCCGCATTAAATCACATTTCTCAGTTCTTTAAACCTCAACCTCATGATGCTGGAAAGAAGCTGAAAAACTCCCTGGAACCCTGCTAATTTGGCCCATTGGAAAAAAATTCTTCCTAATTCCCAAAATAGGCAATTGGTCAGACCCACCACATACTGGAAACATAGCTCAATATACTTTAAGTATAAGGAGGAAGGGTGGCCTAGGAATGCTTGAGGAGTCTGTAAACTGAGGTGGAGCATGACAGCCTATCAGATCCCTTAATCCCCTTCTGGCTGGCCAATGGGAGGCAGAGAAGCTCCTCCCCATTCCTGAGGTACACCCCCCACACTTACTTTGGAACACAAGGAGGAGCTTGGCCCCAGCTGGTTGAACTAATCTTCATCTCTTCCCTCCCCCAAGATGGGGAAGGGCATTAAAAACTGCTTGACTACAAGACAGCTTATGCAAAATTAAACTAAAACGTCAAGCTACACCTTTGGGCAGCCAGCAGTATGAAATACATAAAACCACACACCCAAAGAATAAATACCACCCCACTACTCATTATGAATAACATCCCATTCAACAGAAGCTTTCGTTTCCAACAACTTGTATCCCAAAGTTATTATTTAGTTACTATTGTCCTTGACTTCTTGACTTGACTCACACCCATACATTAAATATCAACAATTCCAACAAGTATTCCCAATGCAGATGAAATATAATCAATGCAACAGATACAGTGAATTATATGAACCAGCTCTACCCATAAGGCCACTGGACAATTATGCAAGTTCTGGAACAGACAATAAGTACTAGAGAACATTAAATATATATGCATATGTTTAAAAATCATGCTTAACCTCAACAGTATTTACATTTTAATCATATTGATTTTGACCACTTATTTAGCTAATTGTAACTTTTCTCCTTCAGTGCTCTTAGAATGATTAAGTCTGGGATGCTACACTAGTAGCCAAAACTTCCTGATTTGTGGTTTTCAAAATAAATTAATGAAGGGTTGTTTTGTTGGTGAGGATACTTTTTTTCTTCCTTTAGAAATAAACAGTGTAAAACATTTGTCTGGAAACCTTTAAAGGAGTAAGTTTCCAAAGAAACAGATTAGTAATATTTATTTTTTGACAAATAAAAATACAAGTAAATGCTATTTTTACATGAAACATTATAGATAAGTAGAAGTATTGTAGTACATCTTCACCCTTTCATTGTTCAGACATATAATTATGTAGAATAAGTTGTACAGAAGAAAGCAGAATACAAAGGGTGCTCTTGTTTGACCTTTCAATTTGTGTATTTTCATAAATTATATTTGTGGTTTTTACATTATAGCTTGCAGAAATACTATATACACTAATACAGTAAAAAGAACAGGAGTACTTGTGGCACCTTAAAGACTAACAAATTTATTTTAGCATGAGCTTTCGTGAGCTGCAGCTCACTTCTTCGGATGCATAGAATGGAACACACAATAAAGCCACAGAATGTATTTATTTTGAATTTCCTCCATATGCTGAAGAGGACAACACTGGGGCTGATCCCTCCCCCACAGCTCCCCACACTGCAGCCAGGGACTGACCCCTTCTCTCCCCGAGCTATGCATGCTGCTGCCAGGACAGGGTCTGACTCCTCCCTCTCCCTGGCTCCCCGCACCACTGCCAAGAGCTGGGGCTGACACCCTCCCCACACCGCTGCCAGGAGCTGGGGCTAGCCCCTAACCCTTCCAAGTGCCATTCTGACCCCCCCCCTCCCCACAAGCCCTGCTGCCTGACACCTCATGTCACCACACCACACACACATTCCTCCGTGCCCCGCTAGGGGGCACACTGGACTTTTTTGGTAAACTGGGCATTTGTTCATCTGCTCTTGCCAACTGATCAGGGAGAAGACCTTGGCCCGGCTAATCGCACCACTCCCGAGAGGCCGGAGGGATTTCCTGCCCTGGCACTGGACCAGCCCTGGCTGTGCTGCCAGCTCAGTCTGGCAGAAACTGTCACCTTCCAGCAGGGCTGGTGAGTGTGGCCATGGGGCAGGGTGGGAACTTTGGAGGTGTGTAGGGGGGCTGCTGGCCAGTGTGGGAGATCTGTGTGTTGGGATGCTGGGCAGTGGGGGGTTCTGTGTAGTTGTGGTGGTGGGCTGTGGGGAAGTGTTTGGGCAGTAGTGATGCGGCTGTGTGGAGGGGTGCTGGGCAGGGGTGGTGGTGTGAAGGCCGCTATGCATTTGTGGTGGAGGGTCTGTGTGGGGGGCTGCTGGGCATAGCAGTTCCAGGGGACGATGGGCATAGGGAGTGTGGGGCTGTATGGCACGGCATGGGCCCACCCCTGAGGGGAAGGGGCACGCTGACAGCACAGGGCTGGGCAGGCCAGTGTGCGTCTGGCAACTGCTGGTTTGTATATAGTGCCCTTGCACTCGGCTGGGTGGAGCGGGGCTGGCCCCACCATATTATGCCCCATTGCCCCTGGCTGGCCCCTTGCTCTGGGGACTGACCTCCCCACACCATGCTCCTTTGCCCCCATGGGGGTCCAAAAATATGTTTGACACCGGGCCCACAAAAGGTTAATCCAGCCCTGACTGACTGCTCCTGCCCTGAGGACTCATCTGAACTACTTGAGCTACCAGACATGCCTGATGCTAAGGAGCAGCTGGGATTACTGCTTGCAGGGGAGATGGAGGACAGCTCAGAGAACTGGGTACACCCCAAGGGAATGGTAGGAAGTGGCCCAGGGACAGCAGACTACAATCCAGCCAGGTTGGCCCAGGGACCACTCTGCCACTGTTAGGGCCTTGGGCTGGGTGGAACTGGGTGGGCCTGTGCTCCCCTACTACTGCAACCGTGGAGTGGCAGCCACCCCACCTTCAGCCAGGAGGCCTGTGGGAATCTATCATCTGCCTGAGCCCCCCCGAGACCATGTTGGGTGCTCACACGTTGCCGAAGGGCTGGAGCCCTAGACGGTTGGTGCCCTGCGCTGAGGGCTTGGGTCCCTTGACCACTCACTGCTCAACCCCATTGGAGGGATTGAGCCCTGATACTGATAATGTTACAGACAAGGTCGGACAAGGTCAGCTCCCACACTGCTGTCCTGGGCAACACAGTATGGGAAGGAGGTGAGCAGCAGGGGGAAGTGCTGGACGTGATGTATCTTGACTTTAGCAAAGCTTTTGATACGGTCTCCCCCAGTATTCTTGCCAGCAAGTTAAAGTATGTATTGGATGAGTGGACTACAAGGTGGACAGAAAGCTGGCTAGACTGTCGGGCTCAATGGGTAGTGATCAATTGCTTGATGTCTAGTTGGCAGACTGTATCAAGCGGAGTATATAACAATGTTTAAAAGGGGACTGGATAAATTCATGGTGGCTAAGTCCATAAATGGCTATTAGCTAGGATGGGTAAGAATGGTGTCCCTAGCCTCTATTCGGCAGAGGATGGAGATGGATGGCAGGAGAGAGATCACTTGATCATTGCCTGTTAGGTTCACTCCCTCTGGGTCACCTGGCATTGGCCACTGTCGGTAGACAGATACTGGGCTAGATGGACCTTTGGTCTGACCCGGTACGGCCATTCTTATGTTCTTAGTACCCCAGGGGTCAGTATTGTTTAATATCTTCATTAATGATCTGGATGATGGGATGAATTGCACCCTCAGCAAGTTTGCAGATGACACTAAGCTGGGGGGAAGAGTAGATACACTGGAGGGTAGTGATAGGGTCCTGAGTGACCTAGACAAATTGGAGGATTGGGCCAAAATAAATCTGATGAGGTTCAGCAAGGACAAGTGCAGAGTCCTGCACTTAGGACAGAAGAATCCCAAGCACTGCTACAGGCTGGGGACCAACTGGCTAAGCAGCAGTTCTGCAGAAAAGGACCTGGGGATTACAGTGGATGAGAAGCTGGATGAGAGTCAGCAGTGTGCCTTTGTGGCCAAGAAGGCTTACAGCATATTGGGCTGTATTAGTAGGAATATTGCCAGCAGTTTGAGGGTAGTGAGTGTTCCCCTCTATTTGGCACTGGTGAGCAGTGCCAACTCCAGTTTTTTTGCTGCCTAAGCGGCGAAGGAAACAAAACAAACAAAACAAAAACACCTACACACCAGATTGAGCTGCCGCTGAAATGCTGTTGAAAAGGAAGAGAGGGAGTGAAGGACCCGCCCCCGAATTGCCGCCAAAGACCCGGATGTGCCACCCCCAACAATGGATGGAGTGTCACCTCTTCCTATTGTCCGCCCCAGGCACCTGCTTCCTTCGCTGGTGCCTGGAGCCGGCCTTGCTGGTGAGGCCACACCTGGAGTACTGTGTCGCGTTTTGAGCCTCCCCACTAAACAAAGGATGTGGACAAATTGGAGATAGTCCAGCAGAGGGCAATGAAAATGATCAGGGGCTGGGGCACATGACTTACAAGGAAAGGCTGAAGGAACTGGGATTGTTTAGTCTGCAGAAGGAAAAAAAAAGTGAGGGGGGATTTGATAGCAGGCTTCAACTACCTGAAGGGGGGTTCCAAAGACTATGGAGTTCATCTGTTCTCAGTGGTAGCAGATGACAGAACAAGGAGAATGGTCTCAAGTTGCAATGAGAGAGGTCTAGGCTGGATATTAGGAAACACTATTTCACTAGGAGGGTGGTGAAGCACTAGAATAGGTTACCTAGGGAGGTGGTGGAATCTCCATCCTTAGAGGTTTTTAAGGCCTGGCTTGACGAAGGCCTGGCTGGGATGATTTAGTTGGGGTTGGTCTTGCTTTGAGCAGGTGGTTGGACTAGATGACCTCCTGAGGTCCCTTCCAACCCTAATCATTTATGATTTTATGATTCTATGAACTTCGCCCTTGTCCAAGACTGTTATTCCAGGGGCACGACAGCCAAGAAGCATGGCCTCCCTCTGACATTGACAGCGAGGGAGGGCCACATGTGCCTACATGTTTACAAGCCAGCAGAACAGATCAGTTACATACTGATTGATTATATAAAATATAGGTTTATTATTTAGTGTCCAAAAGCAATCTTCCCGCCTATCAGAACATATAAACACCTGTCACTGCCTTAAAAGGACTTATAGCTTGAGGCCCCAGTACTAGAAATTGCTCCATAGGGGAGGACCCCAGGGGTACCCCATTGAAATCCATAGGGTTCCATGAAAAGATCTGTCTGCATTTGGTAGTATCAGGTTTTAAGGTCATTGTCCTGTAATCACTTAAATACGTATGTAATTCCACTTGAATACTCACATATGTAAAGATTTCCAGGATCAGGACCTGTATAGAGAAGAGAAAGGATTTGGGAAGGGAGTATGAGGGACTTTTTAAGCAAGCCATCCTCTATCACCTCTCTTCCCGTCTGATCTAGTAGATAAGGAAAAATACTTAAATGAAAATTGTGTGTGTATGAGCATTGAATATATGGGAAAAGCAGCAATAAAAGTCCTAAGCAACTTATGTCATTCAACTAAATAATCAGCCAGCATATTTTTGGCCTCCCAGGTCTACAACTTAATTTTGACTAACCTCCAACTAAGTAAAATTGACCCAGATCCTTCATCTGACAATGCTTTATGGAAAGCTCATTCACATTGGATCTCATTAGGATTGTGTCAGTTAAAGTTTGTAGATTGCTAAATTCATGTGCAGTAGTAAATGTAAAATGAAGTTATTTTTAAAAGGCTCGAATGAGTCATTGCAAATACAATTTTACTACTCATTGTTTCAACGCCGCAGGACTTTTTTTTTTAAAAAATGTACTCCTGAAGAAAGCTGGTAGGTTGCCATATTTTGTGTGGTGGTAGTGAAGCGGGGGTCAGGGGAAGGAAAATTAAATACCTACAATTGCAATTAGCAACTGTAAAACATATTACTCAGCTAGAGAAACTTAATGGATCTGATCAGTTAGAAACTAAGGCTACATCTTATGAAAATCAATAGCTTAGATGTGCCCACGCAAGGTAATGAAATATAAGGTTGCAGGCTGACAGATTAAATATGTAGCATTAGTATATACTGTGCCCACTCCAGTCAAATTCAGTGCTTGCCTGTCTTTCACTGAGATCAAGAATATATGGCTAACTACTTTATTCACACAAATTATAGTTCTGATGACAGCAGAGTCTGTATGGCTGTAATTGTCTCCTATCACATTTATTTGCTTGACTTGTAAATATCTGATGGGGGAAATCACTTTTGCTTATTTTACCTAGCTTTCCCCCCCCCCCCTCTTCATTTCAGAACAAAGATATATGGCTTATTCAGAGAAAATAAGCTATTATAATTTGACCTAGAAACAGACAAAAATAATGGAATAGTACAGAATTGGAGTAGTTTGAAAGTCTTATATGTTATAGTAAGTTTCAATAACTGCACATTTTATTTTTCACATCTAGTTCGATTAACTTCAGTTGTCATTGTATTTTGTAGTGTAATGACTCCACTCCAATGAACTACAAGACCTCTGCAGAGATAATTAGCAACTCTAGGTAAAGGGAAAATGTGAAGTGCAAAACAGAATATAGTCAAGAAACTATGCCTAGAATTAAAAGCTTACAGTAGAGTAGTAAAGATTTGATGGTTTACAACCACTATTGTTTGTCTTGCTCTCTGACTGTAACTAACTTCCTTCTGTCATGATCACATTACTAGGTACAGGGTCAACATGATATTTTTGGAGAATATTTTAATATTTGGGGGAAGGGGAATCTTTAGATCTTAGCAATCCTCCTGGTTCATCATTATGCAACCCTCCTTGTTCGGGGGCGGGGGGGGGGGATCATGCATTTTTGCCTATAGTTCAAAAATATATTTTTGAAGTGATAGTTCTCCAAATAAGCTGAGTGTAACCGTGGATCTGGGACCACAAGACTTCCAGCTCCTGCAAGGTTCTGTGTGTGTTATGGCATCTTACATCTTGCCAGTAAGAAATATCCATTTTTTGCAAATATGATGACAAAATGTTAACTGATCTGACCAAGGATGCAAAAGTCATAAGCAGAACCAGGATTAATTCAGGATAAACTGGTGCCCTTCCACTTGCCCCATACTTAGGTTACTAAACAATACTTCTTTGCATACAATGAAGGTGCAACTCTTTGCAACCAGAGTTTAAGTTATCGAAGTGCTGTAATTTAAGAAAAAAAGTGGCAAGGCACTCAAAGCCTGGAATGGACTCTTTTCTTATGTATTTTGTAAGATATAAATACACTATACCCTCTGAAAAGGAGCCAGCATAGCTAAAAAGCTGGCTGTTGGCTAGAAGGCAAATATTGCAGTAGCCCTAATGCTTCTTCCCTAGACTCACATAAGTCTGGGTTCTCTGAAATCTCAAAAGGACCCAAAGCTGTGGGCTCATGAGTTCCACAAGTTCAAAATAAGTCCTGCCTTGTTCTGAGAGGCAGTGAATAATCTTTGAGCTTTAGGAAACATCAGTGACCAACTTTAAGCCTTAGTGATTGGTTTATATCAGTTTATACTGTGAAGGGAGCAAGGACAAAGCTATAAACACTTTTGTGTTCCTTCCCTACCACCACTTTTTTAAAGGAAAAAGGACATTAAACTCCCAATTCAGGGAAGCCTGTGACTCAGGATATGTCCACACTACAGTGTAAGCCCAGGGTTTTAACTCAGGTTAAACCTTATCTCCCTATACACAAATGGTGCTGTCCCAGGTGGATGATCCAAGCCTGAGTTGAGCAGGGACCCATGGTTCAAGCTCTATTGCTCTGCAGTGGAGATACAGCCCCACTAGACTTGTGCTCTAGAAGTCCGCCAAAAGTATCCCACAATCCAACAGGCCAACTCGCTGTCCACAGGACAGCTAAGTGTTCCTTCACAGCACCGTGAACAGAGGGCTAGAGTGACCACTCATGTTTTGAGACTCACTAGGACGTCTGGAATAGGATGGTTTGACTCAGGACTACTTAAAACCATGTAGAGTTTGGAGCGCTAGACAACGTCCTCATTCCTGAAATTAAGCCACTCTTAAAACCTCTGCATTGTACATGCCATTCTCAAACTACACCTTCTATTTTCTGGCAAAAAAATCGTTCCATTATTTCTCTGATAAAAGCGATTACTGGGCATTCAGAAAAAGACATGGTAGTACATGAAAAACAGAATTATGAATTAGGAGTTCCTATAAATCAATATCAGCTTTAAACTGAATTGAAGTAGTCAATATCATCGCATGTCAAACTACTAAAGCTGTGAAATTAATTACAGATATTAGCCTAGAATTTCATACCTACAATATTTATTCATACTTTTAAGGAAGAGTAAACATATCTATCACAAATTTTAACAAAGTTGTGAATACTTCACTTTTTATTCAAGAATTTGTGTCATCAGTTTTAATGGTTTTATTGGTCTTTATATTGATTCATATATACATATTTACAGAAGGTTAAACACATTCAAGATGGTTGCATTTTAGTTACAAGAAGTTAAAATATGTATGTGTTATCGGATATAAAAGAACTGTGAATTTTCTAGATGACTCAAGAAATGTATACTCAAAGGATATTCCTTGTGAAAACTGCATTGATCCCCCATTTCTCTCATTACTGAACCAGAAATCCTAACTTTGACTTTGTGATATGTGAAAGATATGAATAGAGGGAAATCAGTAAGCTTAAAAAAAAGTATAATAAAGAAAATTAAGAGACAGGTTATTGTGGGCTTTATTCTATTTTTTTTTTAAAGGGGAAGCTTAGAAAGCCTTCAGCTGACAGAATTAAGTAAAGATGGATGCTATTTCTCTAAAATGTACAGTAGACAGGAGGATACAACTTTTTCTTGTTTGTGCATTAAACATGTGGAACAGGATTTGTGTTTTCATTTCCATGTAAATGTACTCAATGGATCATGTACTGAATTGTAACTTCAGAATATAAAACATCACATCTGAAGGCATTATACCTGACCCCAACCCATTTCCAGCACTTCATAGTATCGAAGAACTGCATAGTGAAACATCAACATACTATCCTTGTCCTGAAAATTTTCTATATCTTCAGATTAACTATTAAAAAAAAAAAGCCAATAAGGCTAGTGAAGATTGGGAAATTCACACACTACTGTATAATTGAACTGAGTATTTTTTATTAAATATTTTGGATATTACTTTTTGTGAAAGCACGTGTACACACATGCAACTCATGAGAGACTTCGACAAAGGAAACGTTAACATCCAAGCCACTTACAACTTTAAGCTTGGTTCCAATTCCTTAAGCACCCAGAGTGCCTATTAAAATCAATAAACCATAGCTTTTTCATAGAAATCAATGGGTATTATGAATGCTCAAGGAATACAGGATATATACAGTGTAAACCACCCCCTGCCCACACACACAGTGGTCCTAAGTATACATCTACAGATTTCTCCTCCAATGGGAAACTGACCCACAAGGCCCTCACAACTTCTACTAAGGTAATAATTGGAGCTATACCAATCTCCTAGAACTGGAAGGGACCTTGGAAGGTCATCAAGTCCAGCCCCCTGCCTTCACTAGCAGGACCAATTTTTGCCCCAGATCCCTAAGTGGCCTCCTCAAGGATTGAACTCACAACCCTGGGTTTAGCAAACCACTGAGCTATCCCTCCCCCCATGTGCATGTGCTACAGCGTGCACGTTTATAGCAAATTTCAGCTGAGAAACTCAAACAGTTTACAAACATTAACTAATTAAGCCTCACAACACCTTTCAAGACAGAAAAACATTGTTGTACTCATTATACAGATGAGTAAACCAACCATTAGAAACAGGAGGAACAAATGTAAGTTTAGCTACAATACAATGGAACCAATATCTACGTAGACACCACCACCATTTACCCTTTATTATTATTTTTAAGCAATGGATATAATAATATAAAAAGCCTTTCAATGGTAAATGAGAAGAAAATCAGTTATTTCTTTCTTTCTAGTACATATTAATATAAACCACACTATTTTTTTAAGTGAATCGCAAGGGCCCAAAACAAGTAATTTTCCCCCACCCCCAAATAATTATTGGTACTTTAAAATATCATAATATTTAATGTGAATGTTACATTTTTCTGCTTGCTTTTTAGAAACAAAGCAAAAAGGTAAACTTAGTCTTAGTCCTGACAAACCAGGATTTTAAATATCAGTAATCAAAATCAGATGAAGGGGAGATATTTTATTTACTTTGTCAATTGAATTTATGATTTTCCTAAAATTAATCAAATTGTCCATATTGTTTAAAGAAAAATATATAGATAATCATCAACTTAATATTTTTCTGCTCAATACATATTCTGTTCACAGGGTTCCCCTCCCCTCAGGGAAGCATTCTGCTCACTGTATATAAAAAGGTAAGATAAACATGCAACCAAAAAGTCTTAAAGCTATTAAGCCTCAGACACAATCAAGATGTGGTCTAGCTATCTCAGGAGACAAAGCCAAATGCTTCTAAACTTTTGGGTTATAATCAACTTGACTTTTTCCATGCTCAGGAATAGCCTTTATATTTATTTTTTTAAATCTCTTAATTTTTACATACAAGTCAGTTTTGATTTGTGACCACTAGAAGACAGCAGCTATGGTAGAATTAGAAAATGGTGGAAATTCTGAGATACTAAACTGTTGGTTTTAGGCCCTAAACCTGCAAAAGGATCCATCTGTGCAGACTTATGCTTGCACAGTTTTGTCAGGAATGAGTACATTACACTGTTAAATTGTAGGAGTTTATTCTCTCCTTCATGAACCATGCTCCCCTTTTTGTGTAGATCTTCCATTTATTTTAATAGAAACAGAGTGTGAGCACCACATTTAAATCATTCTGTACTACACAGTAGAATAGCAGATGGGGAATGGAATGTAAGGCATGTTATTCTGAGGAAAAAAATGTGTTTTTTTTTTAAAGCAGAGCAACAAAACTATTGTAAACTAACAATCAATAGGCCTCCTCCTGTTTGCTGCCAATATAAGCTTACTGTAGGTGGCCTGTTAGGCTGCTAGATATAATATTAAATGATATTTAATATCTATTGAATCTTTCATTTGTATGAATATAAAATATACAAACCAGTTCATGCAGAATAAGCATGAATAAATTTACACCCCTGACAAAAATCAATTCACAGTTACTAATCAATAATTTTATTAAATCACAGAATAAAGTTAAGGGTTATTCGATCTATGATATCCCAAGACAACTACATGAACAGAATTAGAAAACTGTACGGCAAAACCACAAACTGCATTGGGAAATTACAAAAAAATAAACAACCCACACACAAGGTGCTGTGAAATTTACATTACTTCAGCAGCCTCTCCTAGGCTGCTACTAGCAAGAATTTTATAGAAATCACTTTTAACATGGCAGTCACTATAGGAACACAGATCTTTTGAATGTGCACTCACAACAGCTGTCATATGATCATAACTACACATTGAGAGTACAGGCTAGAGGTTAGGGCAGAGGACAGGGAAGAGGACTCCTGGGTTCTACTGATGACTCATCATATGACCTTGGGCTAGCTCCATATACTTCAATTAATTTTTCCCACCTATGAAATGGTTATAATCAATATCTGCCTGACTGGGGTATTGTGTACAAATATAAATTAAATCTTACAACCTTGATAAAGAAATGGTGCTATGCAAGACTGAAGTGTTATTGCTGAAACACACTGGTATGATGGAATTCAGGTAAAACATCTTTTATGCTGGTGGGTGTGAAATATGTGTGTCATTCAGAATAAATATAAGACAATTAAGCTTCTTTTTGGAATAAAATTGCTTACACACTAGGAGCCACCACCCAAACCACAGTCTACATGCAAGGTAGTCAGAAGGGCTTCACTGGGTACTGTTTGAAGGAAGTATTTGTATTGGTGAGCAGAAGCAGCCAGAAAACAACCAGGGAAAAGTACCCAAAAAGCCAGCTAGGGTTGCCACCTGGCCAGTTTTTCTACTGTCCAGCTCATTGCTGGTCTAAAGGTGTAACCAGCCTTTCTTGGATGTGGAGGGCTGCATATATGCAACCGCATGCACAACAGAGCTGCACACATCATGGCTGGGAATACACTACAGGTGTATTGTCTAACCGGTTTTTTAAAACATACAATGACAGAGTCCACAAAATCCCTAGGTCGTTTGGTCCAGTGCTTATCTACCTTCATAGGTAGGAAGTTTTCTCTAATGTCTGTCCTAATTCTCCCTGGTGCAATGTAAGCCTATTATTTCCTGTCCTGTCCTAAGTGGACAGAGGAGAAAAAATGTGTCACCCTCTTCTTTATACCTACCTTTACTTACTTAAAGACTTATGCCTCTCCCCACATCCCCATCTTTTCTTCTCCAAGGAAGGAACGGATCAGTTCCTGATCAGCCTCCAATACTCATTTGATTCCTTGTGTGACTTGTAAGGTCTCGGACTCTTGTTGCTGAGCAATAGTTAAATGTCTTTTAAAAAGTAAAAAAGTTCTCACAAAATGTTGTTGATCTAGCTTAGTGGTTATCAATCTGTGGGTTGCTTGCATTTCAAGCGGTGTGCTACAAAATATTCAAAGTTTGCCACTCCCAGCAGGGTGGGGCCAGTTAACGGGGAGACTGTGCCACAGAGCCCTGCTGCAGGAACACGGTGTAGGGTTGCTGGGTCATCAACCCATGCCAGCTATGGACATGTGTGTTTGTTTTTGTTAGTTTGTTTGGGGGGGGGGTTGGCAACCCACCATCTCCCCATCCCCCATTTCTGTGAGCGCTGAGCATGGCTTAGAATAATATTATATTAAGGTTGGAAGAGACCTCAGGAGGTCATGTAGTCCAATCCTCTCTCAAAGGCTTACTCGGCTCATCCTGTTGGGGGGTGGTAGGGAGGTTCTGTCCTTCTGACATTGCGCCAGCTCATTTAGTGCCTCTCCCCAGCTGAGCTGGCAGCCAGGACACTGCTTCCTGGGTCCTAGCACCCTTTGTCATCACCTTCTACCTGTGCTGTGTCCTGTTTCTCTACAATGGCAAGTGTCCATGTGGGGGGCAGGACGAAGCAGTGGGGAAGGAAGAGGGATGGGATAGGGCAGAGTTACGAGAAGGGGATGGGTAAAATGGTGCAGGTGGGAAGGGACAGTATGGAGAGGAAAGGGGATGGGGTTGGGGAAATAAAGGGATGGGGCTGGGGAAATAAAGGGATGGGGCTGGGGGAGGAGATAAGGGAATGGGATAGGGACAGGGGACAGTGGGGAGAGGAAAGGGGATGTGGCGAGGGAAGAGAAGGGGATGACTGAGTGCCACCACCGGGAGAGCTTTTCTGTCTCATTTCTGGGCATCCATGCCAAAGGTGTCCAGAGAAATAGGAGGGGGACGTGTTCCCCCACTAGCCACAGCTACCTGTCACTTATGGTGGGGATGAACATGCTCCAGCATGACCCAGACTGCCTGCAGCAGACCACTCCCATCTGCCCATCCCCTGCTGGCCATGTCCAGATCCGGAGCTCACAGCCAAAGTACAAGGCTGCCCTCTAAGTCACATCTCGGGGGGGGGGGGGAGAAGCTGATTTGGGGTGGAAATTTGTCCCATGGGCAACTTCCCAGCTAGGGTCCCCCAGGGCTCAGTGGGTAGGATCACTCCTGCTCCCGACTGACTGGGGTCAGGTGTCGAGTGCCATGTACCCAACAGGGCAGCCACAGTAAGCAAGGTGGTGTCTATGTATATATCACATAGATGTGGACCACATAACACAGAGAGCTGCATATGTAGCCCACAATAAGTTGAGAACCACTGATCTAGGTATTAGTGTTATTTCTGTTCAAGCTAACATTTTTGGGGAAGTGCCTTAAAAGAATACTGTAATATAAACAAGACTAAACTGGATGCCTGGGAAATGCAGAGATACAGTTTCATTTGAAAAAAAAAGAATCACCCCCACAAACTCTTAGAAGCATGGAAATGGTCATCTAAGGTCACTTAAATAACCTTAATTACGGTCCCTCTACAAGTGCTAGCCTCTGCACTTCATTGTTGTTTTACACAATTCATCCAAGCACCATATACATGCAGACTGACATTTAATATTTGTGAGGAGTTATGGTTATGTGTTTAAGTCTCTGCACTGGGATTCAAGAGATTTGTCTGCAATTCCTGGCTCGGCTCCTCCAGACACCCCATGTGACCTTGGGCAAGGTCAAACACTTTTTTAGTTTCTCATCTAAGAATTAGGACAATGCTGTTCCATAGCTATCACTCACCCCTTGTCTCTCTCAGTTTAGCCGGTAAGCACCTTATTATACAGGCACAGCATTACTGACACAGCAGTTAGCACAATAATATTCAGGTCCATCTGGGGACTCCAGCTAAACCAAAACAGCAGCAACATTCAGCACACCCTCATTTGATCCCGATTACTCTGAGGGTTCCTTTTCCATCTCCTTTCCTCCTTTTAGTCCCTGTCTGCTACTAGATGCTGAGCAGGGGGAGGGAATCATTTTTCCCACTCTTACTCCAAAGCTGTTCCTCTTCCCCCCGCCCCCCGTTTGCTCTGTCTTCAGCATGCCCTTGTGATTGCTAGCCACACCTTGCTTCCTGATGAGAGAGGGTTTCCTCAGCAGAGGGCAGGACTTCGGGTGTGTGGGAGGGTGAGCGGGGGAAGGAGAAAGAGATCTAATGGGTGTCAAACTCTTCGTAATTTAAATGAAAGAGACCAAGCCTGGTAATTTATATATACACACTTAAAAAAAAGTGGGGGGGAGGTCGTCAATCATAAAACTGTTCCAGACAAGCTTAAGAGTAGATGTTTCAAGGAGTTTAAAATTTTCTCTCTTGTATATTTCAAAGCTCCAGAGTGTCTGCCAAGATAGCTTCTGTTGTAACAACTGGAAATCCAAAGTTACGGTTACAATAATCCAGAGGTGAAAGTAAGCCGGTATGGGCCGGTACGGAGGACCAGTAAGAAAAGGTGCAGTAGCTACCGGCAAGAAAATGGAGCATTCTCTCCCTCCAGCAAAATTGAGGGTCCGGGAGCCCAGCTCCATGAATGTTCGGGGCCGGGTCTCTGCCCTGGCCCCACCTGCTGCCGCCCCCCCCACACCTCCCCTGAGTGTGCCCCAGCCCCCTTTTGCTGCCCCCAGACACCTCCCTGGGTCCCGGAGCAGAGCGTTTGTCTCTCCCCATCCACTTCAGCTCCATGCTGCCTGCCTGCATTAACGCTGTGCCTGTATAATGGCTGCCTGCATTAACTGCCTAGTGCCCCCCTCCACTACTGCCAGGGCAGGCTGCTCTTCCCCCTTGGACCCTTTCATTTTCCAGTGGGACCCTCCACCAGTATAGCCGCCCCCCTGCCCGCAGTCACTGCTCTTGCCCCACGCTGGGCAAGGGGTGGCTACAGTGAGGGGCAGCAGCGGGGAGGAGGCGCACACGTGATGGCTGCCGCCAGGGGCGGCTCTAGACACCAGCGCGCCAAGCAGGCGCTTGGGGCGGCCGTTTCCCGGGGGGGCGGCATTTGGCTCCGGTTGAGCTCCCGCCGGCATGCCTGCGGCAGGTCCACCGGAGCCCGGGACGAGCGGATCTGCCGCAGGCATGACTGCGGCGGGTCCCCTGGTCCCGCGGCTCCGGTTGAGCTCCCGCAGGCATGACTGCGGCAGGTCCGCTGCCCCGGCTCGTGGACCGCCGCAGGCATGCCGGCAGGAGCTCAACCGGAGCCGCGGGAAGAGGGGACCCGCCGCGGGACCGGGGAAGGGCGGCGCAGCGCTCCGCGCTGCTTGGGGCAGCCCGATTTCTAGAGCCGCCCCTGGCTGCCGCCCCCACTCCCCCGGCATGGCATCCACCACAGGGGAGGCGAGGGGGATTCCTGGACCTGAGAGGGGCCCTAGGAGCATGTGCAGTGACAGTGGGGGGTTGGGGGGAGAAGAGGGTCCCTACCCCAGAGCTCACTGGGGGAGTCCTTCTCTCTGGCTCCAGTCCCAGGGCAGCCTGCCTGCACCCCAAACTCCTCCCCAGCCCTGACCACCCCAGAGCCCACACACCCAGCCAGAGCCCTCATCCCCCCGCACTCCAACCCTCTGTCTTAACCCTGAGCTTCTCCAACACCCCAAACCCCTCATCCCCAGCCATATCCCAAATCCACCCACAGCCTCACCCCACACCCCCTCTTATCCCCAAACTCCCTCCCAGAGCCTGCACCCCTCCTGCACCCCAGTCCCCTGCCCCAGCCCAAGGCCTGCACCCCAGACCTCCTCCCCGACCCAAACTCCCTCCCAGAGTCTTGGGCAGGTGGGGGGTGGAGTTTGGGGGGGGCGGAGTTTGGGCAGGGGCAGGTTCTGGGCACCACCAAAATTTCTACAAACCTGCCACCCCTGCCGGCAAGAGCTGGTGCACCATACCAGGGTGGACCAGTTTCCTCTTGCAGCAATTTAAAGGGCTGGAGCCCAGGGACCTTTAAATTGTCCTTGGAGCCCTGGGGTAGCGGCTGCGGGGCTCGGGTGGCAATTTAAAGGGCCCAGGGCTCCTGCTGCTGCTACCACCCCTGGCCCTTTAAATCGCCGCTGGAGCCCCACTGCTGCTACCCCAGGGCTCCAAGGACAATTTAAAGGGCCCAGGCCCTTTAAATAGCTTCCGGAGCCTGCTGGAGCCCTGGGGTAGCGGCAGCAAGGCTCTGGTGGCTATTGAAAGGGTTCGTGGCTCCCACTGCCTCTACCACCCTGGGCCCTTTAAATAGCCACCGGAGCCCTGCCGCTGCTACCCCAGGGCTCCAGCAGCAAGGCTCCGGAGACAATTTAAAGGGCCCTGGAGGGTAGAGGTAGCAGGAGCCCCGGGCCCTGCTGCTGGAGCCCTGGGGCTCCGTCGGCAATTTAAAGGGCCCGGGGCTCTGCTGCGGTAGCAGCAGCTAGAGCCCCGGGCCCTTTAAATCATCCATTTAAATTGCCCCAAACCCCAGGACTCCCAGCCACCTCTGCAGCTGGGAGCTCAGGGGGTGATTTAAAGGGCTTGGGGCTCCCAGCTGCTGCTACCACAGCCCTAGCCCCAGGCCCTTTAAATCCTGATTTAAAAGGCCTAGGGATTTAAAGGCTCTGCCTCTTCTGGTGGAGGCCATGCCCCTCCTCAGGATTCTGGAGTACCGGCAAGTGCTTTAAGTTACTTTCACCCCTGCAATAATCATCTGGAACTGGGAGTGAGAAAAGGCAACAGTTCATCTTTGAAACAAATCAACAAGGAAAACAGGGGAAAAAAAAGAGTCAGCTGTCTGAAAACTGAAACTGCAATATCAGAGCATATTTCCTTTGGTAAAGTACATTTTGTTTTCTACCAATGGGGAATCTGAAGCAAACTTCCTTGGTAAGAGGACAGGGGAGAAAGAAAGGAAAAAAAATTGTAGTAGCCTAGCTTTGTGAGTTTCTCAGTGGATTTTTAAAAAAGTTATTAATAGAAACACAAACAACATCTTTATATCTTTACTCAAGGTGGTCAGGAATGAACAATTTACATATAGTTAGCTCATTTAGTCTAGGATCTACCAAAGGATCTCAAAATATTTTATAACCTTAGGCAGGTAAAAGGTTAAGGGAAGATTATGCAAACTTCAGTTCTCTGGGGCAATGTGAGGATGACCTGCACAGGGGCCTTCTTTTTTTAAGCCCTTCATGTTGTTGCTAAAGACAGGCATGAGCTCAATTAGAAGAATATTCTGTGTATACGTTTAAGAAGAATTGTGGATGTGTGAAGGAACTAGGGGTTTAAATTACAATGGAAACTTTGGTTTTGCTAATTGTTAGACAATGGAAGAATGCTGCTAATTACTGACAGTCTGATAGACCAAAGGGGTGAGCTGTTCTGAGGAAAGAGGTTGTTACTGGAAGCAGTGAGGCAGGAAAAAATGCCATTTTCATGCATAGACTAGTCCAGGGAAATGAGGAAGGAGTAGAAAGTGGAAAGAGTGGGAGGTGTAGGTTGGAAACAGGGTGAGGTGAGAGGGGAGGGAGAGAGAGAGAGAAGGACTGGAGGAAATTGGGGAAGACAGACATGGGAAGGAACTGGCAAGATAGGAGAGGAAGGAGGAAATTTGAAGGCTGAAAAAGAAAGCTGGTGACAGAATGGGGCAGAAGGAGAGGGGGAAAGTAACAGAATAGTAAGAAAAAATGGAAAGCAAACCCAACAGAAACAGAAAACGATGGATGCTGGCTAAAGTCCATTGTAAGTATAATAAGCCTGTCAGGGCATGGTAAGAGATGAAAGAGGAGTAAGGGAAGTAAGAGTAGATACGCTGAGAACAGAATTCCAGTCCAAAAGGGAGGAGACCTCTGGGTGGAACACTCCACAGTGAGCAGCAAAGCTCTCAACCAGGGAACCCCGCCTTTGGAACTCATTCCCTCTCATGATTTGCTTGAGTCCAACTCAAACAAGTTTTGGAGCCTTCCTCTTCCCTTCTTTGCCCACATAAACATAAAACTCCACCAGGCCATGTTATTGAAGAGAACCATAGACAAATAGAACAAAACAATCAAACCCAAACAAACCAAAACCTGTGGAACTAACATGATCATTGCAAACTACCACTCTGTTTATGCTTCTTGTAGGTTCTCTCTCTTTCCCTCACCCTGCAACTATCTTGTCTATTCCTAAATTCTTATTTGTTTGAACAATAGGAGCCTAGTCTTCACTGTGACTTCTATGCACTGTAAGACTAATTATTAATAGCCACATGCAACATAGCATTTGAACTTAAAAATGAAAGTGTTTTTTAAACAATTCAGGAATATCATATGCATTATTAGTTGACACTCACCAGCTACACTTTTTCAGAAACTGAATATTAAATGGAAAAGATAATGGGAAGTACAGAGTACTCCTAAACAATTTGAAATTATTCTGAATTCTGAGCCTAAAGGTAGCAGGAAAGTTGAATCTCCTATAGTAAAATATATTGCAGAGACCTGCTTGTCTATGAAGACATGGGAAGGATGTTGCTTAAGGTAATTGCTGTAGGTGTGATTTATCCAGGGGCCTGGGGAACTTAGCTCATTATGGTTAGGCACCACACATATGTTTAATAACTAGAATTAGCTGAGGTTAATCATTAAGTAACAAAGTTATGATTTTTCTTGAGATATTCATACATTAAAAAGTGTATCAAAAAGCAGAAAAATGACTTTAAAAAAAATTCTAACAAGTTAAAGTAGCTGAGTGGTCTCTCCTCAAGTTTTCCAAAACAAATAAACTGAAGTCCCACTTTGGCCCAAACCAAAACCTAGAAAGTTTCATGTACATATTTGAGAGAGATGTGAGCAATTTAAAATGGAGTTACACTAAGAATGTTTCCAATACATAAAGAAGGGGGTCTTACTTACTGCTGCATTACGAAGTATATAGGCAAACCTCAGTTTCCATCCCTCTGTCTCTACAGTATTCACATATTACCCACTGAAGTTCACAAATACACTCTCCCCTCCTGGGGTCTAGGTTATTAATAGACAAGTTATTTTCCAGTACTTTCATAGGAAATTACCCCACAGATTTCTCATTAAGATATGTGAAAAATCCTTTCACCCCTCTGAGTGTAGAGCTGCACAATAGTTCTAGCCTCCTCACTAGCTTCTGACCAAACCCTGCTCAGGTTTCTTCAATAGACTTTTGCCAGGAGACACCTAAACTACCACAGCTGTGCCTCTTCAAGGCTCCCAGTAGGAGAGCTGCCTCCCCTCACAGTCACATTGCCCCAGTGGATTTGTTTTCATATCCTGTTGCTTTTCTCAGCAGCCCTTAGACTCAGCCTATCATTACATGATCCCAGGAAAATAGAAATCCCAGAATGCCTGGCCAGAAAGGGGCTAAGGCCCTGTAATAGAGAAGCTAGCCCTGCATCTGCCCTGAAAGGGCAGTATGCTTTGTTCTATAACATTAAGAACAACATTCATTACTCACCAATAACACAATGTAAGGTCACTATAATGGTCATAGCTATACTACATAGAAGCTTGGGATTAGAAGAGAAGACACACAGGTGAAGAATTCAGTTAAAGAGAATTTAAATGGAGAATTTAAAGCAAATGCCATATAATGCCCAGTTTGAAATATGGGCAGATACCGAGATTAAACCACTACTTTTACAAAATGGACCATGGAATCTTCAGTGACCACACATGGACCAGGCACTGAGTTATTCAACATATTCAAAACAATGGCATGCTCTAGAAGCACAATGCCACTAGAACCATGCTGAGTCTCTGGCTCACTATTAACATAGTGGGAAGATTGTCACCTAATGAATCACTATGTGCCACCTGCAGCCTTTGAGATTTCCTAACAACAACTGATTTGGCACAGAACTGCAGCCAATGTAGTCTGCAATAATTTCTTCCAAAGCTGAGAGAGCAGCATCTCCAAAACACCTGCAAACACCATAAAGCTAGCCAGTGATGCTACTAAAGTCATGCCAACATTGGTTGCCTGTGAAAATGAGCCACTCATCTACCAAATGTATCTCCTTTTGATTTCTAGTGCTCTCTCTTGCCACTCCGAGCTATTTCTCTCTCTTCCTTTGATCTCTGCCAATTTGGAAGATCAAATTACTGTAACAAGGAGTAAAACTTTCCTCTCAGTATGAATCCATCAAAAAAGTCTGACACCTGATTTTTGAGAGTGAATCTAATTTCTATTTTTTAGCCTTCACATTCTTTTTAACTCTAGACTTACTCTTTATGTGCACAAAATATAAAGAAGACAATATGGAATCCTTATTCATTCAAGCAAAAAATATTCACTGTATCTGTTTATTGATCATCCATTTAGGTTCCAATAAGAAACTTATTGCAATTCACACCAGCAATTAAAAATTCCTTTGGAAAAAAGTGAAAATTTCAGTGTTTCAATCGTAACCGTATGTACCATGGTTAACAGTGTAATTTTGAGAAATAAAATTGTTCTATTCCTTGATCAAAATAATTTGTTTTATGATATAGTAACAATTATTCTGGGTTTTGTTAAGCAGCAAGTTATACATCAACAATATACTGGCTAGATTATGGAAATACAATCTATGTTGAAAAAATATATACACAGTACATACTGTATATATTCAGTGCTGGGTTTACAATGGTGCCAGTGGCTCAGAAGGGGCCCTGCCAGCCCGCTGTCTCCCCACCACCCATCACTCGCTTCTTAGGACGAGGGCTCCTCTCCACCCCCTGGTTGAAGCCCAGTGCACCTCTGGCTCCAGGCACTCTGCTTCCCACCACTTGTGGGGCCCCGCCTGTCATCCCATGAGCTAAGCTGCCTGGGGCTAGTGCAGAGCCTGGCCAGTCTCAGCAAGGCGTGTGTGTGGGGGGAATGACAGTGTGGGGGGCTTGCCTGGGCCCCTCCAGGCAAGTGGGTCCTGAGGGAGTCAGGCCCAGGCTTGGCTGATTATGCCGCTCCCGAGGGGCCAGAGTGATTCCCTGCCCTGGGACCAGCTCTGGCTGTGCTGCTGGCTCAGCCCAGCAAACACAGATGCCTCCCAGCAGGGCCAGTGAGTGTGGACAGGAGGCAGGAGGTGGGGATTGGGTCTCTTAGGGGTGCTTGGCTGTGAGGTGGCAGGGAACAGCTGTGTGTGCTGGGGCACTAGGGAATGGAGGTTATGTGGGGGGTGCTGGGTAGTTGTGGTGGGCAGGGCCATCCTTAGGCATATACAGCATACGCAGCAGCATAGGGCACCCAGAAATTTGGGGCACCGGGACAGCAAATAAGAGCATTGGCTCCCACACACCCAGCACACACTGCAGTCTCCTTAGGCAGGGGCCGTATTCACAGAGCCGAATGCACCAGCGCAGCGCATTCTGCATGAGGGAGAGGGTACGGGGGTCTCTGTGGGGAACTGTTACTCTCCACAGCCGAGGTGGACCGGGCGTCTCAGTATCCTCTGGTGCCTTGTCCCTCCATCCTGGGCTGCGAGTCCAGGCTGCCACAGTGTCTGCTGCATACAAAGCTCAGTGTGTGTCAGCAGGGGGGGGGGGCTGTGCCCCAAGCTGGGCATAGGGGCAACAGTTTAATAATACTGTGTAGGGCCCCATAAACCCTATGGATGGCCCTGGTGGTGGGGCTGTAGGCAGGGGGGTGCTGGGCAAAGATGGTGTTGTGCAGAGTGCTGTGCATTTGTGGGGTGCGGTCAGGGGAGGTGCTGGGAATAGCAGGTCCGGGGGAGCTCTGGCAATATGCAATTGGGGGTGGGAGTTTCCAGTGTTGGCCGGGGTGCTGGGTGGTGCAGCCTGGGCCCACCTCTGAGGGGAAGGGACATGCTGGCAGCATAGGGCCAGGTGGGCCAATGTGCATCTGGCAACTGCCGGTTTGTAAATGGTGCCCCTGCCATGCCTCATTGCCTCTGGCTGGCTCCTCGCTTTGGGGACTGACGTCCCTGCGCCATACTCCATTGCTTCCATGGGGGCCCACAAATGTGTTGGTGCTGGGCCCACAAAAGGTTAATCTGGCCCTGTATACTGTTTACTATAACTGTTGTACTTCTCTTTGAATACCACCATAAAAAAATCAATGGAGACTACAAACACTATGTATTTTGTACATCTCATATTTTTTTCCCACATAGTCATAACAGATTTTGCACACTATTCACAAATACAGTGCTTGTCTTGAATGAACTATTTTTTTATTGTGTGTGGGGGGGGGAAGGATATAAGCATCTGACAGGCTATGTAATCTTAAATTCAAAAGTATATAGCACTAAATTTTCTTTTTATCCAAGGCTGTAACATGTGAAAAACATTCAGATCTATTTTATGCTGAAAGTTAGAGATATTAGAAGCATAGGCACCTACTCCGTGGGTGCCCCACCCCTGGAGTACCCACAGGAAAAAATATTGGCTGCTTAGCACCCACTGGTAGCCCTGCGGATCAGCACCCCGCCCCCCCACGTGCCTCCCGCCTGCCATGGATCAGCTGTTCAGTGGCGAGCAGGAGGCGCTAGGGTGGGGGGCAGGTGGGAGCAGGAAGAGGCAGGGTGGGGGCAGAGACTTGGGGAAAGGGGTAGAGTGGGGGTGGGACCTGGGGCAGAGCAGGGGTCGAGCACCACCCCAGAAACTGAAGGAGTTGGCGCCTATGGCTAGAAGGTCCAAAATTCTTATGCTGCTAGACTTCTCTGGAGACATCCTCTTACTGTCCTAACTTTACCAAACAAGGTTTATTGTTGTCCCAATTAAAAATTAATTCTGAGGCTATGAAAGCTAGAGGTATCTCCCAGTTCTGAGCAGTTGACAGAATTAACCAACTCTGCCTTCGCAGAAATATTCATTTAGAGCAGAAAGAACAAATGCACGAAATACACTCAAGTAAGGCAATAAATACCTTACCACCATGATAAGACATGACACAACTGACAATATTTAGTAACCTGCTTTCGATCCCAAACAATGGCTGAGACTGACATCTCTGTAATTAATTTTCCTCTTTACTGCTGTTTTACTATTGATAAACATTTATTTTTTCCTCCTCTCCAAATGCACAGTATAAGCCTGGTGATAATACAGACAGTTATATCTTACCATTTGAAAGGAATTTCTTGCTATATATATAGCTATAGTAGGGCATTCTATTCACACAGTGTTCTATATGTCTATTTTTTTCAAAAGTAGACATCAAAAGGAGACACAGTAAGCCTACTGTGGGTGACAATTTATTTTAAATTAGGAAATAGAAAAAAAACCCTTTTCATTATAAAATGAGCGCAGGACATCTAGCATTGCACTATGTCTTTAGAATCAAGAATCTAGACATAACTCCTCTCACCATGTAAGAGCCAGGAACAGCATGTTTTAATGGCAGAATATGAGAAAACTATTTGAGAAGTGTCTTCTGATGTTGCCAGAACTCTTATACTCTAAAAATGACTGTCTCAACAGATGCTCAATACTGCTGATGCCATTGTACACTTTCAATCAGTTGGTCAATGGGCACTTTGCCTAATCTTCATATGGGCCAGAATGTGAAAAATGAAACCCTAATGTTAAGCTCCTTTGGGGGTCATTTTCAAACACATCTGATGGTTTTAGGAGCACAAGCTCTGGGACTTGTGCTCCTAAAACCCTTTGGCACTTCTGAAAATCTCCCCCCCCCAACCTCCATATTTAAGCTTTTTCCTGATTTTCCTGTAAACTGACACCCAGAAGCACACCTTGATCTAACCTAAGGCCAACAGGAATAGGTGTGTGTTTAGCACTTGATAGTAAGGCAAGTGCCTAAATAAGGATTTAGGAGCTGAATAGTTGGGCCTTAATTTTGAAAAATCCTGGTTATAGAAAGAAAATGACTATTTGTCAGTTACAGTCCCACAATCTTAACTTTCCACCTACTCTGCAGGACAGAAGTGCCATTTTTACACAAACTCAAAGTTGTTCCCTGGAATTCATGGAGTGCAGGCAAAGTGTCAAGATTCCAGGATGTATCTAGTGATGTGATACTTTGCTGGTATAGCAATGTCTACGAGAGGGGTGTGTGTGTGTGTGTGTGTGTGTGTGTGTGTGTGTGTGTGTGTGTGTGTGTGTGACATTTCTGTTCCGGCAAAAGCTCTAGTGTAGATGTGATTTTACTAGCATAAAAGTGCTTTTCCTAATACAGCTTACTTCGTCCAAGGAACTAGCGAAAATATTCTGACTAAGCTATTCCAGCAAAAGCACTTTTTGCTGTACAAGCTTCCTCTACACATACAGACCCTATTGCTATATTGACAACCCTTTTCTAGTGCAGAGGAGGCTTAAATACCCAGAGGAATGCTTTTATAATGAGATTCCAAGGGGCCCTGCAAGAGATTCTACACTTTGCCAATCTCCTGTTTTTAAACTAGTAGGATGACTCAGAGAAAACAAAAGTAAAGTCATAGTCAGCAAGACCTCTTCCTCAGGGGTTAGTGTTCACCACAAGAAAAGACAGTAATTTAACTATCAGAAAACTAAACAAAATCAACACATGGCAGTTCATTCTCATCCTGTGGCCCCTAAATTTGGAGCCCTACCTTCCTAAAGGCATTTATGCCACTCTATCTCCCAAGCAACTACTCTCAAAGCATTTCCCCAGAGCAACTGTGCAGGGAGAGAGATTTAAAAATATTATTAAGGTGATGTTTTAAAAAAAAGTGAACGATACAGAGTTTAAACATAGAAGTTTCTGGTTATCAGGGAATAACATACAGATTATCAAGGGGTGCGAAGTTCGGTTTAAAATCGGGTGGTATAAGGAATATATCATCTGCAGTATCCCCAATTGGGGGGTAAAAGGTTGACGAGTCAAAGTGGAGACATTGAAATATGAGGGTATGTTCATATAATGACTATGATCGGGTGTGGAGTATAATGAGTGGATACGATGATGAGGATGGGTTGACCCTCATTTGGTGAGATTCAGTGTTCAGTGCGTTTATGGTTCCAGTTCATATGGTCCAACGGATAAAGTCTCTTGATCCCTTTCTCATAGTCAAAGAACGATGTCACTTTGGCAAAGCTAGAATTAACCCTTTCTTCATCACAGACTATGTAGTATCCCTTCATCCTGCCATAGGGGAAAAAAAGGGGAAATGAATGCCAGTTGTGAAGCAACTTCTGAACACTGGCATAGACCAATTAAAGGAAGTGGAAATGATAATTCGCATGCCTGATCTTAACTTAAGCAACAGGCAGTTCTGTCCTGCAGCTAAGATCTGCTTGGTGCAGCAGAGTTGGATAACGTAAGGAAGCTGGTTATGGTTCCTAATCTCTGCCTAGCTCTGCTCCTGTCTTGGCCTTGACCACTGGGTGTTCTTACCAATGATCCCCAAGAGATCATGCACAAGATGGGAATAGATGGGGTGCAGGGCATTCTGGCCACATCCCTACTCTGGTATCAGAGGGGTAGCCGTGTTAGTTTGGATCTGTAAGAGCAGCAAAGAGTCTTGTGGCACCTTATAGACTAACAGACGTTTTGGAGCATGAGCTTTCGTGGGTGAATACCCACTTCGTCGGATGCATGTAGTGGAAATTTCATGCATCCGAATTTCCACTACATGCATCCGACGAAGTGGGTATTCACCCACGAAAGCTCATGCTCCAAAACGTCTGTTAGTCTATAAGGTGCCACAAGACTATTTGCTATCCCTACTCTGATCACTCCAGCCAGCACGACAGTAAGAAAGTAGCATGGCGGAAGCTGTATTGGCTCTAGCCTACTAGGGGAATCCTCAGTTGGGAATCTATAGACAATCTACTCCCTTGCACAGCCTAAGCAACACAAAATAGAATTGGCTGAAAAATGGGAATTTTTCTCATGGGGATCTTAAAAGGAAAAATTCCCAATTTAAGTTTTCCCATTGGGAATGTGTAATAAATTAAGAAGTTGTGGAAAACCTACTTTTTTTTCTTTTCTTTTTTTTACTGTATTCCAGCTTTTGCCAGTTGGAAAGCAGTAACAAAGTGTGGAAAGTATCATTTTCATAGCAAAAGTAACACTTTTCCTCTTTCTTTTAAAAGTGAAAAGTAACAGTTAAAAATGAGAGCAATACTCTCTCACACCTCTTTTTTTTAATTCACAGTTTATTGTAGAAGAGGAATTTAAATATAAATAAATAATATTAATAATAATTAATAATAAAGGAATGATGGTATTGTCCAACAATTTCAAAAAACAAATTCTCAAATGGTTTAAATTTTTATTTTAACTCATTTTTAAAGAAAAAGCTGCATTAAGACTGAAAATCTGACTCAATTTCTTTATTTCTGACCAATTCTTTTACTACTATTCAAAAGTAATTCACTGTGACTCTTACTCGAATAATGATAGGAAGGTCAGTGTTCATAAAAGTTAGATCAGCTGTTCATTTTATGATCTGAGCCTGTGCAGAGGCTATATGAGTTGAACACTTGCTTTTCTATATGTATTAATAGGCAAAGGGCCCACTTGTGCTAGTTTGTCCTCCATTTTAATTTTTCTTCACTCCTTTATTCATCTTCCACCACTATCATCACCGCATACTAACTGCATAATGCATTAGCTATCCAAATAACCCTTTCTTAATGTTGAATATTGCATTACATTCTGATTATGATGGTCTTCCAAAGAAGTTGCATGAAAAATCTCTGCATAAATGCGGCCTCAAACAGTTTGTAAGTACAGTCCTTAGTCAGTATCCATTACAGTAAGTTCTTGCTATTGTTGCAGAGTGCTCAGTCTTTTACCCACTTATCGTTCTGGCAGTCAGTAGTGAAGAAGGAAGGTCAGATCTACAGTAATTCTACTTTTGTTGATCTTTAGCATTTTCAAAGATGACTAATTCCATTTCCAGTTACTGCATCTATAGAAACTACTTTTAAAAAAATCTGGAGACTTATGCAGCCACACAAATAACATGAACATAACTTTGAAAAATAAATGACACTTGTCTAATGGTTCACAAAGCTATATGTTTAATGTATCACAGTTTTGGAGACAGGAAACTGAAGTTTATTTTCTAATGTTCTCAGTAAGGTTAGTGATTGTGTCTGCACTAACATCACTTCCTACATCTAACAAGAAAAGCTCTCTTTACAGTGAGCGATTGTGGCAAGGAATAGAAGTTTTCAGACTGAATATATGCATTAGCACTGAGCTAGCAAAGTGGTGGTCTAACTGATGTCAGAAATGTGCTGGTGTCGACACTCCTGAGGTTTAAAAGAGGTTTTTAAAATGGCATAATTGTCTACCAATAGTCATTAATGCCCACTTCATAATCACGATCTGATCCTTAAAGAAATAATGTAACTTGATGTTTCAGTTTATAAAACAAATGGAGAGATCAGTTCAAGTTACATAATTTTGCTTCAGTTCATCATGTGGAGACACACATTCCATTCAGATCCCTTCTCTTCCACCTCAGACCATAATCATTTAAAAAAAATAATTTAAATTTTATTTCATAGTTTCTGAAAATAAAGCCAACAGACAAGGAAGAGAAAATAGAAGAAAAAAGAAAGATTTATTTCCTCTAATATTGCAGAATTAATAAAGAGTGAACATTTATGGCACAAATTCTAGATGCAGCATATAGACTGTGTAAATAAACTATGTACTAAAGAGGTCAGTCCTGGCTTGCAGCCTGCAGCTGCTCCATGACCACTCCTGAATCTTCAGCTGCTGTGCCTTCCTATGCCGAGATGGCTTACAGACCCACCAGCACCATTCCTCTCGCCAAAGCCTCTCTCTTCAGATCTTTGTTCTCTGACACACAGGGCATGCAGACAGGCTCCACACATGCTCCCAGCCCAGTCCCCCTCCCCCACTTTATTGGAACAGTACCAATTCTGCACTGTTTAAGGCCCACTGGGAGGCAGAATTTGTCCTTATATAATAATGAGTATGATTTGAAATGATACTATATATCTTAGAGGCAAGGAGTGCAGCATGTAACCCAGCGGTTATTTTAATAAATGCTTTACTTGCATTTATTCAACGGAAGAGTAAATAGTCTTCTTTAACTTGTTTAAATGTGCAAATTAAAGCTGCCTTTGGCAGAGTTATATGGGAAAAAATGTTCCCTTTGTTTTATTTAAACATAAAAGTACAAACTTTATGTTCAGTTAGGAATACTTAGTACTGTGTTAAAACTTTACCTGTTTTTCCTTGTACAATCTACAGATATATATATTGTAGTTGATGGCAACAGGAAGGACATTCAGCACAATGATAGCACAATCATTTCCATCAATCACTCCCCTAAACCAGTTGGCACTGCTGTACTTTAACTATATGACCTTTGAAAAGTGAACAGCTTAATTAATGACTTATGTCCACTGTTTTAATCCTATTCACAAGGTATGAGAAGCTTGTTTTTAACTAAAGAATAGAATGCACTTGATTTGACTCCCAATATCTCAAAAGAAACTTGTATGAGTAAGGTCTATGAAATTGTACAAAGCCTTTCTGCTGAGCAATATTGTCTTAAAAACAAACCCAAATTTTCTATTTTCTTTATTGGTTCTCAGAAAACTCCTGCAGTGTTTTCAGGGAAATTCAAGCAGTCGAAGGACTGAGTGTCAGTACTTTCAATCCTTGAGGGGGCCATTTGGGGAACAGGGTAAAAATCTTGGGATTGGTCCTGCTTTGAGCAGGGGGTTGGACTAGGTGACCTCCTGAGGTCCTTCCAACCCTAATATTCTATGATTCTATGATACTCTCTTTATAGATGTGGATTAGGTACTTCAACAAGATGCCAGATTAATAGTTCTGTGAGTGTGAAGAAATCTATTTGTCTGTATTATATTAAGAATAGTGGTAATGGGAGCTTCTGCATGACATCCCAACAGTATGACTGTCAAAGAGACACCCCATGATGAATCTTCAGTGCTGAGGACAAAGGAGCATTCTTGTCCCACACTGACACTGGGAGTTCTCTTACCAAAGGCAGGAGGTCAGGATACTTCTTCCCAAAATCCTGTCTTGGCCTCCCAAGACCACTTCCTCTATTTAAACACTTGGGGTCCCTCTGCAAGTCCAGCCCAGAGTAGAGGTGATGAATCAATCACTGGGTCTCCTTTGCTCCTCCAAAACAAAACAAACTGAAGCCTTTTTCCATACTGAAACAAAGAAAGCACAGTTCTCAACCCTTCCTGTTTCAAGGTATAATGAAAGCCTTTTTGAGCAAGCTTATAGAAAAAAACAGACTTATGGAGTTCGTTCACCTCTTCAAAAGTAAAACCAAACAGAGAAAACAAAACACTAACCTAGTCTTTCACTGGCTTGTTTAATAGGGTGAAACAAAACCCATTAACGATCCAGACAGCTTGGAGTGCCTCTTGTGAGGCGTCCCAGGAGTACTCAGGGTTGACCTCACTGCCCTTGGCATGAGGCAGCCTTGTCTGTGCCTGCTATGGATTAACTCCCCTAATTCCACCCGCCTTTGGCAACACAAGACTTTCCAGGCCTCACTCTCTCTGTACAGATAGTGATAGGCACACAACAGCCCCTGAATTCTCAGAGCATTCCCTGCAGTGTCCAGTCCCTTATCTACTGAACACTCACAGAAGTATCAGGCCCACCATTCCTAAAGGAAGAGAACAGCCCAGCATGTAAGATTCAGCTCAGGACCTCCACCTTGCTTAACATCACAGCTCTTAGATATATTTATAGTGAAAACAAGAATAAATTTATTATCAAAGATTCAGGTAACAGTGAGTAAGAATATAGGAAACAAATGGTTACATGTAAAACAAAATCATAACACAGTTTCTAGAGACTAAATTTAACAAAGAGGTTAACCTCTCTTACCCAAATTTCTCTTCAGCATTTTTCAGCCACATCTTGCACTAACTCCTTTTTCATGAAGCAAACTGCTGTCTTTTTACTTTCTCAGAAGGAAGCCTGGATGTCTTTTCTTCCTCTCCCTCCCCACAAATACAGTCCAGCAAACCTTTGATGTACACCCACCAGATAAGGATTTTCCTACCCTGCGCTCTCTCTCTCGCTCTCTCTCGCTCTCTCTCCCTGTTGTTAGTTCCTTTGTCTGAAGTTCTTACAATTGTTCATTTGCATTCAGTGGTGATATGAAGCCCATTGTGAATGAGACAATATTCAATTTAGATGCAAACAGAACAGATAAATAATATATTCCAAAAAGGATAACAGGCTCCAGCTATAAGAACCCATGAACCTACAACTATGGTCAGGGGGGGTTGAGACAGGTGCTGCTTCTTCGTCACCACCAGGGATCTAGGCAGGGGCCACCAACAGGAAAGGAGAAGCTTAGCCGTGCAGGAAGTCCCACCTTAAGTGGCATGAATGTCAGCTCTCTGTGATTCCCTGATTAGCTAGCACTCCCCATATCAACAAGGAAGCCCTTTCTGGGAGCTGTCTCAGCATTCAGACCTCTGATGTTCTTCTGCCTTAGATCCCGCTCGCCACTCCTCGATGTGTGACATGCCTTGATCCCAGACTCCCAGCTCTTGACACTGATCCAGGTTTAGTATCTCTGGCTTAAGACTATTGCTGACCCTGGTGAAAGACAGTGGTCCGTCCAGACCCTGATTCTCACCTCACACTGTCAATTTGGTAACAGACTCTGACTTTGTGGCTTTGACCTGGCCTGGCTACGGATTGATCTCTGACTTTCAGCCCTGATACTGAGCAGTTCACTCCATGTCCATAGGCCGCCCATGTCCTCACCCTAACACCAGCTGTTTCTTGGCCCTGCCTATGAACCCTCATCTGCCCAGTGAGAATTGAGAGCTTTCTGCCTCAGTCCCCACCAGTCCACCTTAGGATGCAGACAGGTGGTATATTAAAGTTATATAACCTAACAATGAATGGTAGCAACAAATACTAAGGGTGAAAATATGATTCAGTCTCCATGCTCATACAATCTTTGGCCTCTCAGATTGCCAACAGGGCCATCATATTAAAGCTAATTGTGGAGAGAACACTTGTCTGCTTGGAACTGGACTGAGTCCACCAACTCAGTTCAAATAGGCTCATCATCTAAAGGATGGTGTCTTATTTTTATTAACAAGATACAATCCAAGAGATAAAAAAGAAACACTACAAACAAAAATCATAACAAAAATTAAGGAATGAAACTAACATTGTGACTAATGGATAATTAAGTACTATATTGCATTTGATAGGCAGAGCAGCAGGATATTCTTCTTTGGATTCTAAATACAATATAGGGACATATGCACTCCGAGCTCCATACCTAAGTCCATACTTGGAGAAAGCTATTCACCATTCTCCTCTTCTAGGAATACAATTCCACCTTTATATCTAGCCTTCATTGCTATAAAGGGGAAGATTCTGGAAAAAATCAACCATACAGTGGCATCGGTAACACAGTACCTCTCTATATTTGGAAATAACTGTTGGCAAATAATGACAATTAAATGGTTACCACTGTATGCCCACACATAACATAAATGTACATTGTCCCCTTCATTATAAATTCAAAATGTCTGACTGCTTTAAGAAGTTGTTAACTTCATTTCTTTAAATCGGAAATATATATATCAATGCACTCCAGCACAGACACAGGTGGAGAATGACTGGCACCCCATGTATTGATGCATGTGACATGACATGTGAGAGACCCAAAAAATGGTAGAACAAAGAGAAAGAAAAGAAAGGTAGAGAACAGTGAGAGGAAGAAGATAGGCAGAGAAGCAAATCAGGTAACCAAGGGTATGTCTACAGTACGAAATTAATTCAAAGTTATTTTATTAGAATTTCCAGAATTGAGTTCATACATTTGATGTAATGTGTCCCCACTAAAGCACGTGAATTTAGCAGAGTGTGTCCACAGTACTGAGGCGGAGCATTGCACTGTGGTAGCTATCCCACAGTTCCTGCAGACAGTCTCTGCCGCCCATTGGAATTGTGGGTTAAGCTTCCAGTGCATGATGGGGCAATAATATTCTTGCAGGTTTTCCTGGGTGTGTGCCATCACTTGCTCCTCCCTCCGTGAAAGCTATGGCAGACGCCATGCTGCCAGCAGACGGTGCAGCACGGTGCACCCCCTGTCTCCTGGTATGTTGAATCCACTTCAAATGTCCTCTTCTCTTTCTATCTACTCTTTCATCTACCCATTTCCCGCCATTTCTTGGCCATCGTGAACAGAGCCGCACAGCTTCCGCCGCAAACTCTGCTCTCGATGCTTTTTCCATGTTGTCGGTCCTGGGCTCCCATTGAAGCTACAGAAGGCAACAATTCCCTGTTGTTTCTCAGCCATTGTGAACAGAGCCGCACAGACAATCTGGAGAAAGCAGCGGAAGCTGTCCTGGGCTCCCGTGGAAGCTACAGAAGACAACCATTTACCGCCTTTTATCAGCCATCTTGAACCAAACAGCTCATTTCGCGCCCTTTTTCAAGGATTACCCATGCAGGCACTATTGTGTGGCAAACATGGAGCCCGCTCAGATTTCTGTTGCAGTTTTGACCATTGTAAATACCTCGTGCATTATCCAGCAGTATGTTCAGTACTTGCAAAACAGGGCGAGGAAGCAATGACAATACGATGATGGACTGATGAGGACATGGACACAGACGTTCCTAGAAGCATGGCATGTGGCGATTGGGAGATCATGGTGGCATTGGGACAGGTTCATGCCGTGGCACGCTGATTCTGGGCCTGGGAAACAAGCATAGACTGGTGGGACTGCATAGTGTTGCAGGTCTGGGATGATTCCCAGAGGCTGCAAAACTTTCGTATGCATAAAGCCACTTTCATGGAACTTTGTGACTTGCTGTCCCCTGCCCTGAAGCGCAAAGACACCAAAATGAGAGCAGCCCTCACAGTTGAGAAAAGAGTGGCCATAGCACTGTGGAAGCTTGCAACAACCGACAGCTACCGGTCAGTCGGGAATCAGTTTGGAGTGCGCAAATCTACCGTAGGGGCTGCTGTGCCAATGCAATCATTCAGCAGCTGCTATCAAGGGTAGTGACTTTGGGAAATGTGCAGACCACTGCGGATGGCTTTAATGCGCTGGGGTTCCTTAACTGTGGTGGGGTGATAGACAGAATGCATATCCCCATCTTGGCCCTGGCACACCGTGGCGACTAGTACATAAACCGCAAGGGGTACTTTTCCATGGTGCTGCAAGCACTGGTGGATCACAACGGACATTTCACCGACATCAGCGTGGGATGGCTGGGAAAGGTGCATGAGGTTCACATCTTCAGGAACTCTGGTCTGTTTGAACAGCTGCAGGAAGAGACTTACTTCCCAGACCAGAAAATTACTGTTGGGGATGTTGAACTGCCTATAGTTATCCTTGGGAACCCAGCCTACTCCTTAATCTCATGGCTCATGAAGCCGTACACAGGCACCCTGGACAGTAGTAAGGAGCAGTTCAACTATAGGCTGAGCAAGTGCAGAATGGTGGTGGAGTGTGCTTTTGGACGTTTGAAAGGGCGCTGGCGCAGTTTACTAACTCGGTTAGATCTCAGCACAACCAATATTCCAATTGTAATTGCTGCTTGTTGTGTGCTCCACAATATCTGTGAGAGTAAGGGGGAGACTTTTATGGCAGGGTGGGAGGTTGAGGCAACTCGCCTGGCTGCCAATGTCACACAGCCAGACAACAGGGTGATTAGAAGAGCGCAGAAGGGTGCGCTGCACATCAGAGAAGCTTTGAAAGCCAATTTCATGACTGGCCAGGGTGTGGTGTGACAGCAGGGCTGGCTTCAGGGTTTTTGCTGCCCAAAGCGGTGGGAAAAAAAAAAGCTGCAATTGTGATCAGCAGCAGCTCCACCGTGCCGCTTACTTCTTCGGCGGCAATTTGGCGGCATGTCCTTCCCTCCAAGAGGGACCGAGGGATCTGCTGCCAAATTTCCGCCGAAGAGCCCGATGTGCCGCCCCTTCCCCTTGGCCACCCCAAGCACCTGCTTGCTGGGGTGGTGCCTGGAGCCGGCCCTGTGTGACAGTTGTGTTTGTTTCTCTTGAAGTTACCCGCACCCTATATATGTGAAAGGAAATAAAGTCAAAATTGTTTAAAAACTGTTCTTCATTATTTGATGCACAATGCATTGAGAGAAATTAGAAGGTAGACTGGGGGAGAGGGTGTTGGGGGGTGGAGGAGGAGGAGGGAAGGACAAGTCCAGAAACCAAATCAAAAGTTCGCATATGCCAGCTTTCTGGTGCTTGGGTGATCCTCTGGGGTTGAGTGTGTGGGACCCCATAGCCTCCCCCTTCATGTTCTTGGGTGTCTGGGTGAGGAGACTATGGAACTTGGGGAGGAAGGAATTTGATTATACAGGAGCTGCAGCGGAAGCCTGTGGTCTTGCTGCCTTTCCCGCATTAGATCCACCCTACAGTGGAGCATGTCAGTTTGCTCCCCCATGAGCTTGACCATCGCGTCCTGCCTGCTCTCATTGCACGCCTCCCTCCTCTATTCGTGTTCCTGTAATGCTTTATGGGACTCTGCAATAACCGGCTAGTGTAGACTGAGTCTAAGAGAAAAAATCTGCAAGGGTAGGGGGAAACGGAAATAAAAGCAGAGATGCAAAAATATGCAGAGAAAATGAAGTAAAACAAAACTCAAGTAAATAAAGTAAAAAACAAAAGAAAGAAGAAAGAACAGATCATATAAATTAGGATTAGAGAATGTAGAAAATAAAGGAATAACACACAGTACATAGACTAATGAAAATAATGAGAGATGGAGTAAGTGGCCAGGGAAAAGTTTGGAAGATGACAGATACAAGAAATAATATTTCTACATTTTTAAAATAGGACTATTCTTAAGAAATAAAATCAGGACAACTTGACTGGGGCTCAGTCTTGGAAATAATTGCCAGAAGCATATTGGTTCTTCCACCCCTAATGTTCAGTTATTCTATTTTGATAGTTTCTCCCAGATTGAACAGATGATACAGTGTTTCAGTAGCCAATAAAAGTACTATATAGCTAAAAATAAGCTATCTTAAAAAGAGAGCAGGAAATGCTGAAGCAATTACTATAATGACTCATCATTAAAATTATCCTTCTTTTGTAAAGTGGTCATAGCTGCACACAGTTTATGATTATCTTAGAGCAGCCAGACCTAAAAAGAAAGGGCAAAAGTATTTTTGTTTAAGAATTCAATTGAATGTTCATTGTGCCTTTTACCATTAGCCCTTTCCTACTCCAAAGGATTATTTCCTCCTTTGTCACCTCAGATCTCATCTACAGTGTAAGATTCACTGATTACAATCAGAAGAAAAACTCACAATGAAGTGAATTATAAGTGTGATGCACAAAGGCCTTCAGTGAAAATTGCAGATAATATCCCTAAGGCTTTTGAGATACAGCATGGCAGATAATTTCTTCATATTGCTTAATTTGGAGACATTAACATAATGGAATACAATCAATAGTCTCTAATAATTACAGCAAAACCACATAATTCCCACAAGTAAACATGTGCTTTATGTGGTATACAAGTTGCTAGTCTGTAAAATGCATAATTACATTCTCTGTAAAGCAATTCATCAGAAAACACAACTATCTCGTTATACTCTTGAGAGCATTTCAAAATTCATTCTACAATACTAGCAACACCAAAGTTTAAAACAAGTTCCAAAACCAAGCAACAGCTAGCAGAAACTGCCATAAATATTAACAAGTATGTGAACGATATAGACAAACTTCAAAAGAGGAAAAATAATTGCTAAATGTGGTTCCAGAATATAAGTAACATGAATGGGATGAAACTAAGAAAAGGAACATTTTGGCTAAATACTAGATAAAATTTCAGGCTAATAGACTGTGGTGAAGTCTCCCAAGTAAAGTAGAGATAGTCCCATTACTTGAGTCATTTAAACTAGAGCTGTTAAAGCTCTAGAACAGTGGTCCCCAACCTTTTTGGCTGGTGGGCGCCAGCCAAAGGACCACTGCGGCGGTGAAGCACCCGCTGAAATGCCGCCGCATTTCGGCAGCGATGCCTCTCGATGACGTCGCTTGTCAACGGCAAGCGGCATCATTGAGAGGCGTTGCCACCGAAATTCGAGAGCGACGCCTCTCAATGACGTCACTTGTCGATGGCAAGCGGCGTCATCGAGAGGCATCGCCGCCGAAATTCAGGGGCGACGCCTCTCGATGACATCACTTGTCAATGACAAGCATTGTCATCGAGAGGCATCCCCGCCAAAATGCTGCAGGGGCATTTTGGCGGGTGCTGTCCCGGGGGCCAGGACGTGGGCGAATTCAGATGCCCCCACGGGCGCCATGGCGCCCGCGGGCACCGCGTTGGAGACCCCTGCTCTAGAAACATTACTATTGGCTACAATCCTACACTGGCAAGGGTATATACTAGACAACCTACTAACTTCCCCCGGCCTCTGTCTCAAAAATCTTTGCTTTTGTGATACTCTGTTCAAAAACTCTGAAGACATCCCTAACTGTAAATATGCTATGGATTTATGGCTTCTTCTAGGACAACAAACACTTCTACACAGTAAATATTAGGTATGCAGAAAACCAAAAGTATTTTAATGAAATTTTTAATTAGGATCTGCGGGCATTAGATTTTGGATAAGCAAAATAGAATATTTAAAGAATTTTTTTTGAAGTCTTTTTAAAACAAGTACTTGTCATTAGTAAATAAACTTCCAATTCACCAAAATGCAACTAAAAACGGAGAGCTCTCTTTTTCCTCTAATGTGGCATAATTTCATATTTCAAATACTAATTTGTCTTTATGTAAAACACTGGAAAATTTCAAATTAAACCATCTTCTACAGGACAGTGTCTAAGGGTAGGTCTATACTCACCGTCCGGGTCGACGCGGTGAGTTCGACTTCTCGGAGTTCGAACTATCGCGTCTAATCAAGACGCGATAGTTTGAACTCCCTGCGTGAACGGCGGTGGCGGAGTAGACCTTGGAGCCGCGGAGTTCGACCCTGCCGCGTCTGGACGGGTAAGTCAGTCGAACTAGGGTACTTCGAGTTCAGCTACGCTATTCGCATAGCTGAACTTGCGTACCCTAGTTCAACCCCCGCCCCCCCTTAGTGTAGACCAGGCCAAAGATGTCTTTCAGAGCATTCCAATAATTATTATGTACAGAAAAACTAATTTGAAACAAAGTTAAGGTTGCAAAGTCAAGTTAATTAGCCTGTGCAACCTTAATTTTTCCCTCTTGTGTGTTGCTTTATGATATGCATTGCTCTGACAACCTGAATACTGGCATCTCCTAAATTATGAGTGCTTGCCTGTGCAAAGTTAATAGACTTTCCTACTTTTTAAAAAAGAAAATTGAGAAAAACACATATTCCAATTTATGGAACTTTATTGACTCCCACATGGATCATCAGTAGGATTTTTACTGTTATAACCACAATACACATTTCTGCCACTTAGCAAATGGAGTAACTGGTAGCAGTAGAAAGTCATTATTTATAAGGTGGGCAAGCTAATAGAGGAAGATGAGACACACCTTTTGCCAATAGTTTCACAGCTATTTGGTGGACAGCAAAAGAATGATGAGATTGAGGAATCCTGGGTTCCATTCCCAGGACAGGAAAGGAGTGTTCTCAAGTGCTCAAAGACCTGTATGGCCTTGTCACCCCCAGACTGCCCTTGTTCCCATCTGCTCCTATCCACCCAACCCTGCTCCTGCCCCATTCCTTCTCTGCTGTTGTCCCCACCCTCCCTTCCTGTCTCTTGTCTCCAACCACCTGTCCCTCTCTGTCCTCCTCAGATCCTGCCCTATTCCTCCATCCCTACCTCCACTCTTACTCCTCTATTCATGTCCCAGTTACTCCTCCCCTATCCCCCAGGCTCATATCCATCCCCTTTCTCCACTCCTTCTCCTTCCTTACTGCTCTCCCTGGCATTGCCCCTCTCCTTACCCTCGGCTCCTCCTCTCCTCCACTCTCTGAGCATCTTTCTCCCCCATTTCTTCCATCCAGCCTCTCTGCATTGTAGTCAGGATGATTCCTCCCATTCCATGCATCATTTTCTCCATCAGGGAGAACACTGACAGAGAGACAGTGTCCCTCCTCTCAGTTCCTGTGCCTGGCACCACAGTGCCACTGGTAACTGAAAGGAGCAATTGCAGGAAAGCCCTTGCAGTCATGGAGCATGCTCAGTTGATCTGTAGGGCTGGTGTATGCAGTCTGGCACACAGGAGGTGTGAGAGATTGGAGCATGCTCAGTACAGATGGAATCTTGGGAGTATTTAGCAGACAAACTAATAAAGCTCTACAGAGCATCAGGGTCAACCCTAGGACTTTTGCTGGCTAGGCAGAAAACATTCACTCTCTCTCTCGCACACACACACTTCCCCTTGGAGTGGCTGAGCAAAACAAAAGAAACAAAAACCATGGAAATGCGCTGACGTGCCCCCCTGGAAGTTAGTACCTAGGGCAACCACCAGGGGATTACCAGCTGGGCAGGATTAATTGCAGATCATGTAGATGCCCAAGGAGAAGGGTTAATGGAGGGTTAGTGCCAAGGATTGCTCTGCTGTGGATTTTCTATAAATTGTCCTTAAAAAGGAGGATTCTCACTGCATGGAATGGTGACAGAGGTGGACAAAACAGCATTGGGCATAGCCAGTGGATCACCCACTACTTTCTCCACTTCATACAGTTCTTCAGACCATGGAGCTCGTCTGACCCAATAGATCAAGAGGGCACAATTTGGCCTGATGCTACTACATTCCTTCTCTCTCCAGTAGCCCAATTTATCAATATAACATAATAAAATAATAATAATAATTAATAATAAATAATTAGCAGTTATACAGGCCCATACCCTGCAGTTCTTATTGTGGTGAAATTCCATTTGAACTCAAAGGGAGTTTTGTCTGATTAAGCACTACAGGATTCTGTCCCGGTTTTATAAAACACTGATCACCACAGCATCTAGGGCCCATTTCTAAATACTAAAAACAGACTATGCAAAGCTACTCACAATGAATGGTGTTAAACAGACCTACCGCTAGCACCAAGAATAAATTGCTAACCCTGGAACTGATGGCAGCAGAAACATTTGATTTTTCTTCTTTTGTGATTAACCTCGGTTGGGAATTTTCCCCCCATATGTCTATTTCTCAGACTCCTCATATATTAACAAGACTGTTTTTGAACAGTGATCTCTATAGGTTTATTCTTCAAAGCACAGTAAAACTTAATCACAGCTTCAAAATTTCATACAATAAAACTAATTTAATTACACTTAGTGATGGCTACTAGTCTAATTAAAATACTAATGAGGCTTATAATTATTAAATTGCTTAATGATTGCTATTAGGAATAAATGACAAAATAAAAGTTTAAATACAAAATAAAAATGCCCTGGGGTAATTTCTCAGTGGCAAGCTCATCTGACATAGTTATTTTGAAGCATTAAAGGAAACAAGGAAGATTCTGGATTGAGATGCAGGATATGAAAAGGACTAATGAGAATGGGTAGGAGGCAAAATCCTCTGTATTTTTTAACATTTAAATAGTGTGAAAAATCCACTCTCTTTGTAAAGTCTTTTCAGCTAGTTTTCTCCTAAGGAGTGTTAAATACCAAATGGCTAGGTATCTACGTAACAAATATGGAAATCCTAGTAACGAGTCATATTTGTAAAATCAGTTAAGCTTATATGAGCTCCAATTTTTGAATACATAAGATCCCAGAGTAATAGTGGAACCTATTTATTACACAGTGGTACAACCAAAACCATTTATAGCTGAGTATTAATTCTAATAAGCACAGGCTAGATATTGATATCCTGATAAGTGACAGGCTAGATAGTAACCTCTATTTCCTTAGCAGAGGGCATAGGGATTCAGCTCAGAGTGTGAAGAAAGGAGTGCCATCTTCCCAGCATCTTCCTCAGAGCTAGTCAGAACATTTCTACTAAATTAAATATTGCCAAAATATTCTGTTTCATCAAAGCTGAAACATCTTGTGGAAACATATTAGTTGTGACAAAACTTTGGTCTGGGAGGAGAGTCTCTTGTATTGTATACACTAGGCACTGGCCTGGGATGAGGGAGACCCAGATGCTTCAAGCCTCTGCTTTGCCTGATTCAGATTGATCTAGGACGAAAAACTCTGCTCTGAATCAGACTGAGTAGGGACTTGAAGCTGTGTCTCTCGGGCCAGTGCCCTAATTACCAGGCTACACACACACTCTTGTTTTTTGCAAAAATATTTGAAAGTTTTTGTTTCCCTTCCAACGCTAAACAAAAATCAATTTTGAAACCTCAAGAGTTGTTGCAAAATGGAACTGTTCTCCAGTAAGCACTATTCATTCTTCCCTTTCCCAGGCCTATGGAAGCCATTCTGTAGGTTTGGGTTTGTCTACACTGCACACAAAGCCCAGGCTTTGACTCAGGTTTGAGCCAAAGCCCCACTTTCGTTCACACACAGATCAGTATGACTCAGATTAGCAAGCACTCAGGACCTGCGCCCTAGCACCCTCCTGCGGGAGGTGGGGGATCAGAGCCAGAGTCCTGCTGTGACTCAAGTCCTGGCCCTGCCATTCTGCAGCATGGACACTGCTCGAGCCACAGACCTGAATCTGAAGGTCTCTGTAGTATAGTATGGATGCTTTATCACAGATGTGAGACCCAGGTCCAGCATTTATAAACTGCAGTTTAACAATGCAGTGTGGATGTTCAAGCACAGGGTTGGGAACACCAGGTTCACAAGCCCAGGCCACACAGATCTTGATTTACAGTGCAGCATAGATATTCCCTTTGGGTTCCATCAACCTGGAGGACCACTGAACCTGTCAAAATTAACTTACCTATCTTCCCCCTTAACAATGTGGAATCCTCCCCTTAAATGGAGTTCCATGGCCAGCAATCAGTGGTGAACATTTGTCTGGAGCTACACTAACAGGGGACTGGGAGGAAACATTAAGGTCTATGAGCCAGTGCAAGTCAAGCAAGACTGTCTGTCTTGTTTTGTTTTGGGGTTTTTGGGGCGGGAGGAGGTGTCTTTCTGTTTCTGTGGATTGAATAGGCAAATAGCACCACATGATGGAAGAAAAGTCCTGGCTGGGATGATTTAGTTGGGGTTGGTCCTGCTTTGAATGTGGGGGGATCAGCCGGACCTGTGGACGGGACAGGTAAACACACTTGCCCGACCCGCCAGGGGCTTTCCCTACACAAGCGGCGACCCCTGTTTGAGAAACATTGACATAGGGCTTGGCTACACTTACAAATTTGCAGCGCTGCAGCAGGGTGTGAAAACACACCCTCTCCAGCGCTGCAAATTGTGGCGCTGCAAAGCGCCAGTGTGGTCAAAGCCCCAGCGCTGGGAGCGCGGCTCCCAGCGCTGTACGTTATTCCCCACAGGGAGGTGGAGTACGGACAGCGCTGGGAGAGCTTTCTCCCAGCGCTGGCGCTTTGACGACACTTAGCGCTTCAAAGCGCTGCCGCGGCAGCACTTTGAAGTGTAAGTGTAGCCAAAAAGGGATGCAGATAAGTCTCCTTACAAATGCAAAGTTGGATAAAATAATGCAAAGTTAGTCTCAACAATCCAACACACTATGCCATTTGGGGGTGGGGAAAGCGCAACAACTCTGCAGATACTTCTGGGGCACCAACCATCTGAAAGTTCAGAATTCTAGATTTATTTTCCATCCTGTGCTCAGATGCTTTATTTTCCGTAATCAACTGCTATGTTTTCAAGACCAGAGCAATGTTTTTAGGATCAATAACTTTCACCTCCATCCCCTGAGATTTCTGTGCTGTGGCAGTGACTTTCTTTTTAATCTCAGTGAGATAAATGAATTTAGTCTCTTTTCACACAATGAAGCCATGCTCCCAGTTGCATCCTGTCCAAACTCCATGTAACTTGACTCCAAGCTTTCAGACAGTGTCCTCGGTGTTGATGAAGAGCTGGATCCATCAGTGTTTCTTCTTCTCAGTGGCCGTCAAAGGTCTTTTAAAGAACGTGGCTGATCCAGTCACATGCCCCACTCTTCGGGTACGTCTTCACTACCCGCTGGATCGACGGGTAGCAATCGATTTCTCGGAGTTCGATATATCGCGTCTCATCTAGATGTGATATATCGAACCCCGAACGTGCTCCCGTCAACTCCGGAACTCCACCGGAGCGAGTGGCGGTAGCGGAGTCGACGGGGGAACCGCAGACGTCGATCCCGCGCCGTGAGGACGGGTAAGTAATTCGAGCTAAGGTGCTTCGACTTCAGCTACGCTATTCACGTAGCTGAAGTTGCGTACCTTAGATCGACCCACCCCCCCAGTGTAGACCAGGCCTTCTTATTTTGTAACTTTTATTTTAGTTATCAAATGTTATGTCATTAGCTTACACTAGTCTATGTCTTCTGTTTAGCATGTGACTTCTTAAGGTTTCTATAACTACAAGTGTGTGGTAGAGTTTCTAAACATTTGGAATATATACCCATGAACCAGAGGATTATAGAATTATAAAATCATGGAATATCAGGGTAGGAAGGGACCTCAGGAGCTCATCTAGTCCAAACACCTGTTCAAAGCAGGACCAATCCCCAACTAAATCATCTTTGTCAAGCCTGACCTTAAAAGCCTCTAAGGAAGGAGATTCCACCAACTCCCTAGGTAACCCATTCCAGTGCTTCACCAACCTCCTAGTGAAATAGTTTTTCCTAATATCCAACCTAAACCTTCCCCACTACAACTTGAAACCATTACTCCTTGTTCTGTCATTCGCTACCACTGAAAACCGTCTAGATCCATCCCCTTTGGAACCCCCTTTCAGGTAGTTGAAGGTTGCTATCAAATCCCCCCTCATTTTTCTCTTCTGCAGACTAAATAATCCCAGTTCCCTCAGCCTCTCCTCATAAGTCATGTGCTGCAGCCCCCTAATCATTTTTGTTGCCCTCTGCTGGACTCTTTCCAATTTTTCCACATCCTTCTTGTAGTGGGGGGCCCAAAACTGGACACAGTACTGCACATGAGGCCTCACCAATGCTGAATAGGGGAAAGATGACGTCCCTCGATCTGCTGGCAGTGCCCCTACTTATACAGCCCAAAATGCCGTTAGACTTCTGGGCAACAAGGGCACACTGTTGACTCATATCCAGCTTCTTGTCAACTGCAACTCCTAGGTCCTTTTCTGCAGAACTGCTGCCTAGCCACTCGGTCCCTAGTCTATAGCAGTGCATGGGATTCTTCTGTCCTAAGTGCAGGACTCTGCACTTGTCCTTGTTGAACCTTATCAGATTTCTTTGGCCCAATCCTCTAATTTGTCTAGTTCCCTCTGTATCCTATCCCTACCCTCCAGCGTATCTATCACGCCTCCCAGTTTAGTGTCATTCGCAAACTTGATAAGGGTGCAATCCATGCCATCCTCCAGATCATTAATGAAGATATTGAACAAAACCGGCCCCGGGACCGACCCTTGGGGCACTCCACTTGATACCGGCTGCTAACTAGACATGAAGCCATTGATCACTACCCACTGAGCCTGATGATCTATCCAGCGTTCTATCCACCTTATAGTCCATTCATCCACCCATACTTTTTTTACTTGCTGGCAAGAATACTGTGGGAGACCATTTCAAAATGTTTGCTAAAGTCAAGGAATAACACGTCCACCACTTTCCCCTCATCCACAGAGCCAGTTATGTCATCACAGAAGGCAATTAGGTTAGTCAGGCATGACTTGCTCTTGGTGAATCCATGCTGACTGTTCCTGATCACTTTCCTCTCCTCTAAGTGCTTCAGAATTGATTCCTTGAGGACCTGCTCCATGATTTTTCCAGGGACTGAGGTGAGGCTGACTGCCCTGTAGTTCCCCGGATCCTTCTTCATCCCTTTTTTAAAGATGGGCACTACATTAGCATTTTTCCAGTCTTCCAGTATCTCCCCCGATCGCCATGAGTTTTCAAAGATAATGGCCAATGGCTCTGCAATCACATCTGCCAACTCCTTTAGCAACCTCAGATGCAGCGCATCCGGCTCCATGGACTTGTGCTCATCCAGCTTTTCTAAACAGTCGTGAACCACTTCTTTCTCCACAGAGAGCTGGTCACCTCCTCCCTGTACTGTGCTGGCCAGTGCAGTAGTCTGGGAGCTGACCTTGTTCGTGAAGAGAGAGGCAAAAAAATTTAACAGTTAACTGCCAAAGTGCCTTTCCTTCCTTGTGTAATCCAAGTGGTATCTATGCCACCAACATTTAATACAAAACTAGCATGAACTTGCAAATACAGAAATGGAAACCTCACAAGGAAAGAGATTGCAGCTTATATTCAACTATTCACACAGTTATTTGACAGCAATTCCTTTTGTCTTCTGAGAAACCATATTAATTTGCCTCGGCAGTGAGTCAGGTCTCATTACTCATAGCAGTAATGAGACAAAGAAAAATAAATGCTGTAGTCTAAATCTCCCTCTTCCTTCTCTGCAGCTCTGTCCATGACCAAGTCACGTTTGTGTCATGACCAAGCCAAGTCTGTCTTGAACCCAAGTCTACGGGGTTCACAGGAAACAGCCAGACTTCAACCCTCCACCTGGGACCCTGCTGATAGGACCCATGAAGCCCAGTCCCAGTTTGAGGCTCCACCCAAGAGGTCCTATTGGCAGAATCCCAGAGCAGCTGATTGGCCTACTGGCCCTACTTAAGCCAGCAGCAGGACCAGGAAGCTGTCTGAATAGCTGGGCTCTCCCTGATCTGGTCATTGTGCCCTGTGCTACCAGCTCCCCTGGCTTGATTTCCTGGCATCTGATTTGTAGTTCTGATCTCAAGTTTGTCTCCTGCTTCTGATCTCCCAGTACACTGACCCAGATGACTCTAAACTCCTGTCTTGTTAGTGTGGACTCCAAATCTGATCACTAGGTCTGGCTGCCCATGACCCAACTGTGACAGCTTGTTCAGACCACAATAAAACTATGGGATGGAGCCAGTGCAAGGAGGATGGACCCAGCAGTACCACCACAGTCACCGGAAGCATAGGACTTGCCTCCATCAGATAATCAAGCACTGCAGGCCGAAGTTGCTGAGCTGATTGGGAAAAACAAGTGACTGCAGGAGCAAGTGAGAATACCGTGCTGCACACACAACCTGCAGCATTTTCCCCTGAAGAGGGGCCTGAAATAACTTTGTCCAGATGGTTCTAGGAGAACCACCTGTGGTTCCAGGGATTCATGAAGCAATGCTGCATCCCAGAATCTATGCTTCTGAGAAGCCAAGGTGGCCTTGGTAAGCAACTGCAGGAGATACATTAGACTGGTGGAAAGCCATAGCCTGGTACTTTCAAACTGGGATGTCTTTCTCCAGTCATTATCAACCATCTTTCATGACCCACACTGAGCTCAAACAGCCAAGACCACCCTGAGGAGATTCCAGCAGGGGCAAGACTCAGGGTACGTCCATACTACCCGCCCAGGTCGGCGGGTAGCGATCAACTTCTCGGAGTTTGATATATCGCGTCTCATCTAGACACGATATATCGAACTCCGAACGCGCTCCCGTCGACTCCAGAACTCCACCACCGTGAACGGCGGTGGCGGAGTCGACGGGGGAGCCGCGGACTTCGATCCCGCGCCGTCAGGACGGGTAAGTAGTTCGAACTAAGGTAGTTCGAGTTCAGCTACGCTATTCGCGTGGCTGAACTTGCGTACCTTAGTTCGACCCCCCCCCCCAGTGTAGACCAGGCCTCAGTGGCCTCCTATGTGTCACACTTCTGCTGCCTCACAGTGGATAGAGAGTGGACTGAACCAGGGTAGCTGTACCAGTTCTAGTGGGGCTTGCAGGAAGAAATTAAAGATGAACTGGCCTGCGTAGAGATGCCTATGGGCCTACATGCCCTTGTGGACCTTGACATCTGCACTGATGATCAGCTGTGAGATTGAGGAGAGGAGAAAAAGGGGTTCTTTGCAGTCCTTCTATGCTTATACCATGACCTTACCTGCTGTATTGCTGGCTGAACCCATGCAAGCAGCTCCCTTTTTCCTGAAGAAAAAGAACCGTGCTGTCAGCATCACATGTGCTTCCACTGCAGTGAACCTGGCCATGCCATCTCAGCCTGCCCAGTACGAACACCAAGGAGCTTGGAGAAACAAGCCAGTCCAGGCATGGTGGGGGAAATTGGCCTGGTCCTTGATAGAAGAGAATTTTCCTGTACTCTAATCCTCACTGATAAAAAAAGGTAATAAAAAGGTAATAATTGGAGATATACCAATCTCCTAAAACTGGAAGGGACCTTGAAAGGTCATTGAGTCCATCCCCCTGCCTTCACTAGCAGGACCAATTTTTGCCCCAGATCCCTAAGTGGTCTCTTCAAGGATTGAACTCACAACTGTGGGTTTAAGCAGGCTAATGCTCAAACCACTGAGCTATCCCTCCCTCTGTACAAAGCCTGACCCCCATCCAGGGGCTTCCCATTTGCAGGTGCCTATCTATTGACAGCCCGCCATTTTCTTTGGTTCTAGGAGTAAACTAGCCTCCTGGAGGCCATTATTCAGAGACACAGAGAAATAATGCAGGGAATGGATCACACCAAACTGTATTTTCCTCTGATCCTTGGCAGCTCCTGCTTCCCCAGCACGATTTCCTGGCATCCTGACATGATGTGACTCCTGGCATCTGATTCATGGTTCTGATCTCCAGTTTGTCTCCTGTCTCTGACACCGTGGTACCCTGACCCAGCCTGACTCTGGTTGCCAACTCATGGTTCTGTCCCCAGTTTGTCTTCTGCTTCTGATCTCCTGGTAGCTGACTCTCAACTCTGGTCCTTTTAGTCCAGGCACTGACTGCTAGGTCTGGCTGCCCATGACCTGGTCATGACTGTCTGTTTGATGCATCAGAAACTGTACATGTTCATTTGAAAGAAGGCTTAGAAAGCAAAAGGGACAGAATCAGCATCAACAGCTCAAAAGACTGCAGCAGCCAGGCTGTGTTTGACAGCATCAGAGAAACTGTGAAATATTGTATCAAATAAAGGGTTTACAGTCATCCACTCTGAGTGGAAGAAAAATGATATATACAATCTGCCTCTTGACTAGTAAAGGAAGTCTGCATGATCGAAGACTCTTTAATGAGACGTTAAATAAGGCCAGCAGTAGTAAAAATTCCTTTGATCTAGAAGTACTTATGTTGTCTCCTGCTGCCGAACTTATAAGTATGTATGTGGATAGTGACAGATAGAACAGAGTGTCCCACCTTCCTGAAAGTAAACTTTGTTAAAAGTCTTCCATATTAGATATCTGTGCTCTTCATTTATGGAACCAAAGACAAAGATTCAGTCTGAATTAAAATGATTTAAAGTATAGTATCATGGTATACCACGGTATAAAATTCTCTCTCTATCTGCTTATGATTAAGCTGCAGAAGAACTCAGTTAATTATGAATAAGACAAATGTATATGCAGGGGCAGATACCATTCTCTTATCTATTGTTATGCCAACAGATGAGAAAATATGGCTTCCTTAGAACACACAGATGGAGAAATATAGCGTTTAAAGTAAAAGCATTATTCAAGCTGGGCAAAAGACGGATTCATATCAGACCAACTTCAGTAAAGCATAATATCACAGGTTTGAATTTGAGAATTGTATCCAACATCATAACATGGTGCCACTACAACAGAAGAGTCCATCCCACAGTGTGAGGGACCAGCTGCTTCCCTTGTATTTGATCTTTTCAGAACAGCCACTATCCCATCCCCAAACATTGGCTCTGCTGGGAAAGTATCACCACTTCACACTCTCAGGCTAGGCTAAATCCTGAACTTGAACACTTTTAGGTTCTCTCATATGTAATTAAATAACATTCAGAATTGTATAAAATATAATTGGACTGGAAAAAATGGAAACCTTACCAACTGAAGTATGTTGTGGGGGGGGGGGCTTAAATATTTTAATGGAATGAATCCTTACTGCTTGTAATATATCTTGTTTATTAAGCACATCCTATTAATCTCACTGGTCACCACTAGCAGAAGCGGACAGAGTTCTCTACATAATATAGAGCAAAGCAAATTGAACTAACAAGAAATATGCCTGTTATTACTGCCACTTTGGTTGTAAGTTGTCTCCCTTTCCCCTCATTCTTGTGGTTTGTTTTGGTTTCGTTTAGTTGGTTGGGTTTTTTTAGACTGTAAGCTCCTTGGAGCAGGGGCCATCTCTTCCTATATTTTTGTATAGCTCCTAGCACATTGTAGGTGATACGGCAATTTTAAATGAATGTGAATAAATAATAGTGCTAGCTGAGCCCTGTGTCTTTTTATCCCACTTTTCCCCTTGTAACAGAGGGGCTAATGCTGCTATTTCAAAATTTCAGCTTTAATTGAAGCCAGTGCTTCAAATGTTTAGATACATTATAAGGAAAGGAAATTTTTGAGTCAGAATTAAATTTGCTCTCCAGCCCTGCTAAGGTAAATGAGAGAGAGAAAGTTCACTGGGTTAACTCACCAAACAGCAGCCACTGTTATTTTTTCTAAATACAGTCAAATGTGTGTGTGTGTGTGTGTGAGTGAGTGAGTGAGTTCATGAGAGAGAGGGTGTGAGCGAGAGAGATATTAGAATCCATTTTGAGAGTACTAAAATCCAGACAGAATTTAAATGACTATCACTGGGGGAGAGTATTTGTTGATGAAGGCTTTTCCAGAGTGTCCTAATGAAGGCTTTTCCAGAGTGTCCTAATGAACTTGACATAATTCATTTGTCAAATTTGTTCATCCATTGCAACTGGAATTTCTGTTCCCTCTCCGGCCCTCCCAGTAATTCATCTGCAGAGAGAATTCATAAACACCACTGGCCAAAAGTTATCAGCATGTTTAAAATAGTTGGGGTTGCATCCCCCAGGTAAATGTTAAAAGAAACTGTTTTCTTGACACTAATTGATCAGTTTATTCCATTAAAATTGAATTAAAAAAAGCTTCAGTCACACTTCTAACTGGCCAGCTGCCCAAACAAAACATACAGATGTACTGAGTCAAACTCTCCATTCAATTCACAAACACCATATTTTATCTGGCCTTACATTTAGTTCCTGAAACTAGAAAAGAGAAGAAGTGGAAGTGGTTTCCAGACTGAGCAGTAAGAAATAAAAGTTGGGATCAGTACAGAAATTTAAAAGTGGGGCAAGGTGAAAAGGGTTACTGCAATAAGTGGGAAAAATGAACAGATGGGACAGTACAATGTATGTGAACAAACGCTGATTAAAATGGTGTTAGCGATAAAAATGCAATCAAACAGTGGAAATGTAGTGGAGGTAGCCTCATGAGTGGTGAATTCAAATGTTGGTCAAACAACATACTGGAGTGATCAGTGCAGAGGAAAAATGTGTTGTATGTAGGCAGAGATACAAGGGCATGAATATATATGAATTGTGCCTCAAGCAAAAAATTAAAATTAACAGGCCTTACAGAAAAATTTAGAAGTGGCTTCTTTCTTGTGCTCCTTTCCTCTTACCCAACTAAAGTATCCATGCTAACAATTCCTCTTCCCCAGCCGCAGTGTTTTTTCTTCATCACCTTGAATTGCAGTGTCCATTGGAGGCTGCCCCTCTGAATTGTTTAGTAATTATTCAGAAATTAGGTTAGGTGCAGATAAAAAGCACAGCATTTCTGTTAATGTAATAAGCAGCCAAGTCAACCTGTCTCTGTTCAGTCTTCTGGAAACATCTAGTGCACAATGTGTACGCTCAGTGGTTTAACAATGGTAATAGGATAGTCATTCTTATTAACATTACACAGTCACCTTTGCATTGTCACACTTACCTTAGTACCTTGACACCTATTGTGGCACGTTCCTCTTTACCTCCATCTTGGTGGTTGCCTGATCTTACCCCCTACTCCACACATTTACTTGGGAAGTGTCTTTCCTTCCCCCAAATAAATCTTTTTCTCCCCACCTCACAGTTGCTTGAAATACACATAAATATTTACCAGAAAAATATTGATAACATATGATAATTTAATATGCACACTTTTATGAGACTAGGATCTTATCTATGCTGGGATTTGGAGTTGGGGAAAACAGAGACAGTGATTAATCTTTAAAGAATGCTGCATCTACTCAACAGGAAGATGGAATGGAAGTTAGCATATAACAATACTTTGAGTAAAATCTGTGCAGATAAATCACCATGAGTGAAATTCATCCACAGTGAAAAGGTCTGCACAAGGATTATGCATCCCTTAAATCTCATTTAAACCCTATTCTGAAAGTTTAGGTAGGATTTAAGAGGCAGATAGGTTCTGTGCAAGTTCTCTGTTGACGACTGAATTTCACCCCCAAGAAATACAGTCTAAAGCATGCTCCTGCTCCTGTTCTGTTAAATAGGAGCTGGATTCAGCCAAAATTTGTCAACTATTTTATTGCACAACAACAAGTGCTTCAAATTACTTCTGTTTGGTAGGAGGGGAAAAAAGAATAGTAGTTACATAATTATTTAATAAGATAAAGAAGGTAAATTGTGTTAAGCAATTGACAAAACCATAATTACAGTACAGAGCTGGGAGCTTCTAAGAGGTACATTCCTAAACATTTTCAGCACCGGATGCATATAATAACTTATTTTCACACCAGTTTCTTCCAGATGTACATTAAAATAGTAAAGCAAAACTAGCTTTTAGCAAATAAACTCAAAATGAAGCCTTAGAGAAAACACTTTAGAAGTGCTTAGTTTAAAAAATATGCACCAAATTAATCATTTTACAAAAAGTTTTAACTCCCAGTTGAATTAAGATATGTAGAAAAGTTTTTTTGGTGTCTGTTCTTTTTAACTGGTTTAGTACATTTCTTATGATGACTATTTATTCTCAAATCAAGTGCAAAGGAATTTTATGAAGAGTGCTTACCTCAAATTGTATGATTCCCACTATTATTAAAAGGGCAAAACAAAGAAATCAGACAAAATCAAGATCATAAGAGGAAACAGAAAAAAAATAGTTTCAGCAAGGTTGATATAATCTCTATTTAAAATGTGTCCATAAATAATAATAATAATAATAAGGATCTAATTATTCTGGTCACAGTAGTCCCTTAAATACCTATACCATTTTATGCATATAATATATTGTATTCTTTAAAATGTACAATTACTTCATACACATAGAAGCAAAGGAAGTCAGAATTATGACAAACTAAATTGTATCACTGAAATACAATCAAATATATGTGCTGGGGGGCAGAGGGAATTCAAAATGTAGGAACTAGAATGGGATGAACACTTTAAAATGTATTTTCAATCAACTTAATCATCAGTTGGTGTTGGCTGGACTAACAGGGCAGAGACACCTACAGGATATTTGGTCAACAGGAGAGACACCCCCTCTCCTTCATTTCTTGTGGTGTCCTTGTGGGTGAATGGATTTTGAGTAGGTTTGTGACATCTCCTCGGTGTTTTAAATGCCCGTTTAAAAAGCAATGAGGGATATATATTGGCTGGTTCCCTCTTTCATCAATGGGTGGGTGGAGCTGCCTTAAAAGATTTCTTTGTGATGCAGGTTCACTCAATTGTTGCCATTTTAGTTGCCTATTCTCACTCCTAGATTTTTTCTGGGTCAAGTTGCTGCACTTTGTTGTTTGCTACTGGGCTGCCTGTTATAATCTGGGTTCTACCAGTGCCTTTTTCAGAGCTAGGAGGAATTTTCCCCTCATCAGAGATTTGGGGATCTGGATTAGGGAGCAATTCTTTGCTTTACTTGGTTAATTGTCACAATGATTTGCAAGTGCCCAATGTGGGTTAAGTGAAGCAGCATGGGGCCCAGACTGCCACTGCTGTCCTAAGCGCGTGCTTGGGGCGGCATGCTGCGGGGGGCGCTCCGCCGGTCGCCGGGAGGGCGGCAGGCAGCTCCGGTGGACCTCCCGCAGGTGTGCCTGCGGAGGGTCCGCTGGTCCCGCAGCTCCGGTGGACCTCCCGCAGGCATGCCTGCGGAGGGTCCGCTGGTCCTGCGGCTCCGGTGGAGTCCACCGGAGCCGCAGGACCAGCGGACCCTCCGCAGGCACGTCTACAGGAGGTCCACCGGAGCCGCGGGACCGGCGACCGCCAGAGCGCCCCCCGCGGCATGCCACCGTGCTTGGGGCGGTGAAATTGCTAGAGCCGCCCCTGGTCCTAAGTATTGACTGGGCACCCTGCTTTGCATTGCAGGATGATGGGAGGACTTCAGTGTCTGGTGCAGAAGGTAGCACCCTTTGTCTAGCTCTGTATGCCTGACAGAAAGAAAGGGTAAGGGAGCTTTAGGGGCTTCCTTGATCCTGATGTTGTCTAGATTTGGCAAGAGGAGCCTAGGTTTGTCTCCTATTAAATGTGAGGCTTAATCTGTCTGGCAATTAGAAGATGAAACACACTGGGCTTGCCTTATCAGGTAGCTGTTGTGGAGAGAACTATTTTGCAGCTGCTCCTTGGCTCTGTTTTATGTTGTAGTTAATAAGTTGGAGCTTTTAACCATATGCATGCGTGTGGTGTCTGATTTCCTGCGGTGTCCAAGGCACAACATGAATTCACTTAAACACTGGAAAGCACTTTAATTTGCTTTCTGAAAAAAAGTATACTTTTTTTTTCTTCTTGAGAATGCTAGAGGAAAGTGCAGGTCTTGTGAATATTTTCACAAATGTGGTCAAATCAGGATTTTAAAATGAAATCTCTATGATTTCTTTCTACCTATTTAAATAAAATTTCAGTTATCCAAACACGGACTAGAAACAACACCATGCTATTTAGGTTACCAATCATACATTGATATAAACAAATAATGGAAGACAGACTCAAAATTATTAGCTTGTGAGCATCCATAAAGTGTTTGAACTTTTTAAAGAACAAAGTACTAAAAACCAAAGGCATCCACATTTCCAAAAGAGTGACAAATGACTTTGGCTTCCCAAATTAGTACTTTATAAAGGGGCACTTCTTAAGATTTAGGCCCCTTTGAGATGTCTAAAATTGGGCACCCAAAAATTGAGGTTCTGAGAATTTTGACCAACATTTGAAGGCATTTTGCTAACAGAAAATAAGGCTAAATTCAAATGAAACATTTGGTAGAAGTAGTCTGGTAGAAATATTTAAATGGTTTATGCCCATAGTATTATTTTCTATTTTGAACTTCATGTGTACGACAATGAATCCTCCACTGATGTGTCTTTAATTTACTAGATAATTTACTTTCCAAATTGCTCACAGAACATTTGGAATTGATACAAGAAATATATGTATCCAATATTGAGTCAAGAAAATTTCTATGCCAATTCAACTTTATATGACAAAAGATTTAATAAAGAAGAAAGAGGAAGGTACTTGGGGTAGCTTTACTCAGAGTTAAGTGTATATTTCATTGCCCTATAAGTTATGGACTGGTATGTGTTCCTAAGACTGGCAATGTCTGAAATCATATTATTTTTCATTTTAAAGCTGTATTTTGACTGTTCCACAGTCCAGAATTTTTTATGGTGAAACATAAACCAATACAACTAGCTAATGTCACAGAACACAGTACTGGAAAATCATGCAAGCAGCACCTGATGAATCTATAGGCATCTACAGTTTCCATTATTGTATGCTTCATATTCAAAAGCTCATGGATCTTTTAAAATTTCAAAATAGACAGTGTTTCTAAAGGTTACCTGCTACAAGCTATATAATAGAATGCTACTTCTATTATATTGAATAATACAGTGAAGGCAGAGAAATGAAAATTTATCCAGCAAGTTTTTAAAAGTTTCCAAGTATTAACAATAGAAACTCTATGAATGCCAAATCAAGAGCCCACAAATCATGTTGCATATCACACTGCAGAAATTCAAAGCTAACAAACTACATCTAGTGTCACAATCTCTTATAAACCTTTAACAGTTCAACTAAGCAAACACAGATGAAAAATAATGACTGCGTTACAAGCTTGGAAGCCCTTTGCTAACACTCAGGACACAGTTAATATTATGGCTGGACACTCTCGCAGATGCTACAGTGAAATGAGATAACTATGTTTGAGAGAAACACACTTGAGCTTTCTAATATATTCCAATATTACATTTGGGTGTCATGTAATCTAACATTACTTCTCTTTAAATCTATATATATATAGCTTCAGTTTCAATAAATGACATCAAATACTTCATCAGTCAAATGCATTCAATCAATACATGAGGCTGATTTGGGCAACTCAAGAAAACTCACTCACACATTATACTGGAAAAATAAATGGTTTGCTTAAATTTTTACAGTTTATATTATAGGCATGGGGCAGGTTATTCCTCTTTTTGCACTCTCAAATTTCCTTTCTTTTAATTTTGCGCTTAACCTTTCTGCTGATGACAGCGAAAAAATAAAAATAATAGGCTACAGTCAAACAGTGTGAGCAGGTGTACTCACGTGCATAAAGTTAAGCATGTGCTTGAATGATTCAATGAACTGGGACGCAATACTCATTAACTTCCAATACTGAACCTGTACAAACTTTTGTACACAACTCAGCTAATGTTATGAACACAAAACACACATGGTTTAAGAAAATAGTTTGCTGGAGTAGCCAGTGCTATGTGGCCAGCAAATGCACCACAGTCCCCTGATGCTAGATGAACCAGTTTCAGAGCAACTTCACTAGGAAAAGACTAAAAAAATAATTTTCTAATATGAATAGATAAGGATTTCAACTCAGATCTCCCAAGAGAAATGATAGTGTTGATGCTGTGCTACTTATTTATCTTTTTTGTCTTAGGTATTTTACAGAAACCATGATGATAACCATTTGAAACACTAACATTTGTGTTTTGTTTTTAAATCACCATAATATATTTAGGATGAAACAAAGCAAAAACACAACCAAATCAACATAAATAATTATCAGGCATTAGTTGGTATTACCCCTGGGTGGGCTGGATGGATCCAGTTCATCAATTCTAATCCACTCTGGTAATGACCTAAATGGCTTATTAGCTGTTCAGTTGCACATGTGAAATGCACTGGTAATTTCAGTCTTGCTCCTAACAAACCGGAACACAAATTGGAAAAAAACACTGTCCAACAGGCATCCTTGTTGGTAGCTTTGAGGGTAGGATAAAGGTTAAAAGGGCATGGAAACTGAATCACCAAATCTCCCCTGGAGAGGACTGCACAACAAGCAGCATGGAGTCACATTACTGAGGTCGAGTGCAGAAGCTTGAACGGCCATGTCCTCTGCCATACCTTACAGGGCATGATCCAGCTCCCAACGAAGTCAACCTCACACAAAATTAATAGATTAATGTCAGAAAAGACTACTATGATCATCCAGTTGGACTTCTTCCATAATGGTGGCCAAGAACGTCACTCAATAATTTCTGCATGAAGCCCATAACTTCTGTTTGAGCTATAATATAGCCTTAAAAAGATAGCCAGGACTTGATTTAGAGTACGGCTGTTGAGTAATCACTGTTAACTCATGTGATTAACTCAAAAAATTAATCACAATTAAAAAATTAATTGTGGTTTTAATTGCATTGTTAAACAATAGAATACCAATTGCAATTTATTAAATATTTTGGATTTTTTCTACATTTTCAAATATATTGATTTCAATTACAACACAGAACACAAAGTGTATACTGCTCACTTTATGTTACTGTTTTTATTACAAATATTTGCTCTATAAAATGAAAACAAAAGAAACAGTATTTTTCAATTCACCTCATACAAGCACTGTAATGTAATATCTTTATCATGAAAGTGCAATTTATAAATGTAGATTTTTTTTGTTACATAACTGCACTCAAAACCAAAACATTGTAAAACGTTAAAGACTACAAGTCCACTCAGTCCTACTTTTTATTCAGCAAATTGTTAACATTGACGGGAGATAATGCTGCCCATTTCTTATTTACAATGTCACCTGAAAGTGAGAAAAGGTGTTGGCATAGCATTTTTGTAGCTGGCATTGTAAGATATTTATGTGCCAGATATGCTAAACATTCATATGCCCCTTCGTGCTTTGGCCACCATTCCTAAGGACATACTTCCATGCAGATGATGCTTTTTAAAAATTTTTTGTTAATTAAATTTGTGACTGAACTCCTTGGGGGGGAGAACTGTATGTCTCCTGCTCTGTTTTACCCACATTCTACCATATATTTCCTGTTATAGTAGTCTCAGATGATGACTCAGCATATGTTCATTTTAAGAACACTTTCACTGCAGATTTGACAAAATGCAAAAAGAGCACAAATGTGAGATTTCTAAAAATAGCTACAACTAGGTGCCGAGTTTCTAATCTGCCAGGGGGGGCTCCCCCCAGCTAAACCCAGGCCCCACCCCCACTGTGCCCCTTCCCCCAATGCCCCACCCCGCTTCTTCACACCTCTGCTCCACCCACCCTGCCTCTTCCCTGCCTCTTTCCGCCTAGTTCTGCCCCCTCTCCCGAGCATGCTGAGCCCTTGCTCCTCCCCTCTCCCCCACAGTGCCTCCTGACGCCATGAAACAGCTGATCCGCAGCAAGCAGTAGGCACTGGGAGGCACTGATCAATGGTGCCTGCTGGCAGACAGAAGGCACTGGGGGGATGGAAAGGCATTGATGGGAGTGGACCTGGAGCACCCATGGAGTCTGCGCCTATGGCTACAGCCCTCAACCCAGTGTTTAAGAATCTGAAGTGCCTTCCAAAATCTCAGAGGGATGAGATGTGGAGCATGCTTTCAGAAGTCTTAAAAGAGCAACACTCACATGCAGAAACTACAGAACTAAAACCACCAAAAAATAAAATCAACCTTCTGCTGCTGACATCTGACTCAGATGATGAAAATGAACATGTGTCGGTCTGAACTGCTTTGGATTGGTATCGAGCAGAACACATCATCAGCGTAGAAGCATGTCCTCTGGAATGGTGGTTGAAGCATGAAGAGGACATATGAATCTTTTGTGCATCTGGCACGTAAATACCTTGCAACGTCGGCTACAACATGAGACCTGTTTTAACTTTCAGGTGCCATTGTGAACAGGAAGTGGGCAGCATAATCTCCTGCAAATGTAAACAAATTTGTTTGTCTGTGCGACTGGCTGAATAAGAAATATGACTGAGTGGACTTGTAGGCTCTAAAGCTTTACATTGTTTTATTTCTGAATGCAATTATTTTTTGTACATAATTTTACATTTGTAAGTTGCACTTTCATAATAAAGAGATGGCACTACAGTACTTGGGTTAGGGGAATTGAAAAATACTATTTATTTTGTTTTTTACTGTGCAAATATTAAAAATAAATATAAAGTAAGCACTGTACACTTTGTATTCAGTGTTATAACTGAAATCAATATATTTGAAAATGTAGAAAACATCCAAAATGTTTAAATAAATGGTATTCTATTATTGTTTAACAGTGCGATTAATCGTGTGATTAATCATGCAATTAATCGTGACTGATTTTTTTAATCACCTGACAGGCCTAATTTAAAGTCTTCAGGTGATGGAGAGTCCACCACAACCCTTGGTAAGGTGTTTCAGTGGTTAATTACCCTCACAGATTGAAATTTGTGCCTTATTTCTAGTCTGAATTTGTGTAGCTTCAGTTTTAAGACACTCGATCTTTTTATGCCTCTTACTGTTAGATTAAAGAGCTGTCTACAGTCAGAAATGTTTTCTCCATGTATGTACTTTTAGATTATGATCAAGTGACCTCTTAACCAATTAAATTGATTGGGCTTCTTAAATCTCTCAATAAAGCTAGGCTTGGCAGATTCAGATTTTTTTATAATACTGATGTTTATTTTTAAGCAATTTTTTTATTTTTTATCCATTTAAATTTTCACAGTTGTACAAATTTATGGGTTTTAAGCATTTCCCCCCAATTTTTTACCAGACAATAATAATTTAATGACATTAGATGTTGAGATTCAAAAAGTCAAAGCTTTATTACCATTAAAACACAAACTGTCAACATCACATGTTCAGCAGAATTGTTCTTACTTTGCCTATCTGCAAAGTTAAATAATTATTGATAGAAATATTTTTTCATCATTTGGTGCGTGTACAGTGAAACTCACATTTATTTACATTTACAGATAAAAATCTCATCCTTCCAAGCCCACTTAATACCAGCGATGAGTCTTGCTCTTGCCCTTGCTCTTGCTCCAGCCCTATTCTTAGTCCTGCTTCAGCCTCGTTGTCACCCCAGCCTTGTGGTAACCCTGCTCTGGACTCTTGATTTTGGCTCTGACTCCTCGCTCCAACCATTAGGCCCAAATGCCACAGCTCCAACCACTTGGGGTGACCAATCCCAACCTAGGGCTTGTCTACACAAAGTCGACATAATTTACATTGCTCAGAGGTGTGAAAAAGCCACCCCCTGGAGCGATGCACGTTACATCGACTTAAAGCGCTGTGCACACTGTACTATGTCGGCGGGAGTCGCTCTTCTGCTGACATAGCTTCTGCCTCTCATTGAGGTGGAGTAATTATGCCAATGAGAGCGCGCTCTCCCCTCGGCATAGCACTTCTTCACCATACGCAGTGCAGCTGTGCCAATGTAGCACAGTAGTGTAGACTAGCCCATAGTTTCTGACACTTATGAAGCAAATTTTCCAGACCTCAAATCATTCTAGTAACTTTGTTAGGAACCTTTTCCAATTTTTCAGGTTTTTTTTTTCTTCTTTTTGATTTGCAGACTCCAGAACTGGATACTGTATTCAAGTGTCATAATGTCATACACAGAGATCATACCATTCCCCTACTTATTTTTTTGCTTATATAGCCAAAGATTGCATTTGGCATCGTAACTATAACACTACACAGAGACCTCATGTTCAACTGTTTATCTACCATGATCCCTAAGTCCTTTTTAGTGTCACTCAGTTACAGGATACACCTATCTTGAAGTGTGACCTACATTCTTTGTCCCTAGATATATGACCTGACATTTCATAGAATCATAGAATATTAAGGTTGGAAGAGACCTCAGGAGGTCATCTAGTCCAATCCCTGCTCAAAGCAGGACTAATCCCCAATGAAATCATCCCAGCCAAGACTTTGTCAAGCTGGGCCTTAAAAACCTTTGTATTTTGGTTGTATTAAAACACATTGTTCACATGAGACCACCATACTAACAGATCCAGATTACTCTGTATAACTATCCTGTCCCCATCATGATTTACCATGACACCAATGTGTGTCATCTACACATTTTACCAGCAGTGATTTTATATATTCTTCCAGATCATTGATAAATGTACTGAATATCATTGAGCCGAGAACAGAAACCTGCAGGACCCTACTAGAAACAATCCCCTCAGAGAATGATTCCCCATTCCCTGTAGCTGCTGTTCTTATGTAAGTTGTGGCTGCAGAGAACAAAGGTCATGCTCCTCTTTAGAAGGCAGTTTTCCAGACTGCAGAGAGCAGCAGGCTGGATTCAGGACCAGAGTTATGTAATGTTTAAATAAAAATAACTCAATGCTAAATGAAAACTCTGACCTTTACTAAAAACAACACAACCTGCAAACAACCTGATTTGGAAAATGTTGGCACTTTGTTCCTTTTACTAACAAAACCTGAGATGAGAGCTGAGAAAGCATTAGCAGTGGCAGTGATACCTTCTGAACATCATGATAAACTATTTTTGCTCCCCTGTATTTTGATTCCTTCCTGAGTGGTTGTTTTCTCCAACACCTTCTCACACTATTTTTTGCTGTGATGTCACTTTCCGTCATCCCCTCTATTCTTTTCTCCCATCTTCCCCTCTCCATTTTGACCTTTCTTTTCCTGTTCCCATGCTCCTGTTAACTCATCCTCTTGCCTTCCCCCTGAATCACACCATTTCTCATTGCACTATTTAAAAAAAGGAAAACAAAACAAACTCAAAACTGAGGAACTAACCTCATGTTTGATATCCATCATCCTGATCCCTCAATTAATACGTTACACTCTCCTTCGCCCCTCTCCAATGTCTACCTGTCTATATAGAGTGCAAGCTCTTTGGGGCAGGCACTGTATTATTTTATGTTTGAACAGTCCCTAGCACAATGGGACCCTAAATACTGATTTGGAGCTTTTGGGTGCTACTGGAATACTACTACTAATGAAACTTCTATAGCCTTGCATTACAAGGCAATGCATCATACCTCATCTTTGCACTACCCAAGCCCCACAAAACCATATATTATATTCAACATAATAGGAGATATACCAATCTCTTTGAACTGGAAAGGACCTTGAAAGGTCATCAAGTCCAGCCCCCTACCTTCACTAGCAGGACCAATTTTTGCCCTAGATCCCTAAGTGGCCCCCTTAAGGATTGAACTCACAACCCTGGGTTTAGCAGGCCAACGCTCAAACCACTGAAGTTATCCCTAATTTGGGACATATGAGCTGCATGAAATCATAACTCCTGGAACAAAAATAGTTATACTCAATTATTGTAGGTTGATCCCTAGATGTTTGGAACTTTTACACAATGCAGCTTGCTATTTCACAAACAATAAATATTCATAATGCAAACTTCTCTTTAATACAGTAAGGGACTGTATTAAAAGCTCTAAATCAGTGAAACAATGAAAGCCATCACATATTTGGATAAAGAAAATGTTACATATTTTGAAACAGAATATCTGTTTCACTCTCACTTTTATCATTTCTCAGAGCACCAAAAAGAGCCTGGAGATGCAGAAGATAAGTTGTTAATGAAATTCTACCTTGCAAAAAGTAGCCAACTCCTTGATTTGTCTCTTCAATAAAATAAGCAATCATTGACATCAAAAGGTGATTCATGAAGATAGCTGTGTACTATGATAGATGGGCGATTTAAACATCTGCTCATTGCTATTATGGGAATCCGGGTGACAAATACATGTGTGAGTTTTGTCTAAAGGCTTAAATTATTAGAAAGGCAATGCCCAGGTGCAAAACCTGCATTCTAGTGTGCATGTCTGAGAATGAATGTGAGATAGTAGGTTGTGCCTGTGCTCCTCAAGTAGCAATACCTTGCCACTTTTCTCTATTGTGGTTAAAGATAGGGAAAGATTTAAAACTGCAACTTGCCAAGAGGTTATTAACCCTAATTCCCCTGTAAATTACATTGCTCCCATGAGCAACATTGCTGACATCCTGGAGAACTTCTTCATAAACCTATGTTTTTCATTTTATCTAGCACTGAAAACATGTAATTCCACAAAGCTTGTGTATATAGTGGCAGGTATAGTAGACGAACACAAGAAAATTCATGAAGTTTAATGAAGGAGGAAGAGCAAACAACCCATATAGGTCTGACTTTGTTTTAAAATTAGTCTATATATTGAATATTTCATCTAATACATAAATCTTTTGTTAAATAATTTCATATTACTTGTCTGTTGCTTTCACTAGCTATTTCATAGAATTATTCTCTGGGTAAAAATGAAAATAAATCTCACAAAACAAAACACAAACCAACTTTTTCATTTAGGAGCAATCCCATCTCCTTCCCCCATTCCTCTCCTCCTTCCCAAATTTTCTTCTATAGAAGGGGAGTTGATGTGGTTCTGTTTGTGCGTCTTATCTAAAGAATAGCAAATCTATATTTAGTTATTATGGAGAGCCTTACGTGTATTAGTTGTTATAAATATTACATGCACCTCAGTTTATCTGTGTGATATTATCCTGCCTGATTGCACAGAGTTAAATCAAAGCAGGCTGTGGATGGGAGGAAGAGAAGGCGTGGGGGGATGCTAACAGGAAACAAAGCAGTGACAGAGATAAGGCTCCTTAAGGGAAAAATGAGAAAGCTATTAATTGGGGAATGCCCCTCTCTGACTCTAACCAGGCCAGCAAGGATTACTTTTCTCAGGTCTGGGCCTAGGATCAAAGGAAATACTAAATCATTAAAAGAACCTGGGCCTAAAAAAGGAAGTGGGGGTTGAGTGAGTTGCTGGAGGCTTCCCAACAAGTGTCAGCAATTTAGGTTCTCTTTCACCGTGACCTGATATGCCAAGGGAATCCAAAATGTGGGCTGCTTCACATGAACAGTCTCTATCTTAAGCACAATCTGTTGTTGCATCTGATTATATCTCCCAAATTCTTCAATATTCCTGGAGAACACACAGGATATTGTAAGACCAGTTGTTTTAATTGCTTTCTTTCACTGCCTTTAATTGCTGCTTCTGTCAAGTCAACCCTAGTTCTTTTGCTGACTGAGATTCTTCATAGCATTTGATCCCTGCCCCTGTGAGAGGCTTTGGGACACCAGCTATATTGAATACTGTCCCCATGGTCTGATTTTTCACTAGCTGCACTTCCTGGTGAGTCATATTAATTGCTCTTACCCAGAACTCTTCCTTTGGTCCAGCTTGAAACAGAGTTCTGCTACATAACAACCTTGACTGGAATTTGGTAGCTTCAAACGCTCCTACAGATTTACTGCAGCAGTCTATTGCATGATTACCTGAATTTAGCACTTTATTCTGAGCCACCACAGAGAGCTGTTCCTCTCTGTCAACCTGTAGATATGGTATAGGCACCTCTAAGGCCTCAAGTGTTGTTCCCCAGGGTCTACATTTCCCCCACTCTCATCCAGTAGGGGTATCTCAATATTGTCTGGGGACATGTGTGTTCTATTAACACCCCTAGGAGTTCTCATGATGCCCACAGATTCAATCCACTCCCAATACAACAGCACTAGAAATACCGCTCACCCCACTACAAGTCCATTTAATATGCAGAGACCCCAAGTTCAAAGGGAACTGGATTTCTCCTGTTGTCTGCAGTGGCTGATGAATAACAGTTACCAATTCAACTGATTCAGTACAAATTTTCATCTTTTTCAGCACTGGGTGTTCACCACAGATCAGACTTATCTCAGCTCCTGAGTCAAACAGCATTGTGGCTTTCCAGCTGGAGATGGACACGTAGTAACTGGTATCTGGGCAGCTATTCTAATAGTTGCTGTGGTGGTCCTACTGCATCAGCTTATAGTTTCCATTGTGTGGCTTCCCTTTGCTTGGGGAATTCCATTTGCAATGGTCTTCGCCTCCTCATCCCTGGCAAATGTCATCTGGCCTAGAAAACAATCTCTTTCCATTGATCTTGGATTGCCTGTGAATAGCTTGCACTTGGATCTCCTCCAATTTTTTAGCCACTCACTAGCAATCATTTTTTTGAAATGCTGCATATGACATAAAGGTATCACCCTGAAGCAGGTAATTAACAGCTGATACCCTTAAGGAAACCTCAATTTCTGTTTCCACATTTGTAACTCTGCATATAATCTCGCCCACAGGTTTATTCAGCATGTTATCCCTCTTCACCAGCAGGTTATGAAAGTCTCCTGCTAAACCATTCATATACCGAGATCTCACATAGGATTCTCTCATGGCGTGCCACTGGGCATATGTCCCTCTCTGTTTGTGCTTCACTTGAGCCATCTCCTGAACTGTTTGGTGCAAGGAAAGCCCTATCTAACAATTTTCTTAATGTACACAAATAACTATGCCCTCTTGCCTTCTTCTGGCTTGCCATTCCTTCCTGTATGTCAAAAGGGTCATATAAGTATTTATGTAACTATATATTAAATCTGTGCTCCACATTGGGAAGCTACTGGGAAAACTGTTTTGACATCACCGTTCAAAAACATTCTCATCAATCCAGAGGGGCAGCCGTGTTAGTCTGGATCTGTAAAAAGTGACAAAAAGTCCTGTGGCTCCTTATAGACTAACAGTCTGAGCAACAACATAACACACAAAACAACAATTTCAGATGAGAATAAGGATATGGTATCACCTACTGGTGTAGGTGACCTCTCCACTAATCATTACATTCCTTTTTTCTAACAGAGTGATCAAATCTGCACAGTATTAAGAGCTGCAAATGTGTGGATTTGCTGGATTATAAAATTGGACAGGCCAGTTAGGCTTGCACTTAATCTCAGATACAACACTCCATTTCAAATAAGGCTCCAGTACTATTGAGATAGTGGGAACCACTGGACAAAACATACACCCAGAAATTCAGAATATTTTAGCAACAATGAGGTTTCTCAATTTAAATTTCCTTTGGCTAGGGCTCTTTAATAACACATTCATCTTTAAATGCTCTGTCTTGATCCATCTAAGGATTACTGATTAATGAATTCTCACACAGCTTTTGAAAACAGTCTCTGTATCTTTTTTTTTTTCCTGCAGAAGCTCATCCCTGTGATCCCCTCTCTTACATTTACAGCATTAACTGGACAGTTCCCCGTGCAAAGCGCTCCCACTCCCTCCAAATTGTTTTGGTGCTAATGGAGAAATGTAAAAGAACTCCATATCCAATTATACTTCCTCTCCACTCAGGATTCTAACTTTCATTACAATACAAGTGAACCCTCTTTTCTACTCAGTATACAGGATACCTGTCATTGTACATAAATGAAACTTGAGGATGTTTCTGCTTTAAAAAGATAATAATTCTTTTGTGGGCTAATACATTCAGAGGCCAAAAGCTGAGGTGTTCATTAGTGCAGGACATACTATCATCAAGTAACAGGAAACAAATCAAATGATTATTATACTGAAATAGGCTTTTCTTCTCATACCTGCACATCTCATCTCTCTTGTTGCCAATAAAAATGCCTTACTCTTCTATGCCACTTTCCATCTGAGGATTTATAAACTCCTTTGCAAACATTAATGAGGATTAGCAGCCATGCCCACAATGAAGAATTACTTTACACTAAGTTTATTATTAAATAGTTCTCTCCTCACTCCTCTTATTACTTTCCCCTGTGTTTCCCCATTCAAACAAAAACAAGCATTTTCCCAATGTTTATTTAAGAGATGAATGTGGTATATCTGTGTGTGTGTGTTTGGGGAGACTGGGGGTGAGGAGGTGGTGGAGCATAGAACATAAAGGCTTCTCATTCCACTGGCACAGTTGTTATTGAAACTAATGGAGGAAGGGGAGTTTTCCAGTAGTAATACTATTACAAAAAATACTCATAGGTGTAATGGAGCTTAACCTTCCTAAGGAGTGATGACTAGATTAGAAACACATTCTTGTGTGTATATAGATATGGAATTTGACAACAATAGCCAATTAGAGGGAAGGGAATGGCACAATATAATTATTGAAAAACATCCAGGTAGCCCTTTTGCAAATCCCTGCATTCACACTGGCTAACGGCCAGTGGCAAATGAGAGCATAAGGATTTGCATATTGCATAGTTGAGACAATATGCAAACCACACTGTGCCAATTAGACTACAAGAATATGTATAACTCATAAATAAGCAAAATGATAGGTCAATAACTGTGCAGCATCCTGCACTCTGGCACCTAAGTCAATTTGTTTCAGGGCAATCTGTAATAAAAGGTCTAAACTCCGTCCCATGACACTCATTTACTAAAGATTTCAAGTGACTTGGGTTCCACTGCAAGTACAGAGGAAAGGCCAGTAGTTTGCATTTTTGTGTCTGGAAATAAAAGCATGGCTTATTTATCTTGAAACAATTACATTTGTGTTATAACAGCAATAATATCATTGTCCCACAGTTGTTCCCAGCAATCAACAGCTTCTTTCATACATAGCCTCTGCTCTCCTAGTTTAGCCATTTGGGAATCAGATTATTGTTTTGTAATGCAGAGGGCAATTATATTACTGCTTCTCTGAAAGACAGAACAGTGTCAGAACATTTAGAAGTTAGAACTGAAGGGTCAGATTCTGTGCTGCACCTTCGGGAGGTTCTCCACAGTATGCACAGTCCATTGTGGGGGTAAACCACCTTTGTAGCGTCTTGATTCTGAAGAGTTCTGGGGCTCTACCATAATTTAGGCAACCCAAGGTTCTAAGTTACAGCAGTTTCTTTGCACTTCATAAGGCTTGTGGTGCAGCTGCCTGACTGTAGCAGTGTGTAATGTGGTCATGCCTTTAGCACTGCCTCTTATAGGCCCCCTATAATGGGCAGGGGACAGTATTCAGCAACCATCAGCCCAATGAAACACATGTTCTAGAGCAATTCTCGGTAGCCATCTGTGGACTGTTTCTGGCTCCTTTGAAAAAAATCCCTTAACAAAAAAAAGATTTGATCCTGATTTTACCCAAATGAGGAAACTTTACTCACTATCAGCTGAGTTTCTAGGTCTCAAAGTTAGGTTTTATAGCAAAATATATATTTTTCATGATTTTTAAAAATGTCAATGAAAATAGTTTTTTCCCCCTTCCCAAAAGACAATGTAAACATTCTCCAAACACAAAAGCATTATGCTGTCCAAGTACCTACAGAGCACCAAGTCATTGTGATAAGGCAAGGAAGCTAGATTTGCAATAGTGAATGAGGACCTATAAAAATGAAACTGACCAACTGACATTAAAAAAGGTGACATTCACCTATATCCCCTACACCACTTAAACTCCAAGGTAGAGTCATTTGGGGACTGTGGGCAGAGCAGCAATGTGCTCCTGCTGGAAATACATGATTCAACAGTGAAAAAATCCATGGGAGGGACTGTGGTTGGTATTACAGACCATTGGCTGGAAATGAGGCCTCGGAGGGACTGATTGTGCTGCAGCTCAGCAGCCTGCTCATGCACAAGTTGACTATATTTTCAAACTTGAAATGCAAGACACTTTGGGTAAGTCTGTACTGGAATTAAACACCCACAGCAGGTCAGTGCCCACTGACTCAGGCTAACAGGGGCTGTTTAATTATCGTATAGCTATGGGACCCTCCCATCTCGCAGGAGTCCTAGAGCCCAGGCTCAAGCCCGAGCCCGAACATCTATATGGCAGTTAAACAGCCCCTTAGCCCAAGTTCCACAAGCCTGAGTCAGCTGGCATGGGCCAGTGCCAGGTGTCTAACTGCACTGTAGACATACCCTTTGTGGCAACACGGTTTGGGGTTGTAAAATACTTAAAAGACAAAGTATATTTTCTCTGCCAGCTTCTGACTCAACAGCAACAAATGCATATTTATTTGAAGGATATTTTCCAGTAATGTAGTGTTCTGAATGAGTTTATCATAAAGCACAGAACGAGCATCATTATTTACATTGCAGAAAAGAACAACTTTTTCAATAAATTCAGTAAAGAATTTCTCTTAACTCCAAGCACTGTTCATCACCATGAACACTTGTTCCAATGAACTGTTTGTTCTAGACAAACACAGAATAAATTTTACTTGATATAGAAATACTTCTTGAGCAAACATTTTCTAGTAAAAAAAACAAGAAAAGAAAACAAAACTCTAAACATTTTGATTGATGAAATGAATAGGCAGGTTATTTAAGGTTCCCAGAAGACATTCCTGGGATATCAAAACATCAGAAAACACAGGGGTATTTCAGTAAAACTGGGACATATGGTGGCTTTTTCCATGGATTGGGGTCATGAATTTCACTTCTCATCTTCCAAACAGTTCCCAACACAAAGCCCAATTACTTCTTCCTTTATTAAAGATGAATTTCATGCAAAGTAAGTGAAAAGCGTAAGTTATTTGTAAAACAGATAAGTAAAAAATTAAATAGATACTATGGGTCAGAACCTCAGCTGGTGTAATTCATCATAGCTTGTGAAAGGGTTGACTCAGTGTTAGTACTTTTTTGTGGCCGGACGTGGCACAGCAGCTCTCTTCCCATCAGGTCCCTCCTGCCAATGGCTGTTCCAGCTCTGCAGTGGTTTGCCTCTTCCTGTCACTTGGCACTCTGGCTGGGTAACTTAAGTCTCTCCTCTTCTGGGGCAGACCATGAACAAAAAGCAAGGGGAAATATACATAGTTCAGAGGAACTAGCAAGGAATAATTCCCGGTCAAGGTGCATCAGAATCTGGATTTCCCTTCCCTCAGGGAGGAGCCATCAGGCAGCCGTCATCTGGGAAGCTCCCATCTTCAGTCACCCGTTTCCTCAGGTGCGGATGGCTGAAGGTCTGTTCTCTTCCCTGGTCTGCTGCCCTTCTAAGTTCCTCCTCCAGCCTGTCAATGCCTTGTGGTGTGTGTGTGTGTGTGTGGGGGTGTGTGTGTGTGTGTGGATGTGTGTGTGATGGGGAGGAGATCCCTGAACCAAGACCAGCGCCTTTGTTGTCCAGCGTGGGGTTTGTATACCCCATCACCTAGCTCCACTGAATTCAATGAAATACAATGATTTACACCAGCAGAGAATCTAGCCCATAGCTTTTATATTAAGAATGTACATTTCCATTGAACTACAATCATACTGAACTGTCTCAAGCCTAAACAGTGAATCCCAGAGAAGCACAAAGGAAATTTTACAGCATAAATTCTGCAATTTGTTCGTTTAATATGATTTTTATAATTTCTGTCTTTTGTCTCTTTCTTTTAAACAGCTCAGTTGATTTGCTCAACACTGTTTACACTTGCTAGTTTCAGAGTAGAGATTTTCGTCCCTCTAAGTGCTTTAATGGCCCTTTAGCTGACTAGTAGTTTCCCCCACATAAAGGTAACAGAATCAGGTCCTTAAACTGCTATGTCAGTGTAAGTATTATTCTTCTGTATCAGTTCTACACTTTCCATATAAGGACAAATCCACTTTTTAAAAAACAATTTAGAAGTAAATTATTTCTCTATCCAGTTGCCTCTCAGTTAAACAAAAAAATGGGGATTCCCCGTGGCCACACTTTTTCCCCTCCGGTGGCAAACTATTTCTAAAATAACTCACATTCAGTTACACAGATCACTTGTGATAGTGGCGTGTCTTGGTGAACCTGAAGTAAAGTCTGCAGTGCCTCAGCCATGAAAAATAATGTACAGTATTTCATTCTGAAGATGCACCAGATTAGCAGAAGGCAATTGGGGTAGATAGTGAATCTGAACAGCTGTTTATTTTCTAATGGTATACAACCTTTTCTTTTTGCTTGGGATTTCTGTTGAGCAGCTTCATACTAAGTATTGCAGTATATTTTTAGATACAGCAAAAAAACAAAGAACACATTATCTGTTGATTTTTGTCACTGCATTCTATTACATCATTTTTACTATGGAAGAAACATGAAATATTAAATTATGAGATGGGGTACTTAATATTACAGTTCAAATGTAATAGTGTAGTGTCTTGCACATGTTGGGAGACTGAACTATTGATATGGCCAACAGTGGCAAAATAAGGACAGACACATGCATGGAATTAAGTGGCAGACTACAACTTTTAGTAAACTTTAGCACAAGGGAGGACTGCTACCGGCTTATTGTGCATACTCTTATACCAGGTACTTAAGTACTCAAAGGAACTATACTTATGGTAGATTTGGATTATAAATTAGTATGTGATTGTAATCATAAGGACATAAACATTATACTTCATTGCATTTATGCAAAAAAATCTATGAAAAACATTTCTCCAATTGTATTTCCTCAAGGATCTTATAGAATTTGCACAGGGTGAACTGTTTGACTCAAATGATATATCTTAGGAATGTGATGTTTATTTTTCCATCATTATGTCTTTGAACACTCTGAATGCACCATGCAATGTTAAATCCCAGAACTTTTCCCCAGATGGTCTTAAGATAACTTTCCTGCTTTTTCCTCTTTTTTTATTTAAGCAGCTTTCAAATCTGTTTGAGCAGGTTAAAAAAAAACATTTTAAATTATGAATCTTTCTTGATTATCTCAAAGATTTTTATTTAATATAAATACAAGCCAGGGGAAATAAGATGTGCCATAATATTATAATATCAAATATGCAATTTGCAATAGCATTCCTTTATTAAAAATGCCAATTATAATTTCACATAAAATGTAATTGAGGTCATTACCCTCCTGGCTAGTTATTTCCAAATTCTTTCTTCTAATAAGATTTGTTATTTTAACAATTTCCACATCAGTGCTTCTTTCACATCTGTATATTTACCTATTTAGAAAGATAATAGAAATTGCCCGTCATTTGGCTGTATCATTGCATTATTAATAAGAGAATTATCTATTTAAGTGCTTATCGAGAAATGAGTTATTTATATATAAATCTGTAAGTATAATCTTTATAAATAGGTAATTCATTATCATGAGAAAATATTTTGCACTTGCTGAAACATCAGTACATCAAAACAAGGCTGAACTGACAAGTGAACTTGTAATATTGTGTCTTTATCTATATGCACAGTCGGTATTTATAATGCTTAAGAAGTATCACCTAATTTTTCTTAAACAAATAAACAAACAACTAATGAATATATTATGTATCACATGATCTAAATGCAATAACATTTGATTTCCCGTCATGCTTTTCAAACTCAGTGAATCAATGACAAGTACCTCACAAAGTTAAATATGGATTGTGAAATCATCATGTAGGCAAACAAAGCAGCTAATTGTGCTCTCATTGATGATTTTCACAGGCTTGGACTTGTATTACTGAGAATAGATATGCTGGTCACAACACCAAGATGGTTTCTTTTGTACTTTTTTAAGCCTTATGGTATCTTTTACTTCAATGTAAACAATCAGAGTCTGATAGAGGGTACCTAGATTGAAGGGCAAAACAGCTAACAGTGCTAGCACTCAGCAAAAATGCATTAGGTAGGTTTGCCAAGGATCTACTCAGATGTCAAGTGCACGTGTCCCATCTCTTTATATTCTGCTTTTCAGTACCAACCCTTACATATTAAACAAATAGACTAGAGTTTACCATGTTTTAGAACCAATCATTGTCAGGTAGAAATAATTCTAACATTTCTAACCAAAACATAATCATGTGTGTGTACTTGATTCTTATTGTTCATATTGCACATGTATATGCTACAATTGAAAAATCACATTATATGCATTGAAGGTGTAGTATTATGGGAATACTGGCCTTGGATACTAAATTAAAGATATTAATAACACTAGCCCAAATTTAGCTAATAGGTATATGAACAGGTGCAATCATAATCATAATAATTAATAATAATAATCACACTGCTTGTATAGCACTTAATGAAAAGTATTATTATTCAAAAGTTATATTTTATTTATAATTAATACTGTTCTGTTATGCAAATGATAGTACATTCTGGATGAGATGGGAAGAAGCTTTTCTATACATCTGAAACCTTTCCAGAACCAGACACTATTGGAAAAGAAGACTTCTGCAACTACAATTTTGTCTTGGACTTTGTGCAGCCCTGCTCAACATGCAGCCCACGTGGGCTCACTGTGCAGCCCATGGGCAAGCAGCAGGTTGGAGCTGCTGGGTTCGCCATGTTCCAGCCGCCCTAACAGCCAGGACCACATGTGTCTCCATCTCCTGCTCCCCGCGCTTGGCGTACAGCATGTGAGTCACTTCCGGGGCCTGCTGAGGCAGGAAGCACTGAGCACAAGACAAAGCCGGTAAGTGCCGAGCTGTAGGAACTTTACACTTCTTAAGCACTAAGGGGGTAGGAAGACCGCCCCCGACTTTAGAGCGGCTGAAGTGGTTCCCACCCCCCCACACTCGGTCAGGAGACACACTGATTAAGCGCCGACCAGGTGTTTACCACTGGAACACGCAGTGCATAAAGCACCAATCAGGAGAAGGGGCGAGAAGTTGGACTGAGTTAGTACATGCGCATAATAGGATGATTTATGTAACCGATTATAATAAAAGGACGTGGAAAACCCCCGCTCGGGGCGCTCCACTGGAACAGACTGACGGACTTGGCTTCATTTATTGCTACACCGAGCGAGGGGAGGGGCGCTCGGCCTGGGCTCGAGCCGCAGCTCGGGGGTGGGGATGGGGACTGGGCCAAGACCCCCCCCAGCCTCCCCCTTTGGTTGGGGGCAGGGAGGCTACTGTGGTGGTTGGTCCCAGGGCAGCCAGGAAATCCCAGGGGAGATGTGTGTGTGTCTGTGCGTGTGTGTGTGTTGCATCTGCCCTGCCCCGACTGCTACCTCCTTCCCTGGTCCAGGGACCTTCCCCCTCCCCAGCCCTAACACACTGCCATCATTCCCCCCCTCGGGCTCCCTGTGGCCTCTGTGTTTGTGTGTTGGACAGTCACGTCCAATCTCTTCATACTGCCCCCCTCTCCCCTCCCCCTAGTTCATAGCCCCAGAAAATCCCTTCAAACTGTCTCCCTTTTCCCCTCCCCTTATTTCATAGGGGGATGATTTATAAAAAAAATTAAAATAATTAAAAAATAAATTGTTTGTTTTAATTTAAAAATTCTTAATAAAGTATCACCCCCCACACACACACCTTCCTTTTCAGCCCACAGTTGTTTCGGTGGGGCAGCTCAGGGGAAGGAGGGTTTGTTTTCGCGGGGCAGACAGTGCTGGGGCAGGTGAATGTGTTTCGGGGGGGTGCAGGACTGCACTGGGGGGGGTGTATTTCGGCAGGTCTGGGGGGTTTCGGCCCTCAGCTGTTTTTTTTGGAGTAATATGGCCCTCGTCACTTTACGAGTTCTGCAGGCCTGACTTAGTGTATAGTAAGTGGCATGTATTTTAGAATATAGGAGCATTATCAGCTTTAAAATCTTCTTATAACCAAAACCTTGCATCCTTCAGGTCACTTGCCTCTCTGTTAGTAGAACTGTCTGTCTTGCTTTTGGATGTATTCAAGCCCATTACCACATGGCTGCTTCTGCCTTCCAAAAGGTCACAGATCAATTTCATTCTATCCAGAGTGTCCAACAATGATTGTACACACTAAGATCTCAATCCAACTGCTCCTGAAATGACTGCTACCAAGGGTAGCTGGATCAAGTCCTACCAATCACAGGTGCTAGAACGAGGATGCAGCAGCATCCCCTGGCTTGAAGTGGTTTCCATCATATGCAGTGTTTACAGTTTGCTTCATTGGCTGTCAGCACCCCCATTATACAAATTGTTCCAGTATCCCTGCTGTCAATATATATGCATAGCTTGAAAATAAACCTTGCTTTTTTGGCAAAATGTAGAAATGAAGAGAAAATATAAATAAGTGTTAAGCAGACAATAAATAGAGCTAGACTAAGGGTACGTTTACACTTACCGGGACGGGGGCGGCGGGCGGTTTTCGATTGCTCGTCGAAACTATCGCTCGCTGATGATCTAGAGATGATAGTTCGAACGAAGCGCGAACTCCTCCTCTCCCACTCCGGCGGCAGGAGGAGGAGGAGGAGTCGTCTTGAGCGAGCGCGCTTTCGGCTTCACACGCGCCTGGGTCGGTCGAACTAGGAAAGTCGAAAGTCAGCTTCAGCTTTCATTATTCTGAATTCTGATTCGCGTAGTTCGTTCCAACCCAACAGTAGCTAAAACACCAAGAAAAGCATAGCCGAATAAGCAAATAATGGGTAAGCAAGATCAAAACCTAATGTCTCAGAAAGTTCTTTCTTATCTAGCTTTTGCCAGTCTTGGTGTGTTTCACTATCACAGTTTCTTAATCCCCACCCTGTCCCTTTTGTCCTAGAGAAATCCAAGTGTGAAGACTGCATATAGCTTTTTTTTTTTAAAGTGGTACTGTGGTCTAATAAGCAGGGAACTGAAATGAAGAGTCCTGGGTTCCATTCCTGGCTCTGTCACTAACTTATTGTGTAACTTTGGGAAAATCATGTCACTTCTCTCTGCCTTCATTTTCCCTCCAACCCTTCTTCTTTCCTGTCTATTTAGATTGTAAATTCACAGGGGCAGCAACTCTCTCTTAATATGTATTTGTATCCCGAATTCAGTTGGGGTCTCTAGGCATTAATAGTACACATAATTATTCATAATAATAATAATTAAAGAATTAAGACTTTTCACTGGGCTTTGAGGAAAGGTGTAGCTGGCTGACAGTTGTGGCCCATTAGACATCCTGAAGGGGAAGCCAAAAGCTTCACTGGGAGCACATATTGCTCTTATGAAGGAAACGGGAGGTGCCTCAGAGTAAACAGAGAGAAGAGGATTAGTGGCTGGGGAAGTGGCCAGGCCTCTCACTTTTATCCATTAGGGACAACTGAGGCCATTTGACCAAACTGATGAGACTTTGTTTCAGTTAAGTCACCCTTATGAAAAACAGAGCTGTGAGAGACTAATTGCCTCCTATGAAGCCTGAAGCTCCAAGGAGGTTTCCAGGTGTTGTGGAGAGGCATTGTTTGTTTTCCTATCTGTTGTTAAGTGGGTTGATAATTCAAAACCCAAGGGGAAGGGCAGCAACTCTATTACACCAATTGTGTAATGTACTTCTTGTACACAGTAGGTTGCAGGACTGCTACTAGCAGGTCAAGCTTCTGTACCAGATATGGACTGGTTACAGAGCCTCCTTCTTAGGCTACATCTACACTACAGCCAGGATCGATGCTCTGAGATCGATCCACCGGTGGTCAATTTAATGGGTCTTGTGAAGACCCACTAAATTGACTGCAGATCGCTCTCAAGTCGATCCCAGTACTCTACCCCAATGAGAAAAGTAGGTAAGTCGACGGGAGAGTTTCTCCCATCAACCCCACGCGGTGTAGACCCCGCGGTAACTTGACCTAAGGTACATCGACTCCAGCTATTCACTTAGCTGGAGTTGCATAGTGTAGGTCAACTTACTGCGGTAGTGTAGACATAGTCTCAGAGAGATACACAACAGATGTATTCATCATAAGATCCTTGAAAGTTCTGCCAGAGCTTAAATAAGGTATGTTACACAGTGACTCTCAATGGCTGAGCAGTATATTACAGTTTATCATGCAATTACAAAGCATATATAGGGAGTCTTCATTACTACACTGTATATAATACTATCCTTTTGTCCAAATATCAATTCTCAAATTCAAGGTTTTGAATTGCTGGTTATTGCTGTTTGTTTGTATTTGACAAGCAACATACTTAATTAGGCTTATCATTCCATTTAATCAGATATACAATCCTTTAATTTCTTCCTAAATTGCATGTGTTCATTTCCAGATTCTTTCAGCTATTCCAAAACAATACGTGGATGTGTCTCATGGATGAATCTTTAAATTGGATGCACAGTCTTTGTGGATGAATAATTAAGTATCCTATAAGATTTAACTTCAACATCTTGGAGCCTTTCAAAGGTTTCCTACCCTCAACTCTGTATTTGTGAGAAAGCTTCCTGTTTTGACTTAATGTTTTTGGTAGTTTTAACAAATACTTTACCCTGGGGATTACGTATGTTTTCTGGCTGAATAGAGTTTTGAAAATTAAACTTAACAGAAATGGCTAAAGCCAACATTTCACTGTAGCAGATGCAGTTCATATTGGATAGCAAGGTACTAATCATCACACTTCACCAACAGTAGTAGGAGGTTCTTTACCTTTATTATAAATTTCTATTTATAATAAAGGGAAAAAGGGCAGAAGGTGAAATATCACTTACAGGCATGGATAAACCTGAAACCACTCTGTCCTTACCCCTGACTTTAACATGGTTCAAGAAGTGAGGATAGTGTAAAAGTCAACTGCAAAGGGAAAACAAAGTTGTTTGCCTATTTTTGTTTAGGAAGTAGAAAGCCCCCAAAGTGTATTTCAAGGTTTTACATCCTGTTTTTGCTGGAGCACTCCTGGAGGATAGAAAACTGCAGTGGAAGTTTTATCAGTTATCAAATGACAGGGAGTGATTAATCTTACACACAAAAAAGGTTTTCTCCCAAAGATTTTGTGGTTTATCAACCTGTGTATATTCTCACTGCACTTTTATCTAGAGAGAAGTCTTTCTTACTGCAGGGGCAGCTGCCATCTTATGTTTTAATGCAGTCTGTCACAGGAGACATGCATGCACGGTCTGATTCTACACTCCTCTGCACGTTGGGCAGTTATTTATCCCTGTGTGAAGTGAAAATACTGTCATAGCAAAATGGCTGTCTTTCATACCCACTTTATCCAGGAATAAATGACTTTACAAGATGGAAGGTAGCGGAGGATCAGAGCCACTGTATGTTCTCTGAAAGATCTTCCTTTTGTATTCTTGTTTTGCTGTTCTTTAAAGGGACACTGCAACATGAAATCTAAATGATATGAGTAAGAGTTAAACATACTTCAAGTACTGCACCTACTCCAAGTCCTCCTGAAACTACATAGTCTCTTCAGCAAAAGTAGGGAAGTAAAGGCTGATATTTGTCAAGTAAAAACCAAAATGAATGAAAAATGAATGAAAAACCCAACCCCTTTAAATTTCCATCATTAAGTAAAAGAACTAAAAAGGGCACAAATATTTTCTTCTTCCCCTTGCAGGTTAACAATAAGGCACAGCAGGATGAGTCACAACAACTGCATTCTATTCTTGACTCCACCATAGATTTTCAGTGTAACCTGGAATAACATCTCCTCTAGGATGGGACATATTCAGAGACTGAACCTGTGACTTCTGGATCTCCGTGAGCTTTTAATGCCTGACTAAAGAATCACATCAATTAGCTTGAAGTAGAGCTGATTGAAATATAAGAGGTGTTTACATTGAAAATATTATTTTTCAGGAAAAATTAAAATACTGAATTATTTTGGCCAAAAAGGGAATATTTAAATTTGAAAAAGTTGCTTCGGTACCTCATGGGAGTTATAGTTTGAGCGTTTCGTGATCCCATTCTACTCAATAGGCTGGGCTCCCTGGTCAGACTACATCTCTCATGATGCACCGCACTCTCCCTTCTTGGAGAATAAGCGGAGTATCAGAGGAAACTGAACTAAAACTCCCAGCAGCATATCCAAATCAAAATATTTTAGTTTTCAGGCAAAATATTTTGGTTTTCAAGGAAAGCATCTTTTTCCCCCAGTGAAAACATTTTTTAATTGAAAACCCAATTTTCTGATAAAAATCCATTTTGACAAGATAAATAAATAAATAATTGACCAGCCCTACTTGAAAGCAGTAGTAGCAATCTTCTAAACCTTTATATGGAATCTAGTCATTAGAAAGGAACATAGGACCACTCTATATTAGCATGGGTTACACAAGCACAAATAATCTAATCTCTGTGTTGCTTCTTTGTTCTTGTCTGTACAGTGAAGACCAGACTGCTTACCTACACTACACTGGGAGTATTGGCTAACTTAACTTGTGTTGTAAATCACACAGGTTTTAGATTGTCCTCATATTTTTATTATTAATGAAGAATACCAATCTCTTTTTTTGGCTTCCTGTGAGTAAACAAGGAAAGTTAATTTCTACTGTACAAATTAATCCTAGCCAGAATTTTTCTTAGCTTAACTTTCTGACCAACATCAGAAAGATCAGCTGCTAAGGATTGAAGCCTTTGCTGTGAGAGCCTTTGAAGCTTTATAAACAACAGAGATGTACTGCATGCATAAAATCATCTGCTGACTTTGAAAATACCAAAGATAATACCAAAGCAGACAGTGAAGAACTTCAAAAAGATCTCACAAAACTAAGTGATTGGGCAACAAAATGAAATGTAATGTGGATAAATATAAAGTAATGCACATTGGAAAAAAATAACCCCAACTATACATACAATATGATGGGGGCTAATTTAGCTACAACTAATCAGGAAAGAGATCTTGGAGTCATCCTGGGTAGTTCTCTGAAGACGTCCACGCAGTGTGCAGTGGCAGTCAAAAAAAACCACAGGATGTTAGGAACAGGGTCGGCTTTAGGAAGTGCGGAGCCTGATTCGAATACCTGGCGGCAGTCCGGGTCTTCGGCGGCGGGTCCTTCACTCACTCCGGGTCTTCCACGGCACTGAAGGACCTGCCGCCGAAGTGCCGCCGAAGTGCCGCCGAAGACCCAGACCGCTGCCAGGTCAGTAAAAATTAAAAAGTTAGGCACTCTTCTTTAGGGTGCGGGGCCCTCTTAGGCACGGGGCCTGATTTGGGGGAATTGGAGGAATCGGCCTAAAGCCGGCCCTGGTTAGGAATCATTAAAAAAGAGATAGACAATAAGATGGAGAATATCTTATTGTCCTTATATAAAATCGATGGTACACCCACATCCTGAATACTGCGTATAGATGTGGTCTCCTCATCTCAAAAAAGATATACTGGCATTAGAAAAGGTTCAGAGAAGGGCAACTAAAATGATAAGGGGTTTGGAACGGGTCCCATATGAGGAGAGATTAAAGAGGCTAAGACTTTTGAGCTTGGAAAAGAGGAGACTAAGGGGTATGAAAGAGATATATAAAATCATGAGTGGTGTGGATAAAGGGAATAAGGAAAAGTTATTTGTTTGTTCCCATAATATAAGAACTAGGGGCCACCAAATGACATTAAATGGGCAGCAGGTTTAAAACAAATAAAAGGAAGTTCTTCTTCACACAGTGCACAATCAACCTGTGGAACTCCTTGCCAAAGGAGGTTGTGAAAGCTAGGACTATAACAGCGTTTAAAAGAAAACTAGATAAATTCATGGAGGTTAAGTCCATTAATGGCTATTAGCCTGGATGGGTAAGGAATGGTATCCCTAGCCTCTCTTTGTCAGAGGAGGGAGGAGGCAGGAGAGAGATGACTTGATCATTACCTGTTAGGTTCACTCCCCCTGGGGCACCTGGTATTGGCCATTGTCAGCAGACAGGATACTGGGCTGGATGGACCTTTGGTCTGACCCAGGATGGCCATTCTTATGTTCTAATTATAAACTATATTTACTGTTTTTATCTTTAAAGAAAAATTGTCTACTAGTCTCTTGTGCATGAGACATACAGATCTTCTATAAACAATTTAAAATAAAAAAACTGCAACAGAAGCAGCTTTTTAAAAAAAAATGAAAATAACATTTTAAAATGCAGTTATGCCACTTTCCCTTGATAGCATTCGTTTATAACATCATGAGTGAAGTGCAGACAACCTGACAACATCCAACTTAAATGTTTGCATTTGACTGATAATGTCTAATTCACACTATTAGTATTCCTTTAAATTAGGGTGCATTTGTAACACACAAATACAATATACCGAACTTTAATAGGTTCTACAAGGCACTTTATTTAGCTCTGTAGAACTTCCTCAAAAAATCTTGGAGCATTACATTTAGCACTCCCTTGGTGGCAGCCTCAGCAGAGAGGCCAAGTACAAAATGGCACTGAGACTGAACTACTATTTCATCCCTAGAGATGGTCCCTCGGGTAATGCTGAAGCATACTGGCAGGGCAGCATTGTGAAGCTACTACCACTGCTTGTGCTGCATCTGTTGCTCAGATAAATGAATTTAGTTGCCAAGCTACCCTCCACAAAAAACAAAACAAAAATTATAGCCCCAAAGAATCACAGAAACTCATGGGAAGCATGAAGGTAGGGGTATGTAGCTGACTACATTTCAGATATCATAAGCACAATATAATTAGCACCATGCCTATTATATTTGGACAGCTGCAACTCTTGAAAACTCCCAATTTTAAATCCACTTGCTATTGTAGATGTTGCTGTTTCTATTCTCAACTGATGCCATACTTTGCCTTTTTGAGGATGGCCCCTTTCTGAGGATAAAGAAAGCTAAAGAAAGGACAACAAGCATCTTCAACTGAACTAGCATTAGAGTTGTGTGAAATAGTCACATTGAATTTCAAGGACAACCAAACTAAGGCACAGATTTCAAGCCCACCACCCATTTCACAAATACAGAAGGAAGAATACAGATCTGTATGGGATGCACAACCACAAAAGTGAAGACCTAGCAAGGAAAACACAGGCCTGGGGACTAGGATAATAGGCAACCCATTGAGGAGATTACTTAAATAAAGGTACATCTTACCTATTAAAGGGGAAGCGGCTTATAGAAGGATCACCCATGGAAGGTGGAATTTAACAATCCTGAAACTCCATTTCTGATTGTGCAGTGCTGCTTATTACCGAAGTAAAATAGTGATAGCACACAGGTATTATAGGACATGCTTATAGCTTTTCCTCAACCTTTCAAAACTGCAGGTTGCTTTCTGAATCCATACCTTAGTTTGCCCATTGAATGGCACCGTAGGACTCTTCTTTAAGAATATTCATAAATGTTCTCAGTGGATATGTATATTTGCATTTTTCCTCCTAATGTTTATTATATGCGTTGAAGTGCATAACACTGCTCTATAGCCAAAATGCTTCTGAAATAAATGTAATCAAACTTTACTAATTCTGGGTCACTGAGAATGAAAATGATGCTTAAAATTGTTGATTGGCTCTAGTTTTCAAGGTATGCTATTGGGTCAGTATATACGACCCTTGATTTGGGAATAGCGGAGGGTAAGTGAGTTATAAACGGAAGGGATCTCAATTTAAACCAGAAATGACTAAAATGCATGTTTGACTGGATCTATGAATAAATCTATGACTGGGTTTGGACAGTACTTGCTTTTTAGGCAAAACAATGAATGATGCAATCTGAAGCTGGTATTGCGTCATACATGATATGAATTGCATCATGTTATTCCGAGAAGTCATGGATGATGCAATCATAACGAAGCTTACATCACTCTGCTGAACAAATTGCCCAATATCAGCTCTAGAAATCATACAGTGTCGTGCTCTCTTATTTGTCAGTGTTTGATTTTGCAAAGGGACACATTTCTGTTTAGCCAAAGTGAGCAGAGATGCCTCGTACCTGTGTGAACAGTGCAGAAAACTTCTGCTATGTTTGTGGTGAAATGACTTTTGCATCACAAAAGCGCAGTATAACCACTATGGTTAAGAAAGCCTATCACCTTTATTTTGGCTGCAAAATTGGAGATCAGGACAAGAGGTGGGCCCCACGCATATGCTGCAACAAATCTTCGCCAGTGGTTGAACAAGACAAGGAAATCTATGCCTTTTGCAGTGCCAATGATTTGGAGAGAGCCAACAGATCATACCAGCAATTGTTACTTCTGCATGGTGCCTCCAGTTGGGAAAGGTGTGTCAAAGAAGAAAAAGTGGACTGTGCATTATCCAACCATTCCATCAGCTCTACACCCAGTACCCCACGGAGAAGGACTGCCGGTTCCTGTTGTACCAGAATCATTCTCACTTGAGTCAGACGAGGAAGAGGAAGAGGATGAAACTTCTGGTCCTGAACCATCAATGTCACAGGACCCACATTTTCTCCCATCCTCCTCCTCTGAACCACACCTCATAACACAAGGTGAACTGAATGACCTTGTCAGGGATTTGGAACTACCCAAGAGTAAGGCAGAGCTGTTGGGCTCCAGACTACAGCAGTGGAATCTCCTGGCAGGTGATGTTAGGGTTTCCATGTTCCGTGACCGTCAAAAGGATCTTGTCCCATTCTTCTTCATGGAAGGTGATCTTGTAGCCTGCAACAACATCGATGGTGTGATGGCAGCCCTCAACATCGTTCACGATCCAGATGAGTGGAGACTGTTCATTGATTCATCGAAGACGAGTCTTAAAGCTGTTTTACTGCATAATGGCAATGTTTTGCCATCAATTCCAGTTGGTCATGCAGTCCATATGAAGGAAACCTATGACAACATGAAACAACTTTTGAGGTGCATAAACTATGACCAACATCAGTGGCAGCTTTGTGGCGATTTGAAGGTTGTTGCTCTCTTGCTTGGTCTGCAGACTGGATACACAATGTACTGCTGTTTTCTCTGCAAATGGGATAGTCGTGCAAGAGATTCCCACTACATCAAGAAAGATTGGCCACTCCGACAGTCATTGGAGCCTGGGAGGAAAAGTGTTCAGCATCCACCACTTGTTGAATCAAGGAAGATTTTGTTACCACTCTTACACATCAAGCTGGGTCTGATGAAGAACTTTGTCAAGGCCATTGACAAAATGCAAGCAGCTTTCAAGTACCTCCGTGGAAAATTTCCAAGGTTAAGTGAAGCTAAGATAAAGGAAGGTGTCTTTGTTGGTCCTCAGATTCGTGAACTTCTTCGAGATGATGCATTTGACCATGCACTGCGTGGCAAGGAAAAGACGGCATGGAAAGCCTTCCAGTTAGTGGCAATAAATTTTCTCGGAAACAACAAGGCAGACAACTACAGGTTGTTGGTGGAAAACCTCCTCAAGGCATACAAAAGCCTTGGTTGCAACATGTCACTACAGATACATTTTTTGCACTCTCATCTAGATTTTTTTCCACCGAACTGCGGAGCAGTGAGCGACGAGCACGGCGAGCGATTTCACCAGGACATTGCATCAATGGAGAAACGCTATCAGGGCAAATGGAGCCCATCAATGCTTGCAGACTATTGCTGGACAGTGACAAGAGATGCTCCATTTAATGAATACAAAATACAAGCCAAGAAGCGCCGAGTAGACACTGAATAGGACTAAACTATTTACATAATAGTTTTTTGCCTTTTGTTTCATAATAAATTTTATTTATATAACCCTTTTGCTGATTTTTAAAGTGTTACATAAACAGGACAGGTGAAATATTATCATGTAAAGCAACCATAAACACATGAAAAGACCTAGGTTTACAATTTATGATTAAAACTCTACTATCTACACAATATACATAGACATAAAATGTAAAAACTTAAATATCTTAGAAACAGTAGCCAATCAGTTGTTTTAATTGTCATATTTGAATTCAGCACATCAAAATACATAATAAATACCACATTTTATCTCTGAAGCAGACGACTTCTCAAAAATTGTAGATCAGTGTAATCATAGAAGTGTGCATTTATATATTGCATCTTTTTATTCAACAGTTCTGCTCTTCATGTTCATTGAGTCATTCCTGCTTACTTTACAGGCTAAGATAAGTCTCTTGCTTTTTATTCACATTAGCCTTGCAAAGCAAGATCATACATTTTGCCATACCATCAGCCAAATTGCTGATTATTATTGCGGATGACAGAGAAAGAAGAAAAGAAAACACAGACCAACTTTCAGACTCTAAGATGAGACTGAGATACTAACTGCTGAAACAGTAGAAGTATCAATGAAAAATTTAAAGGGGAAAATATCAGTATAGCTATAAGTACGAGTGACTCCATATCAAATACGTTCAGTTTACAAGAGAAGAGGGTTTTATTTTTCCTAACTGCTGGTGCTTCAAACTCATCCTGCGATCCTACAGTGTCTTTCAATCAAAAAACTAAGGTATGGTGGCTGAAAACAACATGCAACGTTGAAAGGTTGGAGAAAAGATATAAGCATGTCCTGTAATAGCTGCATGTGTCCACTGCTATACTTCTGCAATCAGCAGCACTCATGCTGTCAGAATGTGAATATGCAAGGAGTGAAATAGATTCATTCTAAATTATTTCCAATCTTTCAGAGAAGCAGGTGTACATGTGGTACTGACACAGCACATTTGGAAAGGAAAATTAAAAAAAAGAACGGGTATCAAAAAGATAGGTACTTGAATGTTCTCTGTCTCAGCTGATGACAACCTGCAATGGCTCAGCTACTGGGTAAAAGGATGCCAGAAGCAAAAGAATTATAGCTGTATGTGTTCTTATTTTGCCCTAGTATATTAAGAATCTGTCTCTGAGGATCTCTATATTTCTGACTGTTTTTGGACCTCAGTTATTTTGTGAAATTGTCTGAAAAACACCTGCTGTCTCAGAAGAAGACCACAAATTGCTCTTTGCTTTATGAATTGCTCTTCTTCAAAAGACTAAACCTGGTCCCTGAGCAAACAAACAAAAAACCAATCCAAACCCCATATAACATGAAAATGTAGAGATTATTTTATTCAGAGTACTGTACTTTAAGCTGAAAACATTATATTTATTTAAAACCTTGTCTCCCACCTCTCCCCCCCCAGAATACTCTGCTTCTTTTCAGACTTCTATACACCACAGAGACAGTCCTTTCAGTGCTGAGACTATAGTTTTGTGTTTAACAAGTAACAATTAAATTGGGAAGAGATAAAGTGTCCCATTTTAAAACTGCTGTCTGACAACCATGAGACTCTACACTGTAATGGATCCAATGGTCTTGTGCTATAATTCCAAAGGAATTATTATTGTAACATATAAAGTATTTAAATGACAATTATTACATATTTAAGTTCTGTAACTTTTTTTCCAACTTCTGGCACCCCAGTCAGTGGAATAATCCTCAGAAATAATTTCATTTATTCATATTTACACATTTTAAATAGGAGAACAAATGGCCAATACAGAGTCATGAGTAGTCAATATTCTTGTTTCTGCACAAACACCTTTGTTAATATGCAAATATGGTATAGATATTCATACACATATGACAAACAGCCATTCCCCAAACTTTTGTGTGCACAAAACTCTGTTTACATAAACACCTGCCAATCAGGTCAGATTCTAATCTCATTTACGTTGATATAAATCCAGGGGATCTCACATTGCCGTAAATCAGAGAGGATTTTGGTCCATAGTGAATAGAGATGGTCAGAAACATAGTTTCACCAAACCAACCACTCACATTTGAATGAATTACTGCAAAGTTTGTTTTTGCTATACTTAATCAGACCTAGTTTGGCAAAAATCATAGTTCTCAAAATTTTAAACCAATAAGCAACTTCTAATCATCTGTTTTCTGGCTTTAAGGTACCTCACAGTGAAGAAAATACATCCCATCCTTTGTGCACTGTCTGAACTTGATCAAGCATATCCTAATTCACAATGACAGTAACTTGAATGATCCGTTAGGTATGGCACATAAAAACCTGTGTTCACTTCAGCCACTCTGTGAAGCCTCATAAAATTTTGAGAGAGTTACAGTAAGCTAACAATATATGGCTGCATCAACTGAAGCAAAAAATACCCATCACAGCCTTCCTTTTACATGCTCTGAAGGCTCCTGAAACAGAGAAAAAAGTGTGAGGACTACAATCTGCAATGTAGCATAAGTAATGAGGTCAACGGGGCTTTATGCCAAATACCAAAGCTTATTTTTGAGCATATCACTCACAAACTGTGAATTTAATCAGATATTCAATGCCACAAACTAATTTGTCACAATAAAAGACATGCAGGTGTTTCAAAGTGAAGTTGTCTTGAGAAAATGGTCACTTGAATGTAAGGTTTTAACCTCATCAATTTGTTTGGATTTGTTTACATATCTGAATATGTTCTTGTTATCTAGTTCTGCCATTAGCATTATACAAGGTGCAGGCTGTTGAGGAGGTTCACAATAAAATGTGTTAGATTGCCAAATTGATGGATTGCTGACTGTATTGATATAAGAGATTATAGGCTGTACCCATAATCAGTGTTTTGCTATTTATCAAAATAGATTTTGATGTTTGGAGATGCCATAGATTCTTGTTTTCTTTGAAAAGCCAACATCAATTAATAGTAATTCCATGTTCCTTCTGTAAAATGTATACTTCATTTTTCATGAATATTTACTCATTTAATTAAAAAAAGAAATGGTAATTAGGCTAGATCAAATTTGATTTTGGGGGTATATTTTTAAGGATAATATTTTTAAGCATTTTTTAATTTTTATAAATTTACATTTTCACAGTTGTGCAAAATTGTGAGTTTTAAGCCTTTTCCCTTCCAAATTAAATTTCCACAGTTGTAGAAAAATATGTGGGTCAGACAATAGTGGGGGTCAGACATTAATTATTTAATGACAGAAGATACTGAGATTCAAAAAGTTATAGCTTTATAACTATTAAAACACAAATTGTCAACATCACATATCCTCTAATAAATTCTCAAGTAGCATTTTTCTTACTTTGCTTATCTGTAAATTTCAGTTATCGTCAATTGACATATTTTTGGTTGGTTTGTGTATATGGTGAAATCAACATTTACCAATAAAAGTCTAATCCTTCCAAGCCTAATAATAGTATTTTTAACTTTTATAGAGCTTTGTATCCAAGGATCTCAAAGAGTTTTTATAAATATTAATTAATTAACCCTCATAACACATCTGTGAGATGGGCAAGCACTGACGTGACACCTCCAATTTACAGTATCATAGGGTACATCCATACTACCCGCCCGGATCGGCGGGTAGCAATCGACTTCTCGGAGTTCGATATATCGTGTCTCATCTAGACGCGATGTATTGAACTCCGAACGTGCTCCCGTCGACTCCGGAACTCCACCACCGCGAACGGCGGTGGTGGAGTCGACGGGGGAGCCGCGGACTTCGATCCCGCGCCGTGAGGACGGGTAAGTAGTTCGAACTAAGGTAGTTCCGTACCTTAGTTCGAACCCCCCCCCCATTGTAGACCAGGCCCAAGACATGGGGAGTTTAAGTGACTTGCCTTAGGTCACACACAGGGGCGGCTCCAGGCCCCAGCACACCAAGCGCGTGCTTGGGGCGGCACGCCGCGGGGGGCGGGGCGCTCTGCCAGTCGCCAGGAGGGCGGCAGGCAGCTCCGGTGGACCTCCCGCAGGTGTGCCTGCGGAGGGTCCACTGGTCCCGCGGCTTTGGTGGAGCATCCGCAGGCACGCCTACAGGAGGTCCACCGGAGCCGTGGGACCAGCAGACCCTCCGCAGGCACGTCTGCGGGAGGTCCACCAGAGCCGCGGGACCAGCGACTGGCAGAGCGCCCCCCGCGGCGTGCTGCCGTGCTTGGGGTAGAGAAATGGCTAGAGCCGCCCCTGGTCACACAGAAAGTCAGAAAGCACACCTGGGGAAAGAGTCCAGCTCCCTGAGTCCCAGCCTGGTGTTCCAACCACCAAAGCATTGTTCATCCATAAGTTCAGAGCGACTACTCTCAAACTGGAAGGAATGTTTTTCATGCCATCTCAGTACATTAAAGCCATTTCAGAGAACATATGAGAGGCTAGCGTATATGGCCTTCCCTATGCTGGCAATTTTCTCATTAGTAGTACCAATGTTGGGAGTACTAGTATAGACAGACTCGTGTCAGATGCCATGCCAAACATGGTTTGATCAGGATTATATCACACTGTTCCTATCTGGTAGAGCGGCACTAGAGGTAATTCTAGGGCGAGAAATTTTAAGAACAATGTTAGTGTGGACATAAATAGCCTAAGAGCTTGGATTGGGGAATTGCTTTTATTCCCATGTTTCAGCCAGACTAATCCATCAGTCATGAATCAGGCTTTCATTTACTTCAATTTTTATCCCCTCTCCCCATCCCTGCAGTCACTGACTTTTTAAAATAATTCAACAGAAAACAAACAAACTTTAAAACAAAATGTGATGAGACAATTTGTTTGTGTTCTTTGGACATATTCTTAGAAAGCACTTTCTTTAGCAAAAGTCAGAGCCTGGGTGGCAGGGGTGGGAGGATCTCTGCTCTAAAATACAAACATTTCTTTTGGTGGAATGGTGATATTGAGACTAAGGCATGAAACAGGGAGTCAGGAGAGCTGGGGCCTTTCTTGTTTAAAGTCATACAAGTCTGTGGAAGAGACAAATCACTTAACATTTCTCTGTTGTCAGTTTCCTCATCTGTAAAATGGGAATAATATATTGCGACTTCAAGGGGATTTTTTAGGCTAGATTAATGGTTATTGGTAAAGTGCTCTGAGATCAGTGAACTGAAGTGGCCTATTATTACTTAACACTATTGTTCCCTTTGGATGAAAAGCACCAGCAACTGTGTCCTTTGCTTCCTCACTAGAGAAGTAAAACAAATTCTACAAGTCTTTTTAAAAAAGGTAAATGTCCAGCCAACTTTATGCCCTACTCTTCCAGCCTGGAGATGAATTGAGATTCTAAATGTATAACGGAGGAAATGGCCCTAACAAAAAGCAAAAAAGAGAAAGAAAGGGTACAAGTTACATTCCTACAGAACCACAGGTGGCTTAATAACTACAGAGTTAGGCCCATCTCATGCAAACACTTATGCACGTGCTTAAATAGAAGCACATGAACAGTTTCATAGAAGTCAATGTAACCCAGGCCTGGTCTACACTACGGGTTTATACCGAATTTAGCAGCGTTAAACCGAATTAACCCTGCACCCGTCCACACAACGAAGCCCTTTATATCGATATAAAGGGCTCTTAATATTGATATCTGTACTCCTCCCCGACGAGAGGAGTAGCGCTCAAATAGGTATTGCCATTTCGGAATAGGGTTAGTGTGGCCGCAATTCGACAGTATTGGCCTCCGGGAGCTATCCCACAGTGCACCATTGTGACTGCTCTGGCCAGAAATCTGGAGTTGGATGCACTGGCCAGGTAGACAGGAAAAGCCCCGCAAACTTTTGAATTTCATTTCCTGTTTGCTCAGTGTGGAGCGCTGATCAGCACGGACTGTACGGGAGATACTGGATCTGATCGCTTTATGGGGAGACAAATCTGTTCTATCAGAGCTCCATTCCAGAAGACGAAATGCCAAAGCATTTGAAAAAATCTCCAGACAGAAGCCACAGCAGGGACTCAACACAGTGCTGCGTGACAAGCGTAACGGAAAGCCAAAGAATCAAATGGACGCTCATGGAGGGAGGGAGGGGGGACTGAGGACTCCAGCTATCCCACAGTCCCCACAGTCTCCGAAAAGCATTTGCATTCTTGGCTGAGCTCCCAATGCCTGAAGGGTCAATAACACTGTCCCGGGTAGTTCAGGGTATATCTAGTCAATTTACCCCTCCCCGCCCCCCGTGAAAGAAAAGGGAAAAAAATTGTTTCTCGCCTTTTTTCAATGTCACCGTATGTCTACTGCATGCTGCTGGTAGACGTGGTGCTGCGGCGCTGAACAGCAGCATCCCCTCCCCTTCCTTTCCTGATGGCAGACAGTGCAAAATGGTGGAAAACCGTCCTCATCATCCCGTTAGTGCTCCTGGCTGGCCTCGGTGAGGTCGGCCGGGGGCGCCTGGGCAACAATGGGAATGACTCCTGGTCATTCCCGGCAGACAGTGCAAAAGTATTGAAAACCGTCCTCATCATAGCAACTGGGGGCTGAGCTTCATCAGCCCCCCTTTCATGTCTAATGAAGATTCTGTACTGCCTGGACTATTATAGCAGTGGGAGGCTGCCTCCCCCTCATTTTATCTCACTAAAAAGTCAGTGTTTCTTATTCCTGCTTTCTTTATTACTTCATTACACAAATGGGGGGGACACTGCCACGGTAGCCCAGGAGGGTTGGGGAAGGAGGGAAGTAATGGGTGGGGTTGTTGCAGGGGCACCCCCTAGAATGGCATCATCATTTCTGCGGGATCTCTGGGGCTCTGACCTGGAGCGGCTGTGCTCTCTGGTTCTCTAGTACACTTGCCCCATATTCTAGGCAGGACTGACTCTATTTTTAGACAAAACATAAAGAAGGGAATGACCTGGGGAGTCATTCCCATTTTTGTCCATGCACCCCCAGCCGACCTCAGCGAGGCCAGCCAGGAGCACCTATGACAGCAGCAGATGGTACAAAAGGACTGATAACCGTCATCGCCAATTTCCAATTGCAAACGGTGCAAAATGACTGATAAACGTCATCACCAATTTCCAAATGCAGACGGTGCTATAGCTGGTAACTGTCTTTTTAACCTTGCAAAGGCAAATGAATGCTGCTGTGTAGCACTGCAGTACTGCGTCTATCAGCAGCATTCAGTACACATACGCTGACAGTGACAAAAGGCTAAACGGGCTGCATGGTTGCCATGCTATGGCGTCTGCCAGGGCAATCCAGGGAAAAAGGGCGCAAAATGATTGTCTGCCGTTGCTTTCACGGAGGAAGGATTGAGTGACGACATTTACCCAGAATCACCCGCGACACTGTTTTTGCATTGGGATCTCAACCCAGAATTCCAATGGGCAGGGGACACTGCGGGAACTATGGGATAGCTACGGGATAGCTACCCACAGTGCAACACTCTGGAAATCGACGCTAGCCTCGGTACATGGACGCACACCGCCGAAATAATGTGCTTAATGTGGCCGTGTGCACTCGATTTTATACAATCTGTTTTAAAAAAACAGTTTATGTAAAATCGGAATAATCCCGTAGTGTAGACATACCCCCAGTCCTGTCACAGCTTCCCACATCACATGTTTTTCTACAACAGAGGCTACTCAGATAACTACACTACAACAGGACACTGAACGTCTGCTTCTTAGACTAACTCTTTTTTTAAAACAATCTAAAAATCCAAATAATTGAATGTCACATATATTTTAACAGCTTTTCTCTTAAGTTTCTTCCTAATTTTTCTTTCCTTTTTGAAACATGGGAATAATTTTTGTAGTTTTCAAAATACCAATCTTCTTTCAGAGGTGTTATCCCCATTCCCTTAAACAAAAGACACTAGTTATCAAATATAATATCCCAAAAAGTTATGTTATCTTACATTTTCATGCTAATCACTCAGTAAACAGATCAATGATTGGGGGGGGGGTTGGGAGGAGGGGGAAAACTACAGCTCATTTTGTATTAATTCACATGATGTTATTGAAGGAGCCTGTTCAATGTAACTCAAAGAATTGACTTGAGCTGGTGTTCATCGTATTATTTCTGAGAATTGATATATGCAACAAAAGTTGAAATTGCAATAGGAAAAAATTGGTTGTTGCAGAAGCAGGTTTAGCCCACTTTCTGATCTGACATACTGAAAGAGAGAAGCAAAAATGAAGACTTTTTCCTCCCCCCCGGGTGAAGATATTATCAGTGCTATTAATAAAAAAAAATAAATACAGAAATAGATCTTCTAGGGCCACAGGCCTCTTTTTATTCCTCATGGGACTAGAGAAAAAAAGACAGGAAAGACAGGTAGTACATAAAAGTAAATATCAGATAACTGAGAAATCCTAGTCAATATATTTTTTTTCAGTCAGGCTATTTTTAATACACATAGTCCTGTCTCTTTCTAGGAGACATATGCTATAGGAAAGATTAGTTTTGCAGTGCCTTTTGCCTTTGTCAGCCTGCATCAAAGTAAATTTAGAGATGTGCTGACAGTTCAATACCTGTGATCAAGCTCTACCAGTAGATAAGAAGTGAAAAAAAATTGTTGAAGGCCACCCCTAAAACATTCTTGGTTAGCTATTTTTCAGGAATTTTATAAAAAAATAATTTGTTAAGCAATATAAAGCATTTGCTTACAAACTTCAAATGATATAAAGATCATCAACTGCCACACACAACTGTGAGGAAAAACATCCCCCTGCCAAAAAAATCTTCATACTCCAGCATATAAAATTGTAATGTTTGAGGTTACCGCATATTAGGTGTCCAAGTGTAACCTGAATTAACAGGATGCAACACAAGGGAGTGCACAGGTCACACTACTGAATTAATTGAATACAATTGCATTTTTGTTAACGTTTTTGTACTTGTTAAAGGTACTTAAAGAAGCCAGATATGGGCAAATGCCCATGTTTAAAGGTAACTGAAAGGCAAGCAGTAATGAGGCTTACACTCTGTCTTTATAAAAGGAAATTTTAAAAGGACAAAGAAAAGAGCACAAGGTTACTCTGTTAAAAAATCCCCACATATTCAAGGTTTAATTCTGTCCCCTCTGTAATTAACCCCCCTCCCTAAAAAAAACAAAAGCCCCTTCCATAAATACATACTGAAAACCAGCATTTTCTCCCCCAATTTAGCTTTCAGCATGAAAACCATTCAGAAAAAATTGAGACTCTTATTTTTTTAAAAGGTTCTGAAGGGTTTTTTAAGCCTCCTTGCAGCCTTCATGTACATGTATACCCAGAGACCTCTTTTCTCCCAATCAGCAGAGCTTGTCTTCCTCCAAATAGAGGTGAGTTGACAGCCCTGCAAGCTAGGATATCTACAGGCTTTAGATGACCACATACTCACTCTTTCTTTATACTTATTTGCAGACAGATGACAAATGTGTATCTTCTTCTCTGGTTACCTATTGCAGCCATAGTTCCATCCATTTGAGCAGCTGCTGCCGTTTTAGAGAAATAACTTAATATTCCTAAGGCCTGGTCTACACTAGGACTTTAATTCGAATTTAGCAGCTCAACCACACCAGGAAGCCATTTAATTCGAACTAGAGGGCTCTTTAGTTCGAATTTGGTACTCCACCCCGGCAGGTGGAGTAACGCTAAATTCGACATGGCTAGCTCGAATTAGGCTAGGTGTGGATGCAAATCGAACTTAGTAGCTCCGGGAGCTATCCCACAGTGCACCACTCTGTTGACGCTCTGGACAGCAGTCCGAGCTTCGATGCTCTGACCAGCCACACAGGAAACGACCCGGGAAAATTTGAATTCATTTTCCTGTCTGGGCACTTTGAATCTGACGTCCTGGCTGGACATCGGGGCGAGCTCCGCAGCACCTGCAACGATGCAGAGCTCTCCAGCAGAGGAGTTCATGTTATCTGTGAATAGAAAGAGGGACCCAGCATAGACTGACTGGGAACTCTTCGATCTGATCGGTGTGTGGGGCGAGGAGTCTGTGCTTTCGGAGCTGCGCTCCAAAACAGGGAATGCGAAGACCTACGAGAAGGTCTCCAAAGCCATGAGAGACAGAGGATACAGGCGGGATGCAACGCAGCGCCACGTGAAAATCAAGGACCCCAGACAAGGCTACCAAAAAATCAAAGCAGCAAACGGACACTACGGAGCCTGCCACCACTGCCCCACCAGTGACCGTGGACTCTGACGATGGGACAGTGTCGACGGACAGTTCCTCGGTGATGTTCGCGGACGGGGAAGATGAGGAAGGGTTTGTGGAGGACGAGGCAGGCGAGAGCGCTTACAACGCTGGTTTCCCCGACAGCCAGGATCTATTCATCACCGTCACGGAGATCCCCCAAGAACCCTCCCCGGCCATTAACCCGGACCCTGAATCAGGGGAAGGAGCAGTCGGTAAGTGCTGTAACCATGTTAACTTTTATTCTTAATATAACAGGAATCTTAACTGTGTGAAAAGGAGGTCTCTCTAGATATGGGGATAGAACAGAAATCATCCTTGGAGATCTCCACGAAGCTCTCCTTGCGTTAATGGAAAAGCATCAGCAGGAGGTTCCTGGGGAGAGCTGCCTTATTGGGTGCTCCGTGGTAGCACAGTTTTCTGCGCAAGGCTTTCATGAGGAACTCAGGGAGCACTGCCTCCCCGAGCACGGCTGCATCGGGCCCTGGTTCGTGCTAGCTTTCACGCAGCATGCGCTCTCTATCTCCTTCAGTGACCCTCCTCAGGGTGATCTCGCTCGGAGACTCCTGCATCTAATTAGGGTAATTACTGTAATTTTACGCCTGGTCCAAAGTATTTTTAAAAAATCTATGGACAGACGGCAATTCTGGGAAAACGGGCTTGAAATGATTGTCTGCCGTTGCTTTCCCGGAGGAAGGAATGACTGGCGACATTTACCCAGAATCCACCGCGAAAATGATTTGTGCCCCAGCAGGCACAGGGGTCTCAACCCAGAATTCACAGAGACAGCCTAGACTCAGTTAATTGTTCGCAAAAATGTACCTTTGCAAGGAATTCACTCCCTGTTTCCCATCTCACAGCTTCCACTGTCTCCAGACCTGCCACAGCATCCCCCTCGCAGAGGCTGGCAAAGATTAGGCGGCGAAAGAAAAAGACAAGGGACAAGATGTTCGAGGAATGTATGGGCTGCTACCTAGCAGAGGCGGACCAGCAGAGCCAGTGGAGGGAGACCGTCTCTCTGTGCCAGCGCTCACACAGCGAACGGGAGGAGAGGTGGCGTGAGGAAGACAAGCAGGCGACTGAAACGATGCTTGGACTAGTGAGGGAGCAAACGGACACGCTCAGGCGCCTTGTGAATGTTCTGCAGGACCGCAGGAGGACAGAGACACCCTGCAGTGTATCTGCAACCGCACTCCCCTGCCACAAGTCCCATACCCCCCTCACCGAAAATAATCAGGAGGAGGGGCGGCCGGGGACATGAATACTGTCACTGCACCACAGCACAGTGCTCAAGTACCCAAAAGCTCTCATACCCTACATTTGCCGAAGTCCTTCACTTCCAGACTCACAGTAGTCCCAATCCCAGTCCCATCCCCTAACTGTCTACTTAATTAATAAAAATGCTTTGCTGTTAATTACTGTTTCCGTTCTGTTTTTTCAAAGAAGACTGTGTTTGAATGGGGGGCGTGGGGAAGGGGGTGGTTAATTGCATAGGACAGTCACCTTTCCCAGGGTACAGACACGGGGGCAGGATCAGCAGCGGATCACACACACGGTGCAGTCAGTAGGCACCCTGGTCGGTTTTTGGAGGTGGTTTCCAGGATCTGTGTGGGCGGGGGAGATGTGACTTTGCAGCGGGGGAGGGCGGTTACAGATCTTATACAGTGGTCCTTGTCCTGGACCGCTGAGTCACGCAGCTGAGGAATCTGTATCCGTCCTCCTCCACCACAAGGTCACATATCCGCCCGCACACAGAATTCCATAAAGAGGGATGGCAGGCTCCGTTGAAAGAAGCATTCCGGCACTGCGGACTGCTCTAGGAGCAGGAGCCTGTCATTCCTTGAGTTTAGAGGCGGTCTTTACATCACCGCACACCCTACCCAGCACAGCCTGCGTCCCAGTTTCAACCCTTTCACGAAAAGTCATGAATAAAGAAACCTTTGTTAAGTAATAATGGGACATGTATTTTATTTTTACACGTGTGCTGGAAGTGGGGGTAACGGGTGAACGGGTATGTAACCGAAGAGGAGAGTCAACAGTAACTGGGTAAAGAAACAGGGGCAGGTTCAGCTTCTCTGTAAAGAAACTGAACAGTCACAGGTCACGCTGCTCGCTGCTCGCTGGTATTTGAAGAGTTCCTTGTCGCTGTCCCAGGCGCCTGTATAGGGCTTCATGAGCAAGTGCATTAGCGGGCAGGCTGGGTCCCCGAGGATGACTATAGGCATCTGCACATCCACAACAGTTATTTCGTGGTCCGGGAAGAAACTACCTTCCTGCAGGCGTCTGAGCAGCCCACAGTTCCTGAAAACACACGCATCATGAACCTTGCCCGGCCACCCGACGTTGATGTTTGTAAAACGTCCCCTATGGTCCCCCAGTGCTTGCAGCACCATTGAAAAGTAGCCCAATTTCTCAGCAGCTGACTGTGGAAGAGGTGGACGATAAAGTGCGAGGAGGAGAAAACGGCGATGATCGCAGCGGGCTCCATGCTTGCAGTGCTGTGGCGTCCGCGCTGTCACTGACCAGAAAAGTGCACGAACAGATTGCCCGCAGGCGCTTTCAAGGAGGGAGGGAGGGAGGTTGTGATTGATGGTTCAATGACGACACTTACCCAAAACCACCCTCGACACATTTCTCCCCCCAGCAGGCATTGGGGGCTCTACCCAGCATTCCAATGGGCAGCAGGGACTGCGGGAACTGTGGGATAGCTTCCCAGAGTGCACCGCTTCCAAAGTCGACGCTGGCCCCGTGAATGTGGACTCAGAAATTCGAATTAGTGTATTTACTATGGATACACAAATTCGACTTCATAAGGTCGAATCCACAAATTCAAACTAAGTTGATTCAAAATAGTCTTGTAGTGTAGACAAGGCCTAAGAATAGAGAGAGCCTAGTCTTCATCAATGCACAATTCTCCATTTTCATAAACTCTTACACAAAGGTAAACACTACAGCGCGTCGTTTTAATGTTATTTATGGCTCGTGAGAACTTTCTGGAAGGGGCTGGAGGGTCACTTGTTGCGAGTCAGATTATGGTAGGAGTTCCTCATACATAATCGTAATCGTGGACATCAGCCTTGGAACTCTCTCTGACTATGCCCTTAACTGGAACAAGCTCTTAATTTGTTTATCTTACTATTTCAGGCCTTAACAGCATGTTTCAGAATGGAAAATAGAGTGGGCAGTCTGTAATTTACAGCAGGCAGACTGATAAATGCATATTATTTGCCTAATCTCTTTTGGATAATACAATTGTAAGTCATTCCTCAGTGTGCTACATGCCTCCCTTGGTGCCCAATCCACAAAGTATGTGAGTCTGTTATATATATCAGCTGGATGCCTGTCCCTTTAGCTCCTGCTATACCGAACTCATGCTCTTAGCTGCTGAGTTCCCTGATTCAATCCCAGGTGTCAGTCAAGATGAATGGTGGCCATCACATACTGGAAGCTCATCTGAGATTTGAATTGTTGTGAACCTCAGATACTTGGGATGAACTTCCTCCGTCCAAAGTAGGTATGTAACCCACCAAAATGTGAACACCAAAATTAGGTGTTCTCCTTTGTGCACAATCCATAGAGGTCTGTAGCACTAAGCTGGAAAGCCAGGCTCCTTAGCTCAAGCTGTGGAAACATAATTTTAGCCCTGAAGGACCCAACTTCAATCGTTGGTGTTAGCCACAGTAGCGGCTTGTCAAACAAGGATATATTATACTTCTATTGTTCTGCAATTGTCCAATTGTGTTATAGTTGTTTGTCAAATATCTAATATTTTTAAGTTAAATAGGTCAAGAACTGGTGTTAAATGCAACCAAAAGAACTAACAATACAACATAAGGTACATAAGTGTATGAAGCATCAAATCAGAATACCTTGTTCAGAAATATATGTAACCATCTTTTGCCATTCTAGGGGCTTGAAAAAAGCAGCTCCTAGCAGCTAACACAGATAGGCAGAGGCCAGACGCTGGATAGAATGAAACAGAAACTGTCTCCCCAGCTTGAGTGTCAGACAAGCAATCATTGTGAGAACAGAGAAGACAAGGAGGGATTACCGGGTCAGAGGCCTGGCTGACATGCCAGGGCAACCATCTGTACGCTCTGGATAGCCTGCACATAGTCAGCACTCCCAGATATGTACATAGAGCCCAGACTGACACAATGTTTGGAGGAGGGTGGCTGGAATCAGCTTCCAGAAGCAGGAAGAGAGATATAGCCTCTATTGTCTTGCAGAGAAGGAAAGAAGGCTTCACTTTATCTCCTGGCCAAGAGGCACAGCCAGTCAAAGCAGACAGCTTCACAGGGTGTCCCGTTCCTCACTTAGCTGTCCTGGAAACAGTGGAACATCACAAAGTTGAAAACTCTTGGCACTCCATATCTCACTAGTTAGAAAAAGGCTCCAGGGAGAGGAAGGCCTGGTGTGTGAGTGCAGAGCTAGCTGAAGGCTCACCCAGAGTCAAAGGGGATTTTTGGCACAGCGCCACACACAGGTGAGGGTCAGGTCTGGAGTATGTTTGATTATTTACTGTACAAACTTCCCTTTGTTCGGTCACCTTATAAAGCTGCGAAAGAACTATATGTCCCTTTACCATTTGAGAGCTGCAAATAGACTCTGGGTTTGCACCCATTCACCTGCTTACTCTGTGTGGAATTTTGATCACATTTAATTATTAGAGGGGAGTAGCGGGGAAGTTACCCCGCTCCTGAAAGAAAAGGCTAGGCTGATTGGGGAAGCAGCCACAGCTGGGGCCATGCCCCCAATCAGGCCACAGCTAGCCCTATAAAAGGTCTATGAGACAAGGGCTGAATTAGTTTCTCTCTAGCTGTAGAGAGAGAAGGAGTTGACTGCCTGGGCAAGAAGGGGACTTGAGTAAAGTAGTACTGGGGAAAGGCAAGAGGAGCTCCAACCTGATAACTCTCCAGGCTGCAGGCCCTGTGCAAGGCCTACAGAGGTGTAGCCTGGAGTTAGGCAAAGGCAGCAGGCCCAAACCCCCTTTGTTAGTGATGAGCAGTTTATAGACTGCAGTCTGCCCCAGTGAGTGGGGGGTAGATGATGACTGGCAGTAGCCACTGAGGCAAGGTGGGATAGAAGATTGGGGGTTCCCTGGAGAGGAGAGATCCAGAGTGTGGGGTACTGCTGGGGCGGAACCCTGAGGTAAATGGCACCAGGGTCTGGGCAGGACATGGGGCCTGAAGCAGGTGAGCCACTGGCCTGCAGAGGGTGCTCTGGGCTGAAGTTGAGCTAATTCCCAGGAGCACCAGCAGGAGGCACCGTGCTGGTGAGTCTCGCTCGCTACAAGGGGATAATGCAGTTTAATACTGAACTGGCTTCTAAGAAAGCATTTTGGGTAACTTCAACAAACAAAAATGAAACATTTCAATTTTGGGAATGTTACAATTTTCTATTGAAATGAAACATTCTAAAAATCAAACATGTCAACATTTCTAAATCAAAGTTTTTCAGAATTTCCATTTCACAACTGCATTTTGAAATTTCAACTTTTCATTTCAATTTGGGCTGAAAACAAAAGTTGAAATGTCAGAATTTCCTGCAGGACAGAAAATTTGAATTTTGCTCAGCTCTGCCTTCTTTGAATTTAATTCTATTCTTTCCTCTAACAAAGAGCCCTCTATTCTTTTTTCATTCTCAATGTCCTAGAAGTCATAGGAGCTGTATATTCATTTATTCACATGGTCACTAGCTGGAGACAGTACACACTAACAATCAAGTTTAGCTTCAGCAAGCTAAGGACTGATGCCTGCTATCAGCTGAAAGCTCACAAAGAATCCAGGGTCTATTGCTCCTATGGGCCCAGAGACACTTGGGGTCTGTTTACACTGCGGTTTAAAATCTGCGGCAATGAGTCTCAGAGCCTGGGTCTAAAGACTCAGGCTTGCAGGGCTCGCGTTACAGCACTAAAACCAGCTGTGTAGATGTACAGGCTCAGGCTGGAGCTTGAAAACCTTCCCAAACTTCAGAGCCTGAGATTGAGCCCAAGCCTAAGCATCTACACAGCTGTTTTTAACACTGTACTGTGAGTCCCACAAGCCTGAGTCTTTAGACCCAGGCTCTGAGATTTGCTGCTGCAGGTTTTTAAACCCACTGCAGACATACTGTTAGAAAGGAGAAGCAAGTGACTTCTTTCCCATCTTGGAATCAGGTGTGTGTTACATATCACACACACACACACACACACACACACACACACACACACACACACACACACACACACACACACACACACAGCAGTTTTCAACAACTAACACCAAGTCTGTGCTCAAACCAAGCTCTTAAACATTCAGATTAATCCAAGGTACAGTAGAAGAATGAAAAGCAAAACCCAGATTTATTGCCTGTGACATAAATGTAAGAAAAACAAGGATGAATGCAATGTGTCATTTCCTAATTTGAAAGTTTCATCTCTTTTAAGCTAGAACTAGAAAAACATCTGATTCTGTCAGTTTATATTTCTGTACATCTGACTAGTAAGTTATTCATCCATAGGCAACACTTATTAGGATAGTCTACATTTCTAAGTTTAATTTTTCATTATTTTTTTCCACTTGTACCTAACACATTCCCATGTACTTGCCCTTAGTATTTTGTGTGTGATTGGTATCAAACTGCCACTATTTTAGTATATGTGATCCATATGTAAGTGCTTCAGATTTATGAATTAAGAAACAAGATTAACATTAGCACATCAGGATAGAAAGACATAAATATTTAATGTAAGGAAAAATGTCATCTCAAAAATACCATGTAGGAAAGACACTGAAATACAAACGAAAAGACCTTGTTTTCTTCAAAGATTCATCAATTCCAAGGGCAAAAGGGACCATTGTGATAATCTAATATAACATACCCTATGCCCATGCAAATGACTAGTAAGGGACAGTCTCATCTGGAAGTTGGTGGGTTTTGAAACACAACTCACTATGTACTTGGCTTAGATTTAGTGACAAATGAACTGAAAGAGTTAAGTTCCTGCAAAGCAATGATCAAATTCAGCTCCTAGCAAAAATGAGTGCAAGTTTCACCCCAGTCAATGGAAATTGTGCCTATTTACTAACAGAGCTGAATGTTGTGGTTATCCACATTCATCCAAACTTTTTGAGGCTAGAAATGAGGCTGCACACTTTGCAAGGACAGATTGACTTGAGATTTGCTGTTATTTCATGTATTTGTTTACATCAAAACTGCCATAAGAATAGCTTCTCTCATGATACTTCTGTTTTCAGTCTCAACTGAAAACAGGATTTTCAGAAAGATCTCTTATTAGTTTGTTTGTCAAAGTTTTTAAAACCTCAATAATTTGGTTGGAGATTGGTTCAGGTTGAAGGCCATATCTTATCTGAATTAATTTTTACATTCCTGTCTGAAATTTGCCTTTAAATAGAATCATAGAAATGTAAGGATGGGAAAGGACCTCAATAGGTAACTAATCTAATTCCCTGCACAGAGTCAGGACTAAGTATTATTTAGACCACTCCTGACAGGGGTTTCTCTAACCTGTTCTTAAAAACCTCCAATGATGGAGATTTCACAACCTCCCTAGGTAATGTGGTCCAGTGTTTAATTACCCTTACAATAAGGGAAGTTTTTCCTAATGTCTCACCTAAATCTCCCTGGCTGCAATTTAAGCCCATTACTTCTTGACATGTCCTCAATGGACAAGAAGAACAATTTATCACCCTCCTCTTTATAACAACCTTTTACTTATTTGAAGACTTATCATGTTCCCCCCTCAATCTTCTTTTCTCTAGATTAAACAAACCCAATTTTTTCAATCTTTTCTTGGAAGTCATGTTTTCTTTAATCGTTTTTGCTGCTCTCCTCTGGTCATACCCCAATTTGTCCACATCTGTGCACTGCACTTTGGGAAAGAACTGGACACAGTACTCCAGTTGAGATTGTATCTGTGCTGAGTGGAGGAATTATTTCTCATGACTTGCTTACACCACTCCTGCTAATGCATCACAGAATAATGTTCACTCTTTTTTAAACTGTTAACTCATATTTAGCGGATCACAAAATATAATCCTCAAATGCTTTTCTGCAGTGCTCTTTCTAGGCAGTCATTTCCCATTTTATATTTGTGTAATTGATTATTCCTTCCTTAGTATAGTACTTTGCATTTGCTCTGATTGAATTTCATTCTATTTATTTCAGACCAATTCTCTAGTTAGTGAAGATCATTTTGAATTCTAATCCTGTCCTCCACAGTGCTTTCAACTCCTTCCAGCCTGGTATCATCTGCAAACTTAATAAGTGTACTCTCTCTGCCATTATCCAACTAATTTATGAAGATGTATAGAATCAAACCCAGGACATTTTGCTGTGGGATCCCACTCAATATACCCTTCCAGCTTGACTGTGAACCATTGAAAACTACTCTTTGAATATGGTTTTCTAAACAGTTGTGCATCCACCTTTGTTTGTTAAGGCTATATTTCACATGCTTATGAGAAAGTCATGGGATACACTATCAAAAGCCTTGCTAAGGGTGAGATCTATGACATCTACTGCTTCCCCTCTATCCACAAGGCTTGTTACCCTGACAAAGAACAATATTAGGCTGGCCTGATATTTGTTCTTGACAAAGCCATGTGGATTGTTCATTACCTTATTATCTTCTAGGTGCTTACAAACTGATTGCTTATTTTCTCCATTATCTTTCCAGGTACCAAAGTTAAGATGACTGCCCTATAATTCCCTTGGTTGTCCTTATTTCCATTTTCTAGTCTTCTGGGATCTCCCTCATTCTCTACAAGTTCTCATTGATAATTGCTAATGGCTCAGAGAGCTCTTCAGCCAGTTCCTTAAGTATCCTACTCTGCTGATTTGAAGCCATCTAACTTGTCTAAGTAATTCTTAATTTGTTTTTTCCCTATTTTTAGCCTCAGATCCTACCCCATTTACACTGATGTTCATTCCCATATTCTTAAGTATATAAGGAATTCAATATCACATTTTGTGCCTTTCAATGACCTAGTCACACTGCAATTTAATGAGACCACCCAGAAACAAATGTGATTCATTTTCAAAGCCAAATCCCTCAACAAGTACTGTCCTATTGACATGATACAGATTTAAAAAAAAAACAAAAAACCTTCAGAGTGTGCTCAGTGGTAAAGTCCTGACCATATCCTAAATCTCATTGTATCCCTCACAACTACCTGCCCTCTATTTAGGCTCGGGATAAGGTATAACAGCTTTATTACCTAAAGCTCCATCTACTCCTAAATTGGGTGTGCACAGCAGAAACCCCCCTAATTTTGGTGGGGAACAAATGAAGAGCTGCTTCACTCTGACAGCACACCACTGGACGTGGTCAGGAATTTCCCAGTGAAACACTTGGTGAACCATAGGCAGGGTTCCACTGGAAACCTGAGTGTGTTCTCACAGCTAGCAAGCCTGAACTTATGTTCCATGCCTACAGGGCAGTCCTGCATGTCAACTGCTTCAGGGCTAGGGACCTCAGGGCTTCCAGGGTAGGCCTACCACGAGGAATGCTGAGGAGCCAGGGACTCCAGCACTTCTAGGGTCTGCAGTTCTACAGAGTTTTGAGCTTGGAATCCCTGGGGGCTCTCAGGGCTACCCTCCACATCAGGAAGCCTGGAATCCCTGAGAATGCTGGCTCAAGTTGGAGCTCTTAAAGCTTCCACATTCCTTGCAGTGGAGCTGGGAGCGTGGAAATTGGTGTTTCTGAAACAAAACTGTTTTGGAATTTCTGGTTCACAAGAAAAAATAGTTTAGTTCAGAAAATCTAGAGCAGAGAGAGAGTGGACTTGACTGGTGATATGCTCATGACATAAAAACACCATAACTGCTGACAATAAGTATTTTTCCAATATCTACTAACTATGCACTAAGAAACAGAATTTTCTGAATAAAACTCTCTGTAATTGTACGACGTAGTAACTCCCAGTAATTTCTCACACCAACAGCACTACTTTGTAGGGGGGGGGGAATGTTTCGTCCTTGGCTCAAAAATGGCTATCTACAATAGCAGCTTCTTCCCCAAAAGCCTGCAATCACAGCTGTATATAAGCAACTAAATGATGCTCATGAAAGGATTTAAGCTGATAAACTTGTAAACAGACTGGGGTGGGTTGATTAAATATCCTTTGGCCAGCAGGAAACAGCAATGTTCGGACTCCCAACTAGTCCACCACCCAGGGAAGTGCAAATCAGACTGATTAGTGGTCTTCAAAGTCCACCCCAGGACAACATTCCAACCAAAGCCAGTGACTTCTATGGTGGGGGAATTTGACTCCCACTATTTTCACTCTCAGTGGCCCACCAAATCATGAACGAACCAGCAGAATTTACATATGCATTTAAAACAACCCTTCTTGTTTCATTTGCTGCACTCACACTCATGCAGCATCTCTTCATTTTTGTCTTGATTCATGTTACTTAAAGCAATTTGAACAGTTCAGATAAAACTTGGATGTTTCTGTTACTGGGTTTTTAATATACTAGGACATCTATAAACTTATTTAACAATGGGAAGTGGTTAACCACCTTCTGTTAACACTTTATTCCCTTACTATATTTATTCTGTGAAGATCAAATCATTTAATGTTTCACCATTGTAGCACATATTTTAGGCTTCTATTTATTTATTTTCTACAGAGAATATAATACTAATTAAAAGTTCTGGATTAACAACACTGGAAAGAGAAGCCTTTTATCTGCAAAAAGCTAGAGCACAGATACTGGCACTGTAAGCTTCCCAATACTATCCTGCCAACATGTCACAAACAGTGTTTTAGAAGGCTGATCTATAGGACTGCTGAGGTTACTTATTCTCTACACCCATTCAACACAGAGTGCAATAAGTATTGCATATTAACTCTGATTGAGACATGTGCCAACTTGGTATTAAAACTGGGATCACCAACTCATTTCTCACAGGCCACTAAATTGCTGTCAGATAATAATCATTTTCAGTCAATATTGCTACAACTGAACCAAAATATAAGTGGTGACAATCTTTGTATCCCATGGGAAATCTCCTCATTCATCCTCTTAATCTCATGCAACTACTCAGTTAATTTAATTAACATACTATACTGTAGTGGGGCAGCTGTAGTGGGCCTTCGCAGACCGACAGCCAATAAGAGAAGGGCTTATTGGGAGCCAATCATAGCCAAGATTGGAGACAGCCAATCAGGGCTCATCTTGGCCCTATATAAAGGCTGCCCGGGAAGGGAGCAGTCAGTCAGGCCTTTGACAGGGGAAGGTCAGTCTCCAGACCTGGGAGACTAGCACCGTGGACAGCGCAGTGCTTGCCAGGCTCAGGGAGCAGAAGGAAGCTCTAGCCCATAGCCTGCCAGGCGGTAGGCCCTGTTGAGACGGGCGTAGCAGGTGCAAGGGGCCGTAGAGGAAGTGGCCTAGGGAAGTAGACAGATGAGGGGAGAGAAGGAGGACAGCAAGGCTGCCACCAGAAGGTCCCTGGGCCAGGACCCAGAGTAGAGGGCGGGCCTGAGTCCCCCCGCTCCCCCCTTGCAGTACATCCAGCTATCGGCTGTGGGGAGCAGCCATCACAGACTATGCCAGATCCCTGACAAGAGGGATTAGACTGTTGGATGTGGTCGCTGGGGCGTAGGAAGACTGCTGATCACACACACGCACACCCGGAACGGAGTGTGGATGGACTGAGGGGCACTGTTGGAGGGCAGTGGTCTGGAAGAGGACACCGCGACCTGGGGAGCGACTTGGGTTCAGATGCCAACCAAGGGCAAAATAATGGGCGGGACACCACAGGAGAGGCGCTCCACTGGCCTGAGCTAATTCCTGGAGACAACCAGTAGGAGGCGCTGAGGTAGTGAGTCCCAACCCTGTCACATATACATTAAAGGCCTAAACCATCTGAACACAGCAACATCATTTCACTTCTGGTATGATGTATTGTTCTAGATGAGCCCAGTTTGATACAAGTGTCCTATTGATTCTTAGGAATTTAAAAGATACAAAAAAGACTTTTCATTATTTCATATAAGGGAAATTCTTCCCTATAATGGGTATTTATTTTGGAGAGATTTGGTTGCCTCCTCTCATTATTTATTATTATTACTATTGTTATTATTAAGGACTCTTTAAACTGACAGAAAAAGAAACAACAAACTGAAATCAATTTACTATCTCTGTCAGATACACAGAGAGGGAAAAGACCAAAAATGCACATTTAGGTCAGAGTCAAGGGGCCTGATTCTCTTATCAGCTAAGTTTAAATAAGGAGAAATTCACTGAAGTAAAGGAACTACATTGGTGTTTGAAATGTTTTAGCAAATTAGCATTACATGATCTATTGTACTGTAATACACTGTAAATACAGCTGAAATGGGAACATTGTCATCCAGAGGTCTAACTTTCCAAATCTTGTTCTGGATGAAAATTCTATTTAAATTTCAAGCTTACATCTTGCAGGATATCACTACAAAGAGATAGCAAACTGCAGGAAAAAAAAGGATAATTTTTAATTTACCTTATAGACTGGGCTGAATATCAGAGAATGTAAGGATCAAATTGAACTACAAAGGAAATTGCAATCCCAGCACAAAAAACAAGCAAAGAATGAGTTCCACATACCTTTCCTAGTATCCTTTTTATTTTATTTTATTTTATTTTATTTTGGAGTCTGTTAAAAACATACCTTACTGGTGTAGGCAGTTAGAATGAGTGCAAATAAATATTGAGTATTTTTCATACAAATAATTTGTAAGGGATTTTTATACGAGGGTAATAATGCTATTTTGCAATAGTTTAGATAGGACAGACTCACTCACTTTGTGGAATCAATGGAGGCAGAGGTCCAAGCCACAAAGCTCAGAACTGAATACAAGTTTCCAAGTGTGGTATATCCTTGATCCAGGATATTTTTTTCTGAACCCTTCTAAGATGTATTTGACCAGCATACATTAATGGGGCCAAATTCAACTAAATTATACACATGTAAATCCAGAATAACTTCAGTGAAGTCAAAGGAATTAAAATTGGTTAAGTGAGAGCAGAATTTAGCTCATACTACAAGCCTGTAGATGTTTCCTGTACAGTCTTTTTCTCTAACATGCATTGCATATTTCCAAGTTCTATTTTAAGTAGACTGGTACAGCCAGGCAAAACACTTTGAGTATCCATTAATGACTAACTAAGTGCAAAAATTCAATGGACTATTAATGGAAATATATGCAAAATGCATATGAACAGTACATTAATTCATTCAGATTACTATTAACACCAAACATTCATAATGTTGCATATTTCAAATAAGTTGTTAACCTAATAAATTTGGTAAACATATAATAATTTAAATCTTTTTAAAAATGCTTTGTTTTGACATATTAGTTGTCAGACATTTTGTAAGTGTTAGGAAGATTAATGTTCCTCTTCTAAAACATTGGCCTATTTCACAACAGGGTATATTACAGAGCTTTGGATACTGAGAAAATGTTTAAAGTAACTTATTGTACATCAGATTATAAAATATTCATAATTTTTGTACACTCTAGTTCTTTTTTTAGGTTAAAAAAAGTCCTCCTATAAGGTATGGTTAAGGCTCCCCCTTCCTCCAATTTGTCATAATAAATAAAGCCTTTACAGCTTTCAGAAATCTATCCCAAGCATATCTGGTCATAAATGGGAGTATTTAGAAAATACATGATATGAGATCAGACTTGTTATTGAGTCTCTCACGTACACTGCCTGAGTCCTGTGCCAACATTGTGTCAACAAGGAGGTATTTATTTTATTGAACCTTTCCGCTCATCTATGGGCTTCCTGTTAATGAGATCAATACCTCTGTCTAGTGGCTTAATGGTTTAAATTAAAGATCATTTATGGTAACATGATGTTATCCCTCTTCTTTTAAATATTCCTTTCTGTATTCACCATTCAGCCCCAGTTTAGTTCAGTTTGTTCATATTAGCCATGCATATTTATGTGTAGAAGCTATTTGCTCTATGTTTAGTCACAAACTGTTGGAGAACAGACTAGCGAAACAGGAAGATCAAATGAGATTATGTTCAAAGAGCCTTTTTACCTTTCACTATCTTAGCCTTGCTGTAATTTAAACATTTGTTTGTTTAAATATGGATGGCTACTACCACTAGTGCTGTCTTCCTCATATGTAATGTCTCCTTTCTTTAATTCCAATTGGCAATGCTTTTTGACAGCTTTCCTGAAAGTCAGTGGTGCAGGGTAGTCTGCAGCATGCAAGTGTGAGTAAGGAGAAGCTAAATCCAAGCGCTGCACTTCCACATTTAACCATCTAAATAAAAATGGATAGATTTTTCAGAGCATGAACAATTCATAATGAATTCAATGAGAGCTGTGGGTGCTCAGTACCTCTGACAATCAAAGAAACTTTTATTTAGGTGCCTAAATGTGGCCTCTACATTTCAATAACCACTGTTAATTTTTTTGCCATACTATATTTACAGTACACTGCACACAGAGTATTAGTCAGGGAAGATAAATGATACAAATTTATCTGGCATTGTTTGTTCCATTGTTTGTTTATTGCCTGATTACAGTGAGACTCATTACAAAATTCTTCTCTAATTTGCACAAATCTGCAAAAATGGCATAGTTTTGAATTTTCATTGTCCTTGTTTTCCCAACAGCTTGTATAAATGACCAAGGTGTCCCATAAATCTGAATAAAATTGTCACCATGCTGCCTTTATAGAGGTCAGTGAAGCTGTCTGCTTAATGGATGTCCTTGATATCAGTTCTATCATGCTCTCTTTGGTAAATATTCTTATTTTTGAGTTGATATAATGATTGAATTGTATACTACCTAATAAACAGAAATAGCCTGGCTATGTAATTTGTCCTAGTTTTATCAGTAGACTTGAAGCGATTTGAAGAAGAAAGATACAGTAAATAAATACATTAACCAAAAAAATTGTCAATCTTAAGCAAGCAGTAGCTTAAGAGGCCTTGCTTCAGAAGCTATCATTCATTATTAACAGATTTTCTGTTTACCACTCTATCTTGAACCTCTCCTTTTATGGAAAAAGTTATTAAGAGGGTCGCAGCAGGGCAATTTAGGATTCATCTGGTTACTTGGATCCTTTCCAAGCTTGAGTATACTAATTTAATTCCATTTTTTCAATATCTGTGTGCCCCAACAGCCTTCATGTGGAATTCTATTCCATTCTTCATTCAATTTTAGGGTTTCCCTTGAAGACAACTCAGTAGCTTGAATATAGAGAGGTCTGTCTAATTAGTAGAGTGGGTTGCTGTGAGCATGTAACACCTGAGCTCTGTGCATTACAGGGGTGGCTACAGTGGAGATGGAAGTGTCCATGCTGTGGAACTCATTTCCTTTGACAATCCAACAAACACATACTCAGTCTGCTCTCTCAGCGCACAGAGCAAAGACCTCTGGTCAAGCATTTTCTCAATACTGGACTATCACTATTTTTTTTTATTGGAACAGTTTGGGGTTTTATAAAAATTGATTTATATGTTCTGCCTATTGTGAGCAGATTAAGTTAATATATGTACTAGTGCTGGTTTAAAAATGATTTTTTTGTGAAAAGTTGTCACATTTTCATAACATTTGGACCACTCCATACGTGAGACTTCAGCAGAGCAGCCTTTAATAGCTAAAGGCTATTCTGCATGAAGCATGATGAAAGCTGTAAGCAAGTGAACAAAAAATGTGGAGAATACCGTTTTTAAGAGTTGGACCTGGTAGAGAAGCCACTGGTGGAACTATATTCCCAGAATATGAGAGCAACTAGAAACTCAAGCCCACCCATCCTTGGAGAAGAGGTAAAATAAAGTGACAGTGATATTGAAGCTCCCTCGTTTTCTCAAGCCACTTTCCCCTTTCAGTAGCCAGAAGGAATTAAGGGATTTTTAATGTGTAAATTACATACAGTAGCAAATCCTACTTCTACTTCCCTACGTCCTCTCAGTTTGAACATCACTCGACAGTGGAACTGAAGACATTCCAATGTGCAAGGAGGGAGTGGACAGGATTCTGGGAGAGAATGCCATGTAGGGTGTGTATACCATGTATGGCATGGAACTCAGCTCCACAGGGGCCTCTATGTGACAGCATGCAGAAAGCAGGGCATGAGCAGGCTAGGAAGGGAGATCACAAGGCGTACTCCAGACATCAGCAAATCAGTTCTGTGGTCACTGCTTGGCATGGAGGACGGATTCCTTCCCTTCCCCCACATATGTTCCCATTGCTTTTTACTCAGACCAGGTACCGAGCAGAGGATTTGCCATTTTCATCAGACATTACAGTCAATCTCTTCCTTACTCATATTAATGACATTGATGGGACTTGCAAACATGGATTGAGGGCAATGTCTTACCCATAGGCTTTACATTTGTGTTTATAAACCTAATGGTTCTTCCTACAGACAAAAACCTCGTGGGAACATTAGCTCTATTGCCAACTCCAAACAACATGAGTCAAGCCCCCAAAACTCATGACTGAAAAACCACAATTTGTTTTTCAAAAATAAAATTTGGGTTTCTTTTTCTTTTGATGTTTTTTGACCCTTTAGTTTGTCCTCAAGTCACCCAGCATTTCTTTGCAGCCATGAGAACTAATAACTTGGTTAAAAACAAAACCAACTCCCCTTACCCCTGAGATTCTCATGTTATCCCATGATTCCAGGATCTGGGGTCTTAAGAGGAACACACTATCATGAGATTTATGATAAAATTGCAACTGTTGGCAATGCTGCATTAGTACATCACACATTCTCAGATCAGATAGTAGATCTACCTCAGGTTAGGGATGACTAGCTGTTTGTTCCTTCCCCTATCTTTTTATCGCTTAAGTAGTTCAGAACAACAGGCACTGTAGAAATGTAAGGTCATAAAGTGACTCTCAGATGGAAGTAAAATAACGTTGATAATTTTCAATAAACTGAAAAGAGTATGTGCTTTCCTCACCAAGTGTATTTCCACTTCTCCACAAGGATAAAATACTGTTATTCGGATCAATCTTTATACCCCGAATGGTGGTCACGGACACTGAAAACTAGCATGGCAACAGTCACATTGATTCCAGACTATAGCAAGATAAGTGCATTTATTGCATACTGATAAGGCAGTTACAAATCCAAGTGTGCACTCATCTTAATTTCAGAATATTCTGACTTCAAGTAAATTGTTTCAATATGTCTAAGAGGCAGGTGTTTGTGTCCAAATTCCCTCTACCTCCAACACTTCATATGAAATTACTGAAATATTTGCAGCTTCTTCCTGTGAGATTACACAATTTATTTATTTTTTCTGTTCTACTACTAAACCAGGGGTGGGCAAACTATGGCCTGCGGGCCATCCTGCCTGGCCCCCGAGCTCCTGGCCTGGGAGGCTAGCCCCCATCCCCTCCCCTGCTGTCCCCTCTCCCCTGCAGCCTCATCTTGCTCGCTTTGCCGCCGGTGCAATGCTCTGGGTGGTGGGGCTGTGAGCTTTTGGGGCAGCGCAGCTGCTGCAGAGCCTGGCCTGACCCGGTGCTCTGTGCTGTGCGGTGGCGGCGGCTGTAGGACTGCCAGCCACCAGAGCTCCAGGCAGCATGGTAAGGGGGCAGGGAGCAAGAGGGGTTGGATAGAGGGCAGGGGAGTTCGGGGGAGTTGTCAGGGGGCAGGGGTGCAGATGGTGGTCGGGGGCGAAACGGGGTTGAATGGGGGCAGGGGTTCTGAGGGGTAGTCAGGAAGGAGTGGGATTAGATGGGGCAGCAGGGTGCAGTCAGGGGACAGGGAGCAGGGGTGTTTGAATGGGGCAGGGGTCCCAGAGGGGCCGTCAGGGAACAGGGAGGGGTTGAATGGGGCAGGAGTCCCGGAGGGGCGGGGACAGATAGGAGGTGGCCCTTGGGCCAAAAGGTTTGCCTGCCCCTGTACAAAACACTGCTAAAGACATTCTTTCTAATCTAGGAAAAGCAAATGGGCTAAGGTGAAAAATGTAATGTAATGCCTTGATATTTTTCATATTTCACATGGTTTCCAATTATGGTTAGATAGCTCTAAACCATAATATTTGTGGGTGGAGATAAACCCATTGGGGGAGTATCTATAGAAAATACACATGATGTAAATTTATCTGTCCACTGGATATCAATGTTGCTCCATACAAATACAAACAATCAAATGTATCTGAGAAGAAATAATGAACTGAATGATTTATTAAGAATTTCAAGGGGGAATAATTTAGATATTTCTAATTAACAGCAGATATACAGTGACATTTTTCTCTTTTAAAAGCGACTTAGAGTGTACAAATCTAAAGCTCCTTTACACTCCCAATCACACTAAATAAAAGATTGTCGTATTCTTATTGGGCAGCATTCATTTATTACAATAACGGCTTATTAGTAATGGACAAAATTTGTTTATTACTATAATTTAAGTTCAGGTTTTCTAATTCTTCTCTTGGTTTCAAATGCAGAAATATCTAACTGTGTTCTTGTTTAGAAATGCCTTATACTAACAACCAATTTGTCAATTCCCTCTATGGAGAGTCTTATGTAGAGCATGAATACACAAGATCAGGAGGAGAGACACAGAACACATTCAGGATTTCTATCACATGTAAAGGGAAACCAGTTCACTCATTTTCATTCATCTTACTGTAAAGAAGTGAAATTCTATGGCAGCATTTTTCATTACTGTGATTATCATCAAACATTTATATTGTATTGAAAAATGTTGGGTGATAGTTTGACAAGGCAGATAATGATGGTGATTTTCTAACATGAATATTACTGTTGTGCCAAGATGCCAACTAGATTGGGGCCACAATGTAATAGGCTATTGACAAATGATGTTTCCTTCCCCAAAGAGCAAAGAGTGTAAAAGATAAGACTTAATTTAGATGAGTTGGGGCGGGGGTGAGAAAGACAGAGTTAAAAAAATGGATGTGCATATTCCTTAGCCAGTCAGCAGTAATAATCACAACTTGCCATTATTCAATTGTAGTTTACAGTATATGTTGTAAAGAGATGTGTTTTGACGAGGAACTTGGAGGATAAGATGGTGGCTTTCCAGATTTTGACTGGGAACTTTTCCCATATAAAGGGTAGCATAGGAGCAAGCATGGAAGTGTGTGTTGCAAAGTTGAGAATCAGGCAATAGAGACTGGAATTCTCTTTGCTCTGACCACTTTGTGATAAAAACTAAGGTCAAATAGTAGGGGAGGGCTAAATTGTGAATGGTTTGAAAGAAAAGGCAAGTGCTGGTGTCTGATGTGTTGGTAGAGGGAGGGTGACATTGTCAGAGCAATGAGTTAGGAAGAAGACCTTAGCAGCAGCTGACTTTTGAATGGATTTGAGGCGGGATGAGGACTCAACATGATTCTGGAAATCAGAAGAAATGTTTCCATTGCCAGACTGGTGGGTGTTGTGGGGTTTGGTTTTCCTTCCATAAGTAGCCTTCAAGAAGCACAGTGCTGATGTATCTAAAGTAGATACTGGTTTGTTTACTTTTGCCACAAACTGAGGCATGCTTATGACATTGAGCCCTTTGTGGCAACAAGTATCCCAAACCTGAGTACAGAGCTGGGATGAGAAAATCATACTGTGTTCAAGATTCTAGGAAGAGTACAGACACAGATTTGAGGTGTGCCTTACCTCGGCCCTTACTCTTTCTCAGAAATTGGCTGGGGGAGTGAAGCACATAGATGTAGAGCCAGATACAGGATTGCTAAAGGATTGTGGTGGCCAGATTTTACTATTGATGCAGAAATGATGTTAATAAAATTATTATATTTTTTGTTGGTCATTAAACTTTCAGGTGCCTTTACTGAAGCTTGCCTATTACCATTACTTTGATACATATGGTGCTTGGAGAAGGGCACATTAATATATTATTTTTATTTAATTATATCAAATATAAGCAAAGGAATTCCATCAGGCTTCTACTTTATCTCTGAAGGACAAGAAAATGTCAGGAAGATTACCCCTCTTTAGCCATCAAACCATGTTTATTATTCCTAAGAGTGTTATACAAACTCAGAAAAGCTGTGTTTTAAATGTTACCTTGTTTTTATGTTTATACTATTTTCTTTTGTGCTGAGTTTAAAAGATATATTATTAGCTATTGGAATTTATCCTTTGTACAAAATATTTAATAGAAGTTTAATTGTTATAACAAACAGATTTTTCACTTTAAAGAGCTTAAGTCAAGAGACAACAAATCCCTAAGAGTGTCTTGTCTAGACCAGGGTACCTCAAAATGGAATGTAAGAATGTGTTATTAGAGCAATAAATCTAGGTGACAAAGTGGGCTGTACCTACCTTCTTCTGCCTCTTTCTTTCTTTGTTTTTAAAGAAAACCTTGTTTTCTAAACACTTTAGCGAAAACACATGTACTTGGAAATATTTTAAACCTTTTTCTTTATTTCCTAAATGTTGAAATGGCAAACACCCTTGTGAAATGCATACTTGCAAATATTCTAGCTAAATGCAAATCTCCTAATAAAATTCATAATATCATTGCTATGTAAATGATTAAATGTGTTATGTACCAACATGGAATTTAATAACCTTGCTTAATGAATTACTAACGTCAGATGCCATTTGGGTATAGAATATGTACATTAATGGGGAATTAATTAATTATGGGCAATGCTCAAGCAACTCTCACCCAACTCAAGGAGACAGGACCCTCTTACATCTTTCCAAAAATTGTCATGTAGACTCAACAACTTCTTTAATAATATGTAATATAAAGACTCTCTTTAAGAATTATTTAACATTAAAACAGTATTTTAAAAACTTTTTATATAAGGAACAGAAGTGTTTGGACTTTTTTAAAATAGAATTTCATTTTCTGTCAAACTCTAATAAAACTGAAAGAATATCTCAGAAAATGGACTGAATACAAAGAAAGAGTTAAAACTAACTTTAAAAGTTATCTGGTGCTTTCCTGTCACACAAAGAACAAAAGCATATGCAAGCCTGCATATTCAGGTGCTAAGGTTGTCACCTAAAGATATGGAACCAATAAAAGAGTGATATCAAGCAATTCTGAATTTAAATAAACTGGAAGAGATGTGTTTTCTTATAATTTTCTGGGAAATAGGAAGGAGAAGAGTATAAAAACCTCTCTAGTGAGCACTCCTCATTCACTCATACTGCTACCCTGCTTAAACAGCAAGCACTCATCAATTGATTCTGTCCATCTCTACCAGCATGCTGCCAGGACAGTTAAGAAAAAAAAAACAGAGAAGACTCAAGAAGAGACCAACTTAAAGAAACCTTCCCAAAACTGCAAGATGGATTGATGAGATAAAATTAACCAAGACCCTGCCATGAGATTAGATTTAAAAGTCTTGCTATTATTTTATTGGGATATGTAAGTGCTGTTCTAATTTAAAATACTGCACAGTTTCTCCAGTTTATCAGTTATAGTTAGACCATGTATTCATGGAGAGGAGACAGAGACTAAACATTGGTAAACAGAGAAATAGCAGTAATACTGGCTTAACTGGCCTTTCTCAAGACAGCTCTTTAAGTGGCTTCTTCTAAGTAACTGATTTAAATACCTACTTTAATTTAGTAGGATTTAATTAAGATTCCTTATTTTGCCCATCTACAAACTGACTACTTATTATTAATACCTAGACAGGTTTCACCTGAACTTAAATTATTTTTGCCCCCACACAAACAGACTGGACTCAAGATAATTTTGGGAAAATATATTATTTTGTCTTAATTTACTAAATGAAGAACACTCCTACAGGTAGTCCACACTCAAAGGTGTAATCTCACCTAAAAGCTCTCCACAGAGACCATGCAGAAGGGACTCTAACAGAAGTAACCAATTTATCATTTGTGTTCTGGCATTTGGGTTATTTTGTTTAATATTTTCTTTTCCCTTCTTTTAGAATAAAACAGTCATGGATAATAACTGTGAGTATTTTACTTTGGTCCTGATCATGGTATTCCCTAAGTTATATAAAGGTATGTACATGAATGCTAATAAGCTAACCAGAGATCATCCCAACCTTAATACGGACTCTGGCAGGAACTGCCCTTCCACACCCCACCAGATTAAAACAATATTTGAATTCCATACGTTTTGTCCAGGACATTGAAAGATATTGTCAGTCTGTCACACTCAACACTTAGGTTCTGTTCCATCTCAGCCACTGACTCACTGCAACCTTGGGCATATCAATTCATCTCTGTGGTTCCCCTCCAACACTTTGTCTCAAGGTTGTGTAGTAAAGCAGTAAACCTGTTGTCTGTAGGATATTTGTCTCATTTATTGCAGAATTTGGGAAGTGCGTACTATGTGTAGTACTGGGGGCAGGCAGATCTAGGCCTGCTCATAAGTAAAGGCCCACCCCGTCAAGAGAAGAGGAACCACTGAGTCCAGGCTACAATTGATTTCTGGGGACAAAAAATGAAGAAATAGGAACAGGAGTGAGGTCTGAGGTAAATAATCAAGGATCCAGAGGGTGGCACTGAGCACAGAACCCTGGACAGTGCCCAGTGCTCCTCAAAGGCAGGGGCAGCTCTACCTTTTTGGCCGCCCCAAGCAGTCATGCGCGGGAGGCGCCCCGGAGCCGCAGGAGCAGCGGACCTCCCGCGGGCATGACTGCAGAGGGACCGCTGGTCCCGCGTGGCTCGGCTGGACCTCCCGCGGCTGTGGACGGTTCGCGGGTCCGGCGGCTCCGTTTGAGCTGCCGCAGTCATGCCTGCGAGAGGTCCAGCCGAGCCGCGGGACGAGCGCCCCCTCCGCAGTCATGCCTGCGGCAGGTCCAGTCGTCCCGGGGCTCCGGTGGACCTCCCGCAGGCATGACTGCGGCAGGTCCGCCGGCACAGCCTGACGCCCCCCCCTCCCGGCGGCAGGGGACGGGCCGTTCCTCGGCTCGCAGCGGCAGGATGAGCTGGGGCCCCAGCCTTTTGCCGCCCCCTAGATTTTGCCGCCCTAGGCACCAGCTTGTTTTGCTGGTGTCTAGAGCCGCCCCTGCTCAAAGGTGTCCATGGAGTCCATATGTGCCTGGAGATGTGAGCTGACAAGGGAGTTGACATAGGCCCCACAGTCACAGAACACCCTGCCCCCCCATCCAGCTGCCTCCCCTGGAATGATAGATGGTCATTTTGGCCAGTGCCAGGAGGAGGTTGAGAAGGAGGTCCTGTGATTTTGTGGGACCACAGATGGGGTGTGCATAGATCAGGAGTTGTGGGAAAAATTGCAGCCAGAACCTCAGTCAGAGGTTCTGGAGAGGGTAGAAGAGGGGCTGCAACCTGACATACCCTACATCGATGTGCATCATGGTCTCCTTTTTGCTGTAAAATGGACAGGTGTTAGGGGAGTTCATGAACCATGCCAGGTACATGCCTGAGCTCATGGCCCCATGGAGGAGCCACCAGCTAATATCTCCAGCGGGTGTGGAATCACAATGGACTACAGGCTGGCCCACCAGGGTTCCTCACCCTCCTCATGTGTAGAGGTAGGATTTTATACTTGTATTAAAGGCCATAGTTTATCCTGTCAGCCACCCTTTTTGAATAGCAGAAAGGAATGACCATTTGGGGCATTGGTAGAAACGCATCTGGCAGACTGCCAGCGTCTGTACTGATGTTAAGGCAGAGACAGACAAGAACAGTCCTTATGACTGATTATGGTCACCCTTTGTTTTATGATAAGTTGTATTATAAAAGATGGGGTCTTGTTTCCTATATGCATTATAAACTTCCCTCTAGCCATTTCTTTGTTTTAAGGTTTAGTGAGTAAAAGACAGGGTCGTGTATTGTGTCTATGTTAATTAGATTAGAGGAATGCTGAAGGCCCATGCCAAGCCACAGCGTGAACAGCTTTGATTACAAGATTTAGTGTGGTTTAGTTTCTAATGCCTTTCTTGCTCAATATAAAACACTGCTGTTTGTATACCTTTGAAGGTCTCTGTAAAAGACTGTTTGTGTGAACGAGGAGTGCATGCATCAGGAAAAGGTATAGTGTGAATGCCATTGTCGGAGCCATATGATCAAGGGAGGAGGAGTGATGAAGTTTAACAGACTTATCCATGCCAGAGAACCATCAAGGTGCATCCATGACTGAGGAAAGGCAGATTGATGACCTGGAGGTGGAGGCTGGCACCCTTAAAGACAAGACAATTGATTAAATCAAAAGGACAGGATGGCCTTCTTGGAGGTGCTTTGGAATGATAACATCAGAAGATAACACCGATTAAGGAGTAACTGGTCACAAACTGACACAGCAAAATCCATAGACTACAACAGAGAAAAAGGACTATAAGAACAAGGTGCTTTGCCATGGGATTTTGGGTTCATCTTGCCACAACTCCAGGAGCATTGGATCGCGACTGACAGAGCCCGGCTCCCCTCTGCGACCAATCTGGCTGGCCACTAGATTGATCCAGGCTCTGCACTGGTAACTATAAACATCGACTGGCAGGACTGTGTGTGTCTGTGTGTGATTGAAAAGCATATGCTAACTGCTGTATTCTCAATAAATGTGGTGTGTTGCCTTCTCCCCTATAAAAGATCTCATGTGCTTTGTTTGAGCATAACTCATGTGACAGCAGGTCCCACCACTTGGTGTCAGGGCAGGACATGAGAGTGAGGAAATGGATGGTATGAAGCATGCACATGTACAGATGTTCTCTGGCTGTAGTTCAGAGGAGGACAAGCTAGATATTGTGCAGCTGGCTCAAGTGGCAGGTCGGGGACAGGCCGTGGAGGCTCTCATGGCAAGGGCCCACTGACAAGTTCCATAGGGAGAAGGGTCGACAGGGACCATCTTTCCGCAGGACCCATTCAAGGAACATGAAACAAGCATGAGGCAAGTCTGCCCTCACCTTCCTGGTACTGGAAGGTGTGTAGTGAATGAAGAAGGAAACAGAAAGTACAGTCTTATCGTCAAGGGAAGAAATGAATGCTGCCTAGGGAACTGGACTCTTTCTCTGTCTCTACCACAAAGCTCTCATGTGATGCCAGACAAGTCACTTACACCCACATTCTTCCTATGTAGTCACCAAGTGTGTGTTCCTCATTTTCTGGGTGCTGGACTTCAGAATGATCACTCACGCTACAAATGTATTCAATGGGTGCTTTGCTTTGAACACATGAAGTGATATGTAATGCTAAGTATTCTGAAAAAAAAAATCAGGTAACCCAAATTAGTAGGAAATTTTGATCTTAATCTGTCTATTTATATGTCTATCCAGCAGCTGGGAAGTGTAATTTCCAGCTCAGGTACACATACATGTGCTAGTTCTGCTTGAGATAGCACACTAAAAATAGCAATGTGCCCACAATGGCACTGGCTGAAGCTCAGGCTTGTATGTGCCCAGGAGGCCTGGTAGGATTGTACTTGGGGGGCTAGCCAAAGCACCACCTGTGCTGCTGCAGCCACACTGCTATTTTTACCGTGTTAACTCGAGCAGCACTAGCGCACATACACCTACCTGAATTGGGAATTACACTTCCCATCTGCCCTGTGCCTTAATTCTCCATCTGTAAAATAGGAATAATACCACCCTTTCACTTGATAGGATATTGTGACGATAAATTAATAAATGTTTGTGATGCACTCAGATATGGTAAGTGGCAAAGCAAATTCCATGAGGAAATTAATAATTCTGTCTTCACAGCAAGGTTTGAATAGTGTGCAGTCAATGAGGTGAGGCCACACATTGAATGAAGAAGAGAAAACAAAATATTGAACAGCTGCTCATTAAGTGAACATCATGTATTCTGCATTGAATGAGGGAGGAATTCTGTGGAAGAAATAATATACGGTCACGTAATTAAAAACTGTACCATAAAGAATATGCACAAGCTGGTTGAATTACAGTTGCATTGGCAACCTTAATTTTGGCATTTCCTAACTTTTCAGTGATTGATTTCGCAACCTTACTAATATTTTTACATATTTGAGTGTAATAATGCTTACAATGCCTAGATCCAAAGGTGCTCTGTAGTTTAACTGATTAATGTTTGTGAAGCATGTTGAGACCCAATGATGGAAGATGCTATAAAAGAGCTTATAATTATAAAATTCCAGTCTTAAGCCAAGCAGAAAAATGTCTGATAGCTCATTGTGCTCTTGCCTCTCAGACCCAAGTTCAACACTAACCTGAATTAACTTTGCATCACATTTTGAGTTGGATCTGTTTGGGAGTATCATAGAATAGGAGACAAAACAGTGGAGTTTTTGCTTCAGTAGCTTCCGTGAGGGAATTTAAACTAACATCAAATTAGGACATGAAAATAATCTTATAATTATCCCATCATTTTCAATACAATATTTTTAATTACTGAAGCTGAAGAGAGCGACTTAGCAGATTTACAGGGAGCACATTTTTTCCCAAACTCCTGCTGCTACAGAATACAGTAAATGATCTGGCAATCTGTACCAATTACAAGCCAATAGTCTTTAGGAACATACGGTGCTGTTAAAAATATTTTTAAATAAACTTCAATAAACTGCAAGTTTAAATTTTTGCTCTAATTTTCAGGTTTCTAATAACAGAGTACTTCAGTCTTATAAATCTTAGAAATCTAATTAGACAATGTTAAGTTCTCTCTAGCTGAAGTCACAGATGTTTCATACTGGGAAAATCAGCAAGCCCCAGGGTTTGTTTGGTCTAGAGTAGTGTCAAATTTTCATGGATAATTTAATAGATAATAACTCTAATTCTTTCCCGTAAACCAAGATATTATAAATGATTGCACTAAACACACAAAATTAACCCTCTAGGCTAACGAAAAATTTCAGAAACCACTGAGGAAATTAATTTCTGGTAGTTGATGTTACTTTATTGCCAGTCATTCTTGAGTTGTATTATATTTCACAATCTGACAAAAAATGCAAATAAACATATTTAAATAATGCAAAAAAAGAATTATTCATCAAGGGTAACTGTGAGTATCTCTAATCTGCTAGAACTAGAAAAGATTCAGAGAAGGACAACTAAAATGATTAGGGGTTTCAAACGGTTCCCATATGAGGAGAGATTAAAGAGGCTAGGACTTTTCAGCTTGGAAAAGAGGAGACTAAGGGGGAATATGATATAGGTATATAAACTCATGAGTGATGTGGAGAAAGTAGATAAGGAAAAGATATTTACTTATTCTCATAATACAAGAACTAGGGGTCACCAAATGAAATTAATAGGCAGCAGGTTTAAAACAAATAAAAGGAAGTTCTTCTTCACACAGCACACAGTCAACTTGTGGAACTCCTTACCTGAGGAGGTTGTCAAGGCTAGGACTATAACAGCATTTAAAAAGAGAACTGAATAAATTCATGGAGGTTAAGTCCATTAATGGCTATTAGCCAGGATGGGGTAAGGAATGGTGTCCCTAGGCTCTGTTTGTCAGAGGGTGGAGATGGATGGCAGGAGAGAGATCACTTGAGCATTGCCTGTTAGGTTCACTCCCTCTGGGGCACCTGGCATTGGCCACTGTCAGTAGACAGGATACTGGGCTAGATGGACCTTTGGTTTGACTCAGTACGGCCATTCTTATGTTCTTATGCTATGCCTATTTACTAATCCATGGTGAAATACAAGATGCTTTTTGCCATACTGGGCTCACACTAGCAAAGTTTATGATTATTTTTGATGTTTACACCATCAAATCAAGAATTTTCCTCAAGAAAAGAGCTTGTGTCTTTGAATATAGAAAAAACTTGATCTCAAAGTAAGAGAGGTCTTTTCCTAGCTCTGCAAAAGTAAGCAAATACTATTAAACTGGCTCAGGGTTGTAAATATTAATAAAGAAAAATCAATTCTGCACATTAGTTCAATAGAACATGGAAACACGAAGAGGACTAATGAGGCTTTACAGTCAAGAAGTTGAAGTTTTGTACTCAGATCCTGCCCAGAAGTTATCAGCAAAGAGTTCATGGCTTTCTATAAGGCTAGAACAAGGATCAAAGTTGTCTGCTTGAGTGCAGAGATGTGCAGATCTAGCTGTGAGGAATAAATTAAAATTGTCCGAGCACACTACAAGTGGGGCATGCTACTGCAATAGTTCTGTAATCAGTTGGTCGGGGCTCGACCCTCCAGCGGGCAGCAGGGGAGCCACTCCGACTCACTTCTTGTCTCCTGTTAGTCTGCTTGAGTCCCAGGGAACAATGTTAGGAGGCCCAGGCCCTCTGGAGCAGGGGCTGGGCATCAGCAGTACACGTAGGCCCAGGCCCTCTGCAGCAGGGGCTGGGCAACAGCAGTACAATGTAGGCCCAGGCCCTCTGGAGCAGGGGCTGGGCAACAGCAGTACAATTAGGCCCAGGCCCTCTGGAGCAGGGGCTGGGCAACAGCAGTACAATTAGGCCCAGGCCTTCTGGAGCAGGGGCTGGGCAACAGCAGTACAGTTATAAAGCCCAGGCCCTAGTTCAGGCCAGGGCAGCAACAAGATACAGGCCCTAGCCCAGGGCAGGGCAGCAACAAGATACAGGGCCCAGACCCTCAGGCAGGGCTGAGCAGCAGTTCAAGTTCAAGGACTCAGGTCCTCAGTCAGGAGCTGAGCAAACAACCGGTAAGTCCAGACCTCTGGGTCGGGGTGCTGGTGTGAGGGGGGAGACTGCCACCCGTGAGTGGGGTGGCAGGGGGGACACAGGCCCACCCACTCCACTGTGTCCCAGCCCGGGGCCCTAGCAGCGGCGTGGATCCGTGGCAGTCAGTGGGGATCCTGGCCGCAACACACTGACATGGGCACGTCGGTGCCCGCAGCCTGACAGGGGTCGGCTACCCCCGGGCTACACTCCATTCCCCCCTCAGGGTCTACCTCGTCGGTCGCACTGGGTTCGGGCCAGTCCGTCTGCATCGGCTCCTCTGGACACGGGCTTGGCGGCAGGTCCGGCAGCTCCTCCGGGAAGTTGGGCCAGGACTGCTCGGGCGGCTCCTCCGGGTAACAGCAGGGCCTGGGGGGCTCCTCATCGTAGCGGGCGCTAGGCAATCCTGGGGGCTCCTCCCAGTACCAGCTCCGGGGAGGCTCTTCGTCGTAGTGAGCGCGGGGAAGCTCCGGCCAGGCAGGGCAGTTGCCTTGGGCCGAGGAGGGCTCCCAGCCAGGAGCTCCCGCCGGCACGTCTGCTCGCGGCGGCAGCTGCCGTCTGACTGAGATTTGGTGCCCTCCTTTTCTACTTCCTGCCCCGCCCCTTGACTTCCGGGGGGCGGGGACTGATGGTGGAAGCTCTGCCCACTGGGGGGTTAGCAAGGGAGCTCCCTCTGCCGGGCAGGAGGGGAGCCACACCGACTCACTACAAGTTCCCAACCTACTTCTGAGAACACTCCTCCCACCTGACTGACTAGCAGATCCCACACCTTCTCCCACTCTCAATCCCATAAACCTTCACACTATTTGCTAAGGTCTTTTCCTTCCTCTCTCCTTTTTTGTCTTTATCTGAATTTTTTTCTCCTCTTCTCTCTCTCTCTCTCTTTTTCTCATTCTAATTTTTATGCTTTATGGGCAAGTACAATGGGAACACCATTCTGACAGGGATCTGAGTTCTACTGCCATGTAAAATAAATACAAAGCCACCTAGCTGTACAGAAAGAATCGTTTTCTGCTATGACCAGCCTGGGATAGGTTTCTAGATTTTAAATTCATAGCTAACAGTAGCAACACTGTATTATCAAATGCAACTTCATTTCTCCAAGTAGGTATCCTCGTCACGTTCTTTTCCTATAATGAGGCCTTGCAAAGATTTTTTGTTGCTGGAGAAAAATATCTATGATTGACTGATGTGTGGTTTCAGAGAATCTCCAATTATCTAATACACTTCATATTCAGAAACTTTCACAGAAAACTAAGAAAGGAGGAACAGCATATGGTCTAGTCAAATATGTTCACAACACATAGTATAACCCCTCTCATGCACACAACTCAGCACAGCCACAGCTGTTCACATCACATGGTTTAGTCTTTAGTTTGACCTCAAATTAACCTTGATGTTTCAAGCAACCAGACAAGAGCCACACCATTCAAAGAGAATAAGAAGCAAGCAGACTTTTAAATCATGCATTAGCACTTAGCATCTGGAAATCCCAGGTGCCACTGCCAAGGAGTTAAACTAAATCACTGTACAATATTTTATGGCTGAGTGCCTCCAACCACAATGGTGTTTGGGGCCCAGGGGTATGTAAAATATTTTCCCCAAGACCCAGACCTTCACTGAATTGACAGACAATGCAAGACTGGAAATTGTTATAGCCTCCACAGTGCTTCTGGAAATGATTTCACAGACATACACAATGAAGATTGGTCAATACCACAACAAATTCTAAAACACCCACAAGACTAGAGAACTGCACTTTAAGATAAGTGGGGTTATCTGATGGATTCCCATAGATATTCATTTAAATCTAGCATCCCCTTTTTGTCTGTTCTACAAGGCAAGGATAAACAGTTTAACCATATTATTAAGATGTGGGGAGAGGGGTCCTGGAAATTTTGACTGCTAGGCAGAAGACTTAGGTCCAGGGCCTTGATGGTAGCTTTCTCTGAAATGCTTTCATTTCCACAGGCAGGTCCAGCTACATAGAGAAAACTTCAGAGTCTTGATATGTTGAGAAGATGTTGCAAAGAAGGTCTATTATGGTTTATTAGAAGTTTATTATGCACTAGGGAACATTATGGAGAAGGAGTAGCCTATACAGAGGTGATGGGCTTCATCTTAATCACAATGGAAGGATGTAAAATAAAGTTTTGGAGGAATGTTTAAACTTAGAGTACAGGAAAGCCAGCAGGAGCTGAGGGGCATGTAAGTTGGACAGAGACATCTATTTAAAGATGTTGGCAGTACAACAGTATTTGTGTATCCACTCGAGGGAAAAATGAAAATTATACCTGAACTAGAGAAAGGACAGGATAACAGCACAAAGATAAATTCTGTAAAATCAGCATAAAGTGTCAGATTACAGAATTAAATAAAAACAGGTATTTGGTCAAGAATAAAAGCTATGTTTCTGTATACAAACACAATTTAAAATAGGAGAACTAGAATGCCTTGCCTTGGAGAAGGACTTTGATATAATAAGCATTACAGAAATGTGTTGGAACAACAAAAACCTAGTGGAATACCACAAGATCTGATTCAAGCTATACAGGAAAAACAGACTAGGCCACAGGGATGAGAGAGCAGGACTGTATCTAAGGATTCTGCAGAATCTAGCGAGATAAAAATTCTAAGTAGAGAAGACCGCAGAGTTGAATCTATATGGATACTATTCCCAAACAATGCTACAGGCCTCTGAATCAAGAAAAGGAAATTGAATTCAGTGTGTTTAGAGAGATCAAAGAGGCAGCAAAATCTAACAAAATAATAACAATAGGGAATTTCAACTACTCACTTATCAACTGGTTAAATGGCACAGCAGCACAATGTTTAGAGAAACAATTTTTCAACACTCAAAGTAATTGTTTCGTGGATTGGCTAGTTTTAGACCACACAAAGGGCTACTACAAGGAACTTCAGAGATACTTAGGCATCATAGGTAAACAAGCAACATGATGGCAAACGCAGTTCAGTGTTGGTAAATGAACATTGGAGAGGAATATTTAAACTATGTATACTACCTTGCAGGGTTCTAAATTAACTGAATCTACACAGTAAAGGGAACTAGGTATCACTGTAGAACATACAATTAATTTTTCCCCCCTTATCCCCCATTTTATTGTGGGTCTTCTCCACCCTCCCAGACTCTTTGATGAGAATCAACCACTTTATTTCTGTGGAACTTTCAATGAAATCCATCCACACTTTATTAAAAAACAACAACATTTATTGGACGTTTCTACTAAAATATTCAGAAATAAAACTGTAATTGTCATCATGAGGATTCAGAATCAACATCCCACTACGATTAATGATAATTGTAATCTGTTTAATGATATTTATTTTGTGCCCTAAACCCCATAATTGAGCAAAAAAAGCCACACTGATTAAAAGACCAACCTGGATTAAAGGAGCAGTGAAAGCAGCTAAAATAAAATAAAATAAAAGACCCCAGATCAAATTGATGGAAAAAGAAGCTGATAGTAATAAATACACAACAGAAGCTCAGAAGTGTAGAAAATTGATACATGATGCAGAAGGACACAAGGGAAAATCTATGGCTGGCAGAGTTAAGGACAATAAGAATTTTTTTATATATCTTTATTAGAAACAAAAGAAATCCTAACAAAGATATTAGTCCATTACCAGAATCATGGTAAAATTGTCAATAACAAGCAGAAAAGGGGGAAGTGTTCAATAAATATTTCTGTTCTGTATTTGTGGAAAATAGCTGATGATTGATGATGAAATACTCTCTATTCCTATAGTAATAAGGAAATATTAAACAGTGGTTACTAAAGCTAGACATTTTTAATCAGCTGGTCCAGATATCCTGAACCCAAGAGTTTTAAAAGAGTTGGCCAAAGAGTTCTTAGGACTATTTAATTTCAGTAAGTCTTGACTCTCTGTAATTGAGGAAATTACAGAGAACTGGAATGAGGCAAATATTGTGTCAATATTTTGAAAAGGGTAAATGGTATAATCCTGTCAACCTGGCATTGATCCTGATCAAAATACGAGACTTGATTAATAAAGAATTAAAGTAGGTAAGATCATTAATGCTAATCAATGTTATTTATGGAAAATAGATCTTGCCAGACTAACTGGACATCTTTTTATTATGAGATTAAAAGTTTGATTGATGAAGTAATACTATTGATGTAATATAATTAGACTTTTGTTAAGCATTAGACTTTGTACCACATGGCTTTTTGATGAAGAAAAAAGAGCAATAAAAAATCAACATGGAACACATTAAATGGATAGTGTCTAACTGATATCAATATGTAATTGATAGACTCAATCTATTTAGCTTTTCCAAGAGAAGATTAAAACTAAGGTGACTTGATCATCATCTATAAGAACCTGCAAGGGAAACAGAATTTGATAATAGAGGACTCCTCCCTTTTGTCCTTATTATCTATGAATGGCGACAGTTCAAACATCTTGCTGTTATTATTTCATGTTTTCAGTCTCAAAGAAGAGAACGCAGCATTGTTTTACATTTAGAAGGCTGTTGTATCTTCACTACCAACAGTTACGAACTTTTAAAAAAGCTAAACTTAAATTCTGCAGAAATAAGAAAAATCCACAGAGTGAAGCACCTTATTTTTTTTCTAAAGAGCAAAATTTCCATGGTGCATAATCCCAAAGCTCTATGCATGACTTGTTCTCCTTTCCCCTTCACAACAATAGCAGCGCTACTTGTATTCAGACTCTCTGAAACTTCTATTCTATGCACGGTCATTAGAAAATATCAAACAGCTGAATATGTTACAGACACTCATATAAAGCTACTGTTTCAAATTTAACTAAAAAGCTTTCAGTCATACTACATGGTTTTTATCAGATTACATTCCTATTTATCTCCAAACAGCTATTCTCATTTTGAATATGAGCTTCGGACAATATCTACGCTAGAAATTAAACACACAGCTTTTTTATAAGAAACCTTTTAACTAAACTATCTCAAATTACAAATACAGAATTCAAATAAATTGAGAACTGTTAGAAGTCCTATTCGGACTAGAAATAAGGCATTTTTTTTAAGATGAGAGTAATAATCAATGGAACAATTTAGCTAGGGTTGTAGATTCTCCATCACTAGCAACTTTTTAATCAAATGTGGAAGTTTCTTCTAAAAGATAAACTCTGGGAATTATTTTTCTATGGCCAGTGTCATACATGAAGTCAGATTGATGATCACAATAGTTCACTCTGGCCTGGGAATCTATGAATCTATAAGTAACTTTCAGGTTAAATGAGGCCTCAAACATCTTTTCTTTGAGGGTGCTTAAGACCCTTCTTGCAGAAGGCAGGACAAATCCTGCATTTGGAAGCTCATCTTGTCACAAATGCAGAAATGAGAGCAGTGATATAGGCACAGAAGTTTGAAAATTGGGCCCCACATACATATCCTTTATTTACATGTGCATGTAAGGCCAGACTTGGGTGTGCGCCTCTGATTATGTCTTTGTTTCTCTCTCTGTGTTGTATCTGCTCCTAAGATTTACTCTTATAGGAATGAATCATATGAAAGTTATTTGCGTACATGACAGCTCCTAATTTAAATATAATTTAAGGTACACTTAGTGACTATGAAGAAGGGACCTCTCCCACACCATGCCTGGGAATATTAAATCAGCACTTAGAATGTGAAAGCTTTTAAATTAGCTTTACAGTCATTGCTTATTCTTGTAAAGCATCTTAGTAAGTTAAGAATGATACAATTATTGGCATGTGGTGAAATCAGTGTAAAATTCAAGGTACAATAATTATCGAAGACTACCAAAAATACAGTATGATTTTTAATAACTTGTTACAGAGATGTTGCTTCAACTTCTTAATTGACACATCCAAGTGGATGCCTGGAAGATCAGGGATTATAAATCACTTACTTTATTATTTTAAAATAAAGTAGTTATTTAAATTGTTTTGTAAACAGGTCCTGACGTCACTCAGCTCTTCTTGGGCTTATATATACTAGCCAAGACCACTTTGGTTTTGGTACCATTTGGGGAAGAAATAATTATTTCCAAGGTGCCATAAGACAGAATACTCCATCTTGACAGCTTCTACCTCTAACTCAAGTTGTCAAAAACAAAAAAAACCCATAGTTTTTAAGAGAAAAGAGATTACTGAAAACACAATAGACGTTTAGTGGCTTTAAACACAGCTGCATTAATCATTGCAAGAAGTGCACCTAACATGGCCCTAAATTTAGTCTCAAAGAACAAGAGTTAATTACTTATTATAACATTATTTAACAAACAGCTGTGAGGCTATCCGTTCTTCAGCGTTCATGCCAGTTGGTGACTGCAGATACAAAAAGTTGGTGTGACTTTTGTTTTCTAAAAATAAACACAACACCCTCTCAACCCCTGCCCAAAAAAAAACAAACCACCACACCCAGATTATTTTTTTCTTCCAAAACATTCCTCACCACCACCACCACCAATATCATATCCAAGAAATCCAGTTTACCTTTATATCATCTTTCAAAACCAGTATGGGTTGGCCTCATCATCTCTCCCGGCTTTCAACAGGTTTAGGTGCTAAGCCTTATCCACTTAGATTGTTCCCTACCAGTCCTGCCTGCTTTGTCTTTCACCTTAATGATCCTCCAGTAACATATTCAAGTGAAAAGTTGGTTTTCCATTCAGTTCTCTCATCATGGAAATTGTGGCCTTGAGCTTCCAGGCACACATTATGAAGCTGTTTGTCTCAACACCGGAACCAGACATTACTTATTCATAAACATTCTGAAGTATAGTACAAACTTATAAATCAAATATCTATTATTAAAGTTTGCATTTATTTATATTGCATGTATTTCTTAGTCTGCAAACACCTGGGGGCATGGACTGTGTTTATCTATTTCTTGCACACTATAAGGTCTTAACAGATTTCTTATGACTATACAAAAAGTATACTGCTTGTCATATTTAGTTAATTTGAATCATGTTACATAGTTATGGTGTAAATGCTATCTAACTGTCAGTAATGTGATATGGCCAGACTTACTCACCATGACCAATTAGGAGGTGTGTAGCGAGGAAAGCTGCCCTCACCACTCCCAGAACCCTTGTGACTAGAATATGGGCAGGAAATCCCACCACTGCTTCTTGCTGCCACCTCTCTTCACAATCGAGGATGGGGATGTCATTCAAGAAGAGACTGAATATGCTGCAAGGATGCAGCACACACAGACCCTGAGCTGCTGGTCTTGGGGAAAGGACCAGGAAATAGCCTGAGTGCATGGCCATTATGCACTTGCACTGAAATAGATGCAAGAATTGACAAGAGGCCAAAGAGAAGGAGTTGCCCTTACCTGTGACTAAGGGAATGAGATTAGATGGGCATTTGGTCTGTTTCTTTGCCAGTAAAGGTGCTGGAGTGAGTCTTTCCTCACTACACTTCCCTTTCCCCAAGCCAGATAAGGGGGAAAGTCCTGAACCAGAAGTAGTCAGTTTTGTCAGTCTAGAGGGGGAGCAGTATGCAACATAAAGCTGGAGAGAAGCTCTAGGTACTGCGCACAGCTCTAGGTGCTGCACACAGATGATACAGCTGGGTGCAGGTCTGAATGGGACTTATGGGGGATCAGCAGCTGGGCATGGAGCCAGTGCAGATGGGTCCCAGTGATAGGGCGACCATATGTTCCTCTTTTCTGGGGACAGTCTTTGGATGAGGTACTGTGTCTTTAGGCAAACAATGTCCCTGGAAGTGTCCCCGGTTCACAAAACTAGTTTCCAAATACCATTATTTTTAATTTCTGATGTTGGTTAATATGTCTAATGCAGTGGTTCTCAAACTGTGGGTCAGGACCCCGAAGTAGGACATGATCCCTTTTTATTGCGGTCACCAGCTGACTTAGACTTGCTGGGGCCTAGGGCTGAAGCTGAAGCCCGGAGGTTTCAGCTCTGGGTGTTACAGACCCCCTGCCTGGGGCTGAAGCTCTTGGGCTTTTGCTTTGGTTCTCTCCCTCCCCACTCCCCGAGAGTGGTGGAGCTCGGGCTTTGTCACCCCTCCCCTCTCCCAAGGCAGCAAGGCTCGGGTTGGCTCAGGCTCAGCCCCCACTCCTGGGATCATGTAGTATTTTTTGTTGACAGAAGGGGGTTGTGGTGCAGTGAAGTTTGAGAATCCCTGGTCTAATGCATAAATGCATTATAGAGAAATATCCAGAATGTTTCTATTATTGTTATAATTACTATTAGCAGCTATAGCTAATAATTTAGCTATAACACAGAAGGTACAGTACTACTGAAGTTGCTATAGTTAAGACTGAATGGCATATGACGTAGAACACATGCAAGATTCAGTGTAAAATGCAAATGACATTGTCAAAAAAGCATAAATGCTGATTTAACTACCAGCTTCAAAGGGATTTTTCATTTACAACCATCTGAAAAAGGAACATTGTATTAGGTTCAATATGCCAGTCAGTATTTTCCATTTCGAATGGAGGCAAGACATTTATAAAAGAACAAGAACATACCATTA